>NC_090840.1:43603814-44212742 GCF_028021215.1 Eschrichtius robustus | reverse complement strand
ATTAATTTCTTGCTTTCAATGTGTCAGGCACTGAAATATCTCATTTGATCCTAAATTGGGACCATTATCATCACCTTTACTTTACAGATGAGAAAACCAAGGCTCAGAAAGCATCTATGAATTCCTAGGGTCACACTTAGATCATGATTCTAACCCTGGCAATTTGAGAGGATTGTTGATTGTTTACTGGTGCTCTTGAATCCCTGGATGTGCTTTCCTGGGCATTAACAAATAAAAGGGAAAGGTAAGTGAGTCCATGAGGGGATTAATGAATTAAAATACTACAAAGAACATGAAGGCTAAATTCAAAGTGCAGAAATGGAGGTTGTGGTCAAAAGGGGAATTAGGTCAAAATCCTACAATTGGGGACTTTTGTGTGGTGAGTCTTGCACTCTTTCCCAATCTCCAGATTCTTAGATATAAACAACTAGATATAAACAACTGCTGCATTGTATTCAGTATGTTCCAAACTGAACTTGGCTTCCATGATGGAACACTCTCCTGGTTTTCCTCCAGGTTATTCCTAGAATAAACTTTCTAGTTATTCCTGTTCTCCGCCCTTTGTAGGCCCAGACTCCTTTACTTGGCTATTAAATGTGGAATCCCCGAGGGCTCACTCCTAGACTTTTGACTCTTCTCATTCTTTGGTTTTCCTCCTAGGGAAAGTCGTGTCCATGACTTCAATGACCACTTTTTGTAGATGACTCACATATATATGTATATCCAGGCCAAATAATTTTTCTGAGCTCTGAATCAGTATTTCCACTGTTTTCTTGAAAAACTCCATTTGGGTGGAATGGAGTATCTTTAAATCCAGGTGTCCAAAAACAGCTCATGATCTCCATCCCTTCTCCCACCCCCAAACTTGCTCTCTTCTAGTGTCCTCTATCTCAGTTAATGGCAACATCATCCAAACTGTAATAAAGGCCAAAACTCGAGGAGTAACTTTTGATGCTTTCCTTCCCTTCAACTTCCCATTTCAGTCCATTAGCAAGACTTCTTGATTTTTATCTTCTAAATATCTCTTTATTGCCCAAATATCCCTTGAATTCTTTTACTTTTCTTAATCTCTGCCATCACTGACACCCTAAATACAACCTCCCCCCCCCACCCCCTTAATTACTGCAATGGCCTGTTTTAAACTTAATTTTTCAGCTGTAGGCATTATCAGTTGTCTGCCTGCTATGGAAGATGAAGATTTGCTTTTTATCACATTTTCTGAACCTCTCCATCTTTTTAACATATTTATTTTAAATTTTCAGTTAGAGTAGTAATCACTTTTACTTTACTATGACTACTTAAATGCTGTTCACATTTGAGTCATGTCCTGTACCACAATTTTTATCTTTCTCTTATTTGAGTAAGTGTCTTCTTTGCTTCTTTAGTTATCATGTGCTATCATTAAAAAAAAATCCTCAATTCTTCCTCAGAACTATGACTCTCCTTTCAATATATATAACACATTTACTATGGGCCAGGTTCTCCTCCAAGTGGTTTTAATCCTCACAGTAGCCCTTTGAAGTAGATACTGTTATCCCCCATTTATAGATGAGGAAATTTAGGAACAGAGAGAGCCAATAAGAACTTGTATTAGGATCCAGGCATCTATGTTCTTTTTCTTTTCTTATTTTTTTAGGAAAATATTTTATTTTATCTATTTATTTTTATTGAGGCACAACCGACATGTAACATTAGTTTCAGGTGTACAACATAATGATTCAATATTTGTATATATTGCCAAATGATCACCACAATAAGTCTGGTCAACATCTGTCACCACACATAGTTAAAAATTCTTTTTCTTGTGATGAGAACTTTTAAGATCTGCTCTCTTAGCAACTTTCAAATATACAATACAGTATTATTAACTATATTCACAATGCTGTACATTACATCCCCATGAGTTATTTATTTTATAACTGGAAGTTTGTACCTTTTGACACCCTCCACCCATTTTGCTCACCCCCTGCCTCTGGCAACCACCAATCTGTTCTCTGTATCTATGAGTTTGGCTTTTTTTGTTTTTAAAGATTCCACACATAAGTGAGATCATATGATCATATGGTATTTGTCTTTCTCTGTCTGACTTATCACTTACTATAACGCCCTCAAGTTCCATCCATGTTATTGCAAATGGCAAGATTTCATTCTTTTTTGTGGCTGAATAATATTCCACTGTGTGTGAGTGTGTGTGTGTGTGTGTGTGTGTGTGTGTATCTTGCAACTTCTTTATCCATTCATCCATTGATGGATGCTTAGGTTGTTTTCATATCTTGGCTATTATAAATAATGCTACAGTGAACATGGGGGTGCATATATCTTTTTGAGTTAGTATTTTCATTTTCTTCAGATAAAACCCAGAAGTGGAATTGCTAGATCATATGATAGTTCTATTTTTAATTTTTTAGGAACCTTCATACTGTTTCCCATAATGGCTCACCAATTTACATTTCCACCAAGAGTGCACAAGGGTTCCCTTTTCTCTATATGCTGGCCAATACTTATTTCTTGTCTTTTTGATAATAACCATTCTAACAGGTGTGAGGTGTTATCCCATTGTGGTTTTGATTTGGATTTCCTGAGTGGTTAGTGATGTTGAGCTCCATTTCACATGCCTGTTGGCCATCTGTATGTCTTCTTTGGATAAATGTCTATTCAGATCTTATGCCCCTTTTAAAATTGGATTTTTGGGGGTTTTTGCTACTGAATTGTATGAGTGATTTATATATTTCAGATAGTTACTCTTATTAGATATATGATTTGCAAATATTTTCTCCTATTTGGTAGGTTGCCATTTTATTTTATTGATAGTTTCCTTTGCTGTGCAGAAGACTCTTTAGTTTGATGTAGTCCCACTGGTTTATTTTTGTTTTTGTTGCCTCAGGCATCCATGTTCTTAACCACTATATTATCTCTCCTCAAGGGAGTAAACCAAGATTGAAGAGAATATGCACTCTGTTAAGCTGGAAGAGGAAAAGAGAGATCTCAGGCTTAGTGGATTGTATATCCTCTTATTTCCTGGTTTACTTCTTTCTTTGGGCAGAGCACATACTTCAGCAGCTTCCTGAGAGGGTTCATAAGATGGAAATTTTAGAGACCTTGCATATCTGAAAATGTCTTTAGTCTTCCCCCACACTTACTTAGTAGTTTCCCCCCTGTTGTGCTGATCGAATTCCCCAGAAATAATCTTCTCCCTGAAGATTTAAGCTTGGTTACCAGTTTTAGTGGGGAAAGAGAGTGTGAGTTTCGTCATTCAATTTCATCATTCACATGATGCCCTTCTTTTCTATATAGAGCCTCTGATCTCATCTGTACCCATTGTCCCTAAGTCGTACTCTCTCCAGAGAATAAACCTTCAATCTTCTGCTATAGTGGGGGAGAGACAGGTTTCTTGTACTGGAAGGAAAGAGCCTTAAGTGCATGTCTTCAGTGCTTTATAAATTGATGTTCAATCAACTCTGTTTTCACTTCCTTCCCCAGCAGAAGATATTGAGGTCTCTTAAGCCTTTGAGGACTTATTTGGTGCATATCAGGTTTCTTAGCTTTTTCCACTGTCAATTCAGAATCCTCTTGGATTCACAAAATAAACGATCACCTATCCATCTGATTGCTGCTTGCAAAGTTTTATTGCTGTTGTCTCCTACCCTATCATCTTCATTCTTGTCAGAACTCCTTTGAAAGTTCCCTTTCTGATATTTTATTTGGATTTCTGAAAGGAGTGAAAATAACTACAGTTCAAACTGTCACCTTAAACTGGAAGTCAAAATAACCTGTTGACCTGTCTTCATGTGCATACTCTTGCCACAGTCTAATCCATTCTCCAGACCTCAGCTGGAGTAATCTTTTGAAATGCAAGTCTAGTATGTCACCTCTCTGCTGAAAATAGTTCATTGGTTTTCCACTAGAAAGCTCAAAGTCTTTAACGTGAACCGTAACCCCCAGCAGGGTCTGACTTCTTCCTGCAGCCTTTCATTGTCCTGTGCACTCTGCCCACACTGGTCTTCTTTCAGTTCTCTGATTGCCACTGAGCCTGTGCACTTCTCTGCCTGCACCACCTCTCCTCCCTTTCCCTTCCCAGCAATTTCCCTTTACCTTGTTAATTCTTCCTTTCCTTCCACCTCATCTGTCACTTCTCTTCCTGACTTCCATGAGCAGGCCAGGCCCTCCTATGAAATACTCTCAGAGGAACATGTATTTCACTTTTACAGCTCTTATCCCTGTCGTAAATTTACATTTAGTTGAATAATTCTTTCACTAGTTTTCTCTCTTCTCCTGAACTATAGTCTCCACGAGAGTAAATACCATGTCCATTTTTGTTCACCATTGTCTCCTGGAGTTGTGTGTAATACATTATAAGCATTTAATACACATTTGTTGAAATGGAAAAGATCAAAACTTGCTTCATTCCCTCATTCTCTAGTTTATTGTCATCTTCCAAACTCTAAGGGGAGCTCAATGCTCTCTTCCCTCATTTCATCCCTGGGAAGGGAGCAGAGGACCAATGTGGGTTAGACCTAGACCACGAGGCCTCTGGACATAGTCCTTACGGACAGAATGTTTTGGTGTCCACATGGCATGGTGTCAAGCAGAGTACAATGCACCAATTATCGATCCTGGGGAAAACTCCAAACACTTCTGCCCATTGCATCTTGGTATTGATTGGAGTTTCAAAAAAAAAAAAAAAATACAATGCAGTCAAGCCCTGGATGGGACAGCACTTTACTTACATAGAGAAGAGGCACAGCAAGCTCAGCTTCAATAGTGGGCATTGGCACCCCATAGCTAGCTGGTCTCTCCCTGCTGCTGACGCAGGGTAATTAGCCTAGGGGCTGCACCCATTCATGCTGCAGTGAAAGGAATCCTGTTCCCTCCCCTTAGAGGACAGTCATAAGAGTGGGGTTGGTCAGGTACCATATGATGCACATGCTTTAAGCAGAGACAAAAGAGTACTCATTGAGATTGAAACAAGGAAACATATTCCCACACAAGGTAATAAACCAGGCACAGTCTGTGTGGGCTCCTTAACCCTTGGTAAGGAAGTGTTCCAGACCCAAGGTCCATTCTTATGCAGCTGAGTTGGGGCTCCATGAGACTACCTTTTCCAATGCAAGGTCTTCTGGATTCTCTCTCTCTTTTTTTTTTTTTTTTCTCCGTTTGTTCTCTCTTCAGAATTTCTCTGTAGATTCTTAGGTCTTCCTCTTGCTTCTTCCTTTTGTTTTATGTTCCTGGGACTGGACGGAACACAGGGAAAGGAAGCCTAAGCAGAAGGAGACATCCTGTTTCACACATGGTCCTGCCTGTTCACTAGAAATAGGTTCTACAGTGAGATTTGGGGGTCAGAGCTTCATCACTGAAACCCAGAGATGTTATCCAGTACCCTTCCTGCATGCCTCCTTTTTGTTAACTATAGCATCCATAGAATATTCAGGATCTCAGTCTCCTCCATATTTCTACCATGGAGACAAGACTCTCATTTACATCAGGCAAGAAGTTATCCAAGTTAGAATGCTGGGGTCCTGTTCAATTCTAATTGACCACACATCATTCATTTGTTGATTCTGTTAAGTCTTTCGGATCTGACTTCTGTTACACACAACTGAGCAACTTCCTTTATTTAATTAGTAGTATCCATACAGTGCTCCAGTGATTCCTGGAGGTTTTGTAGATGAGCCCCTGAGAGCCACTGCAGGGGACAAACTGGAAAGGAGCATACAGGCCACCAGAGAGACATGTAGGATTTTCATGTTATATGCTTTTCCTGGTGCTTTACTATGGGTCTTTAATGTTTATATATATAAGACCATTTTATCTACACAACAACTCTACTATTGTCATCTTCATTTGATGGGTGAAGAAACTGAAGTTCAGCAACTAAAATGATACAGCTAGCAAGTGGCAGAATTAGGCTTGGAACTATGGTATTCTGATTTCTGAGCCTACCTTCTTGATTTCTAAGTTATACAGTTGGCCCTTCATATCCATGGGTTTCACATTTGTGGATTCAACCAACTGCAGTTTGAAAATATTTGGGAAAAAATTCCAGAAATTTCCAAAAAGCAAAACTTTAATTTGCCACATACTGGCAACTATTTACATAGCATTTATACTGTACGAGGTATTATAAGTAATCTAGAGATGATTTAAAGTATACAGAAGCATAGGTTATATGCAAAAACTATGACATTTTATATAAGGGACTTGAATATCCCTGTATTTTGGTATCTGAAGGGGTCCTGGAACTAATCCCCTGAGGATACCTAGGGACAACTGTAATGGAGTTTACTGTGTGCTAGGGACTGTTCTAAATGCTTTACAAGCATTATTTCATTTAGTCCTCATAATGGCCCTGCATGGTGGGTACTGTTAACTTCCTCTACAAATGGAGAAGTTTAAGGATAAGGAATTTGTCCATAGTCACGAAGTGGAAGAGCTGGGATTTATACTTGAATCTGGCTGATCCAAGAGCCCACGGTCTTAATCCCTATGCTCTACATGTCCTCCTGTATGTGATGACTGGCTGCACATGTGGGCTTGTCTCTTCTGCTACAGTATGAGCTTCTTGAGGAAAGAGGACCGTGATTTTTTCAGCTTTGTCTTTCAGGAGCCTTAGCAAGGTTCTGGACACACAGTCCATGCTCAATAAATACCAGTTGAATTGAATGGAAGTCAGGGTTTGCAAGAGGGTCCTTGGAGTTTAGAAGATGGAGGAACTCTGAGACCAAGTGATGAAAGGCTGTTCTTGTGGATGTTGAAGAGCTAGGAAGGACAGCTGAAAACTGTCTGATACCAAAATCATGCAGGAGGGTAAGTAGTGCTGTAGTTGTGGTAACATGCTTAGTAAAGTTGACTAATTGCCCAGGCAGAGCCAAAGAATGCTCATGGCTCAGTGTGGTTACCATGTTTCAGGGTATAGTCTTCTGTTTTGCTGATCCAGAAACTTTCTTTCTGTTTTCTAAAATGATTACATTTTCATGTTGACACACTAAAGGCTCAAGAAACTGTTCAATAACCAGAATACCATATAGGTAAACTCAATTACCTTGACTGGAATTTTCTTCTTTTGATTGTAATGGTGAACTCATCAGAGAAAGGCAGAAGGCAGACTAGAAAAAAACAGCCATTCACTATATTGCTCTGTTTGGAGAAAATCTATGTGAATAGAAGGGGGATGGTCATCTTCGAAAAACAAGGGCAGCTGGCAATATCTGTCTAAGCCTCTCCAAGGGAAGGAGTCTGATCTAAGCACACTTGTTCAGATGAGCCTTATAGTAAGTGCTCATTACATGACAGCTGTATTTTTGTTAAGATGGGTTAGATGGGTTTCTTAGGTACCCTTAACTGAAAAACAGTTTTTGACATTAGATAACTCATGTTCTATTTTCATGCTTAGCAAACAACCCTCTCATCATTTGACTTCATATAGAGAGTGTTTACAGCCAGTAAGGTGCTGGTCAGCCTGAGTTGACCTCAGTTTCACTTTACCGGTGTTTCTTCTTGTGAATTAATATTGACAATATTGACATTTTGGAGCATTGTTTCTGTGTGCTTGTTTAAAGGGAGTCTGCCTCAGAAGACAGCATACTCTCCCTGTATAATTCAGAGCAGTGTTCTCTGGAAGCAAACCACTAGGGTTCAATTCCTGGTTAATACTATCTCTGTAACCTTGGGCAAGCTATGCAATGGCTTTATGCCTCAGTTTCTCTTATTTGTAAAATAGGAAAAATAATAGTAACTACCTCTAAAAGTAGTTGTAAGAATAAAATGAGATAATACACAGGGGCTGGCACATAATAAACTCTCAATAGATGTTAGTTTTTAAGTTCAGGTTCTTGAGCTTGCTAGGCTAGGACCAAACCCTGGAGTTTTGGAAATAATCAAGGTAAATGCTGCCTAGTCATTGAGCCTAGCTCCCTGAGGTGACAATTTCTGCTTGTCTATGGGATCACCTTGACATTTGAAACAAGTCACTAATACTTATGTAGTCTCAGATATTTACATATATTTGCTCATTCAACATTTCTGGCAACCTTAAGAGGCAGGTACTAATATTATCCCCATTTTACAGATGAGGAAACTGAGGCATAGAGAGGCTAAGTAATTTGCCCAAGTGAGTAAATGGTGGCTCACTCAGAGAACCACCTTTTATTCACTTGTTAAACTACCTCTTCTTTCTCAAAGAGAATGGGTATTTTGCAGTGAGAGAGATATTGAAAACTCATTTTTTTCTCTCATATGTAACAATGCTTTAAAGTAATAGTTTCTTAGTGAGCTTTGAATCCACCCATAAATGTATCCTGTAATTATAAAACGTGGTGGGCTGCTTTGTTACTTGCAAATAATAAAATAAAACACAAGGTTGTTCACCAGTTCTTACAAAGCAGGCACCACAGAACGTGCCTGTAACTGTGCTTTTCGCTTCCCAATTTTCAAAATTGGCTTATGTGTTCCGTTTCAAAAAACCCAAAAGTAGGAAGAACTGTATAAAGACATTTACAGACTTCATAAATGTCTCTAAAGTTGAATATGCATGCACTTATTAAGCCCCTTGGGTGTTGGCACTGTACCTGGAACATCTAAGGCTGCAACACTAACATTTTTCTGGTCTTTTAAAAGTATTTACACAGAGGCTTTCGTTAGATGCTTAGAACACATAACTGCAGCGCTGAAAAGATGAAGAAATCGCAAAATTTTCTCCGCTTTTGCGTCTCTTTTCTTAACTCCTGGGAATCACGAACGTTTGTCCAGTGTATTTCGGCTGTTATTTACTGAAGTCTCTCACCGCAGCAACGGGTTAACTCCGAACTTTGTCTCAGAAGCTCTCTCCTACCCCTTGTTGAGGTTCCCGGCTTGGTTGGAATCTGAGCATGCGCAGGAGCTCAGCAACTTCAGGGCGAGCGAGCGCACTTGTGGGCGCCACCTCCCTTCCCTGGACGACGGGAAGTAGGTGAGCGTCTGGGCGCGTGCGCAAACGTGGCCGGGGCGCCGGGGTGGTGGGTTACGCCTGGAGAGCGCATGGGCAGACAAACTGTACGTCCGTTTGTCCGGACCAGAGGGGAGAGTGGGCGCCATCTTTTTCTGGGCTCACTGAGGGGTCTGCCTGTTTGGGGGAGGCTGCTGCGACGAGGAGTGCACCCCGCCCCCAGCCTTGTGGTTCCGACTCGGCAGCAGCGGTGTGTGTTTATTGCCAAGAGCGAAGCAGTTACCCCTGGGGCGCCGGGGGCTGGGAGGGGTTGGCGGCCGGGACGGAAGCACAGGGAAAGGCGGGGCCGCGCCAGGAACTAGCGTAGCTTCTGTCGTTAGGGCACCCTCTTTCCTTGCTAAATACCGACTGCCCCATCCATGTGGTGGTGTGTGTGCACTTGCCAGTCTGCTTGAGAGTGAAGATCTCGAAGGATTGCATAGGTATTTTTTTTCTTTGCTATGTCATCGTAGTCAGCGGTAGCAGAAAAGCGATGAAGGCCCGGCTCATTAGGCTTGAGGGGAGCTAAAGTGTTTCAGTTAGATTTGGGGACAGTTCACGCTTTGGCGAGTTAGGGCGGAATGTTTGCCCTTGGGACGGTGTAACGGAAAGGCACGGAGGTTGGGCGGTCCAGGTTAATATGAAGGCTGATTTTTGGCTGAAGGTCTGGCTACAGCATCGGATACCACGTAGCAACTTTGGCCTGGTGCGAAAGAAGGAAGCTCTGACCCCTGGGAGTATGGACAAAGGCTTTGGGCTATAGAAGCAATGCCTTCGGATGATCCGTTTGAGGATGATGGATGTTATGGGAATTCCTGTGCCGTGTGGATTCATCTTCATTTACGGTTCCTACTGGGGACTTGGCTCTGTGTCGTCATGCCTTTAGTGTTTTATTTTAACCATCTACATTTTAAAAGGATAAAAGGCAGATCGTCATAAAGAATCATTGTGGACTGGGGTAGATTATTTTCTGCAGGGGAAACTCTTGCGTTTGTGCTTCATCGTAACTTTAGGTTTTAAGAAATAGTGGCAGTGTTCTCTCTCTCACCATGTCTGGAAAATGACTTGCTATTCTCTAGTTAAAATAAATGGATCTGAAATAATACCATTTAAATTTAGCCTTCCTCCCTTTTCCCTTTCAGTCTTGATGAGAAGATGCACATATCGTGGGGTTTTTTTGTGATAATGATGATTAAGTGGGATGAATCGTTGGATAAAATTAGCAAAATTATTTAAAATGAGCTTGTTAATTTCAGCGGCTTGCCCTTAAATGAGCTCTTAAGGACCCACTTCCTTCTTTTCATAGGTTAGAAGTTCTAACAGATCACTGTCTTTAAACCAACACAGCCACAAAAATACTTTTGTTGCATTCATAAGTAGAAAAATTTTAAGTGTAGAGTATTTTAGGGTATTTTTGTGTTTTACTTTTTTGTGTAATGTTCTAAGAATAGAATTTCTGGGGAATTTGCTTAAGGAAATAACATGGGAACCACAGGAAAGATGCTCATTTTCAGAGCTGGTTTCTTATAGGTGGTCTCCTAGATGTGTTTTTTAGAGGGATAAATGATACATTACCTTTGTATCTCAAGGGCAGAAAAGTTTAAGCAATAGTTACATTTGTGGCAAATTAGAAGAAACATTTTATATATTCTACTTGAATTGCAATTCACGAATTTGTACTTGTGGAACTACTTAGAATATTGTTTACAAATTAGGGAGGATAAATTATAAGACATTTTTTGTATTTGGCATTATTCCGTGAAATGTTCTCAGCTTTTTCTGTAGATATATTTCTGTTCCCTTTTGAATTTTTAAAAAAGTTCAGAAGGGACAAAATGATGTTTATTACACTGCTTTCTAAAATATTTTAAAAGCAAAAAAGGAGCTAAGTCATTTTGCATAGGAAGGAGTCTTGGAACAGTAATGTGGACAACTATTCCAGAAGCCATTTGTAGTTTTTGTTAAATTGGTGTGGATGTTGGTTTGTTGAAGAAACTAAGCTTATACACATTTTTTGGTGGGGGAGGTGGGGGTGGGGTTGGGGAGACAGTGCAGATATTTTCTAATAGACTATTTTTTAGAACGGTTTTTTAGTTTCACAGTAATATTTAGTGGAAGGTACAAAGATTTCCCATATGTCCTCTGCCCTTCCCCCCACATACCATGCATATATTTTATAGTAAAACTCATTAATATTTTTAATATCAGTTTGGCATTGATAATTCAGATGTGTAAAATGTGCCAGTTAATTTCTTGCTATCCTTGTTAGTTTAGCTTGTAGTTTAAAAAGTAATCTATGGACATTTTTCAAAGGAAAATAAGCCTTGCAGACCTCAAAGAACATGTTTTCAGACACCACTTTTGTGGATGAGTGGTACTTAGGTGTAAGTACTGAATTAAAACAACCTTTATTTGCACACTAAAAACATAAACTTATAATCATTAATTTAATAGGTGTTAAAAACTTACTTGGTTAAGACTACTTTGTTTGGGTACCTCTGAAAGTATTAGATGTAATTTCCTTAAGCAATATTAAATTGAGATTTTTCAGTTGTTAATACTGATATCCCCAAACATTCCAAATTAATATATTCTTACTAATATAGTAAGAATACCTTTCTTACCTTTCTACATTGTCATTTGGGTTTCCTCGATAGAATGCAGGATAGATGTTTGAAATGGAATAAACTTATTAGCATAATAAGATTCTGTGTTTATCTGAACATTTTCTTTCTGGCTTAAGATGAATTTTAATAGTAGTTTTTTAGGAGTTTAAGATAAGGAGTAGCAATAGTTGAGTATAAGAGTAGTAGTAATTGAGACTTTAGATTTTAGGGATATTTTATTATTTGTCTTAATTATAGTGGAATCAGGAAATTTGGTTCCATGTTTAGAAATGTGAGGTGTATATGTAGAACGTAAAATTGTGTCCAAATGGTAGCCATTGGTTTTAGATTTATTGCTTTAAAAATTGGTTTTTGAATTTGAAACATTAGTGTTCATTGTATCATTTATTAATTTGATTTGGTCTTATGTTTTGAAAGGGAGGAGATTTGCAGGGGAGTTGGACATAATGAATTAGATGTTGGTCTTTTCATGGGTGGAAGTGAATAGAAGGTGTTTTAGGAATTTTGGGTGTTAAATTGTCATTTTACTTGTAGAACAGTTTTGTTTTTTTTTTTAAAGTGGATATAAAATTCATATACAGTGAAATGCACAGACCTTAAGGATAGAATTCATTTAGCCTTGATAAATTTATACAACCATATAACCAACACTGCAATCAAAATATATAACATGTCCATCACCTTTCCTTGTGTCACTTCCAATCAAGGACCGATTGTTAAATTTTCAGGTTTTTTGTTTCTAAATAATTTGCCGATGTCTACTTGGAATCTGTACCTTCTTTTTGTTGAAGGATGATTAATTTCCCCTCGGAACAAAGATAACCATTTTGTAATGCCCTTAGTTGTGCTTCCTTATATTGCTTCACTTTTAATAGGTAATTCTGAAGTGAATATCCTAATCTGGCGTTGTTTAAGATCAATTGCAGGGTCCAAGGATTAATTATATTTCATTTTCTTTCCACAGTTAAGTTGCTTTTACAGAATTAACAGGTCTCCAAGAAATAAAAAAAGGTAAGATATCCAGAGCTTAAGGCATTTCACAGAAGCTTGACAAAAAAAAAATGCAAAGTAGAATAGTGCATTAGGTACATATGGCTTCTGTACTTTATGTCTGGTCAGTGATGCACTAGTGGTAAGCAGTTTATTATCATGAGCAGCAATTATATACTGACCATAGATGTCTTTTCTAAGTATGTAAAATTCGTTGTGGTTGGTAAAATTCTTTAATCACCAAAGCTCTCTCCCATGTTTCAGTAGAAGATATGTCTGAAAATAGTTTGGTCTTGTTGTGAAGTAGCACTTGGCAGACTTACAAAGAAGATGTGATATTTTTGATGCTCATACTGTATAGGATAGGTGATAGGAAATGTTTCTTCAAAGTATCTGGTTTATTGTATGTTTAGTTGGGAGAAAGTTTATTCCTTTTTTTTTTTTTAAGAATTAGACACAGTCAATATCTTTGTGAACTCATGTCTTATTTTCATTTATAAATGCTGAAGAAGGTAGGAACCAAGTAACTATTAAGCTTAGTTTGGGATAAGGTACTTCAAAAATAAGACTTGCTATTATGTGTACCTTTCTGTCTGCAGGTCATTATTGCTGTGGTTTGAGCTCAGCATGGCTGTAGTCATCCGTTTACTGGGGCTTCCTTTTATTGCGGGGCCTGTGGATATTCGTCACTTCTTCACGGGATTGACTATTCCTGATGGAGGAGTGCATATAATTGGAGGGGAAGTTGGGGAGGCTTTTATTATTTTTGCAACAGATGAAGATGCAAGACGTGCCATAAGTCGTTCAGGAGGGTTTATCAAGGATTCATCTGTAGAGCTTTTTCTTAGTAGTAAGGCAGAAATGCAGAAGACTATAGAAATGAAAAGAACTGATCGCATGGGAAGAGAGAGACCAGGATCTGGGGCACCAGGGGTTGGCAGCTTATCTAATTTTGTTGAGGCTATTAAAGAAGAAGCAAGTAATTCTGGATATGGCTCTCCGATTAATCAAGATGCTGGGTTTCATACTAATGGTACAGGACAAGGTGATTTAAGGCCAAGAAAGACACGGCCATTGAAGGCAGAGAATCCTTACTTGTTTCTGCGAGGCTTGCCTTACTTAGTAAATGAAGATGATGTACGTGTCTTTTTCTCTGGTTTGTGTGTGGATGGAGTAATTTTCTTAAAGCATCATGATGGCCGAAATAATGGTGATGCCATAGTAAAATTTGCTTCATGTATCGATGCTTCAGGAGGTCTTAAATGTCATAGAAGTTTTATGGGCTCAAGATTTATTGAAGTAATGCAAGGCTCGGAACAACAGTGGATTGAGTTTGGAGGTAATGCAGTTAAGGAGGGTGACATTTCTATGAGGACTGAAGAACATTCTCCACCAAGAGGAATTAATGATAGACATTTTTGGAAACGATCTCATTCAAAATCTCCCAGAAGAACACGTTCTCGTTCTCCTCTTGGATTTTATGTTCACTTAAAAAACCTGTCCCTAAGTATTAACAAAAGAGATTTAAGAAATTTCTTTAGAGATACTGATCTGACTAATGAACAGATTAGATTTTTATATAAGGATGAAAGAAGAACAAGATATGCCTTTGTGATGTTCAAGACTCTGAAAGACTACAACACTGCTCTGGGTTTACATAAGACTGTTTTACAGTATCGTCCAGTTCATATTGATCCAGTTTCTAGAAAACAGATGCTGAAGTTCATTGAATGTTATGAAAAGAAAAGACCAGCGTCAACAGAGAAAGAGAGGCTTGGACACGTTTCACAAAAATACTCTCAAGAAGGCTATTCTGGCCAGAAACTGTGCATATATATAAGAAATTTTCCATTTGATGTTACAAAAGTTGAAGTGCAGAAGTTCTTTGCAGACTTTTCTCTTGCTGAGGATGACATTTACTTGCTTTATGATGACAAAGGAGTTGGTCTAGGAGAAGCATTGGTGAAATTCAGATCAGAAGAACAGGCCGTGAAAGCTGAACGTTTAAACCGACGAAGATTCTTGGGGACAGAGGTATTGTTAAGGCTCATATCTGAGGTACAAATGCGGGAGTTTGGTGTAAATTTTTCTTCAATGTCCAGTGAGAGGATGCATGACCATTCACAGTCATGTGATAGAGATGATCATTCCCATTCATTTGACTCAAATGATCTACCATTATACTCGGTTGGCCCTTCTGAAAACTTTAGGCATCAGCAAGAGGACTTGAGGCAGCTGGACAATTTCAAGCATCCCCAGGGGGATTTCCGACCTCCTGAAAGGCGCCCTCCAGAAGACTTTAGGCATTCCCCAGAGGATTTCAGGCACTCCCCTGAAGACTTCAGGCGCCTTCGGGAGGAACACTTCAGGCGGCCTCCTGAGGAGGACTTCAGGCGCCCTTGGGAAGAGGACTTCAGACACTCTCCGGAGGAGGATTTCAGGCGCTCTCGGGAGGAGGACTGGAGGCGGCCACCTGAGGAGGATTTCAGGCGGCCTCCCAAGGAAGACTTCAGGAGACCCCCTGAGGAGGACTGGAGGCGGCCCCCCCAGGGAGACTTCAGGAGGCCACCTGAGGAGGATTGGAGACGGCCTCCTGAGGAGGACTTCAGACGGCTTCCCCCGGGGGAATGGAGGCGACCACCTGAGGAAGACTTCCGGCGGCCCCCTGAGGAGGATTTTAGGCGACTTCCAGAGGAAGACTTCCGGCGACCTCCTGAGGAGGACTTCAGGCGGCCCCACGAGGAGGACTTCAGGCGGTCTCCTGAGGAGGATTTCCGGCGTTCTCCTGAGAAGGACTTCCGGCGGCCACCTGCGGAACACTTCCGGCGGCCGCCCCCAGAGCACTTCCGGCGGCCACCTGTGGAGCACTTCCGGCGGCCACCTCAGGATCATTTCCGGCGGCCGCCCCAGGAGCATTTCAGACGGCCGCCCCAGGAGCATTTCAGACGGCCGCCTCAGGAACATTTCAGGCGGCCATCCCAGGAGCATTTTAGGCGCCCCCGAGAGGAAGATTTTAGGCACCCACTGGATGAAGATTTCAGGGGCCCTCCAGATGAAGACTTTAGGCACCCTCCTGATGAGGACTTCAGGAGTCCCCAGGAGGAAGATTTTAGAAGCCCTTCTGATGAGGACTTCAGGCGGCTCCCGGAGGAAGACCTCAGGGAAGCTCCGGAGGAGGACCCTAGACTTACTGACAGTTTTAGACTTCCTGGTGAGGAGTTTAGGAGCCCCCCTGATGATTTTAGAAGTCATCGCCCTTTTGTGAATTTTGGTCGCCCAGAAGGTGGCAAGTTTGATTTTGGAAAGCGTAATATGGGAAGTTTTCCTGAGGGGAGATTTATGCCTGATCCAAAATTAAATTGTAATTCAGGTAGAGTAACGCCCATTAAGATAATGAATCTTCCATTTAAAGCTAATGTTAATGAAATTCTAGACTTTTTCCATGGTTACAGAATCATACCTGATTCAGTTTCAATACAGTATAACGAGCAAGGATTACCTACAGGGGAAGCCATTGTTGCCATGATAAACTACAATGAAGCTATGGCTGCTATTAAAGATCTGAATGATAGGCCAGTTGGCCCCCGCAAAGTTAAGTTAATTTTGCTCTAGAGAGCATTTCTAAATTCAGAATTACCTCCCCACAGTATTGATGCAGTAAAATGCATTTTTTTAAGTGTTTATTTTTAACTAATGAAAAGAAACATTTTAATTTTGACCTGTGAATAGAACAAATGTAAATAGTAGAATGTGAATCTGGTTTTCTTTTGCTTGCAAATTGTCATTCACTTTTTCTAACTTAAAAATATATATGCCTTTTTGTTTTTTTTTTTTTTTTTTGACCAGTGGGGGAGAGAACTAATTCCCTCAGTGCGTTAATTTTTGTTGATGTCATGGGTAAACGTCAAGACTTGTATAGTAGAACTGTATTTGGGGAAGATAAATTTTATATTCACTTTTGTTTCCATTCTGTAGTCTACATCTTTTTACTCAAACTGTATAAGGAAATGGTCAGTGACTGATTGTTCAGGGTTAGCATTTTCATTGCTAACTGCCTGCAGAATTAATGCCCTCTTCCTTGTCTGAGATATTACTGTGTTAAGCCTCCCCTTAATCATAAATAGTTCAAAATTGACAGACTGTGAACTTGAAGTTTACTTATGTAAAAAGCTTAGGAAATTCTTAAAACTTCGATGCTCATAACTTGCAAAATTTTATAAAAATAAAAAAATTGCAACTGAATAGACCAATTAACTTGTATTTGTATAAAGAGAAAAAAGAATTATAGCTTCTTTTGTGAAGGTTTCCAACAGCTGTATAAGGTAATATTTATGACAGGAGAGACCAAACATTCTGTAATAATAGTGTATTAGTGCTGTGTATAGTTCTGTGGTTTCTTCCAACATCTCACCAACCAAACTGATAAGATTTACTCAAAATACTTAAAGACAAAAAAATAAAAAGTAATTATAGGTACAAGGGGACTTTCAGGCTTATGCTGGGAAGAATCTGATAAATGGACATAGTTTGTGTTTCTAGGAAGAATTTACTGATGATTCATATAACTTGTATTTTTAAAATCAGGTTCTCATTTCTTAATTTCAAAACTTTTTATCCAAAGACTCAATGACTAAATATAACAAGACTTTTGTGAGATTGAATTTTGACTTTTTTGATATTTGACGTTTAGTGTAGACATTTTGCAAATACTGGATTTGATTTTCTATACCATCATAAAGTTAATGCTAACATTGGGCACTTACTGTGTGCTAGGCAGTATAAGTACTTTACATGCATAATGTCAATCTTAATTATTCCCTAAGAAGTTTAAGAGTATTTAGCTCTATCTCACAAATGAGATAATGAAATTCAGAGAGTTTAAGTTACTTGCCTAAAGTCATAGCTAGTAAATCATGGAGCCAGTTTCAACCCAGACAGACTACACACTCCAGTTCATGCTCTTAATACTTTTGCCTGCTAACTTTGTTAAATGCTGTTTTTAATTTTAGTAAGAAAGACCATGCTAAAAATATTTTCAAGAGTAAAGGATATTTTCTTACCTCCATTGTTGCTTTAAAAATAGCATTAAGAAAAGAAAAAATTAGTATGCCCAAACATTGTTAATAAAAGACAAAGTAACTAAAACATATCCAGGGTTTCTCTGGGAGACGAATATTATGTATTGGCTTCTAATTTAAAATTGTTCATCTTATGAAACATGATTTGACTTTGGTTGGCCTTTTATAGTTTACATAAAACAAAGTTAATTTTCCTCAATTCTGTGATTTAGGTATTTCCCACAGTGAGCAAATAAGAATAAAGTTTGAATTTATATCAGTAGTTTAGTCATTTAATAATAGGGTATGGCAGAAGTAGAATACTTTGTCAGTATTTAGCCAGTTAGTTAGTGCTATAAGTATTTTGGATTAATCTTTAGTGTTTTAAAGAAGTCTAAGAAAAACCAACCGAAGTTTCTGTGTGTTTTTAATTATGTTGAATGTCGTTCTTGCTAGTGGAATGAATAAAATGGTAAATTTGGTTCAAAAAAGCACATCAGTATGGCTCTTGAAACTAGTAAGCTTACAAGCAGTTAGGAAAATGACAATAGGAAGAAATGATATTTTTAACTGCTCAGAGGTTATATAGATGATTTATTTGAGGAGTATATGGGAAGACTTAAAAATGCTTCTTAAATATATATCAATAAAAGCTAAGATGAAGCTTAAAGTGCAGTTATCACTTAATATTGAACTGCTTCTCAATCTAGGCTGGGATGGTGGTGGTAGATAAGAGGCTATCACAATAGTAAACACAGGCTTTGTATTTTGATTGTAAAATAAATGGATTGATATGAATAGTTAATTTTACTCCATAATCTTTAATATATTTTTTAACTTTAAAAAGTTTATTACAGAAAGCTGGCTTCTACTGCTTGGGAGCCATTTTTGCATATCTGTTCCCAACTCTGCCTTCAGTGACATGTTGATAACTTAAACTGGCCATGGTAGGAGTATTTACACCATGGAAATTGGTAAATGCAGAAAATCAGGGCATTTTCCACCCCAGAGAGCCAATAACCAGCACCCCACCAATTTCAAACAGATAAAAGAGAATAGTGTACTAAATCCTCATATACCCATCGCCCAGCTTCAATAATTATCTCATAGCCAGGTTTGTTTCCTCTCCTAGATGTATCAGGTATACTAGTGGCATATTGGTTCTCTAGTTTAATACCCAGTGGCACTTTAATTATCTTAAAGCCAAACATTTTTGACTCGAGGTATTCTGAAAAATATAGATCATGCCTAGAAAGTAAACTTAATCCCAACCAAGAGATAGGTAAGAATCATTGTGTTAGAAGCACACACTTACCACTTACTGAAAACACTGTCAAGAGCATTGGCTCTTGGTCCATATATCACCTAATAAGCAGTGACCCTATCAATCACCTCCATCTTTGTATTAAATGTAAGCTAATATTTACTGAGCTATAATAGATACTGTGTATTTATGATCTTTAATTACATGTGAATTAACTATATCATTTAGTTCCAATAACCCTAATAAACCTATTTTGGAGATAAGAAATGGAAGCCTATAGCCTGTCTTTTTATAAGGAAGCTAAAAGCGGTTTTTACATTTTTAAGTAGGGTTACATAAGTACCTATGTAATGGCATTGATTTTGTCTCTCAGCTCAAAACTTGTAAAAATATTTACTGTGTAACCCTTTAAGGAGTTTGCCAACCTACGTCTGGTCTAAAATTTAATTTTACATCGAAAGTATTCTGTATAATATTTCTTTTGTCCTTAGAATATTTTTTTGAAGTAGCCAAAGCATACGTTTTATATCAGAATTATTTGCTGATTGCTTTATATATCAGGCACTATTTTAACTTTACAAATAGGGCAACTGATGCTCAAGAGAAGTGAATTGCTATCATAAGCAGCAAGAGCAATATTAGAACTGTGTTTTTTTTCTCCCAGCTACAAATACCAAGATTAAATACTGAGAAAATAAAAATGCAATGATATCCTCCGTTTTTTAAGAATATTAAATTATTTAGGATTTTAAAATGTTTTGAACATTTTACTTAA
The DNA here is from genome assembly GCF_028021215.1 of Eschrichtius robustus. Lineage (NCBI taxonomy): Eukaryota > Metazoa > Chordata > Mammalia > Artiodactyla > Eschrichtiidae > Eschrichtius > Eschrichtius robustus. Next base: position 44,193,070 of record NC_090840.1, on the reverse strand, counting down.
AAACTAAGTAAATTTATCACTTAGGGCTATTTTCATGAAGCAGTGCTTTGTTAAGAACAGAACCATGAATAACAAAGTCAAAAAAGCTTTCTGGAAAGTCTTTATTTTTCTGTTATCTTTTTGTGGTAATCCCAAATGATCATTTCCTAATTTTTATATGCCTGACTGGGATCTATGAAATAACAGAAGTACAATTCCCCATCCAAAGAATAAAAGCATCAGACATACTGAAAGGCTTTGATTAAATTGTTTTATATTTTCAGGAATAAGAGTGACTGTACACTCTTTTATTGACTAGATGGTAATTTGGTAAAAGTTTTATAGAATTTTTACTGAGTTATGGTTTTCCATGATGTTTTTTAGGGCAACATTCCACCAAATCATAGCTTTGCAAAAGTTGTAGTGCCATATATAGCGCTTTAGTATGACAGTGGCTTCGTTTTAAAACCAGAATCAAGCTGAACGTAGCTTTCTAAAGTTAAAATTTATGCTTTATGTATAGTTGTAAAACACCAATATCCTAGTGTCCTATTATTGTTAAGAGTGACTATAATACTCTCGTTGAAAAGTAAATTTATATATCGAATGATGAAACTTCAGGTTGTAATAGAAGTGAAAAAAAAGTAAAAAAAGAAAACTTGGCTTTTTGATTAAAGCTTTATGGAACAGAATTTGTATTTCATCAGAATGACTATCTAGGACCCTTTTCTGGTATTGAAAGCATGGTGTCTTAACCTAAAGGAAGCAAGTGGAATTGTTAGATTTTTTTGTTGTTGTTATCTATTTAACTAGTGTAACCTCAACTAGGTATAGTGCATTAATATGAAATACTTCTGAAATACACAATCTTTTTTAAAAAATGGAACCTATACAAAAAGATCACATGCTGCTAGACAGAATGTTGAAATGACTGGTGTGTAATATTTTTTAAAACCTTCATTTTTGGTCAGCATAAATTTCCTTTAATAATTTCTCTCTCCATTTCCAGTAGGATTTCATTTCATTTCATTTCAAGCCAGTATAAAGTTTTACAGTTTTAGTCATTATGGATTCCAAGTCATTTAAGATGAAAATGGAAATGCAAAGTTTACTTAAGAAATTTAATTTTCTTCTTCTGTAACATCTAAGTCTTCATCCTCTTCATCATCATCTTCTATTTGTTGATCCTTTCTTAGTCGACAGGTGGATACCTGTTAAAAGTTAAAACATTTTAAAAAATACTAACTAAAAAATATTTTTACATGCGCCCTGATAGAGAAGTGCACATAGAACAAATATTTCAGAAAAATGTCCATAAGTAATAACTTTTAGTAATGAAAATTCCCTATGAATTATTGTATTTTAAGGTTTGAAAACAGACGCAAATTTTTTTCATTCATGTTATTTTTTGAAGAAAAATGTGAAATTAGCCATTTGATTCCAGTTGGGTACAGGTACTTCAATAACCGACTTTCAGAGAAAAGTATAGTCTCCGTATATTATAAATGTCAAAAAATATTTTAAGTTAAACAATTCTTAGGTCACAAAAACAGGTATCTGAATGAGAGTCATTAAAGGGATGGCAAAAACACAAGGATGTTTCAACTAGGCAACTGAAATATTAAACTTTAAAAATAGTGTGATTTAAATGTAATGAGTTGAGAATCTGAATTCACTACTTGGGTTTAAGTCCTGACTGTTGCCACTTGGGTCATCCTGCTTCAAACTTTTCTGAGGGTGATTATACCTCCCAGGGGACATCTGGCAATGTCTGGAGACACTGTTGATTGTCAAAACTGGGGGTGTGTGTTTGTGTGTGTGTTACTGGCATCTTGTGGGTAGAGGCTAGGGATGCTGCGCAACATCTGTACAATGCACAGGACAGTACCCCTGCCTCCCTCCCCCCCTCCAGATTATCTGGCTCAAAGTTAATAGTGCTGAGGTTGAGAAACCCTGGGATTATGTATTCTAAAGTGCTACACAGATCTTGGCTAACTTAGGTGATATTATTAGCTCTGAAAGGTCAAAACTCTGCATGTACTATAATACTAGATTTATGGAATTTATGTGCAAGGCACTTAGTACTGGAATAATAATATAATTTGGTTAGGGGGAGAGATGCATAAATAAAAAGCAGTAAGTAAATGCTTAGAGAAGAATCAAATGAAAACAGAAGGTACTGGGTCACACTTACCTGAAAGTTATATTATGAAAATATTTTGCTCAATTTTAAATTCTGAAGGCTAGATATGAAAAAGGCCATAGCTTTCTAAATCAGGAGTTGGCAAGCTATAGCCCAGTTTGTGGCATTTCTGTAAATAAAGTTTTATTACAACTATTGATTTGTTCATGTATTGTTTATGGCTGCTCTTGATTAAGGCAGAGACCACATGGCCCACAAAACCTGCTATTTTCTGTGTGGCCCCTTAGAGAAAAAGGTGGTTGACCCCTCCCTGTTCTAGATACCAGGTACTTCAGGCTTTCTGGATATAGAAGAAAAGAAAATTGATTCTTTACCCTAAAGATATGTGCTTCTGGATCTATGATAATGTTCAACAAAAGCCCTTTTTAGGTATCATTTCCAGTAAGCTGTGATAGTGGGATTTAAACCCTAAATAGTTTGATTTCAGAATCTGTGCTCTTCATGCTATACCAGAGAACAAATGTAGATCAGCATTTTCCTGTCCCTTCCACCTCTCTCCCAAGTGTTCTGCTTCAGAGAGTAATATGTTACAGATGATACAAGAATTAAGAGCCGAACCTAGTGCAATCTTCTGTTATTTTACATAAGAGGGTAGGAGAGGGTAAGTTATTCGAAGTCCTGTGACTTAAGGGAAACATTTTTAGTATTGAACAATTCCAAAGGCAGGAGCTCACATTCCTTTAAATTATGGTTTCTAGCTCACCTGTCCTGTTCCAGATACACACTTAGCTGACAGTGATCTCTGAAGAGGTGACTTTGAATTTGCTCTTACGATATCTAAACGGGATGAATAATCTGGTGGATACAGAGAATTTCGGAAAACCTGTTGCAATGACAAAACGTTATAAAGTGATACTAAACAATGGAAATCTAGAAAATCATGTTAAGTTCCCCTTAGTTTATCATGTTAAGTTCCCCTTAGTTTAGAATTTTTTTAAGCAACTCCCCTCCCCACACTGGGGACAAAGTTTCATTTATTTATTGTAAATTTAAAACAAAAATCAAAAAAATCAAAAAATATTTTCAGTTGGAAAGATGTAAGCTAAAAAATTCTATTGAACCACCTAAGATGATGACGGGCCCTGAAACAATCACTTAAGAGCTTTTGCTGGTGAAACGTGAAAAGCTCCTACATTCAAAGAGTATGCAAGCCAGTGGGAAGACTAAGTCACACCATTGATTCTTTGGTTCTGCCTCTCCTCAGTATCAGTTTAAATTCACTGATGGCTTTCACAGTACATCACAGAAGAGTAAATGGATCCACTCTAATTTATGGATTCCAATCTCACTAGGATCTGGAATGCCATCGCTTGTCGGTTCTTTTTCCTTAAAGCAGTAGTTCCAAATCTTACTGTGGTCTTAAGCTTCCCTACCTGTAGCTTTTCCACCATTTCTGTAACATAAAGAAGGCAAGTCTGTCAGATGTGAATTTCTTCTTATTCCCTCTTTTTTTCCTCTTCACCCTATCCTTTTCCTTTTTTAAAGCAAATGTCATTCTGATTCTCTCCAAGGTGCACTTTCCCTTTAGCGAAACTTCAAACCAACAAACAAAAGCTCTCTTTCTCCAGTTTTCCTTCCCCGCAAACACGCAAGATCCGTTAAAAAAAAATTACTTCAAGGTATAACTTTACTTTTTAAAAAACTTCTCAAACATTATACTTCATTTGTCAGCAAACTACAATTAGGCTTTCCCCTTTCACTGAAATTGGTCTTGCTGTCAATCACCAAAGTTGTCTTTCTGTCTTCAACTGACCTTGTCCTGAAACTTCTTTTCCATGCATGCCATCACTAAACTCTTCATGTGCTAGCTGCTCTATTTCTTCACATCCCTTTTTCTACTGCATATACCTGAAATATTTTTAAAGGGTTTCCCTTAGGCCACTTTACCTTTTTTGACACCTTTCTCTGAAAGATCTACATAGTGTTTAATGGCTACCCTTCCACCAATTCTCTGTAGACTCTTCTGATAGCCATATTTATGCTCCCTAGTACCGTCTGTTCTAGACTAACACTGTCCAATAGAATCTTCTGAGATGATGGAAATGCTTGCTGTTCAGTGCTGTCCAAAAAGGCCACATATGGCTACTAAGCCCTGGAAATGTTTACGTGACTGACGAACTGAATTTTTAAGTATAATTTAATCTTAAATAGCCACATATGCCTAATGGCTACTATTCTGGACAGTGTAGCTCTGGATTCACCTTTACAGTGAAAGACATTACCAAAACCTCAGACCAAGCTAGAAGCCTGGGCATTCTCCCTAAATTTCTCACCTGAGGTAGTTCTATTTTAATTTATTGACTCTATACATCTTTAGCTTACTTAGAATTAGCATACTACAGACCAAAATATGATTTCTCTACTAGAAAACTTTGGCTCCTGACTATTGAGAGTCTAAATGCCTTAGGTGACATTCAAGGCTTACAATCACCCAAACGTACCCATGATACTTCACTTGTAGCATGTATACCTATATGCAGAACACGTAATACTACTGTGACTTTGCAGTGCTGGTTCCTCAGCCTGGAATTTCAGCGCACTTACTCATCCTTCAGGAGCCAAGTCAAATGCCATCTTTTTTCTGCTTTCCCCTGTTCTCTAGTCAGCAGCTCCTATTGTTTATACCCTCAGTACAGCTTTTATCTCACTGTTTTGTAATTACATGTCTGTTTCTACAACTAGTTTTAAGTTCCTCCAGAGCAAGAAGCCTTCTTTTATCTTTGCAGTTCCTTCCAGCTTAAGACAGCAGCCTGGTAAACGGATGATGTTAACATGAACTTAATCTGGGTGTTTTGAGAAAAAACGACCCAAACTAGGGGATGTCTCTACACATTTCTTTAAACCTTAAAGAAGTGCAGGACACAAAAGGAATCAAGGGATGAAACTTAACGCAAGAGGTATGACTTGGTTTAAGGGCAATTCAGGCATGCTAATAATTAGGTTATTGAACAGTTTACTGAGGACCCAATTATATTTTGGTGCCAGACATGGAACCTGGCATCCTGGTATGATATCAAAACTGGATGACTCAATCCACTGGTATTTGGAAGAAATATATTTTTGTTAGAACAACATTCCTTATTTTAGCTTTTCTAGCAAAGATAAAAGTGGGAAATGGAAGATAATTTACAACCCTTGGGGTAAAAGTCTAAACCAGTTGAATATTAGTCTCCTACTGCAAAACAACAGATTAACAGGAATATTAATTTATTGGCAATAATGCATTTTCCAATATGGTCCAAGATCTCTTCTAGGAGTGAGTCTCAAGATCTGAATATGCTCTGAACTGAATGTACAGAGGTGATCTTTTGAAGGGGAATATGGGCCTGACAATACTTTTTATGTGAAGAACAAATCAGGTAAGATGGTTTCTGATAACTAGATGCAAAAAATTAGCTGCTGCCTGAATAAGTCAGGACTGCTATCTAAGAACAGCAAATTATTTCTCTGTTCCTCTCCGCATATTTTCTCTACTTGTTTCCGAGAAACTTGTATTTAAAGGGTCCTTCCTCATCTTGGTAGCTGTTTGATGTAATTTTACTTCGACTTGTCTCACACAACTTTCCCCAGACTGCTGTCTTCTCCTTTCCACAATTTCTGTATGGCATCGTAGTGATAGCTTAGGCCTATAGTTCATTACATCTCAGGACCTTTGTATATCTATCTGAGCTCTCTGCCTGAAAGCTGTTGCCACGTATCCTACTTATCCCTCAAACTTCTGATTAAGAAATTATTCTTTGATTCTCTAGACTATTTAGAATCCTCCATCACATACATTTGCAGCACACTCTATTTTTTTCTTTATTTTTTCTTTCTATATTTTTTTCTTCTTTACATTATAAAACGTAAATAGTTACACAGTATATTTTTTAAATGTCTGAACTCCTTTTAAGTTTCTGCTTTTTGACAACTTGGACCAATTCTTGTAATGCTAAATCCTCAGCACTTAGAATGGTGTCTGGCATATAACAGGTGCTCAATAAACAGTTGATGAATGTACTTTTTATGAATGTACTTTTTATTATACTATAAGTATCTCCATTTTAGAGATAAGGAAGATGAAGCATGAAGAAGTTAACTTGCTCAATACTGCCCCATTAGAAAAAGTGGGGAAGTTCATACTCAAAAACACATCTATCACACAGCCCTGAGATCTTGAATTTTTTTTAATGAATCCTACAAGCTACCTAGCTAGCTGATGAAGAACAGTGGTAAGAGAAGTGGTAAAGGAAGTGGTGTGATAAAAAATATCTAGGCCCTCTAGAATGAGAAAGAAAATCTCGGGGTCCAAAGGGCTTGAAGGAACTTTTAGTGACAAGTGTATTGGGTCAAGGGTATTAGAAAAAGGAGAATGAAAATACTTGTAAAGGGAACTTATGTCTTGTAGGAAAAGTGGGGGATCAATTTTGAACCTGCCACTCAATATATTGTTGTTTCTTGTAGGAAATGGTTCATGTCACTCATCAAGAACCACGCTTCTGGCAGTACAGACAGGAATAAAAACACAATGTCTATAGTCAAACTTCTGGGTTTGGCTCCCAGCTTTGTTACTTACTAGCTATGGGATCCTCTGGGAGGTTCCTTAACCTCACCGTGCCTCAGTTTTCTCATCCACAGAAGTGAGGATAATAAATACTTTTATTAAAGTTGATGGTAGGGTTAAAATAATACAATGAAAATGCATAGATCAGTAGCTGGTTCAAAGTAATCACTATATAAACATTTGCTACTTTTACAAATTACAGATAAAAGCTTGATCTATTTTTTAAAAAATAGGATACAAAAAGGAGTAAACATTTAGAAACCTTAGCTTTAGTATTTGGAGGAAATAGACACTTAAGAAGCCATCTATTAACAGTAATAGAAATACGATCGTGTATGCTTAGCTGAGGTAAAACTGCGATCAGATTTTGACACTGTAAAATGTATATACACATACTAAAACATGTACTTTTCTTCATTTTGGCCAAGCTATAATCTGATTTTACTGAATTCAAGTTTCTTGGAACCAGTAGAGTAGTGGGAAGTGAAGGCCCAGGGGATCTCTTTATAGATACTTTAGTTAAAAAAAAAATGGAATCTTCAAAATTATGAAATGCCAGACACTCTCAAATTCTATCACTTATTAATATAAAATTCTGGTTATATCTTGAGACTACGTGGCCTTTTTCACTTCTACTGTAGACAGAGTATATCTCGAATATTTTATCTATTTCAGCAAAAATACTTTGCCTTTTTTTCCCCTTTTGGAAGGTAAGATTGTAGGACATTAACTCTTCAGGTGAGCTTGCTGAAACCAGGCTTTGATATTTAAATGCTCTAATGTTAGCTGGCCAGTAAGATTTATTTGCATTTAACTATAAGTAAAAAGCAAACCTACATTTATTTCACAGCTTACTGATTAAGTCCCGCAAAACTAGTTAGAAGCCAGATTCTGCTATTTACTAGCTAAGTGGCCAAAGGCAAGTTAAGTTACTTAAAACCTCTACACCTGTTTCTTTAGTTGTAAAATGAGAATGATAACAGTACCTGCATCACAGGAGTGAGTGAGAAAATGCATGTAAAGCTTTGGGTGTTGTGGCATAAACACTCAAATGTTAGCTTAAATCAATAAATGCTATTTTTAGCACATGTGACATATCACTAGTCAAAATGATACGTTATTTCATGTAATGGCTTTATTTCTATGTTTTACTAGATATTAATCCTTGGATTAATCCTTGGAACTCTACCAGGGTTAATTTGAAAAGTTAAAAAATAAATAGAAATAAATAGAAAGTCATACAGGTTCAGCTATTTGGAACTGCATACAATAACATCTAAACCATGTAGTGTTCTAATTTAAGATATTTTTACCCAAACTAATGCTTTCTTTTAAACATTTCCATATCAATAGAAGAACTGAGCTTAGATGGACATAGTCTTACCTCTAAATCTTCTTCTTCATCAATCTTTTGTATATTTTGGTAGGCAGCAGTGTAGACCTCTAAAGCTTTGCCGTGAAATAACATTTCGATAGTGATAAATTCTGAAAATATAGTCTAAAAAAACAAGGATTTGAATTTAAACAATCATATAAATTGCTTCATGAATTTAGTAAATTTATTCCTTACTATATAGTCTTGGCATTTTATGAGATACAGAGGTATCTGTTTTTCCACAGGGCAGATGAAGTACAAAAGATAACTGGAATAAAAATAGTTGCAAAGACCTTCTGCAGCAAAACTTTCAAATTACACAAAATATTTCCTATCTTATTATTTACTTCCCTTTTTTAGTCAGTTCTTCTATTAGTTATTTATGATTTAAAAAAAGATTTGACTAAAATGTATGTCATTATGTACTCTGTTGCTGAGTGCCTATAAGTATTAGCTAAAGCAGTTTAGTTCTGAAGCTGTTTTTTTTAGCAACTCCAACTGATGTTTGAAAGAATGTTTTTAGGCAAGAATTCTATACCATCATATTTATATGATACTTGTATTCTCTAACCACAAAGGGATCACTTGGTAATAATGACATTCCTACTACTGATAGTAGCACCATACATTTGCATAGAGCTTTCCAGTTTACAAATATATGACTTGTCCAGTGTTGCTCACAGCTATAATGTTAAGACTTGGATCTGATTCTTCAAAGTTATAGCTCTTGCTCATTGTACTGTGCTGTTCTCGCTGGAATCAATCATTTCCTTCGCAAATAAACTACAGGTAAACTCTGAGCATGATGATGACAACTTACGGTAGGGAAGGTCACGAGCAAAGAGAATGAATAAAGATGTGCATGTTGATCTAAGCAGAGGTGAGATAATTGGTAGGTAGGGAAAGTATACAAGCCAGACAAGTTTGCAATAAAATAGGATCTATCCTTTTGTTATCTTGTCCCTTATCAAAATAAAAAATCAGAGCATTAATGTAAAGAGAAGTGGGCAGAATAAGAATAGGATAGAAAATACTCAAGCATTGTCCTTTAAGGGGCAATATAGATGAGATGGGTCAGGCTAGAAGGCAATAGTCAAATACTCATTTTCCTTCATTTCTGCTCTCCTGTGTTAACCACCCAGATAGGAGTAGTCCTGCACCTTGGAAAGTAGCCATACAGATATCCCTTCGTGTCCTGTGATTTTTTTTTTTTTCCCTCTCCATCTCCATTCTTAAGGATTAGAAAAATATTTAAGGGAGAACTAACAGGCTTCTGATTGCTACTCAGTGGAAATAGATCTGTAGTTGAAAGTAACCCTTCTGAGCTGCCCTACATATGTAGGGCTAAATGCAAAGATTGGGCTCTGGGATAAATGACTTATAACTATAACTGACAATGACCTTTACTGTCACTTCATATAGGTCACAAAGTGCTCTGGTATACTGGACTGGCAACTGACTAATAAACAGCATTATGCCAAGGTGCAACTTCGGATTCCACACCAAGAATCTCCAGATACCTAGGAATACCTTAGAGGGAGAATAGCTTTTGACTAGGGCTGGTACTTCTCTTGTCAGTCTTCCTAAGATAGTTGACTAGCTAGAAAGTAAGGGGTTAAGCTTAAATCACTCAAGTAAGTTGGGTATTACTCCTATTTTTAAATAGTTCTACAAATGAACATTCTAAATCTTTAATAGACTGGCACGCTATTTAATAACTAATGAAATCCAAACATTTACAGCCTTATTACACCTAAATCTGTAGGTTTAGGCTTAATTCAAGTCTATTTCACTGTGGTAACTTTGAGGAATATGGAAAAAATTCAAAATAATTTAAAATATTTTTTGAATATTTGAATATAGTTATTAAATCCCTGATGCCAAAATCTCTGAATGTGATGTCATCTCTGAACTAACAATTTCTTAATAATAGCATTTTATAGGAGTTATATTCCCCTTAGCTCATAAGTAAGCCCTGAAAATATGTTGATATGTCTGTCACTGAAGAATGATACATTATTTTGGTTTATCCATATCCTCTGATAAGAGAATCTATTACACTCTCATTTTAAAAGACAGAGCTCAACTTTGAGTCTGTTAGCATTTTGCAGTCTCAAAATTTAGTTTCAATTAGTGATAAAAAACATTTTAAGAAGTAGCTTTAATTAGTAAATGGCTATTATTTACTACTTGGAACATGAGGGAAAAGTCACTCTCAAGTTTTGTGATACTTCGGTTTAATCCTTTATAGTTTGACCTTTTATTTCTTGACAAAACATATACTATATATCTATTTAAGATGGGAATAGCCCTGTTAACTCTTCTGTCAAAAACAGTGATGGAGAATCAGTGGCATTGCTAAGGTAGTATTCCAGACTTGGAATTTTTGACCCAAGAACCATGAAGCCTTAAGATTATCACAGAGGACAGCTATATCCCTGAGTATAGTAAGGAGGAAAAACTACCAGTTATACTTTTTTTTTCCTAGCTATTGATAGAATTTCATAAAACATGGGAAAATGGGCAGAAAGGAGGAGGATAATAGCAAGGAAGAATTAGATGACAACTGGTATAAGAAAGAACATAAAAACATTGTGTTTTTAAAATAAAATAATTTCAGTGAGTCACTAGAAAGGTGGTGCAACTTTGAAAGATCCATTCATATTTAGAGAAAATTTTCCTCAAATAAACATAGCTTTCAGTGATCTCATGTAATCTGCTAATCTGGAATGGGTCAGTATGGTCAGGGACAGGCATTCTTCACGCATTACTTTTTTTCCTCCTTTTCAATTTTGTGTGACTAGAAGGCCATTTGGGTACGTACTTAATTTTTATTGGTGGGGGGGTGGGGGAGCTAATATGAAATTCTCTACCCATTGGCAAGTATTTTGCAAAGCAGGTAGCCTAGTAGTTTAAAATAGGGGCTCTGGAGTAAGATAAACCTGGGTTCAAATCAAGATGGAAACAAACCAGCTGTGTAATATTAAACAGTTTGTTCTTTTTCCTTATTTTCAACATCTTAGGTTTTGCCTTAAGGATTAAATGTAATCCAAGAAAAGGTATAGTATGGTAACTGGCTTAGAGTAAGTGCTCAGCACAAGTTTGCTATTTTTATTGCCCAAGGAGTAAACCAGCTAAATTAGAAACTGTTCCTTATCATAACATTAAAGCCTCTATCTGGTTTAATTAGAAAGCAGCATATTTAACAAAAAAGTCATAAAAGGTCTTGTTAATAATTTTGGCAAATAAAGGGGAAATGACAGCTCTCCAGAGTAGAGGCTATTTAATAAATGTCAGGAGAACTTTCTATCCATTTGAAAATAATAAAGTTAGACATCTACCTCATACCATATGCAAAACACAACTGCATAAAATAAAATATTTAAAATATTAAAAAAATCATACAAATACTAGAAGAAAATATGAGCAAATAATTATATAATCTTGGGGATGAAAACTCCTTTCTAAGCATGACACCAAGGCAGAAATCAAAAAGGAGAAGATCAATAGATCTGGCAGCAAAAATAAGACTTTAAGGTGGTAAAAACATAACATAAGCAACAAAATGGGAAAATATATTTGCAACATATCTTCTCTGTAATATAATGAGTTAATTTCTCAATATAAAGAATTTTTACAAATTAATAAGAAAAATGCCAACACAATAAAAATATAGGCTAAGGTCAAATGTGAGTAATTTACTAAAGAAATAAAATGTGTCATTAAATATATGAAAGAATACTCTGCCTCAACAGTAGTAACTGTAGCAAATTAAGATGATACTGATTTTTCAACTATTAGATTGGCTATTATTAAAAATACTACTACTCATCATTGTTACATTGGTGTGCTCATGTAAGGTTCTGCAGAAATGTTAACTAGTTAAAGCTTTGTGGACAGAAGTTAAAAACAGCTATCCAAATTGAAAGTGTGTATGCTCTTTGAATGAGAATGCCACTTCTAGTAATTTATCCCAAAAGAATAACTGGACCAGAAAAAAGGCTGATGTTTAATGATGCAATGAGATCTATAATTGCAAAAATAAGCTAGATGTCCATCAATGAAGGCTGGTTAAATAAATTGATATATCCATACAGCAAAATACTATATGAGGATGCCATAACGGACAATATGGACCTTTGTTTCCTCAGCACAAATATATCCATGATATATTAAATTTTAAAAAGAGATGCTACATATAGTGTGGTCCCATTTAAACAAAACTGTATAGTGGTAATAATATTACCTTTCTCATAGGACACTGTGAGGAGGAAATGAGTTTATCCATATAAAATGCTTAGAATGTGTGACATAGTTAATGTCTAAGAAATATTTGTTGTTGTTATTATTCTTATTAGTATATTTCTTGTGTATATTTCATAGAAAGAAAGTCTGGAAGGATATAAACTAAAATGCTAACTGCTTATTTCTGAGCAGTGGAATTATTACCTTTTTCTCAATAATTTTATGAAAAAAAGTCATGGTGATTTCATATTTATTTATAAGCAAAATAAAGTTACTAAAAATTAAGTTTTGAAGCTACTTCTTGCTCACGTCAGCTACTTTACCAATACTGAATTCCTGTCCCTATCTGTTCCAGGAGTGACCCCTGGTCAAGATCGTTTTCATAGGTCAGAAATTCCCTTGACACCATATTACTGATGACTTTTCCCATTACGTGGGAAACAAATAGGATTGTGAGTTTTCTTCCACATTCTATACAACTAAGTTCATACCAGCTTTTCTCAGAAAGACAGATTCTCTGCAAGGTTCCTATGAAAAGTCTTTTCCTAAAAATTGTGCTACCTTACTAATTAACACTGCTGCTAAAATTCAGATGGACTTGTCAATTAACCCCCACCTCAAACATAGTTAATACAGTTATGAGCAGTGCTCACTACTGCCAATCATTTCTACCCCCAGGGAGGTTAAAGAAAGACCCAGAAGCTCTGCCTCCATCTGAAGCAGTAGCCTGATAACAGGTACAATAAGAATGTTCATAACAACAAAAAAAGAATGTTCTGTGTCTGCTTCTCCCAAAACATGAGCGGGATCAACAGTTTTGACTTTTCCAAGAATTTATCTCACAAACAGAAGTGTTTGTCAGACATGGTAAAATCAACGTGGCAATATCTGAATATCGTTTTTGTTAGAAATAAGGGGGTGGTAAAGTAACCCTTCTGATTGATTTTCGAGGCTTTTGGGTATAGGATCTGTGCATCCCTCTTTATCATAAAACATCTCAAATGAGGCCTAACTTGGAAAAGGAACAATTTGACAGTAAGGAGGAAAGACATAGAGAACAGAGATTCATAACCTTAACAGACTCTAGTATTAATCTCTGGAACTCATATTTCTGGGAGTTTGCTAGAGTCATGGGGGTCTGTATTAAAAGTGTACACTTTCACAGATGACATGATCTTGTATGTAGAAAATCTTGAGGAATCTGCAAAAAACTATCAGACCTAATAAATGAGTTCTGCAAGATTGCAAGATATAAGATCAGTACACAAAAATCAACTGTATTTCTGTGCACTTGCAATGAACAATTGAAATGAAATCAAGTAAACAATTCCATTTACAGTAGCATCAATAATCATAAAATACTTCGGAAAAAGTTTGAGAAAAGCACAAAACCTACACTTTGAAAATTATAAACATTGTTAAAAGCAATTAAGGATGATTTAAATAAATGGAAAAACAGCCCATGTTCATGGATTTCAATAATTAATCTTAAGATGGCAGTACTCCTCAAATTGACCTACAGATTTGATGCAATCCCTGTCAGAATCCCAGCTGCCTTGTAGAAACTGACAAGCTGATTCTAAAATTCATACCGAATTACAACAGATCCAGAATAGCGAAAACTATCTTAAAAAGGAACAAAATAGAACTCACACACCCTGATTTTAAAAGTTACTACAAAGCACTGTTAATTAATCAGGACAGTGTGGTACTGGCATAAGGATAGACATAGATCAATAAGAATGGGAGTTCAGAAACAAAACCACGTCAACTGATTTTCAACAAGACTGCCTAGACTTCAATGAGAAAAGAACAGTCTCTTCAACAAATGGTGCTGGAACAACTGGGTAGTCAGTCACATGCAAAAGAATGGGGTTTAACACCTTCAGTTCACATGATACACAAAAATTAACTCAAATGCATCAAAGAAAACTATAAAAGTGTTAGAAGAAAACATAGGGATAAATCTTCATAATCTCAGATTGGCAATGGATCCTTAGATATGACACTAAAAGCACAAGCAACAAAAGAAAAAGATAAATTGGACTTCATCAAATTTAAAAAGCTTTGTGCTTCAAGGGACACCATCAAGATAGTGAAAAGAACTCACAGAATGGAAGAAAATAAATGCAAAACATATATCTGATAAGGGATCTGTATCCAGAATATATAAAGAACTCTTAAAATGCAATAAAAAAAAGATAACCCAATTAAAAGATCTGAATAGTCTTTTTTCAAGAAAGATATACAAATGGCCATAAGCATCAGCAGGAAAATGCAAATCAAAACCACAATAAGATACCACTCTATACCCACTAGGATGGCTATAATGAAAAAGTCTGATGAACAACAAGTATTGGTGAGGATGCAGAGAAATTGGAACCCTCATATACTACTGGTGGGAAAATACAATGGCACAGCCACTTTGGAAAACAGTCCGGCAGTTTCTCACATAATTAAAGATAGAGTTACCATATGAACCAGCAATTCAGCAGGTTATATGGTTGAACTGAAATGAAATGTCCAAGAGAAATGAAAATGTGTCTATACAAAAACTTGTCCATGAATGTTTATATCATTAATCATAATAGCCAAAAGGTAGAAACAATCCAAAAGTCCATCAACTGATGAAAAGATAAACAAAATGTGGTTAATATCCATACAATGGAATATTATTCCACCATAAAAAGGAATGAGATACTGATACATGCTACACTATGGATAAACCTTGAAAGCATGCTAAGTGAATGAAGCCAGTTACAAAAGCCATGTATTTTATGATTCCATTCATATGAAATGTATGTTCAGAATAGCCAAATCCAAAGAGACATGAGATTAGTGATGGTTGCTTAGGCTGGGGGAGCAGGAAGGTAAAAGTTAGAGTGTACTAGGCCTCACTTTGAGATGATAAAAATGTTCTAAAATTGAGTGATGATGGTTGTACATGTCTGAACACACTAAAAACCACTGAGCTGTACATTTTAAATAGAATTGTATGGTATATGAATTATCTCTCTATTTTTAAAAAAGTAGGTTTTTTCCTGTCTTCTTTTATTTTTGGGACCACCACAAGACTTCCCTCTTCCAGGGTCATGATATAGCAGGCCAAGAGAGAAGCTTGGAAGCCCTTTTCTTCTCTGTGCACCCTCCACTGTGCAGTCCCTTACTCCATGTCCTACTGCTTCAGGAAATCCCAGGTCGTAGGAATTGTAGTTGGGAATTCTGCACTCACTGTCTCTGCCCGTTTTGTAATTGGTGATGCTCATGGGATTAAAAACACCTGTAGAGTTGGCCAGCATGCAGATGGAACACTGAAGTGAGCCTAAAGATCAGAGACACAGATTGCCACGTGTAAAAGAGAAGTTAGTAGGCATGAAGAACAGTGGTAGCGTGAGGAATCAGGCTCCCAAGTCACTAAAGAAGCCCTTAGGTGGCAATGAATCAGACAAGTCTCCAATCTCCTTTTTCAGATTAAAGCTAATTATTTTAATCTTCCTTCCCTTCTCCCTCAATTTAAGAGAGGATGTCAGCAGTTGTAAAATGTTATGCCCTGCCCACACTCTCCTACATCGGTAAGAGGGTTTTTCTCAGGGCAGCTCCTAAGGTGCTCTTCCTGAGTAGCAATCTACACAGCAGAGTGCGGAGTAAATTGAAAGGCTTACTTTTTTTTTTTTTTTTTTTTTTAATCTTCAGGACCAAAGTAGAGACGTTTGATCCTGGCTATCAGAAAAATCAAAGCTCTGAAATCCTATGAAATTATGATAGGAAATTTAAAAAAAATAAAAGGGCAAATGAATGTTGTTTCATGGATTGTAGAGAGGAATGATACAATTGAGTGGCAGATAATGCCTATTTTATTGATAAGAACATAACTTTTGAAAGCAGGATATTTTCTTTGTTAATAAGTTATTAAAATGACAAAAAATACTTTTCTTTAAAAGCTGTTCCAGGAAAATTTGCAGTGAGCCAAAAGGCATCCTTAGATGACTTGTTTTAAAGGACATAAAGTGATCGTAAGTAATCCTCCAAATCTTTCCAAGATGCCTATGAGAAAGTCACTGAAGACCTTCTCAAGTCCATGATCCTGAATGTCTACTGATGTGTTATAATAAGTCAATTCTTATTGGCGGATGCAAGTTTATGTGGTTAGCTACTCTTATTTATTTGATAGTATGTAGGTATTAGAAACCTATAAGCTATTAAAATTAGTGACAGTGTATCATAATGGAAAGCACCGATTTTTAAAATACATAATTGGTTTATAGTTCAGACTTTTGGCTATGATACTTCAGAAAAGTTACTTTATATCTCTGCTTAATTTTTTTTTTTTTTTTTTACATAATATATGATAACACCACCTCACTTTCATGGGGTTGCTGTAAAGATTAAAAGATAATTTATGTAAAGTGCCTGGAGCCGTACCTGATACATAAAAGCATAATAAATGTCATTTTTCTGTGATTAACACTATTTGTAATAACATTTGAATATCTGGCCTCTGGTTGGGAATGGAGCCCCTTTAAATACCATTGTTTCCATAAGAAAATAATATTTGATATATTTTTGTTTACATCTTTTTCACACAGACTATTTATGGACTAAAAAAATCAGTAATTTAAATTTGTCATAAATTTAAATAAAAAATAAGGTTAGAAAACATATTTTGAACTTTAACAGTTACTTTGTTACCTTTATATCCTTTATTTTCTGCTTTTCAAAGCTGTCAATAGTCTCCTCCAGATGGCGAGTTGTTCGAGCAGCATCCATTGTGGCCCTTTGTAATTCAGTTTCTGCCTACAAAAGTGTCCCCGCCAAAGAACAGGAAAAACTCAAGTCAGAATCCATTCGACTGAGTCTTTTTGTAAACGCTACCGCTGCGGTACTGGCTTTTTGCCATAACAGTGTCAATCATTCAAAATATGTTTTACCACATAAAATAAAACGATCTATACGATAAACACATGCAGAATAAAGAACTTTAAATCTATCAGGTGACATGATTCATGATCTCAAACAAAAGAAAACAAAATTCCTTCCCTTTCTGCATACAAAATCATTTTTTTTCCTATATCACCCTTGCATGATTTACTGTAAAATAATTTTCTATATTTTCTACTGCTTTCACATATTTCACTGTCTCTGCCATTTATCATACTCTCCTTTTCTCCTCACTATCTCTCTCCCCTTTAGCCCTTTCTCCCCCCAAATACTTAAGTATTTTCAATCTTCTAGTTCTCCAAATGCATGAAATGTTTCTACTTCTGTAATATCCTAATCAGGTAGAATAGAGTATACACTACAAATATTTATTTCAGCATGGATTTTCTATTTGTATATTCTTCTTATAAGCTAACAATATTACACTATTACTACTTAGTTAATGCTTATTACAAAAAATATATACCAGCAACTAATAAATTAGATGGAAAATCTAATGCTTTCCTTCAAAGTACTCATACTATCTAGATCCATGTTGTACAATCAATATGGTGGCCACTAGCAACATGTAGCTATTTACATTTAAATTAATTAAAATGAAATGTAAATTAAAAAACTGGTTACTCTAGTTGCCATTTCAAGAGCTCAATAGCCATATATATAGCTAGTGGCTACAGTGCTGTAAAGTGCAGAACATTTCCAATCTAGTCATGTATTTCTCTTTAAAAGAATCATCTCTTCCTTAAGGACAACAGTTTGCCCCGAAATATTTAAAATTTTTTGTTAAACAATAACATATTTTTAAAAACATGGCCCTATTTTCTGATTAAATTCTTTCTAATAATGTTCTGTTTCCTATGTTAGTACCATGTTTACTCAAAAGTATCACATATCATCATCTTAATAGTTACTCCATAGGAAAAATTTGCAGTTGTGAATCAAAGTTTTGTGACACATAATATTATGACATTTAAGCCCTTGCTTTCTTTTGCAAGAAAATGTATAAATTGAAATAAGTAAAAAGGTTTACTATAGGGGTCCATCTCTTCACACATCACTTTACTACCCACCTGTGACTGAAATTTTTCATAAAGGAAAAAAATACATTTCAAATAGAACAATTTCTTCCAATAAATTAAAATCATATGCTATTATAGAATTATATCTTCTTGCAATTAGATTATACATTAATCATAACTTTATATTGATTATATACTCTTACAACTAGGTTAATTCAGATATACAATTTCAAGAAACTAAGCATTTAAAACATATGTATATATATCTGTGTGTGTACGTTTGATATATAGGGTGTAAAGTTTTCTTAAAACCATGCAAACTTTTATGCTTTTAATCATAACCAGTAATCAAAAACAATTCTATTACTGATCTTCAGATTTTTAAAAATGTAACTATCACAGGATTATAAAAAAATTTCTAACAGTTATGATGCATGTTAACCTTTTACTAATGAGAATATTCAAGCAGACTATTTTTCTAATACTGTTCAGTACACGACTTGTGAAATTTTTTACCGTTACTTACTTTTGACTTAACGTCTTTTCCCTCCCCATTTATTGACGGTTTCATTTGAAAATCTGGAAGGGTAGGTAGAGTTGGCTAAACTAGCAAAGAGCAGGGAAGCAGAAGCCACAGCTGGGACATGGGTATCTTAACTTTCTACCACACTCCAGCAACTACGATTCATTTCTTAGTCTCAAATCCTTTTACTCCAGCATAGCCACATGCCCAAAATCGCACAGCTATTTTTAGCCAAGTGGATACAGATTTCTATTTCTTCCTTTTGTTGAAAATTCTTCAAAATCCTATAACATACCAATTTGGGTAGGAGATACTTTTGATTAAAATACTGATACAACTTTATGAATAAGGATATCAGTATATTTAATGAAATTAGTCATGAGTGCAAAATGGCTTATAAAAGAGTGAGCCAGATTGGTGTTTTTCAAACTGTTGCAAGAAGCTTTTTCAGAAGCCACCAGGGGCCTTAGGGGGTCCAGGCAGAGCACTGGGATTCTTCTTTACCCAATCCTCTTATATTAGAACTACTCTTTTATTTTATATACTGAACTTTAATGTGCTTCTTTTGAAGATCAGATGAATTTTAAGGGCCTATCCTGGTAAATATTCTATGATGCTATTATAGAATATCTTTATGTTTATAGTGGATGCATTTATATGTAGACTGTCCTTTATTTTCTGGTTTCAGGTTGTCAAATTCCAGTGGAGTCCTACACCTTTCCCACTGAGTGTGGCAATTCATTTACAGCCATAATCTATTCAGTTGCTGCTTTATCTCCCCCTGTGTGAACTCCTGACCTGCTTTGTCTATGGTGTAAGACAGCCTCCT
This sequence comes from Eschrichtius robustus, assembly GCF_028021215.1. NCBI lineage: Eukaryota > Metazoa > Chordata > Mammalia > Artiodactyla > Eschrichtiidae > Eschrichtius > Eschrichtius robustus. The sequence goes on along the minus strand of NC_090840.1, from coordinate 44,173,416 downwards.
CCACAGCAGTGTTTACAGCAAAGCACCAAAGTCAGAGGCGTCTCTGTCTTAGGAAGACATTTATTTCCACATCGAGTGTCCACAGCAATACCCCTGAATCAATCTTACCACCTCCTCAAGATTCCAGATGTGACATTTTTTCTGCCCTTATGTACTCTCCCCTCCTCCAAACAAAGCAGCAAAATTTTGACCTCTGGCTTGATTCTTAAAAACTGGTGATATTCCCTAGTCTCTGCCTTAGTCCACAGTTGTCAGTCATAGATTTTCCAGCATTCTCTACTTTGTCTGACTTGCTTGAAACCCAAACTCTATAATCTCCTGTTTGTAGATCCCAGCCATGTGGCTGCACATTTTTATTACAAGGTTGGGCATATGTATCTTTGGTCCAAAGGAAGGAGGACCAGGCTGTCGGTGCAGCCCAAAATCACTAATCAAGGGATTCCCCTCAGAAATGGAGATGTTCTGGAACCTCAAATGTCCCCAGAGAGTCAATCCTCATGTGGTTTCTGGCAAAGGTGGGCTGTAAAAAACCTTAAGGAGGTAGGGAGAAGACATAAGGAATGGGAAAAAGAGGCAGTGGGATAAGTTAGTACTTTATATACAACTGCACCTATCCCAGTTGCTGGCAATTAGCCAGGTGCTGTTTTCTTTATTTAGTTTATTTATTTATCTATTTATTTATTTATGGCTGCATTGGGTCTTCGTTGCTGCATGTGGGCTTTCTCTAGTTACAGTGAGCAGGGGCTACTCTTCCTTGTGGTGCACCGGCTTCTCATTGCGGTGGCTTCTCTTGTTGTGGAGCACGGGCTCTAGGCGCGCGGGCTTCAGTAGTTGTGGCTCGCGGGCTCTATAGCGCAGGCTCAGTAGCTGTGGTGCACGGGCTTAGTTGCTCCGCAGCATGTGGGATCTTCCAGGACCAGGGCTCGAACCCGTGTCCCATGCACTGGCAGGCGGATTCTTAACCACTGCACCACCAGGGAAGTCCCTGTTTAGTTCTGAACAAGGCACATTCTAGTTTAACAAATAATCATTCTGAACATAAGAACCTTGTTACAGTAGACACTCCTATTTAGATCTGTGTCCAGCTGTGGACCTCAGTTATACTCTTGAATCTCCTGAGGGTCTTTGGCTGGAAGTCATAATTGTGGTTTCACATAGCTGTTGTTTTTTAAGATGAAGGGAATTTTACTGGGAAAAAAATTATTGTTCCTTCCTTTTCTCAAATGCAGGGCTGAGAGGGCATTGATATATTAGGATTAATGATAGATCTTTACCTTTATAATTAATAGTCATCATTTATGTAAAAAATCTTAGAATTTTGTATTTATTCTTTATAAAAACATCTACACTTCTGAGTGTTTTATATTTTGAATGTCTATTGTGGAAAACAACATAAGAGGACTGAATTAAGTTGTGTATTCTCTTTAAAATTAGCTAATTTCCATAGTGAGAATTTGTAAATGCATGTGTTTCTTTTCAAACTTTACATTCATATTCTTTGCACATTTAAAGTAGAAATGCATAATTTCCATATATATTTACTTCTGTACTGCATACCTTACAAAATATTTTTTTAAAGACCCAAATTCAAAGGATACAATAACATGTCGATCAGATGGGTTTCTCTGACGTGTTCTTTCTAACTGAGTTAACTGTTTAGCTTCTCGATTCCTTGCTGTTAATGTTGCTTTGAGGTCATCCTGCAAACAGGCATTTTTTTTGTTAATAAAAATCTCTTATTTAAGAAGTAAAATACATACTTCTCTGTTTTAAGAATGGAAGAACACTCCCTATTTGATCCAGGCATCATTACCACAGGATTTATTACTACTGCATAATCAGTGTGTGTCTTTTTGTGTGACACTGTGTGCATGTGTGTAGTTTAATATCCTCTCAAATAATGACACAATTTCAATGCAAAACTATTTATATATTTATATATATGAATATACACACATATAAAATTTTGATTGTGGTGGTAGTTACAGATGTATGCACATTTATTAAAACTCAGTGTACATTTAAAACAAGAGAATTTTATTGCATGTAAATTATACCTCAGTAAAGTTGATTTAAAAAATAGAACTTTGGGGAAGGAGAGAAGATGGCGGAAGAGTAAGACGCGGAGATCACCTTCCTTCCCACAGATACAGTAGAAATACATCTACACGTGGAACTGCTCCTACAGAACACCCACTGAGCGCTGACAGAAAACGTCCGACCTCTAAACAGGCAAGAAACTCCCCCCGTACTTGGGTAGGGCAAAAGAAAAAAGAAATAACAGAGACAAAAGAATAGGGACGGCACCTGCACCAGTGGGAGGGAGCTGTGAAGGAGGAAAGATTTCCACGCACTAGGAAGCCCCTTCGCGGGCAGAGACTGCGGGTGGCAGAGGGGGGAAGCCTCGGAGCCACGGAAGAGAGCGCAGCCACAGGGGTGCGGAGGGCAAAGCGGAGAGATTCCTGCACAGAGGCTCGGCGCCGAGCAGCACTCACCAGCCCGAGAGGCTTGTCTGCTCACCCGCCGGGGCGGGCGGGGCTGGGAGCTGAGGCTCAGGTTCGGTAGGATCGCAGGGAGAGGACTGGGGTTGGCGGCGTGAACACAGCCTGAAGGGGTTAGCGCACCACAGCTGGCTGGTAGGGAGTCCGGGAAAAAGTCTGCAGCTGCCGAAGAGGCAAGAGACTTTTTCTTGCCTCTTTGTTTCACGGCGCGCAGGGAGAGGGGATTCAGAGCGCCGCCTAAACAAGCTCCACAGACTGGCTCGAGCCGCAGCGATCAGCGCGGGCCCCAGAGACGGGCGTGAGATGCTGGGGCTGCTGCTGCCGCCTCCAAAAAGCCTGTGTGTGAGCACAGGTCACTCTCCACACCGCCCCTCCCGGGAGCCTGTGCAGCCTGCCACCGCCAGGCTCCCGTGATCCGGGGACAAGTTCCCCGGGAGAACACACGGCGCACCTCAGGCTGCTGCAACGTCACGCCGGCCTCTGACGCCGCAGGCTCGCCCCGCCTCCTCTGTACCCCTCCCTCCCCGCGGCCTGGGTGAGCCAGAGCCCCCGAAGCAGCTGCTCCTTTAACCCCGTCCTGTCTGGGCGGGGAACAGACGCCCTCAGGTGACCTACACACAGAGGCGGGTCCAAATCCAAAGTTGATCCCCAGGAGCTGTGCGAACAGAGAAGAGAAGGGGAAATCTCTCCCAGCAGCCTCAGAAGCAGCGGATTAAAACTCCACAAACAACTTGATGTGCCTGCATCTGTTGAATACCTGAATAGACAACGAATCATCCCAAATTCAGGAGGTGGACTTTCGGAGCAGGATATATTAATTTTTCCCCTTTTCCTTTTTTTTTTGTGAGTGTATATGTATATGCTTCTGGGTGAGATTTTGTCTGTATAGCTCTGCTTTATAATAGCTTTATTTTACTTCACTATATTATAGCCTCTTTCTTTCTTTCTTTCTATTTTTTCTCCCTTTTACTCTGAGCCGTGTGGACGAAAGGCTCTTGGTGCTCCAGCCAGGCATCAGGGCCGTGCCTCTGAGGTGGGAGAGCCAACTTCAGGACACTGGTCCACAAGAGACCTCCCAACTCCACGTAATACCAAACGGCGAAAATCTCTCAGAGATCTCCATCTCAACATCAAGACCCAGCTTCACTCAACGACCAGCAAACTACAGTGCTGGACACCCTATGCCAAACAACTAGCAAGACAGGAACACAGCCCCATCCACTAGCAGAGAGGCTGCCTAAAATCATAATAAGGCCACAGACACCCCAAAATACACCACCAGACGTGGATGTGCCCACCAGAAAGACAAGATCCAGCCTCATCCACCAGAAACCAGGCACTAGTTCCCTCCACCAGGAAGCCTACACAACCCACTGAACCAACCTTAGCCACTGGGGACAGATACCAAAAACAACGGGAACTACGAACCTGCAGCCTGTGAAAAGGAGACCCCAAACACAGTAAGATAAGCAAAATGAGATGACAGAAAAACACACAGCAGATGAAGGAGCAGGGTCAAAACACGCCAGATTTAACAAATGAAGAGGAAATAGGTAGTCTACCTGAAAAAGAATTCAGAATAATGATAGTAAGGATGATCCAAAATCTTGGAAATAGAATAGACAAAATGCAAGAAACATTTAACAAGAACCTAGAAGAACTAAAGAGGAACCAAGCAATGATGAAAAACACAATAAATGAAATTAAAAATACTCTAGATGGGATCAATAGCAGAATAACTGAGGCAGAAGAAAGGATAAGTGACCTGGAAGATAAAATGGTGGAAATAACTACTACAGAGCAGGATAAAGAAAAAAGAATGAAAAGAACTGAGGACAGTCTCAGAGACCTCTGGGACAACATTAAACGCACCAACATTCGAATTATAGGGGTCCCAGAAGAAGAAGAGAAAAAGAAAGGGACTGAGAAAATATTTGAAGAGATTATAGTTGAAAACTTCCCTAATATGGGAAAGGAAATAGTTAATCAAGTCCTGGAAGCACAGAGAGTCCCATACAGGATAAACCCAAGGAGAAACATGCCAAGACACATATTAATCAAACTGTCAAAAATTAAATATAAGGAAAACATATTAAAGGCAGCAAGGGAAAAACAGCAAATAACACACAAGGGAATCCTCATAAGGTTAACATCTGATCTTTCAGCAGAAACTCTGCAAGCCAGAAGGGAGTGGCAGGATATACTTAAAGTGATGAAGGAGAAAAACCTACAACCAAGATTACTCTACCCAGCAAGGATCTCATTCAGATGTGATGGAGAAATTAAAACCTTTACAGACAAGCAAAAGCTGAGAGAGTTCAGCACCACCAAACCAGCTTTACAACAAATGCTAAGGGAACTTCTCTAGGCAAGAAACACAACAGAAGGAAAACACCTACAATAACAAACCCAAAACAATTAAGAAAATGGGAATAGGAACATACATATCGATAATTACCTTGAATGTAAATGGATTAAATGCTCCCACCAAAAGACACAGGCTGGCTGAATGGATACAAAAACAAGACCCATATATATGCTGTCTACAAGAGACCCACTTCAGACCTAGAGACACATATAGACTGAAAGTGAGGGGATGGAAAAAGATATTCCATGCAAATGGAAATCAAAAGAAAGCTGGAGTAGCAATTCTTATATCAGACAAAATAGACTTTAAAATAAAAACTATTACAAGAGACAAAGAAGGACACTATATAATGATCAAGGGATCGATCCAAGAGGAAGGTATAACAATTGTAAATATTTATGCACCCATCATAGGAGCACCTCAATACATAAGGCAAATACTAACAGCCATAAAAGGGGAAATCGGCAGCAACACAATCATAGTAGGGGACTTTAACACCCCACTTTCACCAATGGACAGATCATCCAAAATGAAAATAAATAAGGAAACACAAGCTTTAAATGATACATTAAACAAGATGGACTTAATTGATATTTATAGGACATTCCACCCAAAAACAACAGAATACACATTTTTCTCAAGTGCTCATGGAACATTCTCCAGGATAGATCATATCTTGGGTCACAAATCAAGCCTTGGTAAATTTAAGAAAATTGAAATCGTATCAAGTATCTTTTCCGACCACAACGCTATGAGACTAGATATCAATTACAGGAAAAGATCTGTAAAAAATACAAACACCTGGAGGCTACACAATACACTGCTTAATAACGAATTGATCACTGAAGAAATCAAAGGGGAAATCAAAAAATACCTAGAAACAAATGACAATGGAGATACGACGACCCAAAACCTATGGGACACAGCAAAAGCAGTGCTAAGAGGGAAGTTTATAGCAATACAAGCCTACCTCAAGAAACAGGAAACATCTCGAATAAACAACCTAACCTTGCACCTAAAGCAATTAGAGAAAGAAGAACAAAAAAACCCCAAAGCCAGCAGAAGGAAAGAAATTATAAAGATCAGGTCAGAAATAAATGAAAAAGAAATGAAGGAAATAATAGCAAAAATCAATGAAACTAAAAGCTGGTTCTTTGAGAAGATAAACAAAATTGATAAACCATTACCCAGACTCATCAAGAGAAAAAGGGAGAAGACTCAGATCAATAGAATTAGAAATGAAACAGGAGAAGTAACCACTGACACTGCAGAAATACAAAAGATCATGAGAGATTACTACAAGCAACTCTATGCCAATAAAATGGACAACCTGGAAGAAATGGACAGATTCTTAGAAATGCACAAACTGCCAAGACTGAACCAGGAAGAAATAGAAAATATGAACAGACCAATCACAAGCACTGAAATTGAAACTGTGATTAAAAACCTTCCAACAAACAAAAGCCCAGGACCAGATGGCTTCACAGGTGAATTCTATCAAACATTTAGAGAAGAGCTAACACCTATCCTTCTCAAACTCTTCCAAAATATTGCAGAGGGAGGAACACTCCCAAACTCATTCTACGAGGCCACCATCACCCTGATACCAAAACCAGACAAAGATGTCACAAAGAAAGAAAACTACAGGCCAATATCACTGATGAACATAGATGCAAAAATCCTCAACAAAATACTAGCAAACAGAATCCAACAGCACATTAAAAGGATCACACACCATGATAAAGTGGGTTTATCCTAGGAATGCAAGGATTCTTCAATATATGCAAATCAATCAACGTGATACACCATAATAACAAATTGAAGGAGAAAAACCATATGATCATCTCAATAGATGCAGAGAAAGCTTTCGACAAAATTCAACACCCATTTATGATAAAAGCCCTGCAGAAAGTAGGCATAGAGGGAACTTTCCTCAACATAATAAAGGCCATATATGACAAACCCACAGCCAACATTGTCCTCAATGGTGAAAAACTGAAACCATTTCCACTAAGATCAGGAACAAGACAAGGTTGCCCACTCTCACCACTATTATTCAACATAGTTTTGGAAGTGTTAGCCACAGCAATCAGAGAAGACAAAGAAATAAAAGGAATCCAAATCGGAAAAGAAGAAGTAAAGCTGTCACTATTTACAGATGACATGATACTATACATAGAGAATCCTAAAGATGCTACCAGAAAACTCCTAGAGCTAATCAATGAATTTGGTAAAGTAGCAGGATACAAAATTAATGCACAGAAATCTCTTGCATTTCTATACACTAATGACGAAAAATCTGAAAGTGAAATTAAGAAAACACTCCCGTTTACCATTGCAACAAAAAGAATAAAATATCTAGGAATAAACCTACCTAAGGAGACAAAAGACCTGTATGCAGAAAATTATAAGACACTGATGAAAGAAATTAAAGATGATACAAATAGATGGAGAGATATACCATGTTCCTGGATTGGAAGAATCAACATTGTGAAAATGACTCTACTACCCAAAGCAATCTACAGATTCAATGCAATCCCTATCAAACTACCACTGGCATTTTTCACAGAACTAGAACAAAAAATTTCACAATTTGTATGGAAACACAAAAGACCCCGAATAGCCAAAGCAATCTTGAGAACGAAAAATGGAGCTGGGGGAATCAGGCTCCCTGACTTCAGACTGTATTACAAAGCTACAGTAATCAAGACAGTTTGGTACTGGCACAAAAACAGAAATATAGATCAATGGAACAGGAGAGAAAGCCCAGAGATAAACCCATGCACATATGGTCACCTTATCTTTGATAAAGGAGGCAAGACTATACAGTGGAGAAAAGACAGCCTCTTCAATAAGTGGTGCTGGGAAAATTGGACAGGTACATGTAAAGGTATGAAATTAGAACACTCCCTGACACCATGCACAAAAATAAACTCAAAATGGACTAAAGACCTAAATGTAAGGCCAGACACTATCAAACTCTTAGAGGAAAACATAGGCAGAACACTCTATGACATACATCACAGCAAGATTCTTTTTGACCCAACTCCCAGAGAAATGGAAATAAGAACACAAATAAACAAATGGGACCTAATGAAACTTAAAAGCTTTTGCACAGCACAGGAAACCATACACAAGACAAAAAGACAACCCTCAGAATGGGAGAAAATATTTGCAAATGAAGCAACTGATAAAGGATTAATCTCCAAGATTTACAAGCAGCTCATGCAGCTCAATAACAAAAAAACGAACAACCCAATCCAAAAATGGGCAGAAGACCTAAATAGACATTTCTCCAAAGAAGATATACAGATTGCCAACAGACACATGAAAGAATGCTCAACATCATTAATCATTAGAGAAATGCAAATCAAAACTACAATGAGATATCATCTCACACCGGTCAGAATGGCCATCATCAAAAAATCTAGAAACAATAAATGCTGGAGAGGGTGTGGAGGAAAGGGAACACTGTTGCCCTGTTGGTGGGAATGTAAATTGATACAGCCACTATGGAGAACAGTATGGAGGTTCCTTAAAAAACTAAAAATATATCTACCATACAACCCAGCAATCCCACTACTGGGCATATACCCTGAGAAAACCATAATTCAAAAAGAGTCATGTACCAAAATGTTCATTGCAGCTCTATTTACAATAGCCAGGACATGGAAGCAACCTAAATGTCCATCGACAGATGAATGGATAAAGAAGATGTGGCACATATATACAATGGAATATTACTCAGCCATAAAAAGAAATGAAATGGAGGTATTTGTAATGAGGTGGATGGAGTTAGAGTCTGTCATACAGAGTGAAGTAAGTCAGAAAGAGAAAAACAAATACAGTATGCTAACACATATATACGGAATCTAAGGAAAAAAAAAAAAAAAAAAAAGGACATGAAGAACCTAGTGGCAAGACGGGAATAAAGACACAGACCTACTAGAGAATGGACTTGAGGATATGGGGAGGGGGTGGGGTGAGATGTGACAGGCTAAGAGAGTGTCATGGACATATATACACTACCAAATGTAAAATAGATAGCTAGTGGGAAGCAGCCACATAGCACAGGGAGATCAGCTCGGTGCTTTGTGACCACCTAGAGGGGTGGGATGGGGAGGGTGGGAGGGAGGGAGATGCAAGAGGGAAGAGATATGGGAACATATTGTATGTGTATAACTGATTCACTTTGTTATAAAGCAGAAGCTAACACACCATTGTAAGGCAATTATACTTCAATAAAGATGTTTAAAAAAAAGAGATCTGAAAAATTAAACTACTTAAAAAATTAAACTAAAAAAAAAAAAAAAAAAAAAAATAGAACTTTGGGAATGTAATGTATACCCTGGTGACTAGAATTAATAATAATGTACTGAATTTTGAAAGTTGCTAGGAGACTAGATCTTAAAAGTTCTCATCACAAGAAAAAAAAATTTGTAACTATGTATCGTGACAGATGTTAACTAGACTTATTGTGATCATTTCATAATATATACAAACATCAAATCGTTATGTTGTACACTTGAAACTAATATATGTCAATTATACCTCAATAAAAAAATTAAGAAAAAAAGTCACATTCATTTTTAGTTTACATGTTATTGCCTGCTTTAAAACAAAAATATAAACAAATTCATTTAGTAAAATAATTTCTGTCCATGACTGTCTTCATGACTATAAATACTAAATATTTTAAAGTTTCCATAATAAACAAAACAATGCTTTATGATACTACAGTAGTATATAAAAATACTTCCTTATTCTCAAAGTTCTAAGAACGCTTCAGAGTGTGTAAAAAGAATGACTAAACACTACTCTGTACCTTTTATTAAAAGGACAGTTATTGGAAACCTCATATATTTTGCCAGAATACCTAATAATAGTAGAAAAAATGAATTTACTTACTCGTTTCATTTTTACAATGGTTCCATAAGCTTTCAAAGGTTCAACTACTTTGGCTTCAAGTCTTTCAACCTATTGAAAATTATTATAAAATATAACTGAAAAGAAACATAGACATATCAAAATTTAAATTCTGAAATAGAACCTGTGCTGTCGAACCTGAACATAATTACTACACCGATTAATATTTGAAATTTTTAAAATTAAAATGTCAGTTACCTTTATAAATAAAATAACCACCAGAAATTGATAAGACTCGGAATCTAAACTCAAATACACTAAAAACTGTTAAGCTGTGCAGTAGCAATAAAAGCTTTTGGTAAGTTTTAAGACATCTCAAATTTTATTACAGCTACCACTTTCAGTGTGTTTAATACTTGGATGGATACTTTACATACATTATATCCGAAATGTAAAAGCCCAACCTTCCAGATAAGAAAATCAAAGCTGAAAAATATAGCATATTGGAAACATTTAAAACAACACAATCCTCAAAAGCAAAAAAGCCTACAGACCACTTAGAGAACAAGATAAATGGTGTTTCTGAGCTGTTATACTGTATGGTCGATCTCTCTTTTATTTAGAATTAAACAGTTTTTCTTAAACATTACAATATTTATCAAATTTTGAGTAATTTCTCCTTTTACTAATAGCACTAGTGGAAGGCACTAAAGAAACGGATTTTTTTTTAAAGGCAAGTGTATAACTATAGCATAAGAAAAATAACTCCTGGACATTAAAATTTTCTTTTTCAGGATAGCTAATACAAGATGACATGTATTTAATTGTTTAAAATGAACATGTATTACTTTTGTAGCAGAAAAAAGGCTTTTTTTTTGATGATACACGTTTATATAATCAGTGAGTGTATACCACTTCATATTCATTTTTGTTTAGTTTCTATAAACAGAATGTATACGAATATTTCATTTTAAAAAATTTTAGGAAAATGGAGAAGATCAAGTTCTCATTGAGCATTTAAATATTAGGAATCCTAAAATCAAATCCATGAATACTCAGGATTATTTATTCCATTTCAAATAATCCATACACTGATTACTCAGTGTAAAGATTAGCCAAGTCTTTTTTTCTGTTCTCCTTTTTGTAGCCTACCTTTTGTTCATTGTTCTTTAGCACCTCCACCATTTGGTAAGCAAGTGAAATAAAAAGAACAAATGTAAATCAATTCAGTTTGCTATTTGATAAATAGCATAAAGGTTTTCTAGAAAGGGGCACTAAAATTATTGGCTAACATAGGGTTCTAGTATTATCTGTGAGTATAAACTACTTTTGAAACATTAAGTTCCTAGTTACACATAACTGAGAGTTGCTTGTTTATTACAGAATAAATATCATATGACAAAAATGAAACATTTTCCCCCAAAGTACCCCCAAAATTACTACTCAAATTTCTGTATGATTAGCAGTTATAGGTTCAAAGATCATTATCTTCTTTTTGATTTTGAGGGTTTTTTGATAATTGAAATTTCTGTTTTAGGCTTTTAAAAAGGAAGAAAAGCATTGATGAGAAAAGTACAAAAGAAGCAATGCAGCTCTAATTGGGCAACTTCTGACAAGTTAAAAGTTAAAGTGAAAATTTCTGACCTGTATCTTGAATCCTGAAGTAAATATAAGTGAAAGTGCTGATGAGGTATGAAAGTAAATGGGCTTTAACAATTTAAACAATTACAATACCACCTTCTTCCCTCCCCCCACCCCAAAGCAAAGAAAAACCAAACAAACCCACAAAAACCCAAAAAACTCCACAAAATTTCACTACTGGTTTGTATGCATAATACCATGGTGACTAGAATTAATAATACTGTACTTCCTCCGCCCCCCCACCCCTCCTTTCAATGACACATTGGTCAACTTTCCAGAGCATGGAAGCAGCAACAAAAATCTCTTGTTCATTTACTACTTATTCACTCACATTACCACTTCCAACATCTTCCATCTCCAGATATACTTTAAAATATACCCACTTGCACACAAGACACAAGTCATGCTCCTTTTCTTCCCTGGGGTACTACGTTTACTACACCCTGCAAATAGCCACCCCATGGCCAAAAGTTGGCAAGTAAGGTGGGGAAATTCAGGACTTCAAGACACCCTAGAGTTTAGTTTGAAAACGGTAAAATCACAGGAAGCGTCCCTTTAATAGACTTACACAATGTTACCGACATGAAAAGGTACGTTTATCATCAAGAGTGTGTTCGCCACTGCAGTTAGGTAGATTACAAGTCTTCAGGGCTCCTCCGTCCACTACGTCAGGGCTCATTCATAACATGACGGTGTGACTTCACTCCATACCTCTGCTTGTCGATAATCCTGAAGTTTGGAAAACTCGTCAGCAAAGGTTTTCAGGCCCTGCTTTAACTTCGGGGTCTCTGTAGAGGCATACACGTTGATTTCATTCACCAGGAGGTCGGCTTTGTCTCGCAGTCTGGCAGTTTTCCGCACATAAGCAGCAAAGATTTGGCACAGCTCTCCAAAGTGCTTCTCCACATTTGTGACAGCATCTTGCAGTTGTCTGGTTTGAGCATCCCTAGAGAAAAAAGGTGACAAAAAAAGCAAATCACTCTCATCTGAGATGAGATGGCTTCATCTTCACGGTAATTTGATTATGCCAACATTCCCGGGGTATTTTGCAGCTTCGACGGCGCAAACCTTCAAAGATCCCACCATCTCCCAAGGCCGATCCTCCTCCTCTAGGTCCCCATTCGGGGCCTGGCCTCCACATCCCACAGTGCAGGCGCACGAAGAGGCCTGGCTCCGGCCGGCGGCGCCGCTGCGGAGTGGCGGCTCCCGGGGCAGCTCCGCGCTGCGCTGCCCGGGCGCCCGGCTGCCACCCGGCGTCTGCACGGCCCGCGGCAGTGCGGGGGCCGGCGCCTGGGGAGCGTGAGGGGCGGCCACCAGGGCTCGCCGCAGCCCAGGGAGATAGGCCCCAGAGCGCGGCGGCGACTGTCCAGCCCCCGACCCAGCGCCGGAGCTCGGCGCGGAGGCCCACAGAGGAAGGCTCCACTCCCCCACCCGAGCCCTCGCGTGTGGCGGCCCTGGGCAGCTGCGGCCCCGGGGCTGTTACCGGTTTTCCAAGCTGCGCCTCAACATCTTGCCTCGCGCACGGTCGGAGACCCCGTTCTGGGGGCCCAACGCCAGGGGCTCCGCAACGCCCGGGCGTGCGCGGGGGCGCGAGAGCCTGAGAGCCCGCCCCGCGCGCCGCCGCGGCGGCCCCGGCGTTTCCACGGCAACGCGGCGCGCGCCCGCGCGGTCGGCGCCGGCGTCCCGGAGCGCGGCGAGGGCTCCGGCAGGGCCAGGGTGCGGAAGCGAGAGAGGTGCCCCCGCGCCCACCCGCGCCCGCCGGCCGGCGCGTCCACCTGCGCGCTCCTGCCCGCGCGAGCGTCTGGAACGCGGCGGAAGGCGGGCGGCTGCCGGGCCTCTCCGCGTCCTGCGGCGCGCCGCCACCAAACTCCCGCCTCCGTCCCTACATGCTGGACTGTGAGCAAAGCAGGAGAAAAGCGGGTCAACCGGTAACGAGGAGGGAGGGAAAACTGGAGGCCAGTGGGGCCAGTCTCTGCTTATGCGACGCTGAGTCTTAGAAACGGTGCTCGTCTTGTCCACTTCTCTGTGTTGAAGCCGAAAGTGGGGGCTCTTGGAAGGAGCGGTGCTTTCCGCCTTATTCATTTATTCAGCAAATATTTACCGAGTTCCCATTTTGTGGAAAAAATAACGTTCGACACTGGGAATAATACAAAGATAAGAATCCCCTCCCCACCCCTAACCTTCCCGGCCCTGAGGGCCTTAGAGTTTGATGAGGAGACACTTAAACCTTTGCGATATAACCCGAGATAAGTAACAAACAAAACCCCCTATCCTTGGCCTTCGCTTCTGCTGCTCTTCCAAGTAAACACCATCAGGACTAAATCTAGGCTTTATTTCTTTCAAGAACCCTCCCCGTGACAACTTGCACCCTTCCCTCTTCCAGACAGCGTTAGGGCCCCCTTCCAAAGTCGTGTATTCTGTTGATTTTGTATTGTGTCCCGTAGTCTATACTTTTGAGCTCTTGGAGGCAGAGGCAATGTAATCTTGGCCTTGTATTCCTCAGCACTTGGTGCTGATAAAAGTTTATTTTGGACAAACGGATGTCCCCAGTCCTATGTTACCTCTCTTACAGAACTTTTATTCTCTCATGTTACAGTGTATGCCTCTCTTCTCCCCTTGCATTCATTCAGGAAGTTATCCATTGACTGCCTGGTGTGTTCCAGATGTTATGCCGAGCTCTGAGCATGGAGTGATAACTTAAAACCAGAATAGTCTTTGCTCTTACAGAGCCCACTTGGAGGGATAGACACTAATCAAACAAATATTGATACATGTAAGATTGTAACTGAGTTGTGCGCTATTGTATCAGTTTTTGCTGTGTAGCAAACCACCACAAAACCTAGTGGCTTACAGCAATCCTTTAGCTAACTCAGGATTCTGTGAGTGAGCTGGGTGGTTCGTCTACTTTGGGTCTGCTCAGCTGGGCTCTTTCATACATTCCTGGTCAGCTGGGGGGTCTGCTGGTGGCTGGATGATCTAGGATGGTCTCGCTACCAAGTCTTCTGGTGGGAAGGCTGTCAGCAGGGGCAAAAAAGGCAACATGTTAGTAGCCACTTTTGCAATGCGGCACAAGTACTAAGGAAAAATACATGATACCAGGAGAGCATATACTGAATATAGACGTTTGTTTTGAACTATTTGGGGAAAGGACTAAAGTGACGTTTGAGCTGAGATCCAAAAATTGGGAAGGGGGTAACTAGGTGAAGAGGGAAGGAAAAACAGTCCAAAGAGAGGGATAATACAGGCAAATTGCCCTCCCCCCTCCACCCCGCTCCCATCTATACCTCAACTTCCATGTTTCAGAAAATGGTACCAACCTCCAGCTGATTGTTCTAGTCAGAAACCTAGCAGTCATCCTTTCTTTTCCCCAGGCATGCTGGCAGTTCTCACCTGTTCTACCTCCAAAACGTATCCTGAACCATTCCTTCTTCATTTCTACATCACCATAATCCAAACTACTGGCATCATTCACTTTACTGCAAACCCTTCTTACTGGTCTCTTCATGTCCATAGTTACACACTGCAATGCAAAATAAAAGATATGGGTCAGATCGTGCCAACCTTTCAGAGCCTCTGCGGGATGGGTCTGAATGTTTGTGTGTCCCCAAAATTCATATGTTGAAATCCTACCCACTAAGGTGATGGTATTAGGATGTGGGGCCTTTGGAAGGTGCTTAGGTCATGAGGGCAGAGACCTCATGAATGGGATTAGTGATCTTATACAAGAGACTCCGGAGAGCTCCCTAGCTCCTTCTGACATCGTATACTGAGCAGACGGTCTCAGCAGGCACTGAATTGGCCAGTGCCATGATCTTGGATCATGAATTGTGAGAAGTTAATTTCTGTTTTTTTTTCTATGCTACCCAGTTTGTGGCATTTTTGCTATAGCAGCTCAATGGACTAAGACACACTCCCAGTGTACTTAAAATAAAATTTTAAATTCTTACTCTGGCTATTAAGGCTGTACCTCACTCTTGCCTACCCATCTACCTTCTCTCACTGCCCCAATGTGCTATAGCTAATATCTTTCTTTCTGTCTCTAGCATATATCTAGCTCATTTCAGAGTCAGTTTTGTGTTTGTTTTCTCTGCCTAGAACACTCCTTTCTCATATCTCCACATGCCTGGCCCCTTTTCATCATATAGAATTCTACTTAAAAGAGACCTACAGAGCGAGGCTTTCTCTGATCACCTAGCTATTACCATCTCACCCTTTGTTTCCTTTGAAGCACATGCTACTCTCTATTTGTTTATATGCTGTTTGCCTCTCATGACTAGAATATATTCTCCATGAAACCAAGCACTTTGCTGTCATGTTCATGTTATATTTCCCATACCACCACAGTCCTTGACTCATAGTAGGAACTCAGTAATTAGCTGAGTTTGTCAGTGAATGAGTAAGTGAAAACCCCATGACAGAGGGAGCATGGTGTGTGTGAGGAAATGGAAGAAAACCAATGAGGCTGGAGTGTAGAGGAAGTGGGCATGATGATATGTGTTGCAGTGGGAGGGTAGGTAGGGCCCTTGTAGGGCATCTTGTAGGGCATCTTGGCCATGCTAAGGAGTTTGGTCCTTGTATTAGGGTTCTCCAGAGAGAACCATATATATGGTTTTATTATAAAGAATTGGCTCATATAATTATGGAGGCCAAGTCCCAAGATTTGTAGTCAGCAAGCTGGAAACCCAGAAGAGCTAATGGCATGAATTCCAGTATGAAAGCTGGCAGGCTCAAGACCCAAGAAGAGCTGATGTTTCTGGCGGGGTCTGAAGACTGGAAAAAACCAAAATCTCAGCTCACACAGTCAGGCAGGAAGAAATCCCTCTTCCTCAGCCTTTTTGTTCTTGTCAGGTCTTAAATTGGTTGGATGAGGCCCACCCACATTAGGGAGGGCAATCCCTTTTACTCAGTCTACCAATTCGAATGTTGAGCGCATCCAGAAACACCCTTACAAACACACCCAGAGTAATGTTTGGCCTAATGTCTAGGCATCCTGTGGCCTAGTCAAGGTGACACAGATTAACCATCAAAGTCCTTATCTTGGTATCTATGAGAAGATATTGATGTGCTACAGCAAGGACTATCTTATTCATCATGTAACTCAAATCTTTTAGCAGATACCTCATATATGGTATAGTAATTGTTGAATAAATATATATTGAAGTGCACTCTTTCAGTCTCCACCCAACGTATGGGCTGAATGTGTTCTAGGAACCCTTCTCCTGAGATTTAGGCTCTTTGATCTTATTATCCTGTCAACAGACATTTCAAAACATGCATCAGTACAATTGTTCTCAAGTCTTTGCACTGCTTAGAGAAACTTTCTTTCTTATAGGCTATACTTTCTCCTAGGACACCTCTCATAGAAGAGGAGCTGGGGGCCTGGGGAGGCCAAGTGCCATGGCCAAGGTCACATGATGAGATAGTAGGGGAGCTGGAATTAAATCCTTTGTCTTCCCTCTCTCTCCAGTGCTCTTTCCACTGTACCAGGATCCACTCCCCCCCCATTATGCTTTTTTGCAAAGTTATTAAACAAATGTAAACATAAATAAAGTACTAAGTAGTCAATGAATGTCATTTCATGTTTGGAATAAGGAGAGGGTGTGCCCATCATTGATTGTAGCATTCCAAAATCTCTCGGGATTATTGTTCCAGGTTACAAGCAGTGTAACCTGACTTTTCTTAAACTACAACTGCCTTTTCATAAACCACTGTATGATATTTGTATATTTATTGTGAAAAACAGCACAATCTTATTTTGTATAAAACTGAATAAATTCCAATGCGGGATGGCTTAAGAAAGGTCCAGTGGAGGCAAAGAGTTACATTAACTTCATTCACTCATCTATTCAGCCCTACTTACTGAGAACTCATCATGTACCAGATGCTGGATTTACCAATCTTTAATCCAAGTGCTCTGAATAATGTGGAAAGAGACAGCTATACACATAACTGGATCATTAAAAATTTTTTTCTATTCTTATTTCTTTGGAACTTTAGAGGTGATGATGTTTAAATTAGATTATTTTATTTAAATTATGTTATTATTTTGTTAATCTTTCTCCTCCCCTACCCTTTTGTCCCATTTTATTTTTTAAAAAATATTTATTTATTTTCCTTATGTTTTTCTTTTGGCTGCATCGGGTCTTAGTTGTGGCACACAGGATCTTTGTTGAGGCGTGCAGGATCTTTTCGTTATGGCACACTGTCTGCTCGGGTTTTCTCTCTAGGTGCAGCGTATGGGCTTCTTTCTAGCTGAGGCGTCTCGTTGAGGTGCGCGAGCTCAATAGTTGTGGTGCGTGGGCTTAGTTGCCCCACAGCATGTGGGATCTTAGTTCCCTGATCAGGGATGGAACCTGCATCCCCTGCATTGGAAGGCGGATTATTTACCACTGGACCACCAGGGAAGTCGCTGCCCCATTTTAGAAATGAAGAAAGATGTTAAGTGACCAACCATGATATATTGTATTTATTTGCTAGTGTTTATGCCTAAACAATGTAACTTCAGATGCAGCTGTCCCATGTTAAGAAGCTTAAGCAAATTGTTTTAATGCTGATGCACAGAAATAAGACGTCTCTCCAGTAAAATTTTAGGCTTTTTTTGGTTTTGTATGATTTTATTTTTTGCTTTAAAGATTCAATACTTGAGGGGATACAGGGGCTCCTTCTAGTGGTGAATTTAGTATTTAAAATTACTTGGTCAAGCACTAGAAGCCAAGAGTATAGAATGAAACTACCCCAGAATCCTATCTCATTTAACACCAGTTTTTAAGTAGAGATCACCTGTATTCTTTTTAGTAATTAAGGCGGGGGGAGCATTATTAAGTGATAAAGCACATGGGCTTTGATGGACTCTGAGGTCTCACACCTGGAATTAAATTCTGGCTCCATCATTTTCTCAGCTGTTAACATGCCTCAGAACCACCTGGAGGGCATGTTAAAACACAACCTTCTAAGCCCCACCCCAGAGTTTCTGATTTGGGAGGTCTGGAGTGAGAGCCAAGAATATGCATTTATAACAAATTCTCAGGTGATACTGGTGCTGCTGGTCCAGGGGCCACACTTTGAGAAGCACCATCCTTGACTCCTAGAGTGATGAAACTAAACCTTATATTCCTCTAGGTGTAGCCATAGGGTTATTGTGAGGGTTAAATGGAACAGTAGACGTTAAGCGCTTAGCATGGTACCCGACATAGTAAGTGCTCCACAGAGGTTAACTCCTAGTAATAGATCTATCAGTGTTTTCCAATGTGAAAAATTCAAAAAATAACGTAGAACTTTTTAATAATATTGTTGTTGAGCTACTATTGTTAGCTAAGTTATATCAGTAATTTTACTTATGATTGAGTGTGCTTGACAGTGTACTAAGCATTATTAATATATCTATTAGCATCTCTCTCATTAATACATTAATCTTTATGCATATTGCTTTGAAAAATTGATACAAAACAAAACAAAAACGACACACTGAGGGGGCTATGTCAAAGAGACAGAGGGGCCAATTGAAAGGGATCCCAATGGCCAAAGTTGGGACAATTTGAGCAATAAAATAAAGTGGTAATTGGTTATAACCCACATTAAAAAGTAAATATCCCTGAGTTCATGCTGAGATAAATAAATGATTGAAGGAAGGAAGGAAGGAATAAACAAACAAATAAATGGGGAAGAAGAGACAAGTCTGCCACGTTAGTGATTCCAAATATTCTCTGTAGATGCTCTGCCCTCAAAGATGTGGAGGATAGCTCCTTAAGTGTGAGCAGCACATGGTGACTTCCTTGCAAAGAGGGAAAAAGAGTAACTTTACAGTGGAGAAACATGACAGACACCACCTCAGCCAGGTGATTAAGGTCAATATCAACAGTGGTAAGTCATGTTACTAGTATGTACCCTTTATATGATGTACCTTAACTTATGGTCTTCTTCCTGATAACCCATAACCCCAGTGTAACCATGAGAAACACATCAGATAAATCCCAGTTCAGGGAGACTTTACAATATACCTGACCATTACTCCTAAAATTTGTCAAGGTCACCAAAAATAAGGAAAGTATGAGAAACTGTCACAGCCAAGAAGACCTTAAAGAGACATGACAACTAAATGTAATGTGATATACTGGATGGGGTGGGTCCTGGAACAGGAAATGGACATTAGGTAAAAACCGAGGAAATATGAATAAGGTATGGAAAAAAGTAAAGCAAAACTCT
The DNA here is from genome assembly GCF_028021215.1 of Eschrichtius robustus. Classification (NCBI taxonomy): domain Eukaryota; kingdom Metazoa; phylum Chordata; class Mammalia; order Artiodactyla; family Eschrichtiidae; genus Eschrichtius; species Eschrichtius robustus. Next base: position 44,153,838 of record NC_090840.1, on the reverse strand, counting down.
TTGACTTTTAGAAAAAAAAGACATATATTTGTTATTAGAAGTACCATCAAAACTTGAAAAGCATAGTAAAGAAAATAAATGTCAATGATATATGATAAAATGTTATGTTAATATTAGGTGAACATTTTTCTAGATTGATCTACCTACCTATCTAATAAGTAGAGGTAGAGCATATATATGCATATATATACACACATGTATATATACACACACATATATAAACATACATAGGCATGAAGACAAGCAATCTTATAAAAATAAGATCTTTATATGTGTTTTAAAATTTTATTTGGGGCATTATTTGATTTTTTTTTTACATTATGAAATATATCAAACATACTGACCCCTATAGTAATATATTTACTGGGCAGATTTTACCATATTTGCTTCAGTTTTTTTAAATAAGCAAAAGTTCCAGATGAGTTAAAGCCCTACCCCTTCATCTTGTTCCCTCTGTCCCTTTTGTCTCATAATAATCACTATCTTCAAGGTGGTGTGTATTCTTTCCATGCCTGTTTGTATATTTCTACTTTACATGTATGTATTTATTAATGATGTACTATTTTTATGTTTTTGAACTTTACATAACTGGTATAATATTTTATATACCTTTTTGAAATTTACTTTTTAACACAGCATTATGTTTTAGAGATTTATCCATGTTGTTACATTTAGTACTGTATAGATTTCTTTTGTATGAGTAAATGACGGTGTTTTCATTCTTCTGGTAAATATTGGTTGTTTTTTTTCCTATTTACAAAATATGCTGCAATGTATATGTAATTTATTTTCCGTAGAGTATCTATATAGAAATGGTTTGTCTTTTCATGTTGTTTGTAATCACTTTTGCAGAGCAGAAGTTTTTAATATTAGGTCTTTAATCTAGTTGAAATTTATTTTTGTATATATTCTGAGGTAAAGATCTAATTTTATCTTTTTCCATATGGATAACCACTTGTGCCAAATTGATGTATTGAATTTTTGGCTCAACACCCCCCCATCCCAACTGATTTTTTTTTTTTTTAATACTTCTGTCATATACCAAGTTCCCATACATAGTTTTGCCTGTTTCTAGGCATTCTGTTCTACTGGCCTATTTGTTTATAGCTGGACCAATTCTAAGCCATTTAAGTTAGAGATATTCTGAATGGATCTAATTACTCGAAACAAGAGAAACTTGTTTGTTGATTTTTAAGATAAATCAAGTTGGCCTTAATGTGAAAAAAATTTTTAATGGCTGTAACCACAATTTATTTTCCTAATCCACTTTTTGGGGACAGCTTTATTGCGATATAATTTATACACCATACAATTTGCCTATTTAAAGTGTACAATTCCATCTTTTTTAGTACATTTACAGACTTGTACATCTATTACCACAATCAATTTTAGAACATTTTTATCACCCCAAAAAGAAACTGCACACATTAGTGGTCACTGTCTATTTCTCCTCAATCCTCCCAGCCCCAGGCAATCAATAATCTACTTTCAGTCTCTATAGATTTACCTCTGTGGGACATGTCATATAAATGAAATCATACAATATGTGGTCTTTTGTGACTGACCTTTTTCACTTAAGATAATGTTTTCGAGGGTCATTCATCTTATAATATGTATCAGAACTTTGTTCTTTTTTTTTTTATAAATTTATTTATTTATTTATTTATTTATTTTTGGCTGTGTTGGGTCTTCGTTTCTGTGCGAGGGCTTTCTCTAGTTGCGGCGAGCGGGGGCCACTCTTCATCGCAGTGCGCGGGCCTCTCACTGTCGCGGCCTCTCTTCTTGTGGAGCACAGGCTCCAGACGCGCAGGCTCAGTAGTTGTGGCTCACGGGCCCAGCCGCTCCGCAGCATGTGGGATCCTCCCAGACCAGGGCTCAAACCCTTGTCCCCTGCATTGGCAGGCAGATTCTCAACCACTGCACCACCAGGGAAGCCCCTGAACTTTGTTGTTTTTATTGCTGAGTAATATTCCATTGTATGGATATACCAATTTGACTTATCCATTCATCTGTTGATAGACATTTGGGTTATTTCCACTTTTTGGCTATTACAAATAATGCTGCTATGAACATGTGCCTTCAAGTTTTTGTGTGGACACATGTTTCCATTTCTCTTGGGTATATACCTAGGAGTGGAATTACTGGATCCTTTGGTAATACTATGTTTAACCTTTTGAGGAACTTCCAGACAATTTTGCAAAGGGGCTGCACCATTTTACATTCCCACTAGCAGTGTGTGAGAGCTCCAATTTCTCCACATCCTCACCAACACTTGTTATTATCTGACTTTATTGACTCTAGCCATCCTAGTGAGTGTGAAGTGGTATCTCAAAATGGTTTTGATTTCCATTTCCCTGATGGCTAGTAACGTTGAGCATCTTTTCATGTTCTTATTGGCCATTTGTAAATCTGTTTTGGAGAAGTAACTGTATCTTTTGTCTATTTTTAAACTGGGTTGTTTGTCTTTTTATTACTGACTTATAAGTGTTCTTTATATATTCTAGATATAAGTCCTTATCAGATATATAGATTTGCAAATATTCTCTCCTATATATGGATTGTCTTTTCACTTTCTTGATAGTATCTTTTGACGCACACAAGTTTTTAATTTTGATGAAATTCAGTTTATCTAATTTTTCTTTTGTTCCTAGTGCTTTTGGTGCTTAGTTTAGGCAAAGCCTTCTTTGCCTACCTAAGGTCACGAAGAATCACTCCTATATTTTCTTCTAAGAATTTTATAGTTTGGGCACTTACATTTATGTCTATGGTCTAGTTCGAGCTAAATTTTGTGTATGGTGTGAGGAGGGGTCAAAGTTCATTCTTTTGCATGTGATTATTCAGTTGTCCCAGAACATTCATGGAAGAGACTATTTTTTCCCCACTGAGTGTCTTGGTACCCTTGTTGAAAATAATTGATCATTAATGTAAGGGTTAATTTCTGGATCTCAACTTCTTGCCATTGATTTTTATGTTGATCCTTGTGCCAGTACTATACAATCTTATAATTTTGTAGTTGTTTTGAAATTGGGGTAAAGATAGGATATTTTAAAATACATTGTTTTTAATTAAAATGTTAACTTTAATTTTATTGAATTTAATAAAGAGAAAAGAGAAATAAAGTACAATATAAGGAGGTCTTGAAATTTAGAAAATAATATTCCTGTTCCACAAGATATTAGTTCCTAAAAGATCTAAGATTAAAAAAAGGGAAGTCATTAAGAATAGAAGTTTTCATATTTTGTAAACATGTGCTTAAACTTCAGGTTCTATGTTTAACTCTCCTATGAAAAATAAGGAAATTAGCATCTTCATAATTCCTACCTCTTCCCTTTCCTCACATTTTGTTTTTATTAATAATATTTTCATGGCACATTATCAATGTTACTAACAATATATTTGAAACTACAACCCATACAGTGGTTTAGTCTTGGTTATACATTTACATCAACTCAACGCTCCCTACCAGTCCATGTTATCTAAGTTGTTGACTATAAGCTCAAAGTTGTGTGCAATATTATCTTTTTTTTATTGAGTTATGGTTGATGTACACTATTATATAGGTTGCAGGTGTACAATATAGTGATTCACAATTTGTAAAGTTTATACTCCATTTGTAGTTATTACAAGATATTGGCTATATTCCATGTGTTGTACAATTTATCTTTGTAGTTTATACATAATACTATGTACCTCTTAATCCCCAAATCCTATATTGCCTCTCTCCCCAGTGGTAACCAGTAGTTTTTTCTCTATATCTGTTAAATCTGCTTTTTTGTTATATTCACTAGTTTGTTATATTTTTTAGATTCCACGTATAAGTGATGTCATGCAGTATCTGTCTTTCTCTGTCTTACTTATTTCACTTAGCATAATACCCTCCAAGTCCATCCATGTTGTTGCACATGGCAATATTTTCTTTTTTGATGGCTGAGTAGCCTTCCATTGTGTATGTATAACACATCTTCTTTATCCATTCATATGTTGATGGGCACTTGAGTTGCTTCCATATCTTGGCTATTGTAAATAATGCTACTGTGAACATTGGAGTGCATGTATCTTTTTGAATTAGTGTTTTTGGTTTTTTTTTGGGATATATACCCAGGAGTGGAATTGCTGGGTCATTTACCAGCTCTATTTTTAGATTTTTGAGAAATCTCCATACTATTTTTCAGTGTGGCTGCACTAATTAACATTCCCACCAACAGTGTACAGGGATTCCCTTTTCTCCACATTCTCACCAACATTTGTAATTTGTGTTCTTTTTGATGATAGCCATTCTGACAGGCATGAAGTGAAATCTTTTCGTGGTTTTGAGTTGCATTTTCCTGATGATTAGCAATGTTGAGCATCTTTTCATGTGCCTGTTGGCCATCTGCATTTTCTCTTTGGAAAAGTGTCTATTCAGTTCTTCTGCCCATTTTTTAATTGGGTGGTTTGTTTTTTTGATGTTGAGTTGTATGAGCTGTTTATATATGTTGGATGTTAATCCCTTATTGGTCATATCATTTGCAAATATCTTCTCTCATTCGGTAGGTTTTCTTTTCATTTTGTCAATGGTTTCCTTTGCTGTGTAAAAGCTTTTAAGTTTAATTAGGCCCATTTGTTTATTTTTTTCTCTTGTTTCCTTTGCTTTAGGAGACAGATCCAAAAAAATATTGCTGTGTCAAAGAGTGTTCTGCTTATGTTTTTTTTTTCCCCTAGGAGTTTTATAGTACTTGATTTAGGTCTTTAATTCATTTTGAGTTTATTTTTGTATATAGTGTTAAAGAATGTTCTAATTTCATTCTTTTACATGTAGCTATGCAGTTTCCCCAGCACCAATTATTGAAGAGACTGTCTTTTCTCCATTGTATATTCTTGCCTCCTTTGTGATATAGATTGATTGACCATGAGTGTGTCGGTTTATTTATGGGCTCTCTATTCTGTTCTATTGATCTATGTGTCTGTTTTTGTGCCAGTACTACACTGTTTTGATTACTGTAGCTTTGTAGAATAGTATGAAGTCAGGGAACATAATTCCTTCAGCTCTGTTCTTCTTTCTTAAAATTGTTTTGGCTACTAGGAGTCTTTTGTTTTTCCATACAAATTTTAAAATTATTTTTTCTATTTCTGTGAGAAATGCTATTGGTATTTTGATAGGGATTGCACTGAATTTGTAAATTGCCTTGGGTATTATGGTCATTTTAACAATATTAATTCTACCAATCCATGAGCATGGTATATCTTTCCATCTTTTGTGTCATCTTCAATTTCTTTCATCAGTGTCTTATAGTTTTCCAAGTACAGGTCTTTTACATAATTAAGTAGGTTTATTCCTAGGTATTTTATTCTTTGTATTGCAGTGGTAAACGGGATTGTTTCCCTATTTTCTCTTTCTGATAGTTCATTGCTAATGTATAGAAATGCAACAGATTTCTATATATTAATTTTGTATCCTGCAACTTTACTGAATTCATTGATGAGCTCTAGTAGTTTTCTGGTGGCTTCTTTAGGATTTTCTATGTATAGTATCATGTCATCTGCAAACAGTGACAGTTTTACTTCTTCCTTTCCAATTTGGATCCCTTTTATTTCTTTTTCTTTTCTGATTGCTGTGGCTAGGACTTCCAAAACTATGTTGAAGAAAAGTGGTGAGAGTGGGCATTCTCTTCTTGTTCCTGATCTTAGAGAAAAAGTTTTCAGCTTTTCACCATAGAGTATGATGTTAGATGTGGGTTTGTCATATATGGCCTTTATTATGTTGAGGTATTTTCCCTCTATGCCCACTCTCTGGAGATTTTTTATCATAAATGGATGTTGAACTTTACCAGAAACTTTTTCTGCATCTATTGAGATGATCATATATATACCATCTAGGTCTTCTTTTGAAAAAAGTCAGCTCAGGTATTCTGCCCATTTTTAAAATTGGGTTATTCATTTTTTTGATATTGAGTTTTATGAGCTCTTTATATATTGTGGATATTAACCCCTTATCAGACATGCCACTTTCAAATATCTTCTCCCATTCAGGAGGTGGCCTTTCTGTTTTGTTGATGGTTTACTTCACTGTGGAAAAGCTTTTAAGTTTAATTAGGTCCCATTTGTTTAGTTTTGCTTTTGTATCCCTTGCCTGAGGAGACAGACACCCCCTGCCAATAATATCACTAAGACTTATGTCAAAGGGTGTACTGCCTAGGTTATCTTCTCGAGTTTTATTATTTTCAGACTTACATTTCAGTCGTTAATCCATTTTAAGTTTATTTTTGTATACGGTATGAGGAAATGTTTTAAGTTTATTCTTTTACATATAGCTCTCCAGTTTTCCCATCACCACTTATTGAAAAGACTGTCTTTTACCCATTGTATCGCTTTGCCTCCTTTGTCATAGCTTAATTCACCATATGTGCATGGGTTTATTTCTGGGCTCTCTACTCTGTTCCATTGATCTACGTGTCTGTTTTTGTGCCCGTACCATACTGTTTTGATTCCTGTAGCTTTGTAGTGTATTCTGAAGTCAGGGGCAGGGCACTGCCAGCTTTGTTCATTTTTGTTTTGAAGATTGTTTGGCTATTTGTGTTTTTTTTGTGGTTGTATACAAATTTTAGGATTATTTATTCTTGTTCTATGAAATATGTCATGGGTATTTTGATAGGGATTGCACTGAATCTATAGATGGCTTTGGGTAGTATGGACATTTTAATGATATTAATTCTTTCCATGAACATGGGATATCTTTATATTTATTTGTATCATCTTCAATTTCCTTCATCTATGTCTTATATTTTTCAGAGTATAGGTCTTTCACTTCCCTAGTTATATTTATTCCTAGGTATTTAATTCTTTTTGATGTGACTGTAAATGGGATTGTTTTCTTAGGGGAATTACCTGGCAGTCCACTGGTTAGGATATGGCACTTTCACTGCTGGGGCCTGGGTTCAATCCCTGGTCGGGTAAGTAAGATCCTGCAAGCCGTGCAGTGCAGCCAAATTAAAAAAAAAAAAAGCAACAGATTTCTGTATATTAATCTTGTACCTGCAACTTTACTGAATTCATTTATTGGCTCTAATAGTTTTCTGGCGGAGACTTTAGGGTTTCCTATATGCAGTATCATGTCATTTGCAAATAGTGACAGTTTTACTTCTTCCCTTCCAGTTTGGATGCCTTTTGTTTCTTTTTCTTGACTGATTGCTATGGCTAGGAGTTTCAATACCATGTTGAATAAAAGTGGCAAGAGTGGGCATCCTTGTCTTATTCCTGAACTTTAAGGAAATTCTTTCCGATTTTCTACATTGAGTATGATGTTAGCTGTGGTCTTGTCAGATATGGCCTTTATTATGTTGAAATATATTCCCTCTATACCTACTTTGTTGAGCATTTTTATCATAAATGGGTGTTGAGTTTTGTCAAATGCTTTTTCTGCCACCTATTGAGAAGATCGTCTGATTCTTATCTTTCCTTTTGCTAATGTGGTATATCACATTGATTGATTTGCAGACATTGAACCATTCTTATATCCGTGGAAGAAATCAAACTTGGGACTTCCCTGGTGGTCCATTGGTTAAGACTCTGCACTTCCACTACAGAGGCTGCAGGTTTGATCCCTGGTTGGGGAGCAAAGATCCCACATGCTATGTGGCACAGCCAAGAAAAAAAAAAAATAAAATTTAAAAAACCAAAAAAAAACCACAACATTTTTTAAAAGAAAGAAATCAAACTTGATCATGGTCTATGGACCTATTTATATGTTGTTGATTTTGATTTGCTAAATTCTTTTTGAGGATTTTTGCATCTGTATTCCTTTAGAGATTTTGGTTGGTAATTTTCTTTCTTTTCTTTTCTTTCTTTCTTTTTTTTTTTTTTTGTAGTGTCTTTGTCTGGTTTTGGTATTAGAGTAAAAGTGGCCATGTAGAATAAATGTGGGAATTTTCTCTCCTCTTCAGTTTTGGGAATAGTTTGAGAAGTACAGGTATTAACTGTTCTTTTTATGTTTAGTAGAATTCCCCTGTCTGATCCTGGACTTGTATTTGTTGGGAGTTTTTTGATCACTGCTTCAATTTCAATACTAGTAATTGATCTTTTCAGATTATTTATTTCTTCCTGATTCAGTCTCAGAAGATTGTATGTTTCTAGGAATTTATCCATTTCTTCTAGGTTGTCCAGTTTGTTGGCATATAACTGTTCATAGTATTCTCTTATGATTATTTGTATTTCTGTGATACTGATTGTAACCTGTTTTTCATTTCTTATTTTGTTCATTTTGGTCCTTTCCCCTTTTTTTAATGAGTCTCGCTAATGGCTTATCAATTTTGTTTATCTTTTCCAAAAACCAGTTCTTGGTTTTATTGATCTTTTCTACATCATTTTCTTGTCTCTATTTAGTTTGTTTCTTCTCTGATCTTTATTATTTCCTTCCTTCTTCTGACTTTGGTTTTTGTTTGTTCTTTTTCTAATTCCTTTAGATGGTAGGTTAGGTGGTTTATTTGACATTTTCCTTGTTTCATGATGTAGGCCTCTATCAGTATAAACTTCTCTAGTTTTGTTGCATTCCATAGATTTTTGGAAGGTTATGGCTTTATTCTAATTGGTTGCAAGGTATTTTCTGATTTCCTCTTTGATTTCTTCATTGACCCATTGGTTTTTTTATTAACATGTTGTTTAGTCTCCATGTGATTGTGTTTTTCCCATTTTTCTTCCTGTAATTGATTTCTAATTTCACACCATTGTGGTCAAAAAATGCTCGATATAATTTCTATCCTTTTAAATTTGTTGAGACTTGTTTTGTGGCCTAGTTTGTGGTCTCTCCTAGAAACATTCCATGTGCACTTGAAAAGATATGTATTCTGCTGGTATTGGATGGAATGTCCTGTAGATATCTACTAAGTCCAACTGGTCTAATGTGTCATTTAAGGCAGTGGACCCCAACCTTTTTGGCACCAGGGACCGGCTTTGTGGAAGACAATTTTTCCATGGACCGGGGGGCTGGGGGGATAGTTCAGGCAGTAATGTGAACGATCGCCAGTGATTGGGAGCGAGTGGTAGATGAAGTTTCACTTACTCGCCCAATGCTTACCTCCTACTGTGTGGCCCAGTTCCTAACAGGCTGCGGACTGGTACTGGTCTGCGGCCTGGGGGTTGGGGACCCTGATCTAAGGCCAATGTTTCCTTATTGATTTTCTTTCTGGATGATCTGTCCATTGATGTAAGTGGGGTGTTAAAGTTCCCTATTATTATTGTATTATTGTTAATTTCTCCCTTCATGTCTGTTAATATTTGTATATATGTTGATGAACATTATATCTGCTTCTTGTATTGGTCTCTTTATCATTATATAATGCCCTTCTTTGTCTTCTATTATAGACTTTGTTTTAAAGTCTATTTTTTTTCTGATATGAATATTGCTACCCAGCTTCCTCTTTGTTTCCATTTGCGTGGAATATGTTTTTCCATCCCCTCACTTTCAGTCTGTGTGTCTTTAGCTCAGAAGTGAGTATCTTTTAGGCAGCATATAGATGGGTCTTATTTTTTCATCCAGTTAGCCACTCTGTGTCTTTTGATTGGGCATTTAATCCATCGACATTTAAAGTGATTATTGATAGGTATGCACTTATTGCCATTTTCTTTTTCTGTGTTCCGGTTGTTTTGTAGTTCTTCTCTGTTCTTTTTTTCTTCTTTTAGTCTCTTGTTTTGTGGTTTGATGATTTTCTTTAGTGTTATATTTGTGTTCCTTTCTCTCTAGTGTTGTATATCTATTGTAGGTTTTTTGATTTGTATTTACATGTTATCTATAACCATTTCTACTTATTAAAAACTGGTAGTCATTTAAGTTCAAACACATTCTAAAAGCTCTACATTTCAGCTCCCCCACCATGTTTTGTGTTTTTGATGTCACATTTTGCATCTTCATGTCTATCCCTTAACTGTTTATTGTTATTATAGTTGATTTTACAATTTTTGTCTTTTAACCTTTGTACTAGCTAATTTAAGTGGTTGATCCATAGCCTTTACCAGCAGAATTTTTCCCTTTCTATAATTTCTTATTTCTTGTTGTAGCCTTTTCTTTCCATTTAGTAAAAAGACCCATTAACAATTCTTGTAAGACTGGTTTATTATTGATGAACTCTTGTAGTTTTTGCTTCTCTGAGAAGTTCTTTATCTCCTCTTCAATTCTGAATGATAACCTTGCTGGGTAGAGTATCCTAGGTTGTAGGTTTTGTCCTTTCAGCACTTTAAATATATCTTACCATTCCCTACTGGCCTGCAAAGGTTCTGCTGAAAAATCAGCTGATAGCCTTATGGGGTTCCCTTGTATATAACTCGTTTTTCTCTTCCTGTCTTTAGAATTCTTTTTTATATTTAACTTTTGCCATTTTAATTATGATATGTCTTGGTGTGCTTCTCTTTTTGTTCATCTTGTTTGGGACTCTCTGTGCTTCATGGACCTGGATATCTGTTTCCATCTTCAGGTTCGGGAAGTTTTCAGCCATAATTTCATCAAATACCTTTTTACCCTTTTCTCTCTCTTCTTCTTCTGGGCCTCCTATAATGCAAATGTTAGTATGCTTGATGTTTTCTCAGAGGTCCCTTAAACTATTCTCATTTTTTAAAATGTGTTTTTCTTTTTGCTGCTGTGATTGGATGATTTCCATTATTTGATCTTTCAGATTGTTTATGTGTTCTTCTCTATCACCTAATATGCTGTTAATTCCCTCTAGTATGTTTTTCATTTCAGTTATTGTTTTCTTTGGTTCTGACTGATTCTTTTTTAAAAAAAATATTTTCTAGTTCCTTGTTAAAATTCTCATTGTGTTCATATATTCTTTTCCCCAGTTCAGCTTATTATTGCTTTGAGCTCTTTTTTTTTTTTCCATAAATTATTTATTTCTGTTTCATCAGGTTTTTTGTTCAGGGTTTTTCTTTTTCTTTCATTTTAAACACATTCCTCTGTCTTTTCATTTTGTTCAACTTTGTCTCTATGAAATTAGGTGACTCAGTTACCTTACTTGGTTTTGAAGGTGTGTCCTTGTGTGGGAGCATCCCTATGCAGTCTGTGTGCCCAGTGGCTTTGGTCAGAGAACTGGATCTGAAGTAGGCAGGGATCATGTCTTCCCCAGGGTGTGCTGGCAGCCACCACTTCGGTGGTGGGTAGGTCTGGAGGTGGAGCGGCTAGAGCAAGAGCCAGGTGCAAGTTGGGGTTTTACCGTGATCAATGGCTGTTACTGCCCTATCAGGGGCTAGGGCAGGGCCCATGCGGCTTGAGCAGGAGCTTTGAGGAAGCTAGGTTTCTCCCAGGTGTGATGGTAATCTTTGCCTTGGTTTGGGATGTGGCCTGAGCCTGAGGCTTGGGGCTGTACTTCTGTGTTGGTTTCATTTTTCCTCTGGGGTAAGCACCTTTGTTAGAGCCTGTGTTTGGGCTGGAGGGGTTGGTGTCACACCACTGAGCTAGCCTTATCCCATCCCCAGTGTACACAGGGATGCATGCTATGACGATGGTGGTCTCTGCTCTGGAGTTAGCCTCATTCCCTTCCAGTTGCATGCAATCAGAAGGCATGTGCTGGCAATGGCTGCCTCCATGCTGGTCAGAGGCAGGGCCAGAGTCCAAGCTGGCTCCATTCCCTCCAAGTTTGTGCACTCTTGTTGGCAATGGCAGACTCCCTCTTAGTGGGGAGCAGTGTTGGAGCAAGAGGGGCTGGAGCAGGAGCCCAGTGTGGGCTGGAGGAGTGCTCTGGGGCACCCCTGGCATGCTGGGGAAAGCCCAGGCAATTTTCAATCTGCTGCCTCAGCGCTATGACTGGGAGTAAGCAAGGCTGTGTGCATGCTCTTTAAGAGTGGAGTCTCAGTTTCTTATAGCCCTCTGATAAGCCCCAGTGGGTTTTAGACCAGCTAAGGTGCTTCATCTTCATGGTGTCACACCCCAGGGCTGGCATGTATAATATGTAGCTCGGACCCCTTACTTCCCTGGGAGGATCCCCGAGCTTGTAATGTCCTCTCCTCTCTGTTTGCCCCACTAGGGGTGCAGGTCCCGACCAAACTGCTTCTCCTCACTTCCTACCAGACTCTGTGTGGGTCTTTCTTTATAACCTTAGTTGTAGAAAAGCTGTTCTGCTAGTCCCCAGGTCAATTTCAGCAAGAGTCATTCTATATGTCATTGTAGTTTTGATGTGTTCATGAGGGAAGGTGAGCCCAGCATCCTCCTACTCTGCCAGCTTGATCTCTCTCTTTCGGTAAATATTTCTTTTCTATTGACTAGAGTTTTAGATGGTACATATACATATATATATATATGGTGTGGTAACTATTTTATATAAAACTCCAGCCAATAAAAAAGAAATATATATATATATATATATATTTATTTCTATTAATATAAAACATACAATGACACAAGTTAATTTTTTATGGAATTGTAAATACTATGTAGGCTATTTTGTAAATTGTTTAAAATATATTGATAATGTACTTGGAAATTTTTCTGTAACAGAATATACGTCTATCTCATTCTATTTAGTGGCTATGTAGTACTCCATGGTATGAATGTTTCATTATGCATTAACTATTAACCTATTGTTGGATATTTAGGTTATCCACCATTTTTTGCTATTACAAACAATACTGAAGTGATCACTTTACACCTTATCAATGTGCACAAGGTGTGTGCAATCTTTAAGAAAAATTCCTAGAAGTTGAACTTTTGGGTTTAAAAGGTTAATGGTTTAAAGTTTAAATTTCTGGGCTAAAAGATTTAAGTGCCAGATTATCCTCTAAAAAGACTTATAAATTTCTGTTCCTTTCAACAGTGTGTGAGAAAAGTATTACTTTCTCTACACCCTTGCCTTTACTGAATATTATCTATTCTTTAAAATTTTGCCAATAGTGAATAATGCTTTCTCCTTGTTTTAATTTGCATTTCTGTGAATAGCAGTGAAGTTAAGCATCATATATGTATATATATACATATATATATATATACACATACATATATATGTATGTATATATTTGTCCTTTTAAAAACGTTTCATTTGGAAATAATTTCAAAACTGCAAATATAAAAACAGTACAAGGAACATATGCACACACTATTTACCCAGGTTCATCTATTGCTAACATTTGACCCCATTTGCTTTATCATTTGCTCTCTCTGTATATGTTTGCATGGGTGTGCGTGTGTGTGTGTGTATGTGTGCAGAATTTTTTGCTGACCTATTTGAAGGTTACATATATTATAATCCTTTAAAATATCTTCATGTGTATTTCCTAAAAATAGGAATACTTTTTTACATAACCATAATGAAGTTATCAAATTCATAAGTTAATATTGATACAATACCTTAGTCTATCATTCATATTCCAGTTTTGTTCATTGACCTAATAATATCCCTGATAGCAGTTTTTCCACTCCAGTAAAAGATCCAATCTAGGATAAGGTATCACATTTAATTGTCATGTTTCTTTAGCTTTCTTTAATACAGAACATTTCTATAACCTTTCTTTGTCTTTTATGACATTAATATTTTATAAGAATGTAATCCTCTGTGCCCCACTTTCTTAGTAGAATGTTTATTATTTTGTGCTTGTCAGATGTTTCCTAATAACAGACTGAGGTTATGCATTCTTGGCAAAAATACTGCATAGTTGATGGTGTGTTCTTCTCAGGGTGTCACATGTGGAGCACAGGTTGTCCATCTCTTCCTTATTGATTATGGTAATAGTCACGTGTCAGTTGTTCAACATGCATCCCTTATATGTTAAGTACTGGGTTCAAAGATGAATAAGATAATCCCTTTTCCAAGGAGATTATGGTCTAGGGAGGAAGCAGAAATATAAACAGAAAAAGTATGTTGAATGTTGTAATAGAGGCATGAACAATGGAGTAACTAATTCTACCTTTAGGAGTAACTCTGGCCAGGGAAGTTGGGGAAGCTTTACAGAGATAAGTTACTTGAGAACAGGGACTATCATTATGAATGTTTGGTACCTCTATAGCATCTGGCCTTATACTCATTAAATGTGTTAAATAAATGAATGAAAAAAAATCTATGTACCTCAAAATAAAGCCATCAGAATATGGTACAAAATATGATTTTCTCTCTCTTTTTAGCTCACTATTGATTACAGAATTGAATGTTTTACACACTAAAGAAATATAGTTACATGCCGAGAGAAAATGGTCATAGTAAATTATGTGCAAAAATGTGGTTTATAAATTTTTGATGTAAACTTTTCTAATACAGTTTTATATCCAGTTAGAGACCTTGATTACAAAATTGAAATATGTATAGAATCATAGATCTTGATGCAGAAGGGGTTTTCAAGAGTGCATTCATTCCAATCTCTTCTCTTCAGGCAAGGCCAATTTTACACGTGAATCCATGGGACTCAGAGAAGTTTAATGCTTTGACAAGGTCAAAGTTATGCAGTTATCAAGGAGTCTATAGTCCTGATCTAATGCCAGGCATGTTCCTGGCAATAATTGGTGCTAAATTCATATTTGCAGAATGAATAATGTTCCTTCTTCCTAGTGTATTGTGTTATCTACTATTCACACTCAACTTTTAGGAATCCCTATGATTGCAGTTTCTATTTGTGGCCTCCAAGAGTCACAGCTAATCCTTCAAGTCATATCCTAAAGTTACAAGTTCTATTGCTGTGAACTAATACCACTGTCTAATAAAAATATAAAATGAGCCGTGTTTGTAAGTATAAATCTTGTGGTGGCTACATTAAAAAAATAAAAAGAAAGAATAAAGTTAATTTTCATAATATATTTTATTTAATGAATATATTCAAAGTTTTAGCATTTTAGTATGTAAACAATATACAAATTATTGAGATATTTTACATTCTTTTTTCATAATTTCTTAGAAATACAGTGTGTATTTTGCAGCCCAATCTTATTTTGGACTATCTACATTTCAAGTGCTCTATAGCCACGTGTAGCTAGTGGTTACCGTATAGTCCAATACTAACAATATGGAGTGTGTGTTGGACAGTGCAGATCTACCATGACCTTTGGTAATCTACCCTTATGCCTTGCATTGTTCAGTGCCAGCTGCCAAAAGACAGGTGTCCCAATGAAAGGTCTCTTCTCCCACCAGACCTGACTGTGACATAGTCTCAGGGTTGTGAATACAGATCTTTATATTGTTCTTTCATAGAATTGTGGAATTTTAGAAAGGAATGAGAAAATATAGTAGTACTTTAATAAAAACATACACACACACAGCCGCTTGCTTCTCATGCTTATGGTATCAACAGCTAGTTGTGATGTTTTCAGAATTAGACCATGGATAATGTGTTCATCTAAACTGATCTCCATGTTCCTTTTATGGATTGATACATCATAGCATCAAGATAAAATTGCTTACTCCTAGATTTGAGGGGAGGAAGAGAAGATAGCTTTGATGAAAGTTTGACATTCAGATTTTAAATTCTTTATTTTATATGTTGATAGTGAACATTTTTCTTCGCTATTATTAAAGACGGAAACCTTTGTAAAAGATAACATTTCATATTAGTAGGTAAAGATAATGGACTTACTACACGATCTTGGGACAACTGAGCATACCTCTGTAGAACTGTAAAATAATAAAGCTGGATCAGAACTTTACTTCTATATCAGTATAATGCCATATGGGACATTTTGTTTCATGTATTGTTGGTGGAGTGGAAAATTGGAGGGCAATTTGGCAATGTCAATTTAAATTGTATGTTTCTACCTCTAGGAACATATCCAAGATATATATTCATACATGTGCAAAAAGAAGTATGTAAAATGTAATTTACATTATCAATTATTTATAATAACAAAAAATTAGAAAACAACCAAAATGTGTATCAGTATAGGATTGACTAAATAAATTTTGATACATCCATACAGTAACTTTTCATATACTTCTTTAAAAACGAGATCTCGCTAATATTCTGATACAAAATTCACTCTAAGACACATACAGAAAACAAGATACAGAATTGTATATAGATCAGGGTCAGCAAACAATCCAACTTACTGCCTGTTTTTGTAAATAAAGTTTTATTGGAACACAGATTCTCCCATTTGTTTATATTTTGTCTATGGCTGCTTTTGTGCCACAATATGAGTAGTTTTTTTTTTTTTAACATTTTTATTGGAGTATAATTGCTTTACAAAGGTGTGTTAGTTTCTGCCTTATAACAAAGTGAATCAGCTATACATATACATATATCCCCATATCTCCTCCCTCTTGTGTCTCTCTCCCACCCTCCCTATCCCACCGCTCTAGGTGGTCACAAAGCACCGAGCTGATCTCCCTGTGCTATGTGGCTGCTTCCCACTAGCTATCTATTTTACATTTGGTAGTATATGTAAGTCCATGGACTCTCTCACTTCGTCCCAGCTTACCCTTCCCCCTCCCCTTGTCCTCAAGTCCATTCTCCTCATTTGCGTCTTTATTCCTGTCCTGCCCCTAGGTTCTTCATAACCTTTTTTAAAAAAATTCCATATATATGTGTTAGCATATGGTATTTGTTTTTCTCTTACTGACTTACTTCACTCTGTATGAAAGACTCTAGGTCCATCCACCTCACTGCACATAACTCAATTTCGTTTCTTTTTATGGCTGAGTAATATTCCATTGTATATATGTGCCACATCTTCTTTATCCATTCATCTGTCGATGGACACTTAGGTTGCTTCCATGTCCTGGCTATTGTAAATAGAGCTGCAATGAACATTGTGGTACATGACTCTTTTTGAATTATGGTTTTCTCAGGGTATATGCCCAGTAGTGGGATTGCTGGGTCGTATGGTAGCTATACTTTTAGTATTTTATGGACCTCCATACTGTTCTCCATAGTGGCTGTATCAGTTTACATTCCCACCAACAGTGCAAGAGGCTTCTCTTTTCTCCACACGCTCTCCAGCATTTATTGTTTGTAGATTTTTTGATGATGGCCATTGTGACTGGTGTGAGGTGATACCTCATTGTAGTTTTGATTTGCATTTCTCTAATGATTAGTGTTGTTGAGCATCCTTTCATGTGTTTGTTGGCAATCTGTATATCTTCTTTGGAGAAATGTCTATTTAGGTCTTCTGCCCATTTTTGGATTGGGTTGTTTCTTTTTTTGATACTGAGCTGCATGAGCTGCTTGTAAATTTTGGATATTAATCCTTTGTCAGTTGCTTCATTTCGAAATATTTTCTCCCATTCTGAAGGTTGTCTTTTCATCTTGTGTATGATTTCCTTTGCTGTGCAAAAACTTTTAAGTTTCATTAGGTCCCATTTGTTTATTTTTGTTTTTATTTCCATTCCTCTAGGGGTGGGTCAAAAAGGATCTTCCTGTGATTTATGTCATGGAGTGTTCTGCCTATGTTTTCTTCTAAGAGTTTTATAGTGTCTGGCCTTACATTTAAGTCTTTAACCCATTTTGAGTTTATTTTTGTGTATGGTGTTAGGGAGTGTTCTGATTTCATTCTTTTACATGTAGCTGTCCAGTTTTCCCAGCACCACTTATTGAAGAGGCTGTCTTTTCTCCATTGTATATTCTTGCCTCTTTTATCAAAGATAAGGTGATCATATGTGCGTGGGTTTATCTCTGGGCTTTCTATTGTGTTCCATTGATCTATATTTCTGTTTTTGTGCCAGTACTATACTGTCTTTATTACTGTAGCTTTATAGTATAGTCTGAAGTCCGGGAGTCTGATTCCTCCAGCTCCGTTTTTCTCTCTCAAGATTGCTTTGGCTATTCAGGGTCTTTTGTGTTTCCATACAAATTGTGCAATTTCTTGTTCTAGTTCTGTGAAAAATGCCATTGGTAGTTTGATAGGGATTGCATTGAATCTGTAGATTGCTTTGCATAGTATAGTCATTTTCACAATGTTGATTCTTCCAGTCCAAGAACATGGTATATCTCTCCATCTGTTTGTATTGTCTTTAATTTCTTTCATCAGTGTCTTATAGTTTTCTGCATACAGGTCTTTTGTCTCCTTAGGTAGGTTTATTCCTAGGTATTTTATTGTTTTTGTTGCAGTGGTAAATGGGTGTGTTTCCTTAATTTCTCTTTCAGATTTTTCATCATTAGTGTATAAGAATGCAAGTGATTTCTGTGCAGTAATTTTGTATCCTGCTACTTTACCAAATTCATTGATTAGCTCTAGTAGTTTTCTGGCAGCATCTTTAGGATTCTCTATGTATAGTATCATGTCATCTGCAAACCGTGACGGCTTTACTTCTTCTTTCCTGATTTGGATACCTTTTATTTCTTTTTCTTCTCTTATTGCTGTGGCTAAAACTTCCAAAACTATGTTGAATAATAGTGGTGAGAGTGGGCAACCTTGTCTTGTTCCTGATCTTAGTGGAAATGGTTTCAGTTTTTCACCATTGAGAACGATGTTGGCTGTGGGTTTGTCATATATGGCCTTTATTATGTTGAGGTAAGTTCCCTCTATGCCTATTTTCTGGAGGGTTTTTTTTTTTTATCATAAATGGGTATTGAATTTTGTCTGAAGCTTTTTATACATCTACTGAGATGATCATATGGTTTTTCTCCCTGAGTTTGTTAATATGGTGTATTACATTGATTGATTTGCATACATTGAAGAATCCTTGCATTCCTGGGATAAACCCCACTTGATCCTGGTGTATGATCCTTTTAATGTGCTTTTGGATTCTGTTTGCTAGTATTTTGTTGGGAATTTTTGCATCTATGTTCATCAGTGATATTTGCCTGTAGTTTTCTTTCTTTGTGGCATCTTTGGCTAATTTTGGTATCAGGATGATGGTGGCCTCGTAGAATGTGTCTGGGAGTGTTCCTCCCTCTGCTATACTTTGGAAGAGTTTGAGAAGGATAGGTGTTAGCTCTTCTCTAAATGTTTCATAGAATTCGCCTGTGAAGCCATCTGGTCCTGGGCTTTTGTTTGTTGGAAGATTTTTAATCACAGTATCAATTTCAGTGCTTGTGATTGGTCTGTCTATATTTTCTATTTCTTCCTGGTTCAGTCTCGGAAGGTTGTGCTTTTCTAAGAACTTGTCCATTTCTTCCAGGTTGTCTATTTTATTGGCCTATATTTGCTTGTAGTAGTCTCTCATGATCCTTTGTATTTCTGCAGTGTCAGTTGTTACTTCTCCTGTTTCATTTCTAATTCTATTGGTTTGAGTCTTCTCCCTTTTTTTTTTTTGATGAGTCTGGCTAATGGTTTACCAATTTTGTTTATCTTCTCAAAGAACCAGCTTTTAGTTTTATTGATCTTTGCTCTTGTTTCCTTCATTTCTTTTTCATTTATTTCTGATCTGATCTTTATGATTTCTTTCCTTCTGCTAACTTTGGGGGTTTTTTGTTCTTCTTTCTCTCAGTGCTTTAGGTGTAAGGTTAGGTTGTTTATTTGAGATGTTTGTTGTTTCTTGAGGTAGGATTGTATTGCTATAAACTTCCCTCTTAGAACTGCTTTTGCTGCATCCTATAGGTTTTGGGTCGTCATGTTTTCATTGTCATTTGTTTCTAGGTATTTTTTTTGATTTCCTCTTTGATTTCTTTGGTTGTCTCTTGGTTATTTAGTAGTGTATTGTTTAGCCTCCATGTGTTTGTATATTTTACAGATTTTTTTCTGTAGTCTCATAGTGTTGTGGTCGGAAAAGATACTTGATATGATTTCAATTTTCTTAAATTTACCAAGGCTTGATTTGTGACCCAAGATATGATCTCTCCTGAAGAATGTTCCGTGAGTTTTGGGAAGAAAGTGTATTGTGTTGTTTTTGGATGGAATGTCCTATAAATACCAATTAAGTCCATCTTGTTTAATGTATCATTTAAAGCTTGTGTTTCCTTATTTATTTTCATTTTGGATGATCTGTCCATTGGTGAAAGTGGGGTGTTTAAGTTCCCTACTATGATTGTGTTACTGTTGATTTCCCCTTTTATGGCTGTTAGCATTTGCCTTATGTATTGAGGTGCTCCTATGTTGGGTGCATAAATATTTACAATTGTTATATCTTCCTCTTGGATTGATCCCTTGATCATTCTGTAGTGTCCTTCTTTGTCTCTTGTAATAGTCTTTATTTTAAAGCCTATTTTGTCTGATATGAGAATTGCTACTCCAGCTTTCTTTTGATTTCCATTTGCATGGAATATCTTTTTCCATACCTTCAGTTTCAGGATGTATGTGTCTCTAGGTCTGATGTGGGTCTCTTGTAGACAACATATATACGGGTCTTGTTTTTGTATCCATTCAGCCAGTCTATGTCTTTTGATTGGAGCATTTCATCCATTTACATTTAAGGTAGTTATCATTATGTATGTTCCTATTACCATTTTCTTAATTGTTTTGGGTTTGTTATTGTAGGTCTTTTCCTTCTCTTGTGTTTCCTGCCTAGAGAAATTCCTTTAGCATTTGTTGTAAAGCTGGTTTGGAGGTGCTGAATTCTCTTAGCATTTGCTTGTCTGTAAGGTTTTAATTTCTCCGTGAAATCTGAATGAGATCCTTGCTGGGTAGAGTAATCTTGGTTGTAGGTTTTTCCCTTTCATCACTTTCAGTATGTCTTGCCACTCCCTTCTGGCTTGCAGAGTTTCTGCTGAAAGATCAGCTATTAACCTTATGGGGATTCCCTTGTATGTTATTTGTTGTTTTTCCCTTGCTGCTTTTAATACTTTTTATTTGTATTTAATTTTTTATAGTTCGATTAATATGTGTCTTGGCATTTTTCTCCTTGGATTTATCCTGTATGGGACCCTCTGTGCTTCCTGGATTTGATTAACTAGTTTCTTTCCCATATTAGGGAAGTTTTCAACTATAATATCTTCAAATATTTTCTCAGTCCCTTTCTTTTTCTCTTCTTCTTGTGGGACCCCAAGAATTCGTATGTTGGTGCATTTAATGTTGTCCCAGAGGTCTCTGAGACTGTCCTCAATTCTTTTCATTCTTTTTTCTGTATTCTGCTCTGCAGTAGTTATTTCCACTATTTTATCTTCCAGGTCACTTATCCTTTTATCTCAGTTATTCTGCTATTGATTCCTTCTAAAGAATTTTTATTTTTATTTATTGTGTTGTTTATCATTGTTTCTTTGCTCTTTACTTCTTCTAGGTCCTGTTTCTGTATTTTCTCCATTCTATTTCCAAGATTTTGGATCATGTTTACTGTCATTACTCTGAATTCTTTTTCAGGTAGACTGCCTATTTCCTCTTCATTTGTTTGGTTTGGTGGGTTTTTACCTTCCTCCTTCATCTGCTGTGTGTTTCTCTGTCTTCTCATTTTGCTTAACTTACTGTGTTTGGGGTCTCCTTTTTGCAGAGTGCAGGTTCGTAGTTCCTGTTGTGTTTGGTGTCTGCCCCCTGTGGCTAATGTTGGTTCAGTGGGTTGTGTAGGCTTCCTGGTGGAGGGGACTGGTGCCTGTGTTCTGGTGGATCAGGCTGGATCTTGTCTTTCTGGTGGGCTGGTCCACGTCCGGTGCTGTGTTTTCGGGCGTCTGTGACCTTATTATGATTTTAGGTGGCCTCTCTGCTAATGGGTAGGGTTGTGTTCCTGTGTTGGTAGTTGTTTGGTATAGGGTGTCCAGCACTGTAGCTTGCTGGTAGTTGAGTGGAGCTGTGTCTTAGCAATGAGATGGACATATCTGGGAGAGCTTTTATCATTTGAATTAGGTGGAGCCAGGTCTTATCGTTGAGATGGAGATCTCTGGGAGAGCTTGCATTGTTTGAATTACGTGGAGCTGGGAGGTCTCTGGTGGACAAAAGACCTGATCATGGCTCCCCCACTTCAGAGGCACAGGCCTGACACCCCTCCGGAGCACCAAGACTCTGTCAGCCACACGGCTCAGAAAAAAAGGGAGAAGAAAATGAAAGAAAGAAAAAATAGAATAAAATAAAATAAAGTTATTAAATAAAAAATAGTTATTAAAATTAAAAATATTAAAAAGTAATTAAAAAAATAAAAAGAAAGAAAGAGGAGGGCAACCAAACCAAAAAAGAAATCTACCAATGATAACAAGCGCTAAAAACTATACTAAAGAAAAATAGAAAAAACCAAAAAAAAAAAAAAGCAACAAAAACGGACAGACAGAATCCTAGGACAAATGGTAAAAGCAAAGCTATACAGACAGAATCACACAGAGAAGCATACACATATACACTCATAAAAAGAGGAAAAGGAAAAAATTATATATTGTTGCTCCCAAAGTCCACCATCTCAATTTTTGGATGATTCGTTGTCTATTCAGTATTCCACAGATGCAGGGTACATCAAGTTGATTGTGGAGATTTAATCCGCTGCCCCCGAGGCTGCTGGGAGAGATTTCCCTTTCTCTTCATTGTTTGCACAGCTCCTGGGGTTCAGCTTTGGATTTAGTCCTGACTCTGAATGTAGGTTGCCTGAGGGCATCTGTTCTTCAGACAGGACAGGTTTAAAGTAGCAGCTGATTAGGGGGCTCTGGCTCACTCAGGCCGGGTGGAGGGAAGGGTTCAGAATTCAGGGTGAGCCTGTGGCGGCATAGGCCAGCCTGATGTTGCAACAGCCTGAGGTGCTGTGTGTTCTCCCTGGGAAGTTGTCCCTGGATCATGGGACCCTGGCAGTGGTGGGCTGCACAGGCTCCAGGGAGGGGAGGTGTGGATAGTAACCTGTGCTCGCACACAGGCTTCTTGGTGGCTGCAGCAGCAGCCTTAGCATCTCATGCCCATGTCTGGTGTCCATGCTGATAGCCACGGCTTGCGCCCATCTCTGGAGCTCGTTTAGGGGGTGCTCTGAATCCCCTCTCCTCGTGCACCCCGAAACAATGGTCTCTTGCCTCTTAGGCAGTTCCACACTTTTTCCCAGACTCCCTCCTGGCTAGCTGTGGCACACTAGCCCCCTTCAGGCTGTGTTCATGCAGCCAATCCCAGTCCTCTCCCTGGGATCCGACCTTCAAAGCCCGAGCCTCAGCTCCCAGCCCCCACCCGCCCTATGGGTGAGCAGACAAGGATCTCAGGCTGGTGAGTGCTGATCGTCACCGATGTGCTATGAGGGAATCTCTCTACTTTGCCCTCTGCACCCCTGTTGCTGCACTTTCCTCTGTGGCTCTGAAGCTTCCCCACTGCCCACCTCTGTCCCCACCAGTGAAGGGGCTTCCTAGTGTGTGGAAACATTTTCTCCTTCATAGCTCGCTCCCAGAGGTGCAGGTCCCGTCCCTGTTCTTTTGTCTCTGCTTTTTCTTTTTTCTTTTGCCCTACCCAGATACGTGGGGAGTTTCTTGCCTTTTGGGAAGTCTGAGGTCTTCTGCCAGTGTTCAGTAGGTGTTCTGTAAGA
This sequence comes from Eschrichtius robustus, assembly GCF_028021215.1. Lineage (NCBI taxonomy): Eukaryota > Metazoa > Chordata > Mammalia > Artiodactyla > Eschrichtiidae > Eschrichtius > Eschrichtius robustus. The sequence goes on along the minus strand of NC_090840.1, from coordinate 44,130,616 downwards.
GTTGTTCCACATGTAGATGTGTTTCTGATGTATTTGTGGGGAGGAAGGTGATCTCCACGTCTTACTCTTCTGCCATCTTGAAGGTCTCCTACGAGTAGTTGTTACAGAGACCATGTGGACTGAAAAGCAGAAAATATTTACTATCTGCCATTTAGAAAAAATCTTTCTGAGCCCTGTATGCTAGTGTCTGTGTTATATAGCTTTGACTAGTTAAAAAAGAATATAAAATAATTGGAAATTATCCCACCTCCAACATAGATATCATTTCACAATTGTAAATCTGAAAAATTCTCAATGGCATGTCATTGAAATTCCCTGCTTTTAAAGAGGTTTCAGTAAAAATCATCAAGGATACATTTTTATGTGGTTTAATATGATCAATCCATGGAAGGAAATTACATTTCCCTATGACAGGATCTGCACTGTGCCAGAAGAGCAATTGAAAAGGTGGAAAAATTTAATCAATCAATTCATCATTTTGTGTACAAAGTAAGTAGTTTGAAGGTTTTTATTCCCCTGCCTGAACTCACTGTATCAACTGCCTGGCCACCAGGCAAGGTGGCAGAGTAGTGAGAGTTACCAGCTAGCCGTGTAACTAATACCAGGAGCTCTCAGAGTGAGAGGACTGGACATAATGATTTTTTTTGTGGTGGGGGAGAGGTATAGTTGCTTTACAATGTTGTGTTAGTTTCTGCTTTATAATGAAGTGAATCAGCTATTTGTATACATATATCCCCTCCCTCTTGTACCTCCCTCTGCCCCCCGCCCACCATCCCACCCATCTAGATCACCACAGAGCACCAAGCTGAGCTCCCTGTGCTATACAGCAGGTTCCCACTAGCTATCTGTTTTACACATGGTAGTGTATATATGTCAATCCCAATCTCCCAATTCATCCCAATCCTCCTACCCCCCGTGTCCATATGTCCGTTCTCTGCATCTACGTCTCTATTCCTGCCCTGCAAATAAGTTCATCTGTACCATTTTTCTACATTCCACATATGTGTTAATATACGATATTTGTTTTTTTCTTTCTGACTTACTTCACTCTGTATGACAGACTCTAGGTCCATCCGCATCTCTACAAATGACCCAATTTCATTCCTTTTTATGGCTAATATTCCATTTTATATATGTACCATATCTTCTTTATCCATTCATCTGTTGATGGACATTGAGGTTGCTTCCATGTCCTGGCTGTTGTAAATAGTTCTGCAATGAACATTGGAGTGCATGTGTCTCTTTGAATTATGGTTTTCTCTGGGTATATGCCCAGTAGTGGGATTGCTGGATCATATGGTAGTTCTATTTTTAGTCTTTTAAGGAACCTCCATACTGTTCTCCATAGTGGCTGTATCAATTTACATTCCCACCAACAGTGCAGGAGGGTTCCCTTTTCTCCACACCCTCTCCAGCATTTATTGTTTGTAGATTTTTTGATGATGGCTATTCTGACCGATGTGAGGTGATACCTCATTGCAGTTTTGATCTGCATTTCTCTAATAATTAGTGATGCTGAGCATTTTTTCATGTGCCTCTTGCCCATCTGTATGTCTTCTTTGGAGAAATGTCTATTTAGGTCTTCTGCCCATTTTTTGATTGGGTTGTTTGTTGTTTTGATATTGAGCTGCATGACCTGTTTGTATATTTTGGAGATTAATCCCTTGTCCGTTGCTTTGTTTGCAAATATTTTCTCCCATTCTGAGGGTTGTCTTTTCATCTCATTTATGATTTTCTTTGTTGTGCAAAACCTTTTAAGTTTCATAGGTCCCATTTGTTTATTTATGTTTTTATTTTCATTACTCTAGGAGGTGGGTCAGAAAAGATCTTGCTGTGATTTATGTCAAAGAGTGTTCTGCCTATGTTTTCCTCTAAGAGTTTTATAGTGTCTGGTATTACATTTAGGTCTTTAATCCATTTTACGTTTATTTTTGTATATGGTGTTAGGAAGTGTTCTAATTTCATTCTTTTACATGTAGATGTCCAGTTTTCCCAGCACCGCTTATTGAAGAGACAGTCTTTTCTCCATTGTATATCCTTGCCTCCTTTTTCATAGATTAAGTGACCATAGGTGCATGGGTTTATCTCTGGGCTTTCTATCCTGTTCCATTGATCTATATTTCTGTTTTTGTGCCAGTACCATACTGTCTTGATTATTGTAGCTTTGTAGTATAGTCTGAAGTCAGGGAGGCTGATTCCTCCAGCTCCGTTTTTCTTTCTCAAGATTGCTTTGGCTTTTCAGGGTCTTTTGTGTTTCCATATAAATTGTAAAATATTTTGTCCTAATTCTGTGAAAAATGCCATTGGTAATTTGATAGGGATTGCATTGAATCTATAGATTGCTTTGCATAGTATAGTCATTTTCACAATATTGATTCTTCCAATCCAGGAACATGGTATGTCTCTCCATCTGTTTGTATCATCTTTAATTTCTTTCATCAGTGTCTTATAGTTTTCTGCATACAGGTCTTTGATTTCTTTCATCAGTTTCTTATAGTTTTCTGAGTACAGGTCTTTTACCTCCTCAGTTAGGTTTATTCCTAGGTATTTTATTCTTGTTGTTGCAATGGTAAATGGGATTGTTTCCTTAATTTTTCATTCTGATCTTGCGTTGTTAGCATATAGGAATGCAAGATATTTCTGTGCATTAATTTTGTATCCTGCAACTTTACCAAATTCATTGATTAGCTCTAGTAGTTTTCTGGTGACATCTTTAGGATTTTCTATGTATAGTATCATGTCATCTGCGAACAGTGACAGTTTTACTTCTTCCTTTCCAATTTATATTCCTTTTATTTTTATTTTTTCTTTTTAGATTGCCGTGGCTAGGACTTCCAAACTATGTTGAATAATAGTGGCGAGAGTGGACATCCTTGTCTTGTTCCTGATCTTAGAGGAAATGCTTTCAATTTTTCACCGTTGAGAATGATGTTAGCTGTGGGTTTGTTGTCTATGGCCTTTATTATGTTAAGGTATGTTCCCTCTATGCCCACTTTTTGGAGAGTTTTTATCATAAATGGGTGTTGAATTTTGTCAAAAGCTTTTTCTGCATCTATTGAGATGATCATATGGTTTTTATTCTTTAATTTGTTGATATGGTGTATCACATTGATTGATTTGCATATATTGAAGAATCCTTGCATCCCTGGGATAAATCCCACTTGATCATGTTGTATGATCCTTTTAATGTGTTGTTGGATTCTGTTTGCTAGTATTTTGTTGAGGATTTTTTGTGTCTATGTTCGTCAGTGATATTGGTCTGTAATTTTCTTTTTTTGTTATATCTTTGTCTGGTGTTGGTATCAGGGTGATGATGGCCTTGTGGAATGAACTTGGGAGTGTTCCTTCCTCTGCAATTTTTTGGAAGAGTTCTAGAAGGATGGGTGTTAGTTCTTTGCTAAATATTTGATAGAATTCACCCGTGAAGCCATCTGGTCCTGGACTTTTGCTTGTTGGAAGATTTTTAATTGAAGTTTCAATTTCATTACTTGTGATTGGTTTCTTTATATTTTCTATTTCTTCCTGGTTAAGTCTTGGAAAGTTGTACCTTTCTATGAATTTGTCCATTTTTTCCAGGTTGTCCATTTTATTGGCCTGTAGTTGCTTGTAGTACTCTCTTATGATCCTTTGTATTTCTGCAGTGTCAGTTGTAATTTTTCCTTTTTCATTTCTAATTTTATTGATTTGAATCCTCTCCTTTTTTTTCTTGACGAGTCTGGCTAAAGATTTATCAATTTTGTTTATCTTCTCAAAGAAGTAGCTTTTCTTTTCATTGATTTTTGCTATTGTTTTCTTCATTTCTATTTTATTTATTCTGCTCTGATTTTTATGATTTCTTTCCTTCTACTAACTTTGGGTTTTGTTTTTGCTTCTTTCCCTAGTTGCTTTAGGTGTAAGGTTAGGTTGTTTATTTGAGATTTTTCTTGTTTCTTGAGGTGGGATTGAATTGCTATAAACTTCCCTCTTAGAACTGCTTTTGCTGCATCCCATAGATATTGGGTTTTCACGTTTTAATTGTTTGTTTCTATGTATTTTTAAATTTCCTCTCTGATTTTTTTCAGTTATCTCTTGGTTATAGTAGCGTATTGTTTAACCTCCACGTGTATGTGCTTTTTACAGTTTTTTTCCCCTGTAATTTATTTCTAATCTCATAGTGTTGTGGTTGGAAAAGATGCTTGATGTGATTTCAATTTTCTTAAATTTACCAAGGCTTGATTTGTGACCCAAGATGTGATGTATCCTGCAGATTTTTCCATGTGCACTTGAGAAGAGAGTGTATTCTGCTGCTTTCAAATGGAATGTCCTATAAATATCAATTAAGTCTGTCTGGTCTGTTGTGTTATTTAAAGCTTGTGTTTCCTTATTTATTTCCTGTCTGGATGATTTGTGCATTGGTGAAATTGGGGTGTTAACATCCCCCACTATATTGTGTTACTGTTGATTTCCCCTTTTATGTTTGCTAGCATTTGCCTTATGTATTTAGGTGGTCCTATATCGGGTGCATAAACATTTACAATTGTTATGTCTTCTTTTGATTGATCCCTTGATCATTACGTAGTGTCCTTCCTTGTCTCTTGTAAGAGTCTTTATTTCAAAGTATCTGATACAGTAGTGCTACTCCAGCTTTCTTTTGATTTCCATTTGCATGGAATATCTTTTTCCATCCCCTCACTTTCACTCTGTATGTGTCTCTAGGTCTGAAGTGGGTCTCTTGTAGACAGCATATATAAAGGTCTCGTTTTTGTATCCATTCAGCTAATGTGTGTCTTTTGGTTGGATCCTTTAATCCATTATCGATATGTATATTCCTATTACCATTTTCTTTATTGTTCTGGGTTTGTGTTGGTAGGTTTTTTATTTTCTTTGTTTCCCACCTAGAGAAGTTCCTTTAGCATTTGTTTTAAAGCTGGTTTGGTGGTCCTGAATTCTCTTGGCTTTTGCTTGTCTGTAAAGCTTTTGATTTCTCTGTTGAATCTGAATGAGATCCTTGTTGGGTAGAGTAATCTTGGTTGTAGGTTTTTCCCTTTCATCAATTTAAATATATCCTGCTGCTCCCTTCTGGCCTGCAGAGTTTCTGCTGAAAAGTCAGCTGATAACCATATGGGGATTCCCTTGTATGTTATTTTTTTTGCTTTTCCTTTGCTGCTTTTAATATTTTTTCTTTGAATTTAGTTTTTGTTAGTTTGATTAATATGTGTTTTGGCATGTTTCTCCTTCAGTTTCTCCTGTATGGGACTCTGTGCGTTTCCTGGACTTGGGTGCCTATTTTCTTTCTCATGTTAAGGAAGTTTTTGACTGTAATCTCTTCAAATATTTTCTCAGACACTTTCCCTTTCTCTTCTTCTTCTGGGTGCCTATAATTCAAATGTTGTTGTGTTTAATGTTGTCCCAGAGGCCTCTGAGACTGTCCTCATTTCTTTTCATTCTTTTTTCTTTATTCTGCTCCTCAGCAGTTATTTCCACCCTTCTATCTTCCAGCTCACTTATTGGTTCTTCTGTCTCAGTTATTCTGCTATTGATTCCTTCTAGTGTATTTTTTATTTCTGTTATTGTGTTGTTCATCACTGTTTGTTATTTAGTTCTTCTAGGTCCTTTTAAAAGATTTCTCGTATTTTCTCGATCTGTGCCTCCATCTTATTTCCGAGATTTTGGATCATCTTTGCTATCATTACTCTGAATTCTTTTTCAGGTAAGTTGCCTATTTCCTCTTCATTTATTTGGTCTTGTAGGTTTTTACCTTGCTCCTTCATCTGTAACATATTTTTGTTGTCTCATTTTTTTGTTTTTGAGGGGTGGGGCTGTATACCTGTCTTGCTGGTTGTTTGGCCTGAGGCATCCAGCACTAGAGTTTGCAGGCAGTTGGGCAGAGCTGGGTCTTGGTGCCGAGATGAGGACCTCTGAGAGATCTCACACCGATTAATATTCCCTGGGACCTGAATTTCTCTGTTAGCTCAGTGCGTTGGACTCAGCGCTCCCACCACAAAAACTCAGGCCCGAGCCCTGGCCTGGGAACCAAAACCTTGCAAGCTGTGCAGCATGGCAAAAGAAAAAAAAAAAAAAAGCAACAAATAGAAAAGAGCAGAACAATAACAAAAAATAAAAAATAAAATAAAATTAGAAAAATAAAAAAATATATTAGAGAAAGTAACAATAAAAATGAAATAACAACAACAAAACAAAACAGAACCACAACAGCAAAAAATAAAGAAAATAAAGAAAAATAATAATAATAAAAAAGAATAAAATAAGACAAAAAATAAAAACATAAAAAATTCCCTGGTGCCTCCTCTATCAGTGTTCTTGCCCCCACGATGAGCTACAGCCTACCCCTGCCTCCTCCGTAGGCCTCCGAGACCTCTAGGTAGGTCTCTGGACCCACTGTGTCAGCCGCACCTCTGTTTTCCTTTCATCAGTGTCTATTCCTGAAGCTGGCCTGGAGCACATGTGCCCACACAGGCCAGCTGGGGCGCAGGCCTCCACAGGCGTGCCTACAGGGCCCGGCACAGCTGGAGGACACCTTGGAGCGGGTGGTGCTCCAGCCTGCCTGGACCTGTGCTGCCAGAGGAGGCCCTGTTGGGGCGGCACTCAGTCTACCAGGACCTGTGTGGCCAGAGGAGGCTTTGGTGGAGGTGGGGCTTAGGGCTCGGACCCACACGGCCCTCGGATGCCTTGTAGGGGCTGGTACTCAGGTCTGCTGGGACCTGCACAGCTGGAGGAGGCCCCAGCTGGGGTGGGGCTCAGGCCTGGGACTCATGTGGCTGGAAGAGGCCTTGGTGGGGGGGGGGCGGTGCTCAGGCCCCAGGGACCCATGGAGCTGGAGGGGGCCCTGGGGGGGGCGGGCCTGGGATCCACGCAGCTGGGGGGACCCTGGGGGATGGGGGTTCAGGCCCAGGACCCCAGCAAGCCTGCTGGGGTCCGAGCAGGTTGGGGAGGCACTGGCCGTGTTCACCTCTGATCCCCTGATGGTTCCTCCCTGTCCCCACTGATCCCCTCGCTGTGAGTGGGCCCATCGGAGTGTGGGAACCTCTCCCCTTTTCCAGGCCCTCCTCGGGTGACAGTCTTGTCCTGCCTCCACTCTTCTCCCCTGCCCCTTCCCTCCCACATCCTACCTGGTCGTGTGGGGATTCCTCCCATCCCCTTAGGTGCCCGAGGTCCCCCACCAGCACCTAGTAGATGCCCTAGTTGTGAGGAGGTGTGAACTCCGCATCCTCCTATGCCGCCATCTTCTGGACATGATGATTGTTAAAGCCCAGTGCTGGACTAACATGCTATCATCCTGTAAGTTCCAGCTGGCCTTCTTGTATACCATGTCAGCATGCTGGCCTACTGGATGCATTGCCTGAACTTCGAAGGGGATAGCACACCCAGGCAAGGAGAATCTGTTTGGACTATACACTAACTAGTGTTCTGTAGCTGATTTGCCCTCTCTGGACACTAGGATGGTGGCTGCAATGCTAGTCAGGGTCACTCAGTTCAGGTTCCCCTTCTTAATATCAGGAGAAAAACTGCATCCACACTGTGGAATGCATTATACTAGGTAACCAGGGAACTTAAATATTAAAATGCACACACACACACACACACACACACACACACGACAATTTTGTGATTCTACCCAGGCATGACAATATGGTGACTCTGGATTAATGTTAAATAATTCCAGTTGTTCTGGAGAGGCCACTTAGCTAGGTTCTCTTCTGGTCCAAGGCTGGGTACTTTTCTTCTTTTGCCATCCCAATTCTGTTCAGCCTCCCTCTATATCTGGTGCTAGTCTTTTTGACGCATTGATCCATAAAACTTTTCTTTTTAATTTAACAAAACATTTTTATAATACTTTGGACCCCCATACAGTATAGAGCCATAGTTACCTTCTTGACCTCTTCCCCATGATTTCCTCTGACTCATGTCTTTATATTTCCTGGTTCCTTGCTTGCTCTGACCTTGGATTATCCACCTATAGCAACCTGGCCTTTCTTAGCCTGGTCCCTGCCCCTCATCGGTACCCTTTCTCTCAGCTTGTAGCGTTGCCGGCTCAAACCAAACCAAAGCAAAATCTCTGTTGACACCCATACTCACAAACATGGCCCTTGCACACCTAAGGGCATGTCAGCCAATAATTATCACAACCAATCTCCTTTCCCCATCATCAGCACCCTGTGCTCCTCTATGTCCCCCAGATACTGTTTTCTTTCATGGTTCCATTTTAAGCGGCTCCCCTGCTGGAACACACCCTGTGCTCTTTGCCCGGAGCATGCCTCTCACCCCAGCTCAGTTGTCTCTGACTCCTCTGGAGAGATTTACACTCTCTCATTTATAATTCTCAACGTTTTTTCTTAATGTTGTTACTGTCTTGAAATTGTACGGAAATTATTTGTTTTTGTGCTTGTTTGCTCCTTGATTGCAAATTGTGCAGTAGTCATTTTATAGACCGTGCCCCTTGAACAACATTGGTCACAAGTAAGTCTTCAACAAAAGTCTGATGAATGAATCTGCTGTTCTTGAAACCTCCTTGTGACCTTAAGTCTAAGGTTTTATGAATATAGACAAAATTATGGCCACAAATTCATTCAATAGCAATGTTTATTAAGTACCTATTATGTACCGGACTCTGATGTGGTGTGTAGTATGCATCAAAGAGCAAAACAAACATCCCTGTGCCCTTGGAGTTTACTCAGTGGTGAGATGCCAGCAAAGAATAATAGATGTCATAAATAATCCAGTTCTACAGTATGTTAGATGGTAATAAGTAGGAATCTCTTTACAGCCAGGGGGCAGCAAACGATTGCTTTTGAACTATGTATAGGGCAGATGAAAAAAATGCAGATAGCTTTTTAAACTGTTTAATTGTAGTTAATAAGCCCCCAAATAAGAAAATGGAAGTCTTTCCTGGGCTTTTCTTTATGCTTTTAGAATAACATTAATTACTTTCACGTTAAAGGAACATCTTAAAATAATTCCTTTAAAGTAATAAATTTATATAAAGACTAATCACCGTCTTGATCTGAATCTTGATCTAAATATCAGCATCTCTAATATTTTTCCACTTTGATTTTATAATGTTTTTAAATGCCAGAATATGTGTATTCATTACAAATATTTTAATTGTTGTTTTCACAAGAGAATGGAAAGAAATTAGAAATGGAATTTAAAATTTATGTATAAAGATATTTTTTAAAGATTCAAAAAGGAAGAAAGTGGTGTGGAAACATGACCACCAACTTAAATATTAATTTAGGTTTTCTGTGTTGTAAAAAGGTACAATTGCTAGATACTGTAAATGAAGATTCGAGGGTGCTTTTAGGGCTTTTTAAAGGGATAATACACAAAGTAGCAGAATGGGGCATTTGCTAGTAAATAGCAACTCAGTAATTCTTAGATAACCTAATGGGAAAACTGAGACCGATCGTATTTCTACAAATCAATGGAAAGAAATGGAATTGGGGCAGAGGATTATTAACATTCTGATGGACATGAATTTTAAAACTGAGAGGATTCATATTCATTTATTAACCATCAGGCAGATACTAATCCAAAACGAGGAATGCAAGCATTCCCCTTGGAATGACTGTGGTGTGAAAAGAAACAAGGCGGGAGACAGGACGGCCAGTGCCAAGCGGGGCTGGGTGAATTTTGCTCCGTAGACTGCTGGTCATGCGTGAGCTCTTCCTCAGGCAGGGTTACCTGCCCGAGGCCTAGACCCCCAGCCTCACCGCTGGGAGGAGGCTCCAAAGACCCGTCTCCAAGGGCCTCCTCTCAGGAGGCGACCACCCGAGGTCGGTTTCTTTTAGTTAGAACAACCTCTTAAAAATAGCAAGTGTGCTCCGAGGGAGAACACATTATACTACCAGTTATTGTTAACGCTTCTGGATAACTGATTTCCTCGGCTAATTTTCTTCAGAATAGGGAGCAGGATTTAGCCTTTCTCCCAGGGCTCAGGTCTTGCTTTATGAACCCCTTCCTCCTGGGGCCTTCCCTAACCTCCCCCACGTTGAGGCCACGGACGTGTCTTGCTCTCGCTTGAATCCTTCCGACCCCAGCAGAGACCGAGTGGCTGGAAGAAAGGGGAGTTGGGGGGGGTGGCGTGTTGGGAGGAAGATGTTCCCAGAGAGTGCCGAGCAGGCAGAGCTTCGATCCCTGGAAGGAGAAGGCAGAGGACGAGGCCTGCAGGTGGAGGGAAGGGGGCCGTGAAGGAAATGTATTATATACACTTCGAGATATTGTTAAAAGGTGGTTGTTTGCAGAGGTGAGAGAAAATAATTATGTGGACTTCTCCGGGTCCTAAATTAACGCTGGATCCCACCTCCATTTATAAGGCTTCATATTTGACAAAGAACTTTCCACTTCTTTTTCTCAAATAACAAACATAAGCAGAGGCCCTTTTGATATATACATCTGAGGAACCGAGGAAGGTTCTATGCACAGGGAAACGATATATTTAGTATATGTCCAAACGTGTTTTATATATAATATAAACATTGTGGAATATTTATATTTATAAATTTACATCATATCCATATCCTTATGCTTATATATCTACATAATATTTATATTTCCCCCATTATGGTCCTAACTCTAGTTGGCCCCATGGGTGCTGCTTCACTGGCCCACATCATTTGTACAGAGTCTTAGATTTGAGCTCCTTTAGGGACCACCCCCCCCCCACCACCTCCCATAACCCCAACCCAACCTGCCCCTGCCTGCTGAGATTTTCCAACTATACTGTTGCTGTGGAATCTAAACTGCTGTGGGATCATGTTTGTATCTCTCTTCCAACTCTTAAAACAGTCTACTGGATATTAGTTTTAGTACATTTGTATTGTCAGCTTCCTTACATGATTTTAAGCTCTTTGAGCTTCTTCATCTTCATATCCTCTGCAGTGCTCAGCACTGCATGTGGCAGTGTTCCTGCCTCTATGCCTTTGCACTTGCTGCCCCCTTTGCCAAGAGTGCCAGATATCTGCTTGGCTAGCTCTTTCACTTCCTTGAGAGCTCGACTCAAATACACCTTGTCAGTGCCTAAAATCCTCCTGCCCCACTGCATTTTGTAGCTCACTTTCCTACTTTATTTTTTCTCTTTAGTACAAAATACATCTAGTACTCTATATATTTTGCTCATTAATCTGGTTCATTTTCTGTCTAAATTGCATGTTCCATGAGGACAGAGATTTTCGTCTGTTTTGTTTAGAACTGTATCCCCAGTGCTTAGCACACAGTAGGTGTCCAATAAGTATTTAGCAAATAAAGGAATAAATAAATAGCAGCATTAAATAAATGCAGTACAAATGAATCAGAGTATACAGGCATTGGATCTGAGCCTAGAACTGATGTCAAGGGAAATGAATGATTTTTTCCAACCTGTGTAGAAGGGCATTAGCTAAATTAATTCACAGTTACCTGGATCTGTTAAGTTTATGAAATGCCAACTAATTGTTTCATTGTTTCATATATATATATATATATATATATATATAAAATTAAAAAAATAAAGAGTGGGTATATAAAGATTTCCAACCTATTTTTACAGACCAAAGGGAAACATAGGTCTTTGTCTCCTGGATTGTCAGAGAAATGATTATGCTTCTAAGACATCTGTTCATCTCATCATTTTTGTTTCCTCCTGTGGTTTATGCAATTGAGCCCAATGGTACATATTTGTTTACATAATATGGCATATGGTATTGGTCAGTTCTGACCATAGAAATGTCCTGAAGATTTTCAGTAGCACTGGGCCTCACAATGTATGGTTTTGTCATTGAAAAATTAGATTTTTATTCTGGTAAACAAATGAGTACTGAGCAATTTGACAGGAATTTTGAATAAAGATGTTTAGATTTCTCACCCCACTGTACAATACTGAATTGCAAGATTTAGTGAGCTAATACTAAATAAGTAGTTTTTTCACTTATGAAAGGTAAGCTTGGATCTGGGCCAATTTGGGGAACTTGACATTCCAGAATGAAACTTGGAAAATACTGGGACTTTTAGAACAATTTGTGAAAAAAATTCACTATTCATTTGAATGCAGACATTTTCCAGAAAGCATTGCCCTTGAAAAGCTTTGAAATTTTATCTTGGACAGAAAAAAATTTTGAGAAATATGATTACCCTTATGAACATTGTATGATTTTGCTTCTAGGACAAGAAGACTTTATCTTATAATCCTGATCTGCTTTATTTAGTCAATTTCCCTCAGTTTTAATTAGAATTCTTGATTTTGTCAAATATTTATAAAGTGGACTTAGTAAGGAGAGACTTTATTTGCAAGGATTATTGCAAAGGGGGGAAGGGTCTATTGCAATGTTGTGAGGGGGCTACTGCCATAGAGAGAACCAGTGACCATGAGATCTGCAGTGTCTTAAGAGTTAGGCAAAAGGGCTTTTATAAGAGGAGTGGACAAAGCTAGAAAGAGCCTGGTGTGGGGAAGTGGGATGAAAGGATGGCATACAGGACAGTAGATCAGAGAATGCTTTATCTTGACACCAGCCTCTTCTCCAGGAGGACCCATAAATAGGGGCTGTATGCTGTCTCAGGCTGAGAGTAGGCTCAAGTTCAGGGACCTGAAAAAGGAGAGGAGCTTAAACAAAGTTTGGTTACCAAACATTTTATTCCCATTTGTCAGTGGGGACAAGGGATTGAGCTAATCATTTATGAAGCAAAGGCTGGCCTTGCCATAGGTAAACAAGGGACATCTATGAGTCTCATCTAAGTCGAGTCATATGGGAAGGGTGGTTCTAAGCTGTTTTCCAGAACACAGACGAGTGGGAGAATTCCTGTAACCTTCGCTGTCTGCCAGGAGCGCAGGGCTCAGGTTAAATTCAACATCGTCAGCCTGTCTACCTAGAATGATTTTGGACAATACTCTGGCCTTGTTCTGTTTTCTTTATAAAAAGATTACGGTGAAAATAATCTCCTGGTTACTAATTTTGACATTTGAAATTTCCTCTCCAGGATGTTCCTGGGGGAGAAAATGTGAGTATATAAAATATCTCATTAAAATAAAAAGGCGCGTTTGAAGCTTTTTACTTGCAGATGAAGTATGTATTAAAGGAAGTGATTTTCTGGTTTATATGGCAGCTGACTTGCAAAGGCATTGCATATTTAATTTTTACAATGCAAATTGTAGGAGAAAATAAATCTTCTTTAAAACATTGATTAATCAAAATTAATATTTAAAAACTTTACCATAAAGGTAAATTCCCAGGTCACCCTAAGCTACTTGCTTTACAAAAACATTAAAGACTACTTCCTGACCCTCTGGGAAGTTGCATCCTACAGTGAATGACAGTGTTACGGCAAAAAGCTGCATACAGATAGAAGGAATTAAAGATAAAAAGCTAAGTGTTTCATTTTGTTGTATTGTGTTAAAAAAGGCCATCAAAACACAAAATTTATATTTAAATCAGTTCATTCTTTTCAGGAACATATTGGATTGGATACATCAACTGAGAGATAACTGCCCATTTTATTTTCTCTTGCAGCTATGTATTTATATTAAATTTTGATTTTCCTCAAAGTAGCTCAAAGAAAATGAGGAAAATGTATAATTCTTTAAGCCTCTGAAATTCCAAACATATGTAAAACAAATAAAAGTAGGCTGGAGGTGGGAAAACTTTTGAGGAACATTTTGTAAAAGTGGCCACCTTGCAGGAAAATTTATTCCCACTGGGCCCAGTCTATAAGGAAAGCTTGTATCCAGTCTGAGTTCTGTCACTCACCAGCTGGATGACTCCAAGGTCACCTAAATTTTCCTAGCTTCGGTTTCCTTATCTGTTAAATGAAGACTAGATGGTGCATAAGGATAAGTGTAGTTTTAAAAGTTTATCGTATTGTCTTAAGCCAGAAATGCCTTAATTTATGAAGCAATTTAAAAAATCTTGTATCATCAACAGATTTCCACCCCTAAAAGGTTTGTAGAAGATGCAATTAGGGAAGAGGGTAAGAAAGAAGGAGAAAAAAGAAAGCTATATACAGTAAAAGGCTCAGGAGAGAGATTTTCCCTGAAAAGGGCTGAGTGCTCAGGGAAAAAATAATGTTTGCTGGTAACATTTTCTCCAGGATCCTGCATTCCTCTTCACCTCACCCTGGCCATGTATCTCTACAGGGTCATCACTTATGCCAAAGCAACTCCCCTCTTTCTGTTTTTCTTCTCTTCTTCCTTCTGTCTCTGCAGAATACTCACCCTCTCAGCAGCCAAGGCTCACCCTGGTTTCCAGAATTAGCTGCACCTATGGCAGCCTCATCACTTTTCCCCAGAGCCCTCTACAAACCATGTATAAAATGGCTTTTGTTGCTATTTCCATTTTCAGACAGTAGATGTCTCTGGTTTACTGTTAAAGAGGTCTTCCCAGTTGTCATCAGTGTTCCCAGGTCTCCTATAGCAAGTTATGTATTGAACCACCTTAGAGTTAGAAATGTTTGATTTTCACTTGTTTGTAATCATATCTTCTAGGCAGTAATTTTACAAATTTATGTAAAATCCACAAACAGTGCTTCCTCGTCTTGGATATTTCTGTAGAAGAGTTATTTTCTCATTGTGATGCCGGTGGATGGGGAAAACTAGCTCCTCGTCTTAGAGATCTCATTAAATCATGCCATCTTCCATGAGGTGTTTGAGATGCTGCCTTTTGGAAAACTTGTATAATTGACAATATCTTCCAGCTAAATATTTGAAGTTCTAGTTCTAATTAAAAAAAAAAACTTTTCAAGTTGTATCACACACTTTATTTTTATGCCTCTTGTATATTTCTTTCTCTTTAAGCCATAAGACATTCTTTAGTCTTAAAAGAGTTCAGAATCAGTTTTCCAGAGACAGTTTGCCATTTTCTCTTAATGCCGTGCCAGTAAGGTAAAGGGAGCATTATAGAGCAGATATACACATCTCCATGCCAGATACCTAAAATGTACTTGCTGGCTTCAGAAAGATCTGCCTACCATTTGTAAAAATTTCAAAAATGCCTTTATGAGAGGTGTCTTAAGAATTTTCATGGAAAACAAAATTATGGTGAATCTGAAGAAAATTTATCTTTTCATTAATAAATTTATAATTTTTGTAACTCTAGTGAGAAATGTTCCCAGCATACAATTCCATTTATTTCACTGAATGGATATTTAAAAACTTAAGTTCGGGAATTCCCTGGTGGTCCAGTGGTTAGGACCCTTCACTTTCACTGCTGAGGGCCCAGGTTCAATCCCTGGTCAGGGAACTAAGACCCCACAAGTCACATGCTGTGTGACCAAAAACAAACAAAACAAACAAACAAACAACCCCCATAAGTTCTTCTTTCCTTTCCTTCCTTTTTTTCCTTGGTATC
Organism: Eschrichtius robustus; assembly: GCF_028021215.1. Lineage (NCBI taxonomy): Eukaryota > Metazoa > Chordata > Mammalia > Artiodactyla > Eschrichtiidae > Eschrichtius > Eschrichtius robustus. The sequence continues at coordinate 44,115,305 of NC_090840.1, read as the reverse complement.
TGACCAAATGCCATGTAAGACCAAAAACGTACATGCATAAATTAAAATAAAGAGGGTTTTAATTTCCATTAAAAAGGTCTCTTAAAAAAAAAAAAAAAAAAAAGGTCTCTAAAACTCATAGTTTTTCACATCTTGATTCATATTGGCTTTTCTGCAAAATGTCTTCTTAATTACAAAAGTTAATCAGTTCTTGGTGCTGTTGTTTAAGAGGGTAACCTAAATATTTTAGGAGGTAAATTAAATTTTTGATGAGCTCTGTGATTAGCATTAAAACCACTTCAAGATCTTCTATATACTCTCAAATATGATGATTTTGAACAGATTATAATTTAAAAATGATCTCTGCTATCTCTTCCAACAGTAGGGTCCTGTCATTTCACTGTTTCCCTCTTACTCTCCAATTACCTGAATGCCTACACTCTGAACACAGCCCTTCCCCGACTTGATGATGGCTTTGTGTAGCTGTCATTCTAGATTTATTGCTTAGTTTGGGAAAGAGCTGTTTCAACAGCACATGCCCTGCAGACTCTCAGAACTAGCAAAAACTGTTCATTTAAAGCAAAATATTAGTCAATACCTCACATGCCTGTAATTCTGAAATTATGTAGGTTTTTTTTTTTCTGAATAAAGTTAGAAATCCAAAATGACAACAAAAATTTCTTAACTTCATCCTAACTCTGTGATATTGCTGTCTGGCAATAGCCATGGCCAAACCCACGATTTAAATTTCAGACTTAGTAAGTGTGAAATCATCTTCGAGAGCCAGAATACACAAAGCAGCAGTTGCAACAATATCCTTCTACAACACATGTTAGAAAGAACATCACAAACACATTGCCAAAATTATTAATTTTCTAGAAGAAAAACACATGAAGCAAATGTTCTTGTAAAGCTAATATAGTACATGCCTTGAAAATTGCTTTAACTAGCAATAATATATTGCTGTTGAATTATACGTTCAAGACATTGGAATTCTTGTTAATTCATACTTTTAACTGTTTTGTATCTACACATACTCGAGGATACCAAATATCTTTAATTAAAAGCTGAAGTTCTGAGGACTCAGACAATTTTCTGGGACCAGTCCCAGTCCTTTATACCTAAGAATGAGAAAATGAAAGGTAAGGGTGCAGGTAACATTGCCTCTTTCTCCTTCCTCTTCACGTGTCTCATAACCAGTCCCGATTTGGTAAAATAACTTCACTTAGGTAGTCCGTCCTCAAGTTCAATATCCCAAACAACCTTTCTCTCTTCCAAACTGTAGTATTGTAAATCCCGTTGTTTCTGTCTCTTCCTTCAGGTTCAAAAACCAGTGGCCATTTGGAATCTTCTCTCTCTCTCTCTCTCTCTCGTTCTTCTTCTAAAAGCTTGTGGTCACTGGGTTCTTTCTCTGAAACATTTCCTCTTTTCAATTATTAAAATGTTTTCACTCTCTCCTCTTCACATCTGGATTTGACAGGTCAAAATTAGTCTACTTACAATGTTGTTTTTTAATGTTTTTCTTTCATCTTCCCCAGAACTTAAGAGTTTAGACGCCGTTGCTGGTAAGAGCAAATATAGATTATTATTATTATTATTATTATTATTGCTGGTAGATTATAACAAAACCTATCTTGACTGGCATGATCCTTATTACTCACCCCACAATGGCAGCGCCTCTTCACTGCCTCTCCACCCCTTTCCTTCGTCATTCACCTCTTGGTCTTTTTCATGCCATCTCTGATCCATCCAGCTTTGTTTTGCCTACTCAAATTCAGCGTATTCTTCATTCAAAATGTGGAGCAAGTCCCGGAAAAGCTGCATTGTTTCCCCAAAGAGCACCCACATGGCCCTTTCCCTAATGGAAGTTCTTTGCTGGCACCGCTAATGTGCATCCTGTGACTTTCCTTGTGTTTTTACTATGTCCTCATGTGACCACCGCAGCATCCCAAGAATATTTCAGACTCCTGAGGCTGAGAATATTGATCATCTTTTTTCAAATTACCCACCATGTGTTTTTTGTTGTTGTTGATAATGGCATTTCATTTGTTGTCTCCTTCAGGATTCTGATGACTGTTCCTCCACGTGATCTTCGCCCCTGAGACCATGGTTTTTGTTCATTTGGAAATCTCTTCCTTCTTCAGAGAGAGAGGATTGGTGTGTGATTTACAATGCTGCTTCTTCTTTTGGCTTTAAAATAAAACATTTATTTAGATATAATTTACATACCATAAAGTGCACCTGTTTTAAGTGTACAAACCAATGAATTTTAGTGTATCTACAGAGTTATGTAACTTCCACCACCCTCTAACTTTAGAATATTTTCATCACCTCCAAAAGAAACCTTGTACCATTTTCAGTCATTCCACTATTGGTTGGCATTTAACCCACCATTGTTTTAAAATACTGAATGCATTAGAACATCCCTATTCAACAGTGTGGTTATTACTGAGGGAAAGCTATTAACTAAGTTTTAATGGATATTTTACTGTATTATAAATTTTCCCATCACTCACTAATGATTAAAGCTCCTTGATTAGGCACTCTAGTTTGAAAATTTTGTTTGTTTTTTTGATGCATCAAACTCCAATGCATAAGAATATTTGGCTTTTGTGCAATGGCAGATCATTTTTTTTTTTTAAAGAAACTGTGTCCACAGGACAACTAATTCAACCATCTTGCTTGAATTGATGAGTCAATTTAGTTTTTACAACACTGTTAAAAATGATTATTTGATCAAGAACATTTGCCATTTTATTCAAGTTTGTCAAATAATTTTGAGTGTGTGGACAGTCTTATATCTGCCTCAATTAAGAATCGGTGGCAAAGAAATAGGACCTAATGCAAAAAGAATTTCAAGGGAGCACCACTTTGGAGTCTAGCCTATGTGTCTAGCTCCAAAGCTCCACGTACTTCTTAAAAACTGACAATAGAAATTTAAAATATTTTATTAAACAGATGTGTGAGGTATAGAGAGTAAAGACTACATTGATTTACAGATGGCAAATCAGGAGCTGCAGTTAATATAGGTACCATATGTACTTGTGACCACTTCCAGTATTTGGAAACCATTAGTCAGAGTCTGACATTTTGTTATTTGCTTTATTATTTCTTCATGGTTTTATGTGTCACCTGTCGATTTTACCTTCTAAATATTCCATGAATCTACTTATAGCATCTCTCAGGTCAAGAACTTGGACTCTCTCTTGGATTTTTGTCGTACAAGCCTAACTTGTATTCCTGCTTCCCCTCTCATACCCTTTCCCTCTCACCCCATCCCTAAGCCTATCTCTTCACTCTGCGGCCAGAGTGATCCCTCAAGACCAAATCCACACATGTCAGCTCCCTTTGACATGCCTCTATCACAACGAGAGCAAAGGGCAAGCCTCTTGGCACAGCAGACAAGGCCCTGTGCTTCTCTGCTCTGCTTGACCTTCTTTGCTGCCCATCTCCCAGAACACCGGATATTCTAATAACGCTTTCCTGCTGGATACTTTTGCACACGCCCTAATGTTTCCTGTTTCTCTTCAAGCAGTTCCTTCTGCCTGCAGTGGTTGCTCTTTCATCCTTCTTCACACAGATAATTTGGATTTGTTTTTAAAGACAGTTCAGGTGTCGACTTTTCCGGAAAGCCTTTCTTTGACCACAGATTAGGTGAAGGGTCCCTCTCGTATGCTCCCTTAGGACCCCTTGCCTACCCCCCTCACGTCACTCATTTTATCATTTTTGAAAGAATTTGGTATGTGTCCCTCACTGGTGTGCAAATTCTTCGATGGCAGGGAGCATGTTTTAATCATCTCTCTATTCCCAGTGTTTGGCAGGTAGTAGGTGCTTTATAAACGTTTGCTGACCTGAAGTGAATTTTGTTGAATAAATGACTAAATTTCTTGGTTCATGGAACACTTCTGCTTTTTTTCGGTTCCTTGTTTCTGAACATTTGTTCATCTCAGTATTGTCACTCTAATTTACAACCAAGTTTTTCTAAAACTTTTTTTCACAGTGTCTTTGGGAATGGTTGAAGTCTGATCTTAGGATGAAAAATGCAAAGTAAAGGTTCTCAAACATTATTCTATATTAACTCTTCATATATTTACATTTATTTGTTGATCAGACATTTTCCAAACTGAAAGTTAGGTTAAAAATATTAAGTATTATAATATCTACCGCCTTCATTTATCAAGTACTTACTATATGCCAACCTCTGTAAAAAACCCCTTCACAATAAGTTTATTATACTTAAACATCCTAACAACAAATGCAGAAGAAATTATTATTCCCATTTTACATCCAGGGAAGCTGGGTCTCAGAGAGGTTAAGTAAGTTGCCCAAAGTCACACAGCTATACGTTGCACAGCTGGTTTTCAAACCCAGAGGTGTTAACTACAGAGTCCATGTCTTTTCCACTTAGTCTCAATGCTTCCTGGAAAGGCAATTTCTAGAAGAATGAGACAGAAAGTAGGTAGTTTATGATAATAGGGAGGTAGAGAGCAGACAACAGTCAGACACTGCTTTGAGGGGAGCAAATTGAAATAATAGCATTGAAATTATAGGTCATGACCAAAGTTAGGGTGGTAGAGCGGGTGTCCCCTTGGGGGGAGAAAGGCAGACCTCTTACATCTGGGAAGAAGATATGGAAAGGGGGTGGGGTCTATCAAAGACACAGCGTGCCGAGGCTCCCATTTTTCAAGTGACTGTCCTTGATAGGAAATATTTTGGTGCTTACTACTCATCACATGAACTAGGAAAAACTGTGAATGTAGGACTCCTTCCCCTGCTCCTAAGTCCCTTCCTTCCTTCCTTTCTTCCCTCCTTCCTCCCTCCCTTCCTCCCTCCCTCCCTTCCTTCCTTCCTTCCTTTCTTCTTCTTTGTTTTTCAGAAAGCAAAGAGGAGAAAGAAATTAAAGTAAAAAGAAAAAAGTACGTATAAATCGGTAAAGAAATAAAGAGACAGGGTTAAGAAATAAAATATAACAGAGCTGGGATTGGTCACCAGGTAGTTTTCTATGCAAACATCAGATCCTCAGAGAAATGATTTCTTTCTTTTGGGAGCTTAAATTATATCTGCCACAAATTATTTTTCAAGAAAATCCATTTGGCTTGATTTTAACTTCAATATTTAAAAGACCTGCAATCATCATTCTTTTCCACACTTTATGATTCTTTTGAGGTCCCATTTTCTCAACATTTGACCAAATTATTGAAACAGAAATGGAAAAACATAGCTTTCTTCCAAATGGTGTGAACATTGCTTTATAATTTTGTTAACATGTAGAGGTGACAGAATGCTCTATAATTTGTCTGCAAACTCTGAGCATGGACATTCAGTTTTAAAATGAATATCATTTGTGAAAGTTATTATATCACTTGCTTCTAGAATTTTTACAATAAATCAATTTCTTCTCTCTTTTTGGTATTGAGTTAAAACTTTCTGGTAGGTGAGCTTCTTCCCAATATTAAGACAGATTTGAGTTAACAATCTCTTTGAAATCGAAAAAACGGTAAAGTGTATTGATAAACTGTGATAAATGGTTGTGTAGAAACCATTGACATTGCATGGTGGATTAGAATTTTAAATAAGGCTTAATTTTTATATATATGTATGTATATATATTCATTCTTGTAAGTTAGACTCAATACATGCCTTTGCTTTTAGCTGCATATCTATATAAAATAGTACATTTAAAAATATTTTATTTTAAAATGAGACAAAATTAAAAATTCGACTCAGAGGAAAATTGAACAATGGGAAGAATGAACTTCCTTTGACCTGGTATAAATGAAAAAGTGGTTTCAACCAAAAAATAATGTTTCTCCTTGCAGAACAGTAGGGTTATATATGGAGATACCTTTGCAGCATCCAGATGTGTGATTTCAGGATACTGCCAGATGTTATATGTGCTCCAGGAGAGCTCATAGAATTGGGTAGGAAGCATAGAATTTGCTGCCTGAACGACACGCAAGGAGGACCATGGGCCAATAAGGAAAGATTGCTTCCTAAACCAGGGCACTGAGAGCTGCTGGCGAAGGGGTTCAAGCTCACCCAGGTGCTTGCCTTGGTTTGCCCCATCAAACAGGAGGGAAGGCTGGTTGGAGTGGGGAGGACCAGATCCAAGACTTACTTCTAATCCCTTTCCTTGTCCTCTTCCCCTAAGATGTGGGAGGAAAGGGCATGTAAGGAAACTTCAGATTATGTAGAATTCCCATCAATTTAAATTTCAGGCCGTAATGATAAGAGTGCAGTGGTTAGGCCTACCTATTGTATATGTTCTCCTTTTACGCCTTTGTTACAAATGGGCTGATTTGTTCATTTATTCCCTCATTTTTTCCTTCCTTCCTTCATTTAGCCATCAAACATTAATTGCATTATCATTTTGCTAAAAGCTGATGGTAACATAAGGCAGGGGCCTGGGAACCTGGGAATGGGTGTTAACATCACTGCTCATGGAATTCAGTCTAGTTGGGGGTACAGTCAGTAAATCAGTAAATTGAATAAATAACTTGATGATTACACTTTGTGATGGCTGCCGTGAAAGAAATGAATAGGATACAGTGGCAGAGAACCATGCTGGGGAGAAAACAACTTAGATAGGGTGGTCAGGGACAGCTTCTTTGAGGAGGGGGCATGGATGCTCAAACTGAAGATGAAGAGGAGCCAGCCCTGAAAAGAGAGTGAGTAGCATGTGCTAAAGGCCCTGAGGTTTGCACTCCTTGGGGTGCGAAGGAGCTTGGTATTTTCAAGGCATGGAAGGGAAAGTATTTTCTTCTGTAACTGCAGCTTTTGTGAGTAAGGGAGAGAGTGGCACAAACTGGAGGACGGGTAGATACATGCCAGGTTATGCAGAGTTTTTTAAGGTGAGGCAAGGAGCTTAAATTTTCTTTGAAATAAAATGCGGAGCCGTTAAAAAAGCTTAGGCAGGGGAGAAATATGAACTAGTTTATGTTTTAAAAAGAGTACTGGGGCTGCCATGTGAAGAACAGATGGAGGTGGGCAGGGGAAGAAGCGAGGAAAGCTATAAAGAGGCTTCTGCACTGGTCTGAGTGAAAGGACAGTGGCTGGTACCTGGTGGTGACAGAGGTGATTCAACGGGGTGTGGCAGATGGGCAGGCAGAGTCGACAGGGCTGAGGGTGACAGATCTCTCTTCGTCCTCTGGAGTTCTGTGGCTCTGGGAACACAGTTTGAAAATCACTAATCCATATAGTGTAAAAACGAGTTTGACTGACGTTTTCAGACACGTAAAATGATTTGACTGAACTGACCAGATTCCCTAATGGTTGAAGCTATAGTTCTTCTAAAGCTAAGATTCTAGTTTGTTCAAAAGCTACAAGATGGTTTTTGATGATGGAAGTGTATTTACTGAGGTATATAAAAACTGTTTACCACACATGTTTTATTTAAAATGTTCTTTGGAGGAAATAATATCTAAATCCTTGACTTTCAGTCTTATGATTGAAATCTCATGATTGAAAGTCAAGATCGAGGGGGCAGCATAAACAAGGGAAGAGGCCATCAGGAGGAAGAGAAAGCAAAGATGAATTGAGTCAGTGATTTAATGGCACACAAAATAATCAAACTAAGTCACACTGCTGTGCTCAACCTTAATTTTTAAAAATGATACCCCTTTCTTTCAATGAACAGTGTTTGGAAGGTTAAGACAGTGGTTCTGTGATTTTTAGGCCGCAGGCATGTTGTGCTTCTGTATTTAATTTTGCTGCAGTAACACACACCCTTGTAATTCCCTTTTAGTAGGACTTCCAGCAGGGCTCTGCTGTCACTCGCAGCTCACGCAAAAGCAGCGGCACATCTGCCGGCTGATTTGAGAACGGGCAATCATATTACCCCATCCTGTATAATTGGATCTGTGTGGGTCACCGAGGACTCCAGCAATATTTCTTTGTTTCTCACTCGCTTTCTCTCTTGCTTTTAAAGGATGAAAATTACATTCGTCTGTATCCACACCTATCTATTTTCACAATCATTTATCTTTTCTTAGGGAGAATTGTGTGCCATTTTACCTACTCTCAAGTCACATGTCACTTTAGGCTAAAGGTATCCATGCTGCTTGTAACATGAGTGACAAGAAAAAAGAACTGTGAGGTAACATTATGAAGCACTGTTTTAATAGATTTTATTTTTACTTAATCAAAGAAGCTTGTATCCCCAGGAAGGATGAAGAGCTATTCTATTCTATCCTATCCTATTATATCTTATCCTATCCTATCCTATCCTATCCTATCCTATCCTATCCTATCCTATCCTATCCTATCCTATCCTATCCTATCCTATTCTATTCTATTCCATTCTATTCCATTTCATTCCCTTCCCTTCCATTCTTCTACTCACCAGTTCTTAAGACTAGCAGTAGTCTGGAAGAGGGAGACAGCTGCTGCTGGTGTTGCAGCTTTGTCTGTGGTTGGTAATGTAGCTTTTGACCCACATGGTTAGTAAATGTTAGAAAAACTATGGATGCAGAGGTTAAGTCAGGAATCATGACACTGTGGGCTTCTCTGGATTGCCAGGTGCCTCTGCTTATTGTCTGATGAGTAACCTAGTTTAAGGTTGTTCAGAATGGTGGGAAATTGGACTGGAAAAAAGATCATCAGTGTGTGTGCACAATTCTGGGCTCCTACTGAGAGGGGAAATGTAAGACACACAAGTAGGGGACACACATCCTGCCTTCAAGGCCAGATGGGTATTGGATCATTCCTTCCCTTCCTTCCTCCCTTCCTTCCTTCCTTCCTCCCTTCCTTCCTTCCTTCCTTCCTTCCTTCCTTCCTTCCTTCCTTCCTTCCTTCCTTCCTTCCTTCCTTCCTTCCTTCCAACAAATAGTTAAACCAGACGAACACAAAGACATTCTTTTCTAATTGGTGTAAAGATCAGATTAGTGATTATGTGGCTATAGTAAACTGATCAAATTCCATGAGAAATCTGTTCAGTTTTAACGCTGTTTTGTCTTTTATTTATTTATTTAACATCTTTATTGGAGTATAATTGCTTTACAAAGGTGTGTTAGTTTCTGCTTTATAAAAAAGTGAATCAGCTATACATATACATATATCCCCATATCTCCTCCCTCTTTCATCTCCCTCCCACCCTCCCTATCCCACCCCTCTAGGTGGTTACAAAGCACTGAGCTGATCTCCCTATGCTATGTGGCTGCTTCCCACTAGCTATCTATTTTACATTTGGTAGTGTATATATGTCCATGCCACTGTCTCACTTTGTCCCAGCTTACCCTTCCCCCTCCCCGTGTCATCAAGTCCATTCTCTACATCTGCATCTTTATTCCTGTCCTGCCCCTAGGTTTTTCAGAACCATTTGTTTTTTTCTTAGATTCCATATACATGTTTTAGCATACTGTATTTTTTCTCTTTCTGACTTACTTCACTCTGTATGACAGACTCTAGGTCCATCCACCTCACTACAAAAAACTCAATTTCGTTTCTTTTTATGGCTGAGTAATATTCCATTGTATACATGTGCCACATCTTCTTATCCATTCATCTGTTGATGCACTTAGGTTGCTTCCATGCCCTGGCTATTGTAAATAGAGCTGCAATGAACATTGTGGTACATGACTCTTTTTGAATTATGGTTTTCTCAGGGTATATGCCCAGTAGTGGGATTTCTGGGTCCTATGGTAGTTCTATTTTTAGTTTTTGAAGGAACCTCCATACCGTTCTCCAGAGTGGCTGTATCAATTTACATTCCCATCAACAGTGGAGGAGGGTTCCCTTTTCTCCACACCCTCTCCAGCATTTATTGTTTGTAGATTTTTTGATGATGGCCATTGTGACTGGTGTGAGGTGATACCTCATTGCAGTTTTGATTTGCATTTCTCTAATGATTGGTGATGTTGAGCATCCTTTCATGTGTTTGTTGGCAATCTGTATATCTTCTTTGGAGAAATGTCTATTTAGGTCTTCTGCCCATTTTTGGATTGTGTTGTTTGTTTTTTTGTTATTGAGCTGCATGAGCTGCTTGTAAATCTTGGAGTTTAATCCTTTGTCAGTTGCTTCATTTGCAAATATTTTCTCCCATTCTAAGGGTTGTATTTTCGTCTTGTTTATGGTTTCCTTTGCTGTGCAAAAGCTTTTAAGTTTCATTAGGTCCCATTTGTTTATTTTTGTTTTTATTTCCATTTCTCTAAGGGTGGGTCAAAAAGGATCTTGCTGTGATTTATGTCATAGAGTGTCCTGCCTATGTTTTCCTCTAAGAGTTTGATAGTGTCTGGCCTTATATTTAGGTCTGTAACTCATTTTGAGTTTATTTTTGTGTATGGTGTTAGGGAGTGTTCTAATTTCATTCTTTTACATGTACCTGTCCAGTTTCCCCAGCACCACTTACTGAAGAGGCTGTCTTTTCTCCATTGTATATTCTGCCTCCTTTATCAAAAATAAGGTGACCATATGTGCGTGGGTTTATCTCTGGGCTTTCTATCCTGTTCCATTGATCTATATTTCTGGTTTTGTGCCAAACTGTCTTGATTACTGTAGCCTTGTAGTACAGTCTGAAGTCCAGGAGCCTGATTCCTCCAGCTCCATTCTTCTTTCTCAACATTGCTTTGGCTATTTGGGGTCTTTTGTGTTTCCATACAAATTGTGCAATTTTTTGTTCTAGTTCTGTGAAAAATGCCATTGGTAGTTTGATAGGGATTGCATTGAATATGTAGATTGCTTTGAGTAGTATAGTCATTTTCACAATGTTGATTCTTCCAGTCCAAGAACGTGGTATATCTCTCCATCTGTTTTTATCATCTTTAATATCTTTCATCAGTGTCTTATAGTTTTCTGCATACAGAACTTTAGTCTCCTTAAGTAGGTTTATTCCTAGGTATTTTATTCTTTTTGTTGCAATGGTAAATGGGAGTGATTCCTTAATTTCTCTTTCAGATATTTCATCATTAGTGTATAAGAGTGCAAGAGATTTCTGTGCATTAATTTTGTATCCTGCTACTTTACCAAATTCATTGATTAGCTCTAGCAGTTTTCTGGTAGCATGTTTAGGATTCTGTATGTGTAGTATCATGTCATCTGCAAACAGTGACAGCTTTACTTCTTCTTTTCCAATTTGGATTCCTTTTATTTCTTTTTCTTCTCTGACTGCTATGAATAAAACTTCCAAAACTGTGTTGAATAATAGTGGTGAGAGTGGACAGCCTTGTCGTGTTCCTGATCTTTGTGGAAATGGTTTCAGTTTTTCACCATTGAGAACGATGTTGGCTGTGGGTTTGTTGTATATGGCCTTTATTATGTTGAGGTAAGTTCCCTCTATGCCTGCTTTCTGGGGGGTTTTATCATAAATAGGTGTGGAATTTTATCAAAAGCTTTTTCTGCATCTATTGAGATGATCATATGGTTTTTCTCCTTCAATTTGTTTATATGGTTTTACACATTGATTGATTTGCGTATATTGAAGAATCCTTGCGTTCCTGGGATAAACCCCACTTGATCCTGGTGTATAATCCTTTTAATGTGCTGTTGGATTCTGTTTGCTGGTATTTTGTTGAGGATTTTTGCATCTATGTTCATCAGTGATATTGTCCTGTAGTTTTCTTTGTTTGTGACATCTTTGTCTGGTTTTGATGTCAGGATGATGGTGGCCTCGTAGAAAGAGTTTGGGAGTGTTCCTCCCTCTGCTATGTTTTGGAAGAGTTTGAGAAGAATAGGTGTTAGCTCTTCTCTAAATGTTTGATAGAATACGCCTGTGAAGCCATCTGGTCCTGGGCTTTTGTTTGTTGGAAGATTTTAAATCACAGTCTCAATTTCAGTGCTTGTGATTGGTCTGTTTATCTTTTCTATTTCTTCCTGGTTCAGTCTCGGAAGGTTGTGCTTTTCTAAGAATTTGTCCATTTCTTTCAGGTTGTCCATTTTACTGGCATATGGTTGCTTGTAGTAATCTCTCATGATCCTTTGTATTTCTGCAGTGTCAGTTGTTATTTCTCCTTTTTCATTTCTAATTCTATTGATTTGAGTCTTCTCCCTTTTTTCTTGATGAGTCTGGCTAGTGGTTTATCAATTTTGTTTATCTTCTCAAAGAACCAGCATTTAGTTTTATTGATTTTTGCTATTGTTTTCTTCATTTCTTTTTCATTTATTTCTGATATGATATTTATGATTTCTTTCCTTCTGTTAACTGTGGGGTTTTTTTGTTCTTCTTTCTCTAATTGCTTTACGTGTAAGGTTAAGTTGTTTATTTGAGATGTTTGTTGTTGCTTGAGGTAGGACTGGATTGATATAAACTTCCCTCTTAGAACTGCTTTTGCTGATCCCAAAGGTTTTGGGTCGTCCTGTTTTCACTGCCATTTGTTTCTAGGTATTTTTTGATTTTCTCTTTGATTTCTTCAGTGATCTCTTGGTTATTAAGTCGTGTATTGTTTAGCCTCCATGTGTTTGTATTTTTTACAGATGTTTTCATGTAATTGATATCTAGTCTCATAGCGTTGTGGTCGGAAAAGATACTTGACACAATTTCAATTTTCTTAAATTTACCAAGGCTTGATTGTGACCTAGGATATGATCTATCCTGGAGAATGTTCCATGAGCACTTGAGAAGAAAGTGTATTGTTTTGTTTTTGGATGGAATGTCCTATAAATATCAATTAAGTCCATCTTGTTTAATGCGTCATTTAAAGCTTGTGTTTCCTTATTTATTTTCGTTTTGAATGATCTATTCATTGGTGAAAGTGGGATGTTAAAGTCCCCTACTATGATTGTGTTACTGTTGATTTCCCCTTTTATGGCTGTTAGCATTTGCCTTATGTATTGAGGTGATCCTATGTTGGGTGCATAAAGATTTACAATTGTTATGTCTTCTTCTTGGATTGATCCCTTGTTCATTGTGTAGTGTCCTTCTTTGTCTCTTGTAATAGTCTTTATTTTAAAGCCTATTTTGTCTGATATGAGAATTGCTACTCCAGCTTTCTTTTGATTTACAGTTGTATGGAATATCTTTTTCCATCCCCTCACTTTCAATCTGTATGTGTCCCTAGGACTGAAATGGGTCTCTTGTAGACAGCATATCTACCTGTCTTGTTTTTGATTCATTCAGCCAGTCTATGTCTTTTGGCTAGGGCATATAATCCGTTTACATTTAAGGTAGTTATCAATATATATGTTCCTATTACCATTTTCTGAATTGTTTTGGGTTTGTTATTGTAGGTCTTTTCCTTCTCTTGTGTTTCCTGCCCGAGAAGTCCTTTAGCGTTTGTTGTAAAGCTGGTTTGGTGGTGCTGAATTCTCTTATCTTTTGCTTGTCTGTAAAGGTTTTAATTTCTCCGTCAAATCTGAATGAGATCCTTGCTGGGTAGAGTAATCTTGGTTGTAGGTTTTTCTCCTTCATCACTTTAAGTATATCCTGCCACTCCCTTCTGGCTTGCAGAGTTTCTGCTGAAAGATCAGCTGTTAACCTTATGGGGATTCCTTTGTATGTTATTTGTTGTTTTTCCCTTGCTGCTTTTAATATTTTTTCTTTGTATTTAATTTTTGATAGTTTGATTAATATGTGTCTTGGCACATGTTTCTCCTTGGATTTATCCTGTGACTCTCTGCACTTCCTGGACTTGATTGACTGTTTCCTTTCCCACATTGGGGAACTTTTCAACTATAATCTCTTCAAATATTTTCTCAGTCCCTTTCTTTCTCTCTTCTTCTTCTGGGACCCCTATAATTAGAATGTTGGTGCATTTTTGTTGTCCCAGAGGTCTTTGAGACTGTCCTCAATTCTTTTCATTCTTTCTTCTTTATTCTGCTGTGCAGTAGTTATTTCCACTATTTTATCTTCCAGGTCACTTATCCGTTCTTCTGCCTCAGTTATTCTGCTATTTATTCCTTCTATAGAATTTTCAATTTCATTTATTGTGTTGTTCATCATTGTTTGTTTGCTCTTTAGTTCTTCTAGTTCCTTGTTAAACGTTTCTTGTATTTTCTCCATTCTATTTCCAAGATTTTGGATCATGTTTACTATCATTACTCTGAATCCTTTTTCAGGTAGACTGCCTATTTCCTCTTCATTTGTTTGGTTTGGTGGGGTTTTCCCTTCCTCCTTCATCTGCTGTGTGTTTCTCTGTGTTCTCATTTTGCTTAACTTACTGTGTTTGGGGTCTCCTTTTCGCAGGCTGCAGGTTTGTATTTCCTGTTGTTTTTGGTGTCTGCCCCCCAGTGGCTATGGTTGGTTCAGTGAGTTGTGAGACTTCCTAGTGGAGGGGACTGGTGCCTGTGTTCTGGTGGATGAGGCTGGATCTTGTCTTTCTGGTGTACAAGACTGTGTCTGGTGTTGTATTTTGGGGTGTCTGTGACCTTATTATGATTTTAGGCAGCCTCTCTGCTAATGAGTGGGGTTGTGTTCCTGTCTTGCTAGTTGTTTGGCATAGGGTGTCTAGCACTGTAGCTTGCTGGTTTTGGGTGGAGCTGGTCTTAGAGTTGAGATGGAGATCTTTGGGAGAACTTTCGCTGTTTGATATTACATTGAGACAGGAGGTTTCTGGTAGACCAATGTGCTGAACTCAGCTCTCCCACCTCAGAGGTACAGGCCTGACACCTGGCCGGATCACCAAGACCCTGTCAGCCACACGGCCAGGTACATGGGGAATTTCTTGCCTTTTGGGAAGTCTGAGGTCTTCTACCTGTGTTCAGTAGGTGTTTTGTAGGAGTTGTTCCACATGTAGATATATTTCTGATGTATTAGTGGGGAGGAAGGTGATCTCCACATCTTACTCCTCTGCCATTTTGAAGGTCTCTGTTTTGTCTTTCAAAACATAGAGTACTTTATCTGAAGATTTATTTTTTACAAATACAGTAGAAACAATGTGTAAGAGACTAAAGCGTACTTCATCAGGGTGAGGTCTAAGAAAAGCCGTAGAAGAAGGAATCTAAGCAATAAGCATTTTAATAGTGGATAGTCCTGCTGAGATCAGAGAGTGGTTTGTAGAAAGAAGTCGGATGGTTATAATTAGTGGTGGATGCAAATGGTTAAAGCAAGGAAGTTTTCTTTCATACAGCAGTGAAAGCCATTCTTGCTGTGAAATAACATCACTTCTGCTGAAATAAACTGCACAGTGTTGGTCTCAGGCTGGTGATTAGAGAACCTAATTCTTGTGACACTTCTCAACCAAGGAGTACTAAAGCTCTTGACATAGTGCGGATGTTCAAGGTTGCCTGTGGCTTTACAGACTTGCGTGATATACTGCTGGGCTCTGTTAGGTCATAGAATTGGTTACTGGCTTTTAGAGGGATTTCAGTTTAAATTCGGAATCTCCAAGCCAAGAACGGGACCCTTTTTCTGCTATTCATTATAAAATAAACAAGTCTTCAATTAAGCCATCTCCTTTGTCAGAACCTATGGGGCAGGGAGCCCATCAATGAAGGCATCGTTTCTTGTAGATGAAAGGCGGGTAACAATAGGATGCACTTTACAGTATTTTATAAACACTTAGATGAAATTACCCTATGATTTGTACTTGGAAGTAGCAAATTAAATATTTTGGGTGCATATACTAGAGTCAGTTGCTTCATGAATTCTAATGGGAGTGTGAAAAAAAGAGTTGTGCAGTGCTCCAGCCTGTGGCTTCAGCTGGACAAGTCCGTGGGGGAGTCTGACTCTGATATATCTAAAGGAGACATTTTCTAAAGCCAACCTTGAAGGCAGAAAATAGAATGCAAGTGGTGGTGGGACTTGAGGAAAATGCTTTCTCTTGGGATCTGGAAAGGCGATGCCAGAGAAGAGAGGACTCAAGGTTTGAAAAAATGGGGTGAGCTAAGAGGCATCCTAAATGAGTTTCTACATTGTTTGGTTGAAATGGTCCCTGATTTTTTTTTTTTTTTAACGAAAACACCTCTGAGTATCCCTAAAGCAAATTTATGTATATCACATTAAAAATATGCCTATTAAATTGTTTTCCAACTCGTAATATCCTAGATGAATCACAAGACCTTTCAAGTGATCAGTATAACCTTATAGAAATAGCTAGACTCATAGGCAGTTTTGATTTTGAGATTTAATGAGTATTTCAATGAACGAGGGTAATTAATTTTATTTCTTTCAGAAATTTTTAAAAGTGTGTATATGTGTATTTTAGGGAAATGGCCAAAAACCTTATTGAAAAATAGAGAGAGTACAAGATGGCTTATACCTTCTTTGTGACCAAGGGCAAGTCACTTCACTTCTTTGGTTCTCAATTACTTTATTCATAAAATGAGAGAACTGATGTAGGTTCTTGGATGTGTATAGATACTTATAAAATACATGATGCTGCTGTGTGTGAATACTCTTTTTTTTAAAAATTTTATTTATTTATTTATTTATTTGTTTTTGGCTGTGTTAGGTCTTCGTTTCTGTGGGAGGGCTTTCTCTAGTTGCGGCAAGTGGGGGCCACTCTTCATTGCGGTGCGTGGGCCTCTCACTATCGCGGCCTCTCTTGTTGCAGAGCACAGGCTCCGGACGCGCAGGCTCAGTAGTTGTGGCTCACGGGCCCAGTTGCTCCGCGGCATGTGGGATCTTCCCAGACCAGGGCTCGAACCCGTGTCCCCTGCATTGGCAGGCAGATTCTCAACCACTGCGCCACCAGGGAAGCCCTAAATACTCTTTTAATGTGCATGGACTGTTGCTTATCTTTTTCAGTAACCATTACGAGGTGGGCACTTAGCTGATGGAGTGGAGGAGGACTGTGGAGCAGGGATGAGGGTAAGCTGATGCAGGAGGGGGAGCCTTGTGTGGATTGATGACGGCTGTGCACTGTGAGCTGAGGAGTGCGCCCGTGGCCCCAAAGATTAAAGCAAAGAAGGGAAAGCTAGACAAGTGGACAGTTCCCAATCTGTTTAATCTCATCAGCTAACAATATTTCAAAAACAATGTTTGGGGATTGACAATCATATTTCGTAAGGATATTAAAAAACCTAGTATGATGTGTTACCTTCATTTTGTAAATAAAATGACATTCACATCTGTGTATATAGGAAGCGTATATTATTAGAAAAAAAAAAAAACCCAGTTCTTTAAATTCAACAAATTTATCTTTTGGAAAACTCATCCCATCATCCTTATTCTCCTCATTTTTCCTCGGACTGGTAAAAAATGTCATGCTAATGGTCACAGGTCCTAGGACCAGCATTTAGAAATCAATGAGTCTTTCCAGAATTCATTCTATGATCCTTGTTTGTATTTTCTGGGAGAGAACTAGTAAATGAGTGCTCTCCTAGGCTTAAAATCCTGAGAGTCTATGTTTAGTGGTTCTAGCGATGCAGGGATTGAAGGGGGAGAACAACATTTTGTCACCTTCTTGGGGGACCAGCGAGCGGCTCTGTATGTGGGGAGGGCAGGCAGGAGCACATGTGTCTTTGGAAACAGTGGGGAACGCTGAGATGGGACCTCCGTAACCCTGCTGGGATGATCATCTTTAGATCGAGTTTTACAATTAGAATGGTATGAATAACACAAATAAACTGATGGTGATTTACCTTGCTTTTAAATTTCATTTCCTGGAGTTTTATGACTTGAGTTTTGTGAAAATCTCCATTATCAGTTGGCAGGTAGTCCACCCATCTCAAATTATTTGTTGATTGTCTGAGAAATAATTTTTCCCCAAGGAAGTCCAGCACTGACATAAGACTGATTTAATTATTAAACAATTCTGCTTATTTTTCCATAGCCTTTTGGCCATATGTAGCCTTTTGGTGTTCTGAAGATACTCCTAGCACTGCAGTGGTGATGTCCGCGTCCATCAGTCTCCCCTCGATGGGAAAGCCTGTTTTCAGGGGACTCAGTTTCCCCCTTTGTGTTGGAGGGTGGTAATAGTGAGATAGTCATCTCCTGAAGGCAGAGATAAGAGCATCCGTCTGTTGCCCTGTCATGATTCCCTTATATAACTGGGCTCACCACCAATGTATATTTAGACCAGGAGCTTCCCACTACCTGAAGCAAAAATTTCTTGTTGCAAAGCTGCAGTATGTATATTGGCAAATAATCAATGTCCCTTAAGAGGAAACTGGAAGGCACCTTGGGTTATTTCTGTTAGAGCATGTGAGTCCTCTAAGCTTCGGCATTTTTCTGGTCAGTCTGATCGGCAGGCAGGAGGGCAAAGTTAGCGTTGACCCAGAGGCCACCACAGTGGGGAGAGGGTAAGTAGGGGACGTGTCTCTCTTGTTTAGAGTCACACAGGGACCTTAAAAGATATCCCTCTGGTGTTTAGACCAGGTTACTCTTTCCTTCAAAGAGGTATGTTAAGTTCCTTCTACTCATCTCCTACTGAATGTTATATATAACTGAACTTAATTTTTATTTTTTAAGTTCTGGTAACGAAGTAGCTTTGAAGACTAGTCTCTTTGTTTTGTGAAGACAGGGGCCTTTAAAGATGGGATAACAAAGAAAGGGGCCTGGAATAGGTTGAAAAGGTAGCAGCCTGGAGAGTGATGTGTGAGTGACTCTTCGGGCAGGACTTCTTGTCATTCTCCTCTTCCTGTAAACACAGAGGCCCAGCTTCACGGGAAACCAGAACTCTGCCCACGAAACATCTTCATCCTGCCATTCTCTAGGTCTCAATCAATGAAGCCATATAATTTCAACCATCGACAGTAAAAATTTTAACCCATTAAAAAACTTTATCAATGCTCTTGACTTTTCATATTTAATCAGTTACTAGGGGGAGGGGGTTTTTCCCTAAATGGTTCTCTCCATCCTCATCATAATTACTTAATCCAGACCCCCATATCTTCCTGCCTGGACTTGGGCGTGGTCCTCCTGGTTGCTTCCTTGGACTCAATCTCTTAGCCCTTCCAATCCATTGTGTGTGCTTATTTGAGGACTTATCCTTCCTTCACCCCCACTCACATCATCACCTCCCTGTCTTAACCAGTACCCAGTGCATCGAGTCTCAGCTCTACTGCTTGAGCTTCCCCAGGATTCACCTGCTCCACACAAATTTATTGAGCGCCAACAATGCATCTGGCATGGTGCCAGGACCTGGACATAGGAAAAAGATAAAAGCCCCACTTTCGAAGAGCATTGGTTCTTGTTGAGGAGAGAAAGTGTAGGGGAAGTTCCGGAGTCAGGGAAGCCTTTGCCAAGGAGGTGACCTTGGAAACTGGTCTTGAGGGAGTGAAATTCATCAAACAAAAGGAATTTCCAAGGAAGAGGAACTGTGAAGAGAGATGAAAGGTACCAGTTTGAGAGGTGGCATGAATTCTGAAGTTAGCGCAGGATGGCTTGAGGGTGGGCGTTGGTAACTTGGCAGGAAGGAGGAGGTGCGGTCTGCACCCAGGCCGCCTCACCGTGGTCCCGCTCTCCCCACTCAGCAGAGAGCCTGCCTCTGGCTGGGCCTGCCTCGTGCCGTCTTGCTCCTTTCCCAACCGGGCCCTCACTTGCGTGTTCCCCTCACTTGACATGACAAGTCATGTCATGTCATGGAAGCGTGACATTTCCCCAGATCTTTCTATCTTTTAAGGTGCAATTATTGTGCCACTTGCTCAAAGGAGACTTCCTAGACTTCTTGGGCCCTCTTTACAGTGCCCTCTGTTTCTAAACTTTTTTGTGTGGTAAAGTTACATAATATAAAATTTACTGTTTTAATTATTTTTTAGTGTACAATGTGGCATTAAATACATTTGCATTGTTGTGCAACCATCACCACCATCTCCAGAAATTTTTCATCTTCCCCAAATTCAAACTCTATACCCCATCTCTCCAGCTCCTGGAAGCCACCTTGTTACTTTCTGTTTCCATAAATTTGACTTCTCTAGGTACCTCATGTATGTGGAATCATACAATATTTGTGCTTTTGTGACTGGCTTCTTTCATGTAGCATAATGTCTTCAGGTTTCATCCATGTTGTAGCATACATCAGAATTTCATTCCTTTTTAAGGCTGAGTAAAACTCCATTATATGTATGTACCACCTTTGTTTACCTATTCACCTGTCAGTGGACACTTGGGTTTCTTCTACATTCTGGCTGATGTGAATGATGCTACTATAAACGTGGATGTATAGTGTTTGAGTCCCTGTGTTCACTTCTTTGGGGAGTGTTTCTCTGCTTAAAAAATTATTTTAGTCTATACGCAATTTGGTATGAAATAACTTCTTATTTGTTACTGATATTATTTTATAATACTTTGAACACCTACTAAATGGTATGGAATAGGCACTTCATGTAGAGAAACAATCAGAGCCACTAATGTTTACTGAGCACTTATGATGTACCAAGTACTCTTCTGCATGTTTTACATGTAGTAACACATTTAATCCTCAGAATAACCTTAGGAGAAGAATACTTATAGTCCCCATTTTACAGACTGAGGAAACGGAGGCACTGAGTAGTTATGTAACTTACCCAAGGGCATGTAGCAAGTAAGAGGTATATGTTATGAACTCTCACAGCAACTCAGAGAAGCAAATATTACCATCTTCACTTATTCTTTTTTTTTTTTTTAAAGTATCCGCAAAATTTTTTTTTTAAGTACATATTTTTTTAAAAAATTAATTAATTAATTTGTTTTTGGCTGTGTTGGGTCTTCGCTTCTGTGTGAGGGCTTTCTCTAGTTGTGGCAAGTGGAGGCCACTCTTCATCGCGGTGCACAGGCCTCTCACTATCGCGGCCTCTCTTGTTGCGGAGCACAGGCTCCAGACGCGCAGGCTCAGTAGTTGTGGCTCACGGGCCCAGTTGCTCCACGGCATGTGGGATCTTCCCAGACCAGGGCTCGAACCCGTGTCCCCTGCATTGGCAGGCGGATTCTCAACCACTGCGCCACCAGGGAAGCCCCTCTTCACTTATTCTGATGAGAAAATTATTGCTCTCAGAAATTGTCACACCTAATACCACACAGTTAAGAAGCAGCAGAATTCAGATACAACCCTGGTTTACCTGACTCCAATTCCCATGCCCTGCAGTGTATTTTATTTTATTTTACTTTAAAACCAGATTGCTCATTCTTGTGAGAAGAAAACATCTTTCTGATTACTGCACATTTCTAAGTACATAATCAGTGATCACTAAATATTTGTTTTCTTATTGTTAGGTTAATAAGTGGATGAATGTGTAGGATTTAAGGAAAGGATATCATAGTTTTGAGTGGAGACTTGAGGAGTTTGAGGACAAGGGAATGGGAAGAAATCATTTAAAACAATACTTTAACAAAGAAATTAGTGCTCATATAACCATTGTTTTTCCAAATCTATAAGTAGGTCATAATACATGGAATGCAGTGTTACATATGCTGTGTCCCATGAAGAACAGTCATTGACGATTCACAGAGTTACACTGCTCTTGTGAATTGTTCAAATTTGCTGGTAAGATGAGAAGCCCCAAACTCCCACCAGGCTGCTGTTTCTGCTCCTGCCATGGAGGGGCCTTTTCTGTGAAGAGGGGAGAGCTTGGGGGAAGCCAGGCTGGGAGGGGATGGCTGACAGGGAGAGTCAGGATGGATGGATGAGGATGGATGGCCCCAGTGGGAGGAGGGCACGCGTGAATTGAGAGGTAGGATCCATCCATTATATAAAAGTAAACAATAAGCAACTTTTGAATCACGGTGCTGTATTTCCTTCTGGGATTCAAATGACTACACAAACCACTTGAGCTTCATTTTTATGGTTTATGAAGCTCAAGGGAATTATATGCTCATAATTTATAGTTGCTGGTTCCACGTAGTGTTTATGGCTCCGTATGCTATGTATGATGATATCGTGTGCATGCCTGTACACAGGGTTTAATTAATGACCTAGAGATTATCCTTGGCCTGACTTATTGATGTCTCTGTGTTGGAAAACATGTGCTCACATGCTGAAAAATAAGAGCAGCTCAGGGCCAAGAGCAGTAGCCTTGGAATTTGGAGTGAAATTTCATGCCACTCCATGCTTATACCAGCTGCAGGTTCAGTCTTTGGAATTCTTCATGTGTTGTGTACCTTTCCGGCTCATCCTGTAAGCTTCTGCAATAAGTGAATCAATTAAAAGTTGAATTAGATTCTAAGTCCCTTTGAATCTATTCTTTCCTATATTTTTTGGAGAGTGCAATGGATATAAAAGTTACAATTGCTTTTTTAGTTATTCTTTCTTTGAGAAGCAGTGAGTCTTCTCCATCTTCTGCAGTTGGGGGTGTGTGGTGTCCTGCCGTGGACTCGTGTAACAATGTTTTTTGGACCCCATGTGTGAAGAGGGAAGGTCGGGGTGCAGGTTGCAATTTTATTAACTTTTTTCTTTAGAGTAGCTCTGCTAAAACTAGATTTTAGAGTGTTAAAGTGACTTAGATTGAGTTCAGTGATTTTCAAACTTTAAAAAATTTAGAGATCCTTTCTTTAAAGAAAAGCAAGTGTAGAAGCCAACAGATAAAACAGATAAACAAGCAGTT
This sequence comes from Eschrichtius robustus, assembly GCF_028021215.1. Taxonomy (NCBI): domain Eukaryota; kingdom Metazoa; phylum Chordata; class Mammalia; order Artiodactyla; family Eschrichtiidae; genus Eschrichtius; species Eschrichtius robustus. The sequence continues at coordinate 44,092,997 of NC_090840.1, read as the reverse complement.
GTCCTTGTCCCTTTGGCCAGGTGAGAGGCAGTGTGTGCAGTGGTTACAAGTATGAACTGTGGCATTAGACTGCTTGGGTTCAGGTCCCAACTTGTCCCACTTACTTAGAAGGGCAAGTTACTTAACCCTCTTGTGCCTCAGTTTATCCATCTATAAAATGGGAGTGATAAGAATAAAACTTTTCTCGTGGGGTTGTTGATATAAGTTAAGTGCTTTGGCTGTGCCTTGCATGTGGTACTTTCTATCAGCTACTGCTATTATTATTTAACCTGCTCAAGGCTCAGTGAAGTAGCCTGAAAACCTCTGAGTTCTTCAGATATATATTGAATACCTGCCATATGCCAGGCACAGGTCTAACTGCTGGGGGGAAGGTGGTGAACAAAACAAAGTCTGCTTTTCTGGTTCTTACATTCTGGTGGTTTAGCCCAGGGGTTGGTAGACTTTTTCTGTAAAGGGCTGGGTATGTAAGTGTTTTAGGCTCTGCAGACTGTACTGTCTCTGTCATCACTGCTCAGCTCTGCAGCTGTGGCATTCAGCAGCCCTAGACAATATGTAAATGAATGGGCGTGGTTGTGTTCTAATAAAACTTTATTTATAAAAACAGGGAAGTGGGCTGGATCTGGCCCGAGGGCAGAGGTTTGCCTCTTCCTGATCTAACCTAACCTCTCCTTTTATAAACAAGAAAATTGAAGCCCAGGTCACACAATATTGGCAAAATCAAAACTAAAATCCTGTTTCAGACATCCTGTGCCGTATTCTTCCATTCTGCCATGCTCTCTGGTGCACTGGTTCTGTGAGGGCCCAGTCTTCTCCCCTCCTGTCTTCTATTAAACTGCACAGTGAGCTGGGTGAAGAAAAGAGTGACCAGGAGTCTTACCAGAAGATCCTGTGCTTTGCTTGCTTTTTTATCTGCCTTTAGATTGGTGTATTCACTCATTCAACAAATACTTACCAGGTGCTTATTGTGTCCGAGGTACTGTTCTAAGACACAGTGGCTAGTGGTTAGCAAAGCACACAAAGATCCCTGCCCTCTTGGAGTTTCCATTCTAGAGGGGAGGAGGGTGACAGTAAACAATACACACAACAAATAAGTAAATTATCAGATGATGAGGAGGATCGGGAGTGTAGGGGTAGGTTGTAGGGTTTCCTAGATGGTCAGAGTAGGCCTCACAGAGAATGTGAAATTGTAACTGAACCAAACTTGTGTCTGCTCCCCCACATGCAGTAAAGACAATCTACTGACACCAGGTTGTGGTGAAGGAAAGTGCAGCATTTATTGCAGGTGCCAAGCAAGGAGTCCAGGGCAGCTAGTGCTCAAAACACCTGAACTCCACATGGGTTTCAGCAAAGAATTTTTAAGGGTGAGGTGGGGAGGGGCATCCCGGGGTATGTGATCAGCTCATGCACAACTCTCTGATTGGTTGATGGTGAAGTAACAGGGGTTAACATTATCAGTCTTTAGGCTCCAGGCTGGGGAACCTGGGGGCTACATGTTCATGGTCATCAGGTGGTTAACATCTTCCATTTGGTGGGGGTTTTCGAATCTGTAAAACAACTCAGGAAACGTGCGTCAGATACTATTTTCTAGGCTACTTCAGAGAGGAGTTAAAGCAGAGGATATGGGGGAGGGGTCTGTCCCAAGAAGGCCCCATAGGGTCCTGCTCAGTTACAAAATTTGAGAAAAGCCTTGAGGGAGATGAGAACATCAGCCGAGCGAACCTGGGGCAAGAGCAAGAACTGCTAGAGCAAAGAGAGGGGTTCCTGTCAAGAGTGTTGGAAGAATGGCAAATAGACCAGTGCAGCTGGAGAGGAGTGTGCAAGGGGGCATAACAGGAGTGGAGGTGGGGTGGGGCAGAGACCATGCTGTGTCCATGAGCCTGAGGGCAGTGGGAAGGCACTGCAGTATTCTGGACAGAGGACTGCCCTGCTCCAGGAGGATGGGCTCCCTCTGTCTGCTCTTGCGAATGGAGTATAGAAGCAGACTGGGTAGGAGGACATAGCATCAATCCATATGAGAGGTGATGTTGACTCAGGCCACAGGGGTAGTGATGGATGGAGAGAGAGAGGAGGTCAGATTCTGGAGATATATTTTGAATGTAACACTGATAGCATTTCCAGCATATTGAAGGTGGAGTATGAAGAATGAGAGGAATTAAAATGATCTTCTGCTTACAGTATTCATAGGATTCCTGAGCTGATTACACAGCCCAGGAACCTTCATTTATGTCTGGGAGAACTGAGGTCCAGGGAGGAAGGACTTTCCTTCGGTCGGGGCAGCTCTATCTCCCTTTTCTATTCACGGTCGTTTGTCTTCTTGTGTTTATCTTCTTCCTTCTTCCCTGATGCCACAGAGCTAGGTGCCCCTCCTCTGTCCTTTCCCTGTCATTTTGTTTTTACTTACACCTGTCATGAAATGTCCCTCTCTGTTTACTTGTTCCCCCCCATAGTTTAGCTCTCTGAGGCCTCCTAGCATAGTGCTTGATACATAGTAGGTGCTTAGTTAATATTTGTTGTATGAAGAAATACATTTTTTGAAATAGTCTCCTCCAAATTTCCAGCCATTCTAAAGTCTCATTGTTGTCCTTTTATAGTTTTTCTTCTTTCACTGACTTTTCTTTCAGTGCTTTCTTTCTTTCTTTCATTTCTCATAGAATCTTTACTTGGATTTGCTTCATATTTTCTATTTTAAGAATTTCCCTTGGGCCTGTCACATTGAAAGGAAAAGTTCTTTGATTTTCATTTTAAATTACATCTGTTAAACAGTAACACATCAGGCAGTAAGGCATTTGATATTTTAAATCTCTCCTTTTACTTTCTTTTGGTTCCTCAACAGGTCTCTTGGGGGCATTCAAGTTCAGAGTATCTTGAAATTCTGCCAGGACTGGGGCACGGTTGCTGTGGTGTGTATAATACTTGAATGTGTGACGTGCAGCTGGATAATGCAGAGTTTACTCACGCCCAGAGTGTAATGCATCTGTCTACACCCGGTCCTCTCCTTTGCCATTACTCTTAGTTGAGCATGTGCTATAAAAACCACCAGGTGTCAACAATCTAGGCAACCAAGCCCTAACTAAATCTTCTCAGGATGAAGGTACACCTGCCGGAAGCATCTTCCAGAACTGCAAATTCATAAAACCCTTTGCTTTTAGCTGAATTATTGCTCCATGTCCTGCAAGCTACAAAAACACAACATCAGGTTAGAGTACATAATGGGTAAAATACCTATTATCTACAGTGACTTGAAAGATATTTTTATTCTTTTTGCATATTATTTTTTGAGGGATATGTGAGTCTTTTTACTGTCTTAAAAGGGCTGTGAGCTAGCAATAGATTATTGGTTGCCATATTTTTGGCTTTATGATTCATTGATCATAGTCTCATTCTTTTGAGTTCAATGATGAAATAATAGATAATATTTATAGCCTGGCACCATGCTAAGTATCCTACATGTGTTCTTTAATTCTCACAACCCTACGGTAGGTGCTATTATTATTATTACTCCCATTTTACATTTGGGGCATGAAGTTAAGTAACTGACTCCATGACAATATCTGTGGAGCCCAGGGCATACTTATTCTTACCAAATGGTATTTGCAAATCTGCTGGCTCTGTGGTATTGTGCTGGCTCATGTTCAGTTTTTCCTCATTTATATTTTAAATTATGATCCTTTTGGGGATACAGGGTAAATCTCAATAAGCCTTAATGTTAATTTGTGTTTCATTTGGTGTATATTTTATAAAAATTTCCAACTTTTATATACCACTATAACATTTACAAAATGCTTTTACAAATAATATCTCCCTTAATTTTAGTGTTCTTTGGACTCTTATTCTTCTATCATCAGAGTCATACTGATCATCTTAAATGCAGAGAAAAGCTTCCCTGTCCTTTCTTTTCCCTTTTAATTCCCCCCAAATCCCACCTCTCCTCACATCTATTGCTTCACAGTATTCAAAATAATTTCATATCTATTATCGCATTGAATCCTCAAACCAGTCATCTGAGGTAGATGTTATTTTCCCTATTTTTCTGCCAAAGAAATTGAGTCTTAGAGAAGTGATTTGACTGTCAGAGAGATGAGGCAGAAGGGAAGTCAGAGAGATTCGAAGTCTGGGAAAGATTCAGCGCACCATTTGCTGGCTTTGAAGATGAAGGGCCCCAAGCCTGGGAAGATGAGCAGTCTCTAGAAGCCGAGACCAACCCCTGGCCAACAGCTGGCAAGGAAACAGGGACCTTAGTCCTGCAACCTCAGGGACCTGACTTCTCCCCTAGCACCTCCAGAGAGGAACGCAGCCCTGCAGACACCTTGATTTCAGCCTTGTGAGACACTTAGAGAGAGCCAACTGAGCCATGCTGTGCCCGGACTCGTGACTTATGGAGCCATGAGAAAATAAATGTGTAGTTTTAAGCTACTGAATTTGTGGCAATCTATTACAGTAACAATAGAATACAAATACAGTCACAAAAGCTGTTCTATACTGTTTCCACTGGCTTCCTGGGACAGCACCCAGCACTGTGGTTTCTAAAAGTGAGAGGGCCATCCACTCCAGCTATGCACAAGATGATCCACTTAGGTAAAGAAAAAAAATCTCATCTCTAAAATTTACAATTTTTTAGTTTTTATAATGTAATTAATGTATTGGTATAGCAGAATATTTATAATGCATATATTGTGTTGTCTGCTCAATTGTTTTTTACTGATAGGGTTACATGATCAAAAAAGCATGTTGAACAGTGACCTAGTGGAGTGGGGAGCAGACTGTCAAGTCAACATGTCTAGTGGTAAGCTCACTGTATTTGGAGTTGGAGTGATTGATTTTGTTTCCACCTATGATGGAAATTAGCCTGGTGGCTTTGGTTAAGCCGCTTTACATCTGTGGCTCACATTTCCCCATGGAACCTGAGGGAGATTACTTGAGCTTCCTTGAGAGTATAGGGATGCCACTTTGATGTCCAATCAGTAACTACCATCTCTGAACCATGTCTTTGTTCTGACTGATGAAAAAGAAACTTAGACCAAAAATACAGGTTTTACTGAGTTGGCTGTTTGTTTGGACAAATTGATCACTGTGTTTGACTGAGTTTACTTAATACAGTAAGCTACTTCTGGACAGGTATTTTTCTGATTCACTTCTCAGGTCTTCCAACCTCTAATCTGGTACTTTGCACCAGATTAATAATAAGATTTTGCAGAATCAATGCGTGGACTTAATTAGGTAAAATAAAAAAGTTAAAAAGAAGCAGTAACAACATAATTATAGTGATATATCTTAGTTATTACCAGGGCCCAGGTTGCCTGACTGCTTCCATTAGGCCACAGCATTTCAAGGAGACTGGCAGTAAAATTGATGTCACTAGAGATATTCCAACAGGACTGTCAACTTCATAGTATAGCTCCATGTAAGTAGTACATATCATGTGCCAGATGTTATTCTAAGTACTTTCTATTTCTATTTCTATAGTAACTCAATGTTCACAATAACAATATTGGTTTTGTACTAATATTTTAGTTACAAGTGGGTAAAGCAAGGCACAGAGAGATTAAGGAACCTACCAGAGGTCACACAACTATTGATAGTAATTGGCAGGGCAGGTATCCAAACCCAGCAGGATGGATTCAGAGTCTGTGCCCATCACCACTATGCTCTGTTGCTTCTCCATGGTAGGAGGTTGTGAGGTAGGCTTAGAAGGACTCTTCTTCTGAGTTCTTCAAGCATAGGTATTCTTAAATTCCTAACCCATCAGGAATTGAGGAACACCTTCCTTCCCCAAGGACTCAGAGCATGAGAGCAGAATGGGAGAGCCCAGAGTGGGGTGTCTAGGGTGTTGCTATGGAGATGAGTAGCAGGGAGAGCATGACACAAAGAGCTCTCTGGCCTTGGGAAAATTAAGCTTTCTGAGCCACATTTTCCTCATATGTCAACATGGAGCTGACAAATCTACTGGATGAGGCTGTAGAGGATGAAATGAAATAATGGGTGTATAGCATTGCTTTGGGCATGGAACACAGCAGGTGCTTAATGAGACTTTGTTGAACAGCACTGTGCCCCTGGTCTGAGTGGCTCTCGAGCCCAAAAGGTGTTAACACACAGGAAAGAGGATACATCCTGCTACCTACGGCACAGCTTTGACTACATGGAGCTCCAATGCACTGTGTCCCAAGCCTATCCCATGATCTCCTTCTTCCATTCTGACCTGCCTGTCTTCCTGTGTTCTGAACCCTTCCACAACTTCACCATCCCCCAGCGTCCTAGGTTGGAAACCTCACCTGTATCCAAACAACTGCAGAGCTTTGTTGAGTCTGCCTCTCTAAAGTCAGCAAGACTCATCTTCCTCTTCGTTTCTTTATGGCTAAGGATTTAGCTTAGGTCATCGTCCGTAGGCTTGGATTATAGGCACAGCCTCTTAACCCATCTTCCCATCTCCATGTTGCTGCTGGTTATCTGTCCAAAACACAAGCCAAAATATTGCTTCCCCACAAAAATCTCCTTTTACCTTTGTACTGCTTTTAGTGAGACTGTATAATCTGGACCCTTTCATGGTCACATCCCATCCAGGAACAAGATGTGCACTTGGCAGAAGTGCCTTGTGTTATCTATGGAGTACATGAATGTGATGGTGGCGGCTGGATGTGGTGCGTCAGCAACTGGGTAAGGGAGCCACCAGCACTGGGGTTGCTTAGAATAACTAGTCAAAGATAGAGGGTGACTAGCTGCAGTCTTGGCCAGGGCCAGTGATTTCTCCTTCTTTTCCACTTTCCACCTTTTGAACGCTTCATTGTCACCAACTCTCCCACCAAAGTATATACAAGAAGAATAAAAAAAAGCCTTTGAGAATTTGCAGATACCTGGGAAGGGCTCTGGAGACAATCTCCATATCCAGAATCTGGGAAATACTGTATATATAAGCATTGGTTTCTAAGTACACAGTTTGTAGGCCTGAGATCTTTTTGGTCACTAGGCTATAATTTAATGCCCATGGCTGCTCCTTCTTACTCTTCATGTACCTGCTCTAACTTTATCTCCTTAGAGAGGCCTTTCTGTCTCCATTGCTCTCTCTTCCCTAACCCTGTTGATTTTCCTTCATGGCACCTGACTTCTTTTCTTTTTTTTTTACTACATATTTATTTGCTTTTCTGTTCTCTGTCTAGGATGTACAGGGATTCAGCACCTGGAAAAATACCTGAGACATACTAAAAGCTTGTTAAATATTTGGAATAAATGGATGAATGAATTATTGCAGAATTAAAAGTGAATATGGGAGAAGAGAGAGTTGGATATTTCCAAGAAGATTTCTGCAGAGAGCATCAGGGAGCTAGAAGGCAATCTACCTTGGGGTAACTCCCTCCCCTTCACAGCAAGAGGGAATTTAACTACTCAGGGAATAAAGTGAGCCTGAGTTGGGAGAAGCCTCCCCACCACTCTCTGTTTTATACACCTGTTGCCTGCCCATGGGGTCTCCCATCCTGTTGGTTGGAGGCTTAAAGACGAGTACCTGATTTGGCATCACCAAGCAGAGCAGCTGTGCTTTTCTCCCTTCCTCGGTGCATGGGGTCTCGCTGGGAGTGGGCCTACAGAAGTTTGGTGCCTGGGATGCTATTCCCTCCCTGGATAGTTGGGGAGCTGCCCAGAGCCTTTTTGTCCACCCTGGGAGTAAGGTCCTGGAGGAGAAGCTCAGTAGTTTGGCTGAATAGCGTAGCCTTTCTCAACGAAACTCTCCAAGGAGTTTCTGCTCAGGCCTCCCAGGGTAGAGCAGTGATTTGCAGCAGTTTTAGGCCTCTTTATATTCCAGTTTCATCTCTCCCCATTGATTTTGCCATTTGCGGCTTATAATGGAAATGAGGCTAGTGGGTACAGATGGAGCAGTTACTAGACGCTTCTCTATTTTGTAGCTGGGGCACTCCTGGGGAATCAGCTGCGAGGGTATTTGCTTCCTTAACTCTTCTCTGAGTTTTACCAAGTCAAAATCACCCGGAGGATGGTCATCAATTTGTCGATTTGTTCATATTGTACAATGTGAAACGAGATGAAAGAATTAGGACCGCTCCCAACATAAAAGCTTAAAGAACATAAGTATATAAGTTGTGACCATTTGTACTAATTTTATGAATACACTTTGCTAAAACAGGATGGAAAATACATTACGTTTGAACAACTTCCCTCTATCCAGTTCTTAGGGGGCAATAAAATGTTTATTTTGCTGCAGCTTGATCTTGATGCTGGCATCATAAAGAAGGCTGGTATTTATTTTGCTTTAAGAAAACTCAAGATATATACGCTGATGTGTCATGTATGTAGAGGCCAGTCTGGAACACAGCTTTGATCCAAAAAAGTAAGTGGAAAAGGCCTTGAAGGTATGAAGCAAGAGACTCATGTCGCTGCATGAAAGCCGGGGCTCCTCAGCACTTCTTATTCTTGATTCCCACTTAGTATTCTAGCCTCAACATTTTCAGGTGTCTTTTGTCCCCAGCCCAGAGAAGCTAAGAAGCAGAAAACTGGAAGACGGCAGGGAAGATGCAAGTCACAATCATACTAATGGAAGAGAAAAATGACAGCTGACAGCAAGGGAGGTGACAGCAAAGCTCAATCAGCAATTCAGAACTGCTGTGGACTAGCTCGGAATTGTTGGCTTTTGTCTGCAAGTCCAGGGCAGACCAAGTGGGCATTGCCTTTAGGCACCACACACAGGAAAGGGGCATTGGAGGGAATAACTTCAGCTAGGAGGATGTGAATCTCTAAATGCTGTTCATAATTTTGCCAGATCAAAGAGCTCTGTCTGGGGAGGAAGCTGGGATAGGAAACCGGGCAGATGTTGCTTGGCTCAAGATAGATGCTGGAGGACCAAGAGTTGGTTTACAAGGTAGGTGGGCATGAGTGCTAAAGAGAGGTGCTCTGAGGTCCATGTGGGTGGTCAGGTTGATTCAGAAACTAAATTAGAAGAGCTTAGGTTTTTGCTGGCCGAGTTCCTTTCACATAACCTTTAAAAAAATCTGCTGCACACTGGTACCTTCAAGATGTATGCTCTAGGGAGGGAGCACAGTGATCTTGGGGTATGTGGTGTATGTAGTATACAATGCCTTTTTATCTAAATACAGAAAGAAATTAAGCTTTAGTTAAATAAATATTGACAGTGGCATTTGTGTGACACATAAATAAATATACATATTTTGCGGGGATACTCAAATCAAGTACAAAATGTAAAGTGTTTGAAAATGGCTAGTCTACAGAATAATATGGCTCTATCAAGCAGTCTGCATGAATTCTTTCAATTTCTTGCCCCCAATTGCATCTGCACACTTATCTCTATCCATAGGCTCATTTCCCCCTTCACTCCTTTTGCTATGAAAGAGAGCTCTTTCAGTGGAAGGGATGGCCTTTCCTTCTTTCTGAAGGTGGTTCCTCTTCCTGCATTTAGGGTCCCAGTTCTACCAGTTAATTTTGAATAGTACTTACTCCATAAATCTGTTCTCTTTCTTACTACATATTTAATATTTTATGCTCAACTTATGAGTAGTCTCACAACTTTCCCATTTTTAGAAACACCTCCAACTCTTCATCCTGAATCTATTGTCCTTCCTCCCCACCATACCTCATTCCTGAGAAGATTTTGCAAGAGGAGCCCAGGCTCCCTGCATGCACTTTCTCTCTTCCTTTGACTTGTCTTCCCCTCTAATCTGGGTTCTGTCCCAGCATCCCATGGAAGCTGCCCTGGCTTTTATGCTCTGGCTTTAATCACCAGTAATCACCTAATGCCAAACCCAGTGTGCACTTTTACTGCTCATTTTTCTTAACCATTCTTTGGCATCTTAACCATTCCTTCTTTTTTGAATGTCTCCTTTCAGTTCATCTCTATTAACACTCATGACCACCTACGTGGGAAACCACCTCTTTCAGGTCAAAAATGGAAAACATCATCTTTGGTCTAAGCTGGTTCCTCCATCTGTATTTCCCTTTCTTAATGAATGCCAACACTGTCTGCTCTATCACTTGAGACTGAGCTTCAACTACCTCTACTGATTAGTCAGTCAAAGACATTCTTCATTTCTATTACTGTGTTTATGATTTCTAGCATTTCCTTTTGATTCTTTCTTTGAATTTCCATTTCCATGCTTACCTTTCCCATCTTTTCTTGCATACTGTCTACTAACTTTTTTCATTACAGCCCTTTACATATTATAGTTATTTAAAATTCTCTGTATAATTCTAACATCTGTGTCATATTTGAGTCTGGTTCTGATGATGTTTTTTTCTCTACAGACTATTTTTTTCTTGCCTTTTGTCACACCTAGTAATTTTTTTTGTTGAAAGCCAGGCATGTTGTATTGGGAGCTACAAATTGAGAGAAATAGGTCTTTAGTGGGAGGGTTTATGTTAATCTGGCTAAGAGTTGGATGTGCCAGAGGCCTGAGTTTCCTCTAGTCCTTGTTTTTGTTCTCTCTTTTGTCTTTGAGGCTTCCCTATGTACTGTTCCTTGGAGAGAGTTTGCATCTCTCACCTCTTTTAGCTGTAATCCACTATTATTATACTGGAACCTATTGGTGCAGTTGTAGGGTGTGGGGGAGGAGGTGTGTTCTATAATCTTCTAAGTCTTGGTCATAGGTTCATAAGAAGCCTACGTCTCAAGGATGTGGCCTTCACAAGGGTTTCTGTCCCTCTCCCAGTGGTATAGTTTTTTCCCCCTTGCTCCATACTCCATTCCTGGACTGCAGTTTTCCCAATCTGTTTCCTTGAAGCCTGGTTCTTTATGAATATGGGCTTTTCTCTTCCCCCCTTAAGTGTGACAGGAAGACTGGAAGAGGCTGGAAGGGGAGGGAATTCCTTTCCCCAAGTGAGATAAGGTTTCAAAATTGTGCTGAGGTGAAACACTTTCCTCTGGAGACTAGGATTTTGTTATGGAGATTGCTCTGGGTTGGTTTCACAGCAGTTGCTCTTCCCTTCACCATGCCAGGGCTAGGAGTGGGAAGAGTTCTTTCTCAGATCCTCACTGTGAGAACATGGTGGGGTTCCTGGAGGGAAAACTCAGGAAGGGTCCCTCCCCCGGGAATCTCTCACTCTTACACCAGTCTACACTGAGCCTCCAGCAATTTGTCAACATTACCAGTTAATCTTCCTACCAGTTTATGGCTCCTCTGGCTTTTGCTCCAGGGAAACTAATTTCGATTGTTTTACCCCCCGGGATGTGCCTATCTCTCTAGATTTAAGGGAGGTGGTTTGCCCTGCTACCTCAGTTCTATGATAGGTCCAAGAAAAATGATTTTCAGTTTGTCCAGATTTTTCTTGTTTAAGGATGAGAGTGATGACTTCCAAGATTTTTATACGTCAGGGCTAAGATCGAAGTCTGCCTCATTCCTAGACCGTCACTGTCCATATCCAAGTCCTATTACTTCTCTTTCGAAAATATCTATTGAAACATCCTCAGTGTTAGTCAAAGCATCATGATTTCTTGTCTGGATCCCTGTGGTAGTCTCCTGACCATTCTCATCTCCAGAAATGCATTTGTTCAGTGGATTCTTTAAGTGGCATTTTAGGACTGTCCTTACTAACGTCTTCTGATGGTCCATCCACCTTAGTAGAGAATACAGTGTCCCTCTATGGCCCCTGCTCTCTAGTCCCTTACAATTTAGTAGAAAAGACAAAAGGTTCAGAGTCTGAACACAGGGATATGGATGCATTTTATGAGAATTTTGAAACTATTCCTTTAATTTCTGTTGCTTCAATTAAATAATCCCTTTAAATTGGGATCTGTTCACAGAAGTAAGAAAACAGGTCAAAGAGAAATAAAAGTCAGCACAAATTTTAATAAATGGTCTACTTATCGATACAAAATTTGTTTCTTTGTGATCACACTAACATACCCATAGTTGTGCAGAGGAAGGGAGCATATTGAAATGTCTATTATTTTGGCCACAACTGCAATAAAGTTCTGAGGGCTGTGATGTGACACACACTCTGTCAGAACATACATGAGCCTGGACACGGGTAAGATGAGGGTCCCCAGCGTAAGCATTTGACCTATTTTCAACCTCAGGAGCTCTTAATTCACTTCCAAGGACCAAATGAAGTGATAACTGTAACGCGCCAACAGTCTAGAATTTAGCTGGCCCTGGAGACATTGCATTAGTGTTCTATGGGTGAGGTCTAAATTAGATGGCAGTCAGGTATGTACACAGGAGTGGTCATTACTGCGGGCAGATGTGCACGGCTAATGGCTGGCAGTGGAGATTGCTGCAGGGGGAATTCCTTGATAAAAATGAGTTAAAATGAGACAATGGATTATCCAGAAGGGTGCTTTTCTACAGACTACACTTTTATTGGTGAAGGCAATCAAAGGAAAAAAATCGAGCCATTAAAAATGAAAGCCACTATAATGTATTTATTTAATATCATCTATGTAGTACACAACTGTATGCGTATACGTGATTTTTTTCTTTCAGTCTGAGTAAACTAAAGGAAATACTGCTTTTATTTTTTTCCCAAATAAATGGAAATGGGAGGCTGGTACATTAAGGCAATGTAGGAACCTAACGTACAGGGGCAGAGGGACTACTTGCAAAAGAGCTAAACCTTTATCCATGTAAGCCAAACTGCCCACGATCTCATTACGCTGCAGAGAGCTTGCAAGCATTGCTCCCCAATCACAAAGAAAAAATCAGCGTGCAAGTGACCTGTGTATTAGCATCTCTGCAAATCTCAGGCAGAAGCGGAGATTTATATACACTTTACACACCCCTGAGGAAATACCCATTTTATGCCATTGATAGGCCAGATGTATTTTCCTCTGTGAAATCTGATCAGAATGTAATTAGAAGAAGATACACTGTGTATTCAAAAACAAATGCACAGTATTCTTTAAAACTCCATGGTAATTTAGAACAGGCAGTGATATCAAATTAGAGGCGCTGTATGGAAGGGTTGTTATGTGTGATCGGGCCTATGCGGTTTTATTTGTGACAGTGCACTGATTTAGTTCTATAGCCATTGAGCTGAATTGAAAATTTCACATGTCCAAAAAAAACTTTGTCTGAATATGATTACCAATGTGATAAAATATCTCATATTAGGTAGTGGGATTCCTTGAAAATGACAATGTGGATTTGAATCTTTTTTTTTCCAGAACCAATTTTACATAGAAGGAAAAAAATGAGGATGGCTTTGGGGGAAAAATACACACATTTCTAATAAAACTTGCTAGAGCAATCACACAGACTGCTATTGTTCTACCGCATCTGTGCATTTTACTGTAACAAAGTGATTAATATGCTTCAAATTTTGAACTTATGGACTCAACTATTTTAGCATAATATTATCAAAATATACAAAAACCTGACACATCTAATTTCTGTGTAATCCCAAGTAGTATAAAATTATGTGTGTATTTATAATATTTAGGCATTTGAATGGATTGTGTGACATAAGCATGGACAATTATATACAGAAACATGAATAAAACATGTTCAAATGCATAAACAAGGCAGACACCAGCCAAAAGAACTGTATATGTGGATGATGAATTAGGATGAAAATTCACCCTTTAATCTCTTGTAGACTTTGGATCACAATATTTTATGTAAGACTGAATACTTTATAGGAAATATCAAGGAAAAAAGGCATCATTTATAACCTGTGTACTACAAGGATTTTAATTCTTAGTTTTATGTGAACCAAAAATGTGAATAAAACATTGTTAGTGTTCCTAAACCTCTCTGAGGAGGTCCAAAGAGAGGATGGATTAATGGCATTGGATTTAAAGGCAGGATTAACAGGAACTGCTTCTGAATTGAAGGTATTAGGAAGCAACTTTACAAAGCAGAATATTCTCATAAGAAGATTCAGGCATCATCTGGGAATACTGATGGGTTCCAAGGAACCAGTAAGCTACAGCCTTGCTCTGGTATTTGTCAAAACCTTTCAAATGTGAAGAATGTCTAAAGAAAAGGAGAGTTTATGGGTGCACATTAAGGATTGAAAGAAGACATGGCAGTTTAAAAACATGGCCCCGAATTCTTTGATACTCTTCCCACTGAGAGGTTGGGTCATTTCCCTTTCCTTTTTATTTATTTATTTCTTTTCATTTTTTTATTGGAGTATGGTTGCTTTACAATGTTGTGTTAGTCTCTACTGCACAACAAAATGAATCAGCCATACACGTACAGATATCCCCTCCCTTTTGGACTTCCCTCCCACTTAGGACACCACGGTGCATTAGGTAGAGTTCCCTGTGCTATACAGTATCATGTCCCTTCCATTTGAATCTAGGTGGGTCTGTGGCTGCTTTGACCCACAGAATGTAGTGGAAGTGATGCCATGTGATTCTGAGGCTCAGTCAGAAGGGGCCATGCAGTGTTCACCCAGTTCTCTGGGGGTGCTCACTCTGAGAGAAGCCAGCCACCTTGTAAAGAAATCCACCCACGCTTGAGACTGCCGTGCTGGAGAGGCAGCTGTGGGCACGCTGGCTGACAGAGTGGAGCCTTCAGATGGCAGCACCTCCAGTCTTTGCAGGCACTGAGGAGCACAGACAAGCACTCTCCATTTTTCTTCTCCAAATCACTGATCCCCAGGATCTGTGAAAATAATAACGTTGTTATTTTATACCACTTAGTTTTGGCGTGTTTGGTTCTCAGCAGCAGTAACTGGAACAAGCCAGTATTTCCCAAAGTTCTCTTTAGTAATTATCATTTGGGCAGCACGTTAAAAACAGATTCCCACGTTTCACCCACGGACTTTCTGACTTAATATGTCTGGTCAGGGTTAGGGATGGAGAAATCTATTTTTAACCAACAGTAAGGGAAGTTAACTATAATAAAATGACTCCAAGATGCCACATGATTTGTTGGCCAGTTTTGATATATGACTTTTTCATGGCAAACATATTTCTTTGATCCCTTGGAACAGGCTCCCAGGTCCATTCCCTTCCCTTATTTTAAGATTGTAGAACACACCATTTACAGGCCTATCTATTTTTCTAGTCCCACTTGTGAAAAAGCAGCAAGACAAGACACTCTCATTCATTCAGCGCTAAACTGGAGCAGCGAGGGGGCGGCCGATGAGGTTTGGATGGGAGGGAGTTTTAAGGAGGAGGTGCGGCCGGTATTAGGTCTTTAAAGCTGACAGTGCTGGGGCTGGCTTAGGGGATAAGGACGGTATCACAGGTGGGGTATGGAAGCAGGAGGGAAGGCAGAGGGCGAATGAGCGCCCAGATTCCACCGTAACCCCGCGGGCACTCCATTGCACTAGTTTATTACCATTATTACTTCTAACAACAACAACGGCAGCCACCCAAACCATGTTTTATCGATCATTTCCTTTGTGTGCATTGCCTGCATTCGCTCACATCTGTCTCCTGCCCTTCCAGTGCCAGCATCACATCTTACTTCTTTTTCATCCTGTGATTAGTGAGCAGCTAGCACACGGTGTGCAGGCCCATAAATGTTTGTTGAATAATAATAATAAATGATAAGAGGTAATCTTTACGGGGCTCTTACTACGTGCCAGACTATGTGCTAGGCACTTTAAATAGATAATCCTGTCTATAGCAAATCTATCGTAGAGTAAGATCATGATCCCCATTTGACAGAAATGAGAACTGAGGCTGATTTGTGACTTGCTCAGAGTCATATGGATCAGGAACGGTGGCCCCTGCCTGCTGCCCTAGGGAGCTGGACTTCAGAACTTGACTCTGAATGCATTAATAAAGCTGTAAAAGAGAGTGAACAGAGTGTCACTCTTGACCCTTCCACATCCTGCCTGTGCTGGAGGCATTCTCAAGGAAGCTTGAAAGGTGACAAGCAAGGAAGCTTGCTCAGCTAATCCTACTCATCCTGCCCTTGTGGGGCCCAGGCATGACAGAACCCCAAGCTCTACTCTCCCATAGCCCTCCCTCTGTACCTTCTCTTTTATTATTCACACCACACTTTAAATTACTAGTTTAATGTCTGTCCTTTCCTCTAACACGAGGGAAGGGCTCATGTCAGTCTTATTCCCAGAGCCCAACATGCATCAGGCTCCCAGGGCATTGCTATTGAGTGACATCCTTTATGTGCATACTGCACACGGCATACCTCAGTGGGTTACGTGGTGTGCTCTAGTGCATGTAGTGTTAAGTACAGAGGAATCAGAAATGGGGAAGCCAAACTTTCTATTTCCAGAAATTCCAGTGGTTAATGGCGGGGGGAGACTGACAATGAAACAAACAGGTGTACAGTTTCTGAGTGGCGGCTGATATGGAGAGATTGTCAGGACATGCAGCCAAATCAAGGAGATCCTCGAGCTGTCCTTGCAGGATGAGTCCTAGTTAGTTGGGTGGGTGTGGGGGGCAGGGACTGGATGGACATCTAGGCAGAGGGAGCAGCATGAGTGAAGGTCCAGGGACAGGGAAGAGCAAGGCACATGTGTGCGATGGCAGGGAGCTTGGTGATGCTGGAGGCAAGGGTATGTGGGGCTATCGCAGGAAATAAAACTGCCAGTGGCAACGGAGTAAGTCATGAAGGACTTGATCAGGTTTGATTAGGTTTGAACTTCATCTTTAAGGAAATGGGGGAGTCCTAGATACGATTCAACCAATAAAAATCTAGAATCAGTTCTGAAGGGGAGCGCTGAGTAATCAGTGGGGATGTTTTGGGAAGTCACACTGGGCAACACCTCTGACACTTAGTGGGCACAAGAATGGGGTTGTATCCTGCAGTGCTTGGAACTATCCCAGACAAACTGGCGGAGGTGCCCCTGTTGAGAAACACAGTGCATGATAACACTAACAAACACCTGGAAGGAAAGCACCCTGATATTTACAGGGTTCAGGTGGTGAATAATTTTGTTTTGTTGATAGGAGAGGACCCACTTGAAGTACCAAGCTTACAGGGAACAATTTATTTAAGGGCTGATTCCATAAAAAACCAAAACAGCAGCATTTTCACTTTTGGATCTGAATCCAATGATATTTTAATCTTTTAGCTCTTAAAATATATTCATTTATTCACGTGGTCATTCATTTAGTCAACAAATATTTATTGAATACTTTTTTAGGGGCAAAGCGCTGTTCTAGGCTTAGGAGAGACGGCATGAAGAGGACGTTGCCCACATGCAAGAGAGAGTTTACAATCCCCCAAATTCCAAGGGGGATAAAACATGAGAGAGATGATTCAGTTGCTTCTTTTGCAGCCTAGAATTATCTATGTGGGATCTCTGAAAATATAACTAGGGCCACATTTCTTTGTAACTAGACAAGTTCATAACCCCAAGGGTGTATGCATTGTCCATGCCTTGCAGGAAAGGTAGATGGAGACTGTGTCATTAAAACCAAGTGCTGACACATACCCAGGACTGCTCAGGGAGTAAGAGAATTGAAGATTTATTTAAAATTGGGAGAACAGAAGAGTTGGCACCTGTAGGCAATCTTGCCAGTGCAGTTATGTCAACTGTCATACACATTTCAGTAAAATCAGTGGTCAAAGTCTATCAGCGTTGACCTAATTGGTTGCAAATAAGGCAAAACCCAAAGATTGTCAAGAATCCTTTTAAAGCAGAATTGGTTTCACTTTCTCTCAGCTCATTTCCCCAAACTTCTTTGTTGGGGCCAGCCAAGCAAGAAGAAGAAATATATGTAGGTTACAAAGAGAGTGTTAATTGTCGTCATCATCATCATCATCATCATCATCATCATCATCATTATTTTGTTTATTTTTTTGCGGTGGTACTTCAGATAATGTTCTTAATTTGATGGGCTGGAAGAAAGAAAGCTAAGATAGTTTCCTTCCCATTGGCTCAATGTAATTGAGGGAGAGACCAAGAGAAACATTCCCTGTGTACACCTGAAGCCAAAGATACAAAAAAGGGGCAGAGATACTGCTGGTAGAAAAAGTGAACAGAATCACAGTTAACCACACTGGGAGGTTACTGTCATGGCAGGATCCTTTATTGAGACATGAGCTGCGTTTTGCCTTTCCTGTGCTAGAGAAGAGGTGGCCACTCCTTGGGTTCACTTACCTCAGGGGAAGCATGGCCCAGAAGGGAACTTCTCTTCCTGTCTTTGGTGGAAGCCGAAACTTGTTGAGGTGATTATACTAAGGTGCCCTGGAGATCAGGAGAGAGCAGGAAAAAGAGAGAGAAGAGACAGAAGAACAGGAGAGAGAAGAAATCCTCCGAGACTGGCAAGATCTTAACGTTGAGGAGACCTGCACTCTGTTCTCTCACAGAGGACCCAGGAGTAGCAGGTCTCAGAGGGAAATGGCAGTATGAAGGCTGGACCCTAGGCCCAGGATTTGCTAGTCAAGGCAAAGATTCCACTGTCTATTTTGACTCAGGGCCATTGGGGTCGAGGTCCCTCTCTGGACAAAGTGAGCCTCGGCCATAAAGCATCTTCTGTGACCACATGGATGGGAGATTGAAGGTCTGTGTCTGTTTTCTGGGTACTATATAAGCCTCCCAGGTTTTTGTGAGATTTTTAGAGAGGGAGGGGTTTTAAGAACTGTGAAGGGTCTGAGACCTTATCCTGCTTCCAAGCTGATAAGTTAACGTATAACTGTTTCATGGATGCTGGCAGAAGATACTACACTCTTGGATCAAAGATAAAGGGTAGATTGTTACAGCAATACTAGTAGCCATAGTATCATCATTTTTGTATTGATTCCCTCAGTACCAGCGCCCATAGGGTGACGTGAGGAGGGCCAGATGATATCTACACAAGCGGTGGGTTATATTATAGGACAGGAACCCTGAGCTTAGGAAATGCCAGTCTTGTATAATGGACAGTAAGCATGCCTGCCCTTTGCTCTGGAGGGAGACACTCCCTCTATCTTCTGAGGCTGTTTGCTATAGAAATATCTTTGAAAAGATGATCTGGAACAAAGGGCAGTTAGTACCTCTGCTCACCAGATGTGCAGAAACATGAAAGACCTAAGGAGACGCGTCTCCCAATGGAGGGGACATTCCATAATGACTGAGGTTAAAATTCAGCTATGGAATAGGGACTTGAAGTCAGATTTAATTTGGTTAAAAGAAAATAAAGAAATATGATATTGCTTAAAAAAGAGTCTTTGGAGTAGGTTTTATACCTAGTATATTACAATATGCCAGGCACAATGCTAATGCTTTATGTGATTGATCTCACTTAAGAGCAAGGATTTTGGAGTCAGACTGATCTGAGTTCAAGTTCTGGATATCACTTCCTGGGGTAGTTGTTTAACCCTCAGCCTCTGTTTGCTCACCTGTGAAATGGGGATGATTTCTGCCTCAAAGGTGATGTGAGGAATCAACAAGATGATGCCTGGAAAGAGTTTAGCCTGTTGCGTGGCATAAAGTAGTTACCAAGTGTTTGGGAGCTAGTAATATTATTTAAAGTCACGTAATGTAATAACACTAAATATATGTGGGAAACGTGTAATGGAAGGTAGGAAAAGAGAGAAGCCTTGTTTTTCAAGTCTTCTACCTTATCTCTGAGATTCTCATTCTTTTGAATTGGCAGGCTTTTCGAATGGGCAACTTAGGTTTGAAGATAATTCAAGTTTTCCATACCCTGCATCCCTCACACCTTTGTTTGAGTTGACGTAAAATATAGAAACATTACTACTTTACAGAGAAAACCAGGGCTAAAGGATAAGAAGGCCTGAAAGTCCAAGCTGACCCAAAGACCAACTGTTAGAACAATGGACCCAGAGGCCACCTAGCCCCTTAAGGACAGGCTGTCCAAAGAATAAGCAGGCAGGCAGGCCATGAACGGGTTACCAGTGTGCCCAAGTAGTGGTCCCCTAAGCAGATATGTGGCTCGGAAGGGTCTGGGGTGGCTGGGGTCCCTCCTTGGGCCAGTCACCTCTGACTGAGAACAAGTCTTGTATACGCAGTGTGGTGACTATAGTTAATAATACTGTATCGTATATGTGAAAGTCACTGAGGAGGAGATCTTACAAGTTTCATCGCAAGAAAAAAAACTGGTGTAACTATGTGAAGTGATGGATTTTATACTTACTGTGGGAATCATTTCACAATATATACAAATATCGAATCATTATGTTGTACCTCTGAAACTAATAACAATGTTATATGTCAATTACATCTCAGAAAAGAATAAGTCTTATTTCCTATGTGTGCCAGGACATTGTAAAAGTTTGGGAAGCACTGATTTAAGGATTGAGGACTTTTGATCCACAATGGGGAGGATTGTCTGTGGAGGTAGGAAGAGATGGGGTAAAGTATCATTGGAAAGCTCAAGCTAAATTCAAGATTTATCAAACCCAAGCAAGGACAGGATAGGTGAATTCCAGGATTCCAGGAAGGCAATTTTTTTTGCCATGGATGCCCACATGGGGTTGGGAGCTGGGACTTATCTATAGGGCAAGATACTGCCACTTGGTTACAAAGCAGAAACCTACTTATCTGGGAACTAGGGTACCAGTACCAAAATGAAGCCGGAACCCAGAATAAAGTCCTACCAACTGTCCAGGTTATTGGCTTAAGGCTCCTTGTACTTCCTCAGCTTAGGGCAAGTGGACAAGCTTGTCGTCTGAGTCTGGAGCAGGGCCAGATTTTAAAGTAAAGTCTTAAGTGGATTTAGGTTTGAATGTTAGAAGGGAAGCCAGGCAAGGAGCCAAGCAGACCACAAAACCACCCGCTCTTCGGGCTCTTGTGGCTGTGCTGTCAAGTCTGGAATCCACCAGCCAATCACCCCACCCCCATATCAGAGAACAACTTTATTCCTTGCTGAAGCTAAAGAATATTTTGGTTCTGTTCTGCCACATCAGATCACAGGACTTTTTATATAGAGTAAGTTAAGTAATAAACTCAGATAATCATGCTCAGCCCTTGCAGCAGCATTTGAGTCATTTATTAATGCAGGGACATTAATCTGCTCTATTATAAATGCAGGATAATTACCCAGATGATGTGTGAAGCTCTTTCTAAATTTCTTTATTTAGTCCAACATAAGAACTGACATATGGTGCCTTTGCCATGGGTAAATGTGGATGAGGTCAGTTACAAAGAAAGCAAAAACTGATAAGTGGGTGTGGGTTTGAGAATCAATCAATCAATTAGGACATAAGGCCTTCTATGACTTGGAGTAGGTACTGGGGACACAGGGTCAAAAAAGTAAAGACCATAGGCATGTGCCCCAAAGGATTTCTAATCAAGCAGGGGAAGGAAGGCTAAACTGTTAACGTCAATTAGGGCGGGTGAGAACTTGGGAACCCTTGGAGGTGGGACCCTCCATTGTGGAGGAGCTTGGAAATGTCGATCACACATTGGAGGAAGGTAGGCACATAGACAATAATTCACAACTCTGGTTTGCGTCTTTAGTTTAAGGCAAGGAGGGTTCTTGAAGAAAATAGAGTTTAATCTAATGTAAGGTGGGTGACTGTAGAAAAGAGGCAATCCTTTAGAGAAAGAACAACAGCAAGAAGAAAAAAAAAAGACAAATCTTTGGTTAACTGGGCTTTGGTGCCATTTGAGAAAGAGAGTCAGAATGATAGATCTAGAATCCATGGCAAGAAATCTGTAACATTTTTTACCCTTTAAACTTCCTGTGTGTTTTTTTTTTTTAAGCTTTTTTCCTCCGTGGTGATTATCAGTGTGTTTGGGGAAGGACAACAAATTTCAGGAGGTTGGAGCTGGTGGAATGTTAGTAACAGGAGTTGTAATAATAAGTGTTTGGCTGTTTGTTGTGCAGATTGCACTGAAGTTCCTTTGTTGCTCTCAAAGCTCTGCCTTACACCCCTGTCCAGTGGTGATCATTTGTGGGAGACTGGAAAGGAAAAGGGAGCCCCATCCCACATTGGTGTGGATTCGGGCTGGAGAGGAGAGAATGACTGGAAGAGGGAAGACACAAACCAGCAGTGGAAAGAACTCACTGGAAACAAGCAATCAAAACAAGGGGAGACTAGGGAAACAGCATTTTTTGAGAGTCCTGAGATACTGGGGTGATGTTAATTCATGCTTGAGCATTTCTTAAATTGATGCCGAGACTGTCCCCCATCTTTGCCCCTCAGTTCCAGAAAGTTTTAAGAGGACATCAGGCAGCTGACTTTGGGTTATAAAGGCCCCCGTGTTTTCCTTTGTGGCAACAAAGAAGGGGTGGGTATTTTAGAGGCTGTGTCCAACTCCACAACCAACCTCAAGAAAGTGGTACAGAAGAGAGGGGAGGGAGCAGACTTTCCATTACTGGGGCCTGTAGCAGATAAGAAAAGGAAGCCTGTCCATGGCTTAAAAAATTGTCCTGAACACCCTTGTAATTTCCGCAGAGAGCAATAGCCCGCATGCGCCATCTACCCCCAGGGAGGGTGTCAATTGACAATGCATGCATTACAAATTCAAAAGAGGGGGTAAGTGTAGTGGCAGAAACTTCTTGGATGAGATCCGCCTTCAGTTTGATTCTAAAGAGTGAGAGGGATTTGGCCAGGCAAGGAAGAGAAATAATTGAATGATAGCTCCCATCTCTATGTATTTCCCATGGCCAGGTCTGTGCTATTTTACATATGTTATTTCATTTAATCTTTGAAAGGCTTATTTAATAAATGACCAAAATGAGATTTAGAGAGATGAAGACAGTGGAGCTGAGTTTCGTATCTAAGAACCTCTGGTGCCACTGAGTGTTTTTGGTCACTATACTCTGGGGTCTCAATAGACCAGACTGTGGGGCTTTAAACCCATTAGTTCCTCTATTGAGAAAGCCTGGAGGAAAGAGCAAAAATGTGGGAGATGAGGCCGTGGGAAATGGGCATTGCCAGCATTAGGGTACCTGTGAGGGTCAGAATGGAGATTTGTCTAATCAGTGCACAGACTCAGACTGGGGAGAAAAGGTTGTTTGCTTCTCAAACATTCCAAGTCCTTCCCACTTCTGCTGGTTCTCCCCTTAATCTAGCTTTTCTTTGCATAGTCGTTCTTGTCCTTCAGGTCTTGGAACAAATATAATCTCCTCAAGTAGTTCTTCTCAAACCATGGCCCAATTTATTTCATCGTACCTGTAACTAGTTATCTAACAAATGTCTAACAACTTGCCCCAAACTCAGCAGCTTAAAACAAGACTTATTGTTCGCCTCACATTTTCTGTGTGTCAGGAATCTGGGAGCTAGTGGTCTGGCTCAGGGTCTCTCATGAGGTTGCAGTCAAGCTGTCGGCTGGGTACAGTCCCCTGAAGGGCTGGTGGATCTGCTTCTAAGACTGTTCACCCATTGCCAGGGGGACCTCAGTGTCTTATTGAGGACACTCAGTTGCCACATGGGACTCCCCATAGGCTGTCTGGGTGTCCTCAATACATGGCAGTTGGCTTCTCCCCCAGAGTGAGCCAGAACATGAGAGGGTGACGGGAATAGAAGACATAGTGTCTTCTCCAACTTAATCTTGAAAGTGACAAACCATCACTTCTTCCACATTGTACTGGTCAGTCAGACCAACTTTATATAAGGGGGAGAGGACTACACAAGGGTGTGAATATCAGGAGGCAGGATCATTGCAGACCATCTTGGAGGTGGTGACCGCAGTCCTGCTTATTTTCTTCATAGCATGTATCTCAATCTTAGATTTTCTTGTTTATTTGTTTACTTGTTGATTGTTGATCTCTTCCCCACTAAAATGAAAGCTATACAAGGGCAGAGACACTTATCTGGCTCACTCCTGAATCTCCAACCCCTAGAAGTGTCTGACACAATCAATATTGTTGAATGAATGAAAATGTGATTGAACCACGTGGCAAAGTACAGGAAGTTACTAACCTGCCTCCATTTCTTCTAAGTTTATTTTTTATCACATTAGTTTGTCATTATGTTAACAGCTGATATAAGATCACTGACTGGACAAAGAGGCAGGAGCATGATATGGATGTCTAGTTTAATTTTTTTTCACTTGATAAATGATTTAGAATAATTAACCAATATGTTCTTAGTCTTTCTTTTACATTCTACCAAATACGTTCTCTAATAATCAAAATAGTCTGGTATAGAATATCATAGTTTCAAAATTGCTTTGACATCCTATGCTCCATTTGACCTTAACAATGCCATGTTTCAATTGATAGAACTTACTTTTATAGATGAGGTATTGGAGGTTTGGAGAGGTCAATGACTAACCAAAGGGGTAAACTTAGTGATAACATGGGGACCTAAACGAAGTCTATCTCCAAATTAAGGACACTGTCCATGAGCCCAGATTGCCTTTGTTTAATGCTTACATAATACTCCTCTCATGATAATTTTAATAGTCTTATATAGAATGATATTTTCAGAATAGCTATTCTCAGAATAACTTTCTTTCATATGCACATGGACTGTTTCTTGCACAGCAGGGTGATTATATTAACTTACCATGATAGCCTGGGCTTTGAATTGTTTATTTAATTTAATTTAGTTATCATTTTTTGACTGCCTGCTGTGTGTACCAGAAGTGGGCTAGATGCTGCATATAAAAAAGGTGAATAAGCTATGTGCTTTGATTTTAAGGAATGACATTTCTTCTATTTTTTCCTAATTCTAAAAGCAACTTAGGTGTTTTTCAGAATTTTTGAAAAATATAAAATATATAAAGAAGAAAAAAATTGCCTACAAACCAACTTCCAAATGTTAATTACCATTAACATTTTGGAGTATTTCCTTCTAGTGTTTCATGTATATCTATCTATCTATCTATCTATCTATCTATCTATCTATCTATCTATCTATCTATCTATCTATCATCTATCTATCTATCTATCTATCTATCTATCTATCTATCTATCTATCATCTAAATGTATATGTTCTTTCCTATAATATTTTAATGCAAGAAAAAAATCACATTAAAAAAATTTCCCCCACATCCCATTAAATATGACTTAGCCCCTCACCTACCTGATATTGGGGTTGGCCAGTGACTCCCTTGAGATAGTTAAAGACCCCAAAGGCTTAACAACCTGGGAAAATTTGAAAAGCTTCTGAGCTTAAGCTCTGGTCCCAGCCCTCACAGACCATTCAGTGGTGGAGCTCCCTGGTGTCAGGGCTCAAAAGGGGCTGATGTTCAGGCCCCAGATCTCCAAGAGCCATGCACACCTGTGGGGCACATACAATACAGCCCGGGAACAGAAACCCATCACTTGATTCTTCCATCTCCTAGTCTTAAGAAAACCAACTCTCTCTCTACGTCTGGGCCATCTTCTCTGTTACCCTTAAATCATCCCCCCCAACAGGAAAAATGTCCAGCTTGCTCACTCTTGCTATGACTGAAATACCAAAGACGTTCAATCCATTTTGGAGCAAGAGTCTCCAATCTCACAGGCCTTGCTGTTCTTCAGCAAGAGGGAAGGGGAAAATTACATTTCCATCTGCTTGCTAATGATTACTCAGCAGAAAAAAAAAGACAAGATGCTAATGAATTTAATAATTACACATGCTATCAATATTTCTCTCTACCTATATTTAAATTTCTTTCTTTTTAACATCTTTATTGGAGTATAATTGCTTTACAATGGTGTGTTAGTTTCTGCTTTATAACAAAGTGAATCAGCTATACGTATACATATATCCCCATATCTCCTCCCTCTTGCGTCTCCCTCCCACCCTTCCTATCCCACCATTCTAGGTGGTGACAAAGCACCGAGCTGATCTCCCTGTGCTATGTGGCTGCTTCCCACTAGCTATCTATTTTACATTTGGTAGTGTATATATGTCCATGCCACTCTCTCACTTCGTCCCAGCTTACAGTTCCCCCTCCCCGTGTCCTCAAGTCCATTCTCTACGTCTGCATCTTTATTCCTGTCCTTCCCCTAACTTCTTCATAAACTTTTTTTTTTTTTTAGATTCCATATATATGTGTTAGCATACGGTATTTGTTTTTCTCTTTCTGACTTACTTCACGCTGTCTGACAGGTCCATCCACCTCACTACAAATAACTCAATTTCATTACTTTTTATGGCTGAGTAATATTCCATTGTATATATGTGCCACATCTTCTTATCCATTCATCTGTCGTTGAACACTTAGGTTGCTTCCATGACCTACCAATTGTAAATAGAGATGCAATGAACATTGTGGTACATGCCTCTTTTTGAATTACGGTTTTCTCAGGGTATATGCCCAGTAGTGGGATTGCTGGGTTGTATGGTAGTTCTATTTTTAGTTTTTTAAGGAACCTCCATACTGTTCTCCATGGTGGCTGTATCAATTTACATTCCCACCAACAGTGCAAGAGGGTTCTCTTTTCTCCACACCCTCTCCAGCATTTATTGTTTGTAGATTTTTTGATGATGGCCATTCTGACTGGTGTGAGCTCATACCCATTGTAATTTTGATTTGCATTTCTCTAATGATTAGTAATGTTGAGCATCCTTTCATGTGTTTGTTGGCAATCTGTATATCTTCTTTGGAGAAATGTCTATTTAGGTCTTCTGCCCAGTTTGGGATTGGGTTGTTTGTTTTTTTGATATTGAGCTGCATGAGCTGCTTGTATATTTGGAGACTAATCCTTTGTCAGTTGCTTCATTTGCAAATATTTTCTCCCATTCTGAGGGTTGTCTTTTCATCTTGTTTATGTTTTCCTTGGCTGTGCAAAAGCTTTTAAGTTTCATTGAGTCCCATTTGTTTATTTTTGTTTTTATTTCCATTTCTCTAGGTGGTGGGTCAAAAAGGATCTTGCTGTGATTTATGTCACAGAGTGTTCTGCCTATATTTTCCTCTAAGAGTTTGATAGTGTCTGGCCTTACATTTAGGTCTTTAATCCATTTTGAGTTTATTTTTGTGTATGGTGTTAGGGAGTGTTCTAATATCATTCTTTTACATGTAGCTGTCCAGTTTTCCCAGAACCACTTATTGAAGAGGCTGTCTTTTCTCCATTGTATATTCTTGCCTCCTTTATCAAAAATAAGGTGACCATAAGTATGTGGGTTGATCTCTGGGCTTTCTATCCTGTTCCATCAATCTATATTTCGTTTGTGCCAGTACCATACTGTCTTGATGACTGTACCTTTGTCATATATTTTGAAGTCCGGGAGCCTGATCCTCCAGCTCCGTTTTTCTTTCTCAAGATTACTTTGGCTATTCGGAGTCATTTGTGTTTCCATACAAATTGTGAAATTTTTTGCTCTAGTTCTGTGAAAAATGCCAGTGGTCGTTTGATAGGGATTGCATTGAATCGGTAGATTGCTTTGGGTAGTATAGTCATTTTCATAATGTTGATTCTTCCAGTCCAAGAACATGGTATATCTCTCCATCTGTTGGTATCATCTTTAATTTCTTTCATCAGTGTCTTATAGTTTTCTGCATGCAAGTCTTTTGTCTCCTTAGGTAGGTTTAATCCTAGGTATTTTATTCTTTTTATTGCAGTGGTAAATGGGAGTGTTTCTTTAATTTCTCTTTCAGACTTTTCATCATTAGTGTATAGGAATGCAACAGATTTCTGTGCATTAATTTTGTATCCTGCTACTTTACCAAATTCATTGATGAGCTCTAGTAGTTTTCTGGTAGCATTTTTAGGATTCTCTATGTACAGTATCATGTCATCTGCAAACAGTGACAGCTTTACTCCTTCTTTTCCAATTTGGATTCCTTTTATTTCTTTTTCTTCTCTGATTGCTGTGGCTAAAACTTCCAAAACTATGTTGAATAATAGTGGTGAGAGCGGACATCCTTGTCTTCTTCCTGATCTTAGAGGAAATGGTTTCAGTTTTTCACCATTGAGAACGATGTTGGCTGTGGGTTTTTCATATATGGCCTTTATTATGTTGAGGAAAGTTCCCTCTATGCCTACTTTCTGGAGGGTTTTTATCATAAATGTGGGTTGAATTTTGTCAAAAGCTTTTTCTGCATGTATTGAGATGATCATATGGTTTTTCTCCTTCAGTTTGTTAATATGGTGTATCACATTGATTGATTTGAGTACATTGAAGAATCCTTGCATTCCTGGGATAAATCCCACTTGATCATGGTGTATGATCCTTTTAATGTGCTGTTGGATTCTGTTTGCTAGTATTTTGTTGAGGATTTTTGCATCTATGTTCATCAGTGATATTGTCCTGTAGTTTTCTTTCTTTGTGACATCTTTGTCTGATTTTGGTATCAGGGTGATGGTGGCCTCATAGAATGAGATTGGGAGTGCTCCTCCCTCTGCTATATTGTGGAAGAGTTTGAGAAGGATAGGTGTTAGCTCTTTTGTAAATGTTTGATAGGATTCGCCTGTGAAGCCATCTGGTCCTGGGCTTTTGTTGGAAGATTTTTAATCACAGTCTCAATTTCAGTGCTTGTGATTGGTCTGTTTATATTTTCTATTTCTTCCTGGTTCAGTCTCGGAAGGTTGTGCTTTTCTAAGAACGTGTCCATTTCTTCAGGTTGTCCTTTTTATTGACATATAGTTGCTTGTAGTAATCTCTCATGATCCTATGTATTTCTGCAGTGTCAGGTGTTACTCCTCCTTTTTCATTTCTAATTCTACTGATTTGAGTCTTCTCCCTTTTTTTCTTGATGAGTCTGGCTAATGGTTTGTCAACTTTGTTTATATTCTTAAAGAACCAACTTTTAGTTTTATTGATCTTTGTTATTGTTTTCTTCATTTCTTTTTCATTTATTTCTGACCTGATCTTTATGGTTTCTTTCCTTCTGCTAACTTTGGGTTTTTTTTGGTTCTTCTTTCTCTAATTGCTTTAAGTGTAAGGTTAGGTTGTTTATTTGAGATGTTTGTTGTTTCTTGAGGTAGGATTGGATTGCTATAAACTTCCCTCTTAGAACTGCTTTTGCTGATCCCAAAGGTTTTGGGTCATCGTGTTTTCATTGTCATTTGTTTCTAGGTTTTTTTTTTTGATTTCCTTTTTGATTTCTTCAGTGATCTTTTGGTTACTTAGTAGTGTATTGTTTAGCCTCCATGTGTTTGTATTTTTTACAGATTTTTTCCTGTAATTGATATCTAGTCTCATAGCGTTGTGGCGGAAAAGATACTTGATATGATTTCAATTTTCTTAAATTTACCAAGGCTTGATTTGTAACCCAAGATATGATCTATCCTGGAGAGTTTTCCATGAGCAATTGGGAAGAAAGTGTATTCTGTTGTTTTTGGATGGAATGTCCTATAAATATCAATTAAGTCCACCTTGTTTAATGCGTCATTTAAAGCTTGTTTTTCCTTGTTTATGTTCATTTTGTATGATCTGTCCATTGGTGAAAGTGGGGTGTTAAAGTCCCCTACTATGCCTGTCTGTGTGACTGTCTGTTTCCCCTTTTATGGCTGTTAGCATTTGCCTTATGTATTGAGGTGCTCCTATGTTGGGTGCATAAAGATTTACAATTGTTATATCTTCTTCTTGGATTGTTCCCTTGATCATTATGTAGTGTTCTTCTTTGTGTCTTGTAAGAGTCTTTATTTAAAAGTGTATTTTTTCTGATATGAGAATTGGTACTCCAGCTTTCTTTCGATTTCCATTTGCATGGAATATCTTTTTCCATCTGCTCACTTTGAATCTATATGTGTCCCTAGGCCTGAAGTGGGTCTCTTGTAGACAGCATATCTACCAGACTTATTTTTGTATCCATTCAGCCAGTCTGTTTCTTTTGGCTAGAGCATTTAATCCATTTACATTTAAGGTAGTTATCAATATATATGTTCCTATTACCATTTTCTTAATTGTTTTGGGTTTGTTATTGTAGATCTTTTCCTTCTCTTATGTTTCCTTCCTAGAGAACTTCCTTTAACATTTGTTGTAAAGCTGGTTTGGTGATGTGGAATTCTCTTAGCTTCTTTTTTTTTTTTTTTTTTTTTTTTAATGAAGTGAAATTGTTTTCCTTATTTGATGTAATTTACAGAGAAATGTTTGATTCTAGAGCCCAGGGACTTTTCTTTTTTATTTATTTATTTATTTATTTATTTACTTTTGGCTGTGTTGGGTCTTCGTTTCTGTGTGAGGGCTTTCTCTAGTTGTGGAAAGCGGGGGCCACTCTTCATCGCAGCGCGCGGGCCTCTCACTATTGCGGCCTCTCTTGTTGCAGAGCACAGGCCCTAGTCGTGCAGGCTCAGTAGTTGTGGCTCACGGGCCTAGTTGCTCCGCGGCATGTGGGATCTTCCCAGACCAGGGCTCTAACCTGTGTCCCCTGCATTGGCAGGCAGATTCTCAACCACTGCGCCACCAGGGAAGCCCCTCTCTTAGCTTTTGCTTGTCTGTAAAGGTTTTAATTTCTCCGTTGAATATGAATGAGATTCTTGCCTAGTAGAGTAATCTTGGTTGTAGGCTTTTCTCTTTCATCACTTTAAATATGTCCTGCCACTCCCTTCTGGCTTGCAGAGTTTCTGCTGAAAGGTCAGCTGTTAACCTTATAGGGATTCCCTTGTATGTTATTTCTTGTTTATCCCTTGCTGCTGTTAATATTTTTTCTTTGTATTTAATTTTTGATAGTTTGATTAATATGTGTCTTGGCACATGTTTCTGCTTGGATTTATCCTGTATGGACTCTGCACTTCCTGCACTTGATTGACTATTTCCTGTCCCATATTGGGGAAGTTTTCAACTATAATGTCTTCAAATATTTTCTCAGATCTGTTTCTTTCTCTCTTCTTCTTCTGGGACACCTATAATTATAATATTGGTGCGTTTAATGTTGTCCCAGTGGTCTCTGAGACTGTCCTTCATTCTTTTCATTCTTTTTTCTTTATTCTCCTCTGTGGTACTTATTTCCACTATTTTAGCTTCCCGGTCATTTATCCGTTCTTCTGCCTCAGTTGTTCTGCTATTGATTCTTTCTATAGAATTTTAAATTTCATTTATTGTGTTGTTCATCATTGTTTGTTTGCTCTTTAGATCCTCTAGGTCCTTGTTAACCTTTTCTTGTATTTTCTTCATTCTATTTCCAAGATTTTGGATCATGTTTACTATCATTACTCTGAATTCTTTTTCAGGAGACTGCCTATTTCCTCTTCATTTGTTTGGTCTGGTGGGTTTTTCCCTTCCACCTTCATCTGCTGTGTGTTTCTCTGTCTTCTCATTTTGCTTAACTTACTGTGTTTGGGGTCTCCTTTTCGCAGGCTGCAGTCTTGTAATTCTGGTTGTTTTTGCTGTCTTCCCCCAGTGTCTAAGGTTGGTTCAGTAGGTTGTGTAGGCTTCCTGATGGAGGGGACTGGTGCTTGTATTCTGGTGGATGAGGCTGGATCTTGTGTTTCTGGTGGGAACGAATGTGTCCGGTGGTTTGTTTTGGGGTGTCTGTGACCTTGTTATGACTTTAGGCAGCCTCTCTGCTAATGGATGGGGTTGTGTTCCTATCTTTCTAGTTGTTTGGCATAGGGTGTCCATCACTGTAGCTTTCTGGTCGTTGAGTGGAGCTGGGTCTTAACTTTGAGATGAATATCTCTGGGAGAGTTTTTGCCGTTTGATATTATGTGGAGCTGGGATTTCTCTGGTGGACCAGTGTCCTGAACTCAGCTCTCCCACCTCAGAGGCACAGGCTTGAAACCTGGCCATAGCACCAAGACCCTGTCAGCCACACAGATGATTTTGGAGCTCCAGAAGTCCCTAGATCTGCCATTTTCACATTGGAGAACCAGGGAAACCAGGGTGTCCAGAGGTGCAAGAACCAGGAGTGCCAATGTTAAAACTTGGTTTTTAGGTTTTCTCAAGGGCCCATGTTCCAGGACATCCCATAATCTCATGAAAAATGTAGGAATTATTGAGTAAGGCTAAGCCTACAAGGGAGCTACTGGCAGAGTAACCTGAGGTCAACCTCAGTCCAAAAATACTAGACAGAAAAATTCCAGAAGTAAACAATTCAGAAATTTTGAATTTCATGCTGGTCTGAGTTGCATGAGGAAATCTCGCTATATTTAAATTTAGATGATACATCCGTAGTTTTTGATCCTGCTTTTTAACCTGATGCCATATCATGAACAAAACCCACATTTTAAAATATTTTAAAAGAAACAATTTTCCTACTTTTTGATGTTACAAAGAGTTCTGAAATCAACATTTTTGAGCACAAATCTTTGTTCAAACCTATGACCAATTTTTAGAATAAATGATGGGTTTCTGCTCTCAAAGAGTTCACTTCTGGCTTGGGAATGAGAGGGCAGGGAGATAATGGGAGAAATAATTTTCATGCACGTGGTGGATTGGACAATGGAAACAGAATACTGGGCGCAAAGGTGAGAAAAACAGGGAAGACATCAGCAGCGGTGACGGATTTGTCAAGATGTGTTTAGACATGCTTCCTTAAGTCCTCTGACAGTTAATGGCACATATTTCAGATGTGCCCCTGAAAGAGTGGTGTAGTCTAAGGCCTTACTCCCCAAGTGTGGCCTCAGACCAGCAGCATCAACTACTTGGGAGTCGCTACAAATGCAGAACCTCAGACCCTACTCCAGACCTTGAAAAACTGTAGATAGCATCACTGTTATCCCATCCTACGTCTTTGTGTTCTAACCAGCTGATAAGCCTGCATTTTTAGCTTACAGCCTGATTTCCCTTTCCATCAACACAGAGCCCATGTTTGAAAATGCATGAGCAGTTATTGCTATTATGATGATGACTATTATTACTATTACCTTGATTTTATGGTGTATAGTTTCTTTTAAGAGCAGAAAAGGCTTAAGAAATATTATATCACTAATCCTTACAATATCACTGTGAAATAGGTAGGTGGCAAATATAAACAAGTATCAATATTATGCTAAATCATACTTAAGTATATGGTGTGAAATCCTGAGCAATCTAATGAAAGCAAAATCCTTTTGTTGCAGATGAAGTATTTTATGTTTATATCTCTTATGTTAAATCTCCAATGGATAGGGCTTGGTGACCTATTCTATTTTTCTCTACCTCTCATTTAAATAATGTTCATTTTGCATTTATATGAAAAAAAGTTAGATATATTTTGAAAAAATTCTAGGCCTTAAGGAGATTTTACAAACGTGACCTCAGCAATGACCATATATGAGGGAAACAGACATACTTAGAAGTACAAATGGAATTGAAATAAAAGGCTGTAATTCAATCTGGTCAGCTTCTATATTGAGGCATTACTGGACTGAATCCAACCCTTCTTTCCATCTTGCCAGTTACTATGTCAAACTAGTTCTTTCCAAACTTTAGTCACTTTTTTCATCACATTCATTAATTTATTATTTATCTTTAAAAACAACTAATTAAAAAATCCTAAATACATTTTCCTTAAAAAGAAATTTCATATTACCACCACAAATGGAAGACCAGTAAGTTCTACTTGGTATAAAATAAAGTAATACTAAAAACAAACACCATGAAACCAAACTATGTTATTAATTCTAGTCTTTATCCTTTGAGCCTGAGGCTGGCTCTCTCTCTCTGTTAAAAAGAGAGATTTAGCAAGTACTGGAGTGGTGTGAAAGATATATTGGCACCAAAGCGAGATTCTCTTCTTGAGGCAATTAGGAGAATTAACAGAGTTACTAAGAGATTATTTTTCTGACTTTATAATTCAATGTTATTTAATGCCCACATGTGTACTACTTAAAATCATTTCCCTTAACTCCCCTAGTTTTGAACATTAATTCTCAGAAGTAACCAGAGTGGCCTACCCACAATTTCCCCTATTACTTCTGCATCCTCCTGCTAAATACTTCCTGCTCTGAGCCTTTGTAAAGCGTATCCCATCTGATATGACTTCTCCTTTTTTCTGACCATCTGAATCTTTTCAGCCTTTAAGACTGACTCTAAATTCCTCTGGATGAGATTCCTTCATTTCCTGGGCTTGTGGAAATGTCAGCCTCTTTTAAATTCCTTTTACAGCACTCACTTCATATTTATCATACACCAACTTAATGGTTGATTGAGAATCTTCTTGTGGGAGAACCTGCCTTCATTACCAACTAGGTGCTAAGCTTTCTGAGGGCAGCATGGCACCAGAAGCTCCTTCTCAGCATGGTGCCTTGCAAGGAGCAGGTGCTCAGTCAGTAACTGTTGCTTATTTGAGACAAAATTTCTCTGACTCTGCTCTATTTATGTTTTGAAAATTCATATGCTAAGTGGGGCTGTATCTACAGGAGATTGATAGCTCTGAGGGTTCCCGATTTACCTTGTCACTCTGTTTGGTGCCATTACAGCAGAAGTAGAAATTTTCGGCAGCTTGATTTCTGCTTTGACCTCGAAGTTGTGGTTTGTGCTATTTGTGACATTTTTAGGGACCTTAGGATAGCCCTGTTAACTCAGAGAAGGTAAATTAAATCAAATGTAAACTTTGGGTTTGGATTCAATCTAGTAGCCCAACCATTTAGAATTCATAGAAAGCATCCCTGGAAGAGGCAAAGAAAGCATCTTAGACCACCCGATACAGTTTTCATTATTCAAGCCATCAGATCTTAACTTCTTTCTTCAGCATGCAATACTTTTTGGACTCTGCCTACCATGATATGATTTTTAATTTAATCCTTCCTTTTGGGCTCTGCTTGCCAGGTTGATTAACTGCATTTGTCTCATATCCTGAAAGGTAATTGTTTTTAAGATTTGGATGCAGTATTCCCCAAAAGATCACCAAATTTACAAAAACATTATTACTGCTGAAATCTTGACATTTCACTTGGGTAAAATTGTAAGTACCGAGATCATTATCTAAATACTGATAAACTTTCCCTGTTTGAAATCTTTCCTTGTGTAAGGTTATACTTGATATAACTTTTAAGTTATTTGATGGCTGTAAGGACTTTCTTCAGGAATATACTCTTTTTGCAGAGACCTTGTTTACATCTAGAAGCTTTTCAAAATTTCTTTTCAAAAACAGCTAGAGTACATTTTAAACAATATAGAAAATTATTATAAAAGACTGGAATTTACATAGGAATCAGAGATGTCAAATTCAACCAAGCAAATCCATAGTTCCTTCTTATGTTTGGTTAGAGGTGTTGAGATTGCATAAAATTGCCTGTATCTGTAGGAATATTAAAGGGTTAATCTGTTTCATTTACTTAAATATTCCAAACTATGATGAAAACATTTTTGCACCTAAGAGGAAAGATTGTGGGTGAAAAACTGAAGATACATGATTTATCACTCCCCTCACAAATAAAATTTATTCATTGCATCCACCAGCCATCACACAGATGGTCAGAAAATTGGCTTTGTGTAGGGATGTGGATTCAGGCATGAATATTAATATGAGACAGATGTAAACGCATATTAATATGCATTTGCTTTGCATGGACTGACATTACACTATTTTCATTAAAGAAACTGCATTTGAAAAGAAAGTATAGGTCACCTTTTACAAAGCATAAAATTGTATGGTAGATATATTTGTGGGCTCTGGAAAACTGCTGTTGATAAGAAATGGAAGAATTAATGTTGAATCTGTGGTTGGATGTTTACAACATGGCAGCAGAAGCATCAGAAAGATTTTGCTCCTCTGATTACAATTAAACTATATTTTTGAATTTTAGCCATACAAAGTACAGGCTGCCACTTGAGCAATCTAGGAAGCAAAGCCCTGCTTGGATATGATACATGGACAAGTATAAATTATGAGGAGTCTAAGATAAGCTAAACTATCTAGAAAGATCATTCACATCCTAAGACAAATTTTCAGTGTGTGGTTGCCGTAATGGCAGTGATTCATAAAAATATAAGATTTATGCAGGCATCGTACTTTGGGAATATTTTTTTTTTGGTGCAGGACAGCATTTATGCTCACATCAGCGCCAGCATCTGTGCTGTTAGTATCTGCTTATGGTAGCATTGTGCTTCCTTCCCAAGTGGAAGGAGAGAACGTGACATTGTAAAAAGCTATTCACATGCTTGCTGCTTTGTACTCACAAACCATTCACAGGGTGTTTTGCCACTAAAATATTGCTTACTGGAGAGAACAGCAGCTTTCTTGCGTTTGCGAATCCCTTTAAAACTGCTGTGTTGGCTCTTCAGGCAAACATGATTACCTCCCAGCCCATGAATGTGCAAGTTAATAATTATAAATGATCTGTTATTGATTATTCAGTTCAGTGACCTCACTAATCCTTACAGAACCTCCATGAAGCTTCTGAATTCCATTTACCAGCTCCGATTTCCCCCTGACTTTATGCCTTTCCACTGTACGTTCAAAAAATTCATCTGGAGGTCTAGCCATGTGTCCACAAATGGAGCTGACATCTTCCCCCTCAATATATGGAATAGTGGAGTAGGCGTGGAACCTGGTCTAGGGTCAGGAAGCTTTGGGTTCGAATCCTGGCTCTGCCTTTCACTGGCCATATGACCCAGGCAAAGAGCAGGTTATGAACACCGTTGGTGTGGTTCCTAAAGTTGCAATTCAGAGTTCCACATCTAGTCACTTCCAAAGAAACAAACAAACAAAAAATCTTTATTTCCCACTTGAGGGTGGCTAGGTGTCATAGCAAATAGAACACAGGGTGATTACAGAATATATGTAATAGGTCCCCTGACCCTACTTCTCTTCACTCATGCAGACATCCATGTTTTAAAGCAGCAATACCTAGTCAGAGGGACATATCTCTCTTTAGGAAATCTGTGGATGGATTTTGGGGTCCATGAGGTTGCTAAAATTGTGCACATAATTGCATATCATTTTTTTCAGGGAGAGGATCTACAGATTTTTTTAAAAAAATCTTATTATATTATTCTTATTTGCTTTTTTTTTTAAAACATCTTTATTGGAGTATGATTGCTTTACAATGGTGTGTTAGTTTCTACTTTTTAACAAAGTGAATCAGCTATACATATACATATATCCACATATCTCCTCCCTCTTGCGTCTCCCTCCCACCCTCCCTATCCCCTCCCCTAGGTGTTCACAAAGCACCGACCTGATCTCCCTGTGCTATGCAGCTGCTTCCCACTAACTATTTATTTTACATTTGGTAGTGTATATATGTCCATGCCACTCTCTCACCCTGTCACATCTTACCCCTCCCCCTCCCCATATCCTCAAGTCCATTCTCTAGTAGGTCTGTGTCTTTATTCCCGTCTTGCCACTAGGTTCTTCATGACTTTTTTTTCCCCCGTAGATTCCATATATATGTGTTAGCATACTGTATTTGTTTTTCTCTTTCCGACTTACTTCACTCTGTATGACAGACTCTAACTCCATCCACCTCACTACAAATACCTCCATTTCATTTCTTTTTATGGCTGAGTAATATTCCATTGTATATATGTGCCACATCTTCTTTATCCATTCATCCGATGATGGACACTTAGGTTGCTTCCATGTCCTGGCTATTATAAATAGAGCTGCAATGGACATTTTGGTACATGACTCTTTTTGAATTATGGTTTTCTCAGGGTATATGCCCAGTAGTGGGATTGCTGGGTCGTATGGTAGTTCTATTTTTAGTTTTTTAAGGAACCTCCATACTGTTCTCCATAGTGGCTGTATCAGTTTACATTCCCACCAACAGTGCAATAGGGTCCCCTTTTCTCCACACCCTCTCCAGCATTTATTGTTTCTAGATTTTTTGATGATGGCCATTCTGACCGGTGTGAGATGATATCTCATTGTAGTTTTGATTTGCATTTCTCTAATGATTAATGATGTTGAGCATTCTTTCATGTGTCTGCTGGCAATCTGTATATCTTCTTTGGAGAAATGTCTATTTAGGTCTTCTGCCCATTTTTGGATTAGGTTGTTTGTGTTTTTGTTATTGAGCTGCATGAGCTGCTTGTAAATCTTGGAGATTAATCCTTTGTCACTTGCTTCATTTGCAAATATTTTCTCCCATTCTGAGGGTTGTCTTTTGGTCTTGTTTATGGTTTCCTTTGATGTGCAAAAGCTTTTAAGTTTCATTAGGTTCCATTTGTTTATTTGTGTTTTTATTTCCATTTCTCTAGGAGCTGGGTCAAAAAGGATCTTGCTGTGATTTATGTCATAGAGTGTTCTGCCTATGTTTTCCTCTAAGAGTTTGATAGTGTCTGGCCTTACACTTAGGTCTTTAATCCATTTTGAGTTTATTTTTGTGTATGGTGTCAGGGAGTGTTCTAATTTCATACTTTTACATGTACCTGTCCAGTTTTCCCAGCACCACTTATTGAAGAGGCTGTCTTTTCTCCACTGTATATGCTTGCCCCCTTTATCAAAGATAAGGTGACCATATGTGCGTGGGTTTATCTCTGGGCTTTGAATCCTGTTCCATTGATCTATGTTTCTGTTTTTGTGCCAGTACCAAACTCTCTTGATTACTGTAGCTTTGTAATATAGTCTGAAGTCAGGGAGCCTGATTCCTCCAGCTCCATTTTTCGTTCTCAAGATTGCTTTGGCTATTCGGGGTCTTTTGTGTTTCCATACAAATTGTGAAATTTTTTATTCTAGTTCTGTGAAAAATGCCAGTGGTAGTTTGATAGGGATTGCATTGAATCTGTAGATTGCTTTGGGTAGTAGTGTCATTTTCACAATGTTGACTCTTCCAATCCAAGAACATGGTATATCTCTCCATCTATTTGTATCATCTTTAATTTCTTTCATCAGTGTCCTATAATTTTCTGCATACAGGTCTTTTGTCTCCTTAGGTAGGTTTATTCCTAGATATTTTATTCTTTTTGTTGCAGTGGTAAACGGGAGTGTTTTCTTAATTTCACTTTCAGATTTTTCATCACTAGTGTATAGGAATGCAAGAGATTTCTGTGCATTAATTTTGTATCCTGCTACTTTACCAAATTCATTGATTAGCTCTAGTAGTTTTCTGGTAGCATCTTTAGGATTCTCTATGTATAGTATCATGTCATCTGCAAACAGTGACGGCTTTACTTCTTCTTTTCCGATTTGGATTCCTTTTATTTCTTTGTCTTCTCTGATTGCTGTGGCTAACACTTCCAAAACTATGTTGAATAATAGTGGTGAGAGTGGGCAACCTTGTCTTGTTCCTGATCTTAGTGGAAATGGTTTCAGTTTTTCACCATTGAGGACAATGTTGGCTGTGGGTTTGTCATATATGGTCTTTATTATGTTGAGGAAAGTTCCCTCTATGCCTACTTTCTGCAGGGCTTTTATCATAAATGGGTGTTGAATTTTGTCGAAAGCTTTCTCTGCATCTATTGAGATGATCATATGGTTTTTCTCCTTCAATTTGTTAATATGGTGTATCACGTTGATTGATTTGAGTATATTGAAGAATCCTTGCATCCCTGGGATAAACCCCACTTGATCATGGTGTATGATCCTTTTAATGTGCTGTTGGATTCTGTTGGCTAGTATTTTGTTGAGGATTTTTGCATCTATGTTCATCAGTGATATTGGCCTGTAGTTTTCTTTCTTTGTGACATTTTTGTCTGGTTTTGGTATCAGGGTGATCGTGGCCTCGTAGAATGAGTTGGGGAATGTTCCTCCCTCTGTAATATTTTGGAAGAGTTTGAGAAGGATAGGTGTTAGCTCTTCTCTAAATGTTTGATAGAATTCACCTGTGAAGCCATCTGGTCCTGGGCTTTTGTTTGTTGGAAGATTTTTAATCACAGTCTCAATTTCAGTGCTTGTGATTGGTCTGTTTATATTTTCTATTTCTTCCTGGTTCAGTCTCGGCAGCTTGTGCATTTCTAAGAATCTGTCCATTTCTTCCTGGTTGTCCATTTTGTTGGCATAGAGTTGCTTGTAATAATCTCTCATGATCGTTTGTATTTCTGCAGTGTCAGTGGTTAGTTCTCCTTTTTCATTTCTAATTCTATTGATAAGAGTCTTCTCCCTTTTTTTCTTGATGAGTCTGGCTAATGGTTTATCAGTTTTGTTTATCTTCTCAAAGAACCAGCTTTTAGTTTTATTGATCTTTGCTATTGTCTCCTTCATTTCTTTTTCATTTATTTCTGATCTTATCTTTATGATTTCTTTCCTTCTGCCAGCTTTGGGTTTTTTTTTGTTCTGCTTTCTCTAATTGCTTTAGGTGCAAGGTTAGGTTGTTTATTCCAGATGTTTCCTGTTTCTTGATGTAGGCTTGTATTGCTATAAACTTCCCTCTTAGAACTGCTTTTGCTGCATCCCATAGGTTTTGGGTTTTCATGTCTCCATTGTCATTTGTTTCTAGGTAGTTTTTGATTTCCCCATTGATTTCTTCAGTGATCACTTCGTTATTAAGTAGTGTATTGTGTAGCCTCCATGTGTT
The DNA here is from genome assembly GCF_028021215.1 of Eschrichtius robustus. Taxonomy (NCBI): domain Eukaryota; kingdom Metazoa; phylum Chordata; class Mammalia; order Artiodactyla; family Eschrichtiidae; genus Eschrichtius; species Eschrichtius robustus. The sequence goes on along the minus strand of NC_090840.1, from coordinate 44,053,023 downwards.
TGTATTTTTAACAGATCTTTTCCTGTAATTGATATCTAGTCTCATAGCATTGTGGTCGGAAAAGATACTTGATACGATTTCAATTTTCTTAAATTTACCAAGGCTTGATTTGTGACCCAAGATATGATCTATCCTGGAGAATGTTCCATGAGCACTTGAGAAAAATGTGTATTCTGTTGTTTTTGGGTGGAGTGTCCTATAAATATCTATTAAGTCCATCTTGTTTAGTGTATCATTTAAAGCTTGTGTTTCCTTATTTATTTTCATTTTGGATGATCTGTCCATTGGTGAAAGTGGGGTTTTAAAGTCCCATACTATGATTGTGTTACTGTCAATTTCCCCTTTTATGGCTGTTAGTATTTGCCTTATGTATTGAGGTGCTCCTATGTTGGGTGCATAAATATTTACAATTGTTATAGCTTCCTCTTGGATCGATCCCTTGATCATTATATAGTGTTGTTCTTTGTCTTTTGTAATAGTCTTTATTTTAAAGTCTATTTTGTCTGATATGAGAATTGCTACTCCAGCTTTCTTTTGATTTCCAGTTGCGTGGAATATCTTTTTCCATCCCCTCACTTTCAGTCTGTATGTGTCTCTAGGTCTGAAGTGGGTCTCTTGTAGACAGCATATATATGGGTCTTGTTTTTGTATCCATTCAGCCAGTCTGTGTCTTTTGATGGGAGCATTTAATCCATTTACATTTAAGGTAATTATCGATATGTATGTTCCTATTCCCATTTTCTTAAATATTTTGTGTTTGTTATTGTAGGTGTTTTCCTTCTCTTGTGTTTGTTGCCTAGAGAAGTTCCTTCAGCATTTGTTGTAAAGCTGATTTGGTGGTGCTGACCTCTCTCAGCTTTTGCTTGTCTGTAAAGGTTTTAATTTCTCCATCAAATCTGAATGAGATCCTTGCTGGGTAGAATATCTTGGTTGTAGGTTTTTCTCCTTCATCACTTTAAGTATATCCTGCCACTCCCTTCTGGCTTGCAGAGTTTCTGCTGAAAGATCAGCTGTTAACCTTATGGGGATTCCCTTGTGTGTTATTTGTTCTTTTTCCCTTGCTGCTTTTAATATGTTTTCTTTATATTTAATTTTTAATAGTGTGATTAATATGTATCTTGGCATGTTTCTCCTTGGATTTATCCTGTATGGGACTCTCTGTGCTTCCAGGACTTGATTAACTATTTCCTTTCCCATATTAGGGAAGTTTTCAACTATAATCTCTTCAAATATTTTCTCAGTCCCTTTCTTTTTCTCTTCTTCTTCTGGGACCCCTATAATTTGAATGTTGGTGCATCTAATGTTGTCCCAGAGGTCTCTGAGACTGTCCTCAGTTCTTTTCATTCTTTTTTCTTTATTCTGCTCTGCTGTAGTTATTTCCACTATTTTATCTTCCAGGTCACTTATCCGTTCTTCTGCCTCAGTTATTCTGCTATTGATCCCATCTAGAGTATTTTTAATTTCATTTATTGTGTTTTTCATCGTTGTTTGTTTGCTCTTTAGTTCTTCTACGTCCTTGTTAAATGTTTCTTGCATTTTGTCTGTTCTATTTCCAAGATTTTGGATCATCTTTACTATCATTATTCTGAATTCGTTTTCAGGTAGACTGCCTATTACCTCTTCATTTTTTAGGTCTGGTGTGTTTTGACCCTGCTCCTTCATCTGCTGTGTGTTTTTCTGTCTTCTCATTTTGCTTATCTTACTGTGTTTGGGGTCTCCTTTTCACAGGCTGCAGGCTCATAGTTCCCGTTGTTTTTGGTATCTGTCCCCAGTGGCTAAGGTTGGTTCAGTGGGTTGTGTAGGCTTCCTGGTGTAGGGGACTAGTGCCTGTGTTCTGGTGGATGTGGCTGGATCTTGTCTTACTGGTGGGCACGTCCACGTCTGGTGGTGTGTTTTGGGGTGTCTGTGGCCTTATTATGATTTTAGGCAGCCTCTCTGCTAATGGATGGGGCTGTGTTCCTGTCTTGCTAGTTGTTTGGCATAGGGTGTCCAGCACTGTAGCTTACTGGTCATTGAGTGAAGCTGGGTCTTGGTGTTGAGATGGAGATCTCTGGGAGATTTTCGCCATTTGGCATTACGTGGAGCTGGGAGGTCTCTTGTGGACCAGTGTCCTGAAGTTGGCTTTCTCACCTCAGAGGCACAGCCCTAATGCCTGGCTGGAGCACCAAGAGCCTTTCATCCACACAGCTCAGAATAAAAGGGAGAAAATATAGAAAGAAAGAAAGAGGATAAAATAAAATAAAATAAAATAAAATAAAGCTATTATAATAAAAAATACGAAAAATATTATTAAGAAAAAATTTATTATGAAAAATTTTTTTTTAGTTTTTAAAAATAAATTTATTAATTTTTTATAATAAAAAATAAGAAAAAAATTATTTAAAAAAATTTATTAAGAAAACAATTTTTAATTTTTTAAAATAAAAATATGAAAAAACTTATTAAGAAAAAATATTTTTTTAATTTTAAAAATAGAAAATAATGAAAAAATTATTAAGAAAACATTTATTAAGAAAAAAAATTTTTTTAAGTAAAAAAAAAAAAAAAAAAAATGGACGGACTGAACCCTATGAGAAATGGTGAAAGCAAAGCTATACAGACAAAATCTCCCTCAGAAACATACACATATACAGTCACAAAAAAAGGAAAAGGGGAAAAATTAATATATCCTGCTCCCAAAGTCCACCTCCTGAATTTGGGATGATTCGTTGTCTATTCAGGTATTCAACAGATGCAGGTACATCAAGTTGTTTGTGGAGCTTTAATCCGCTGCTTCTGAGGCTGCTGCAAGAGATTTCACTTTCCCTTCTTTGTTCGTACAGCTCCCGGGGTTCAGCTTTGGATTTGGACCCGCCTCTGTGTGTAGGTCCCCTGAGGGCGTCTGTTCCCCGCCCAGACAGAACGGGGTTAAAGGAGCAGCTGCTTCGGGGGCTCGGGCTCACTCAGGCGGGGGGGTGTGTGAGGGAGGGTTATGGAGGATGCGGGGTGAGCCTGCGGCGGCAGAGGCCAGCGTGACGTTGCAGCAGCCTGAGGTGCGCCGTGCGTTCTCCCGGGGAAGTTGTCCCCGGATCACAGGAGCCTGGCCGTGGTAGGCTGCACCGGCTCCCGGGAGGGGCGGTGTGGGGAGTGACCTGTGCTCACACACAGGCTTGTTGATGGCGGCAGCAGCAGCCTTAGCGTCTCATGCCCGTCTCTGGGGTCCGCGCTGGTAGCCGCGGCTCGCGCCCGTCTCTGGAGTTCGTTTAGGTGGCGCTCTGAATCCCCTCTCCTTGCGCGCTGCAAAATAAAGAGGCAAGAAAAAGTCTCTTGCCTCTTCAGCCGCCGCAGACTTTTTCCTGGACTCCCTGCCGGCTAGCTGTGGTGCGCTAACCCCTTCAGGCTGTGTTCACGCCGCCAACCCCAGTCCTATCCCTGCGATCCGACCGAAGCCCAAACCCCAACTCCCAGCCCCCACCCACCCCTGCGGGTGAGCAGACAAGCTTCTCCAGCTGGTGAGTGCTGCTTGGCACCGATCCTCCATGCGGGAATCTCTCCGCTTTGCCCTCTGCACCCCTGTGGCTGCGCTCTCCTCTGTGGCTCTGAAGCTTCCCCCCTCTGCCACCCGCAGTCCCCACCTGCAAAGGGGTTTCCTAGTGTGTGGAAACCTTTCCTCCTTCACAGCTCCCTCCCACTGGTGCAGGTCCCGTCCCTATTCTTTTGTGTCTGTTATTTCTTTTTTCTTTTGCCCTACCCAAGTACGTGGGGAGTTTCTTGCCTTTTTTGGAGGTCTGACGTCTTCTGCCAGCGTTCAGTGGGTGTTCTGTAGGAGCAGTTCCACATGTAGATGTATTTCTAATGTATCTGTGGGAAGGAAGGTGATCTCCGCGTCTTACTCTTCTGCTATCTTGCCCAGACCTCCCAGGTTGGAAATATTTTCTCCACTCGTAAATCTGGATTAGGTGTTTCTGCTCTGAGTTTCAATGGTCCCCTCCACTTCCTCTAAATCATAGCATTTATCAAAGTGCATCTGAATTGCCTGTTTAATTGTCTGCCTTCAGTGCTGGAGCCACAAAGGCTTAGAGGCCAATAAGCTTCCAGTTTCCCAAAAGAAAACCTAAGTCTGTCTTATTTGCTTTTTAAATGATGTGTAGAGGGACCTTCAAGATGGCGGAGGAATAAGATGTGGAGATCACCTTCCTCCCCACAAATACATCAAAAATACATCTACATGTGGAATAACTTCTACAGAACACTTACTGAACCCTGGCAGAAGACCTCAGACTTCCCAAAAGGCAAGAAACTCCCCATGTACCTGGGTAGGGCAAAAGAGAAAAGGAAAAACAGAGACAAAAGCATAGGGATGGGACCTGCATCTCTGGGAGGAAGCTGTGAAGGAGGAAAAGTTTCCACACACTAGGAAGCCCCTTCACTGGTGGAGATGGGGGTTGGGCAGGGGGGAAGCTTTGGAGCCACGGAGGAGAGCAAAGAAACAGGGGTGCAGAGGGCAAAGCAGAGAGATTCCTGCACAGAGGGTTGTTGCTGACCATCACTCACCAGCCTGAGAGGCTTGTCTGCTCACCCACCGGGGTGTATGGGGGCTGGGAGCTGAGACTCCAGCTTCAGAGGTGAGATCCCAGGGAGAGGACTGGAGTTGGCTGCGTGAACACAGCCTGAAGGGAGCTAGTATGCCACAGCTAGTCAGGAGGGAGTCCGGGAAAAAGGCTGGCATGGCTTAAGAGGCAAGAGACCATTGTTTTGGGGTGTGCAAGGATTCAGAGCACCGCCTAAATGAGCTCCAGAGATGGGCGCAAGCCGTGGCTATCAGCGCAGACACCAGAGACGGGCATGAAACACTGAGGCTGCTTCTGCAGCCAACAAGAAGCCTGTGTGCAAGCACAGGTAACTATCCACATCTCCCCTCCCGGGAGCCTGTGCAGCCCACCACTGCCAGGGTCCTGTGATCCAGGGACAACTTCCCCGGGAGAACGCATGGTGTGCCTCAGACTGTTGCAACATCATGCTGGCCTCTGCCCCTGCAGGCTCACCCCGCATTCCATTCCCCTCCCTCCCCCTGGCCTGAGTGAGCCAGAGCCCCCTAAGCAGCTGCTACTTTAACCCTGTCCTGTTTGGGCGGGGAACAGATGCCCTCAGGTGACCTACATACAGAGGCAGGGACAATTCCTAAGCGGAACCCCAGGAGCTGTGCAAACAAAGAAGAGAAAGGGAAATTTCTCCGAGCAGCCTCAGGAGCAGCGGATTAAATCTCCACAATCAACCTGATGTACCCTGCATCTGTGGAATACCTGAATAGACAACAATCATGCCAAAATTGCGACGGTGGACTTTGGGAGCAACTGTAGACTTGGGGTTCTCCTTCTGCATCTAATTTGTTTCTGGTTTTATGTTTATCTTAGTTTAGTATTTAGAGCTTATTTCCTTTAGTAGATTTGTTTATTGATTTGGTTGCTCTCTTCCTTTTTTAAAATATATATATATTTTCTTCCCCATTTTTCTCTTTTTGTGAGTGTGTATATGTATGCTTCTTTGTGTGATTTTGTCTGTATAGCTTTGCTTTTACCATTTGTCCTATGGTTCTGTGTGTCCTTTCTTTTTTTTTTAGTATAGATTTTAGTGCTTGTTATCATTGGTGGATTTGTTTATTGGTTTGGTTGCTCTCATCTCTCTTTTTTCTTTTTTTTAATTACTTTTTTATTTTTAATTTTAATTATTTATTTTATTTTATTTATTTATTCTCTTTCTTTCTTTTTCTCCCTTTTCTTCTGAGCTGTGTGGCTGACAGGGTCTTGCTGCTCCTGCCAGATATCAGGCCTAAGCCTCTGAGGTGGGAGAGCTGAGTTCAGGACACTGGTACACCAGAGACCTCCCAGCCCCAAGTAATATCAAATGGCATAAGTTCTCCCAGAGATCTCCATCTCAACGATAGACCCCGCTCCACTGAACCACCAACAAGCTACAGTGCTGGACACCCTATGCCAAACAACTAGAAAAACAGGAACACAACCCCACCCATTAGCAGAGAGGCTGCCTAAAGTCATAATAAGGTCACAGACACCCCCAAACAAACCACTGGACACATTCCTTCCAACCAGAAACACAAGATCCAGCCTCTTCCACCAGAATACAGGCACCAGTCCCCTCCACCAGGAAGCCTACATAACCCACTGAACCAACCTTAGACACTGGGGGTAGACAGCAAAAACAATGGGAATTACGAACCTGCAGCCTGCGAAAAGGAGACCCCAAACACAGTAAGTTAAGCAAAATGAGAAGACAGAGAAACACACAGCAGATGAAGGAGGAAGGGAAAAACCCACCAGACCAAACAAATGAAGAGGAAATAGGCAGTCTCCTGAAAAAAAATTCAGAGTAATGATAGTAAACATTATCCAAAATCTTGGAAATAGAATGGAGAAAATACAAGAAACGTTTAACAAGGACGTAGAAGAACTAAAGAGCAAACAAACAATGATGAACAACACAATAAATGAAATTGAAAATTCTATAGAAGGAATCAATAGCAGAATAACTGAGGCAGAAGAATGGATAAGTGACCTGGAAGATAAAATAGTGGAAATAACTACAGGAGACCAGAATAAAGAAAAAAGAATGAAAAGAATTGAGGACAGTCTCAGAGACCGCTGGGACAACATTAAATGCACCAACATTCTAATTATAGTGGTCCCAGAAGAAAAAGAGAAAAAGAAAGGGACTGAGAAAATATTTGAAGATATTATAGTTGAAAATTTCCCCAGTATGGGAAAGGAAATAGTCAATCAAGCCCAGGAAGGGCAGAGCGTCCCATACATGATAAATCAAAGGAGAAACATGCCAAGACACATATTAATCAAACTATCAAAAATTAAATACAAAGAAAAAATATTAAAAGCAGAAAGGGAAAAACAGCAAATAATATACAAGGGAATCCCCATAAGGTTAACAGCTGATCTTTCAGCAGAAACTCTGCAAGCCAGAGGGAGTGGCAGGACATATTTAAAGTGATGAAAGGGAAAAACCTACAACCAAGATTACTTTACCCAGCAAGGATCTCATTCAGATTTGATGGAGAAATCAAAACCTTTACAGACAAGAGAAAGCTAAGAGAATTTCACATCACCAAACCAGCTTTACAACAAATGCTAAAGGAACTTCTCTAGGAAGGAAACACAAGAGAAGGAAAAGACCTACAATAACAAACCGAAAGCAATTAAGAAAATGGTAATAGGAACATATATATTGATAACTACCTTAAATGTAAATGGATTATATGCTCTAACCAAAAGACATAGACTGGCTGAATGAATCAAAAACAAGACTGGTAGATATGCCGTCTACAAGAGACCCACTTCAGTCCTAGGGACACATACAGATTGAGGGGATGGAAAAAGACATTCCATGCAAAAGGAAATCAAAAGATAGCTGGAGTAGCAATTCTCATATCAGAAAAAAATAGATTTTAAAATAAAGACTATTACAAGAGACAAAGAATGACACTACATATTGATCAAGGGATCAATCCAAGAAGAAGATATAACAATTGTAAATCTTTATGCACCCAACATAGGATCACCTCAATACATAAGGCAAATGCTAACAGCCATAAAAGGGGAAAGCAACAGTAACACAATCATACTAGGGGAATTTAATACCCCACTTTCACCAATGGACAGATCATCCAGAATGAAAATAAATAAGGAAACACAAGCTTTAAACGATGCATTAAACAAGATGGACTTAATTGATATTTATAGGACATTCTATCCAAAAACAACAGAATACACTTTCTTCTCAAGTGCTCATGGAACATTCTCCAGGGTAGATCATATTTTGGGTCAGAAATCAAGCCTTGGTAAATTTAAGAAAATTGAAATCGTATCAAGTATCTTTTCCAACCACAGTGCTATGAGACTAGGTATCAATTACAGGGAAAAAACTGTAAAAAATACAAATACATGGAGGCTAAACAATACACTACTAATTAACCAAGAGAACACTGAAGAAATCAAAGAAGAAATAAAAAAATACCTAGAGACAAATGAGAATGAAAACATGACGACCTAAAACCTATGGGATGCAGCAAAAGCAGATCTAAGAGGGAAGTTTACAGCAATACAATCCTACCTCAAGAAACAACAAACATCTGAAATAAACAACCTAACCTTACACCTAAGGTAATCAGAGAAAGAAGAACAAAAAACACCAAACTTAGCAGAAGGAAAGAAATCATAAAAATCAGATCAGAAATAAATGAAAAAAAAATGAAGAAAACGATAGCAAAGATCAATAAAACTAAAAGCTGCTTCTTTGAGATGGTAAGCAAAATTGATAAACCATTAGTCAGATTCATGAAGAAAAAAAGGGAGATGACTCAGATCAATAGAATTAGAAATGAAAACAGAGAACTAACAACTGACACTGCAGAAATACATAGGATCATGAGAGATTACTACAAGGAACTATATACCAATAAAATGGACAACCTGGAAGAAATGGAAAAATTCTTAGAAAAGCACAACCTTCTGAGACTGAATCAGGAAGAAATAGAAAATAGAAACAGACCAATCACAAGCACTGAAATGAAATTGTGATTAAAAATCTTCTATCAAGCAAAAGCCCAGGACCACATGGATTCACAAGTGAATTCTATCAAACATCTGGAGAAAAGATAACACCTATCCTTCTTAACCTCTTCCAAAATATAGCAGAGGGAGGAACACTCTCCAAACTCATTCTACGAGGCCACCATCATCCTGATGCCAAAGCCAGACAAAGATGTCACAAAGAAAGAAAACTGAAGGCCAATATCACTGATGAACATAGATGCAAAAATCTTCAACAAAATTCTACCAAACAGAATCCAACAACACATTAAAAAGATCATACACCAAGATCAAGTGGGGTTTATCCCAGGAATGCAAGGATTCTTCAATATATGCAAATCAATCAACGTGATGCACCATATTAACAAACTGAAGGATAAAAACCATACGATCATCTCAACACATGCAGAAAAGCTTTCAACAAAATTCAACACCCATTTATGATAAAAACCCTCCAGAGAGTAGGTATAGAGGGAATTTACCTCAACATAATAAAGGCTATATATGACAAACCCACAGCCAACATCGTTCTCAATGGTGAAAAACTGAAACCATTTCCACCAAGATCAGGAACAAGACAAGGTTGCCCACTCTCACCACTATTATTCAACATAATTTTGGAAGTTTTAGCCACAGCAATCAGAGAAGAAAAGGAAATAAAAGGATTGCAAATTGGAAACGAAGAAGTAAAACTGTCACTGTGTGCAGATGACATGATACTATACATAGAGAATCCTAAAGATGCTACCAGAAAACTACTAGAGCTAATCAATGAATTTGGTAAAGTAGCAGAATACAAAAATAATGCACAGAAATCTCTTACATTTCTAAACACTAATGATTAAAAATCTGAAAGAGAAATTAAGGAAACACTCCCATTTACCATTGCAACAAAAACAATAAAATACCTAGGAATAAACCTATCTAAGGAGACAAAAGACCTGTAGGCAGAAAACTATGAAACACTGATGAAAGAAATTAAAGATGATACAAACCGATGGAGAGATATACCATGTTCTTGGATTGGAAGAATCAACATTGTGAAAATGACTATACTTCCCAAAACAATCTACAAATTCAGTGCAATCCCTATCAAACAACCAATGGCATTTTTCACAGAACTAGAACAAAAATTTTCACAGTTTGTACAGAAACACAAAAACCTCTGAATAGCCAAAACAATCTTAAGAAAGAAAAATGGAGCTTGAGCAATCAGGCTCCCTGATTTCAGACTATACTACAAAGCTACAGTACTCAAGACAGTATGGTACTGGCACAAAAACAGAAATATAGATCAATGGAACAGGATAGAAAGCCCAGAGATAAACCCACACACATATGGTCACCTTATCTTTGACAAAGGAGGCAAGAATATACAGTGGAGAAAAGACAGCCTCTTCAATAAGTGTTGCTGGGAAAACTGGACAGGTTCATGTAAAAGAATGAAATTAGAACACTCAGTAACACCATACACAAAAATAAACTCAAAACGGGTTAAAGACTTAAATGTAAGGCCAGACACTATAAAACTCTTAGAAGAAAACATAGGCAGGACACTCTATGACATAATCACAGCAAGATCCTTTTTGACCCACCTTCTAGAGAAATGGAAATAAAAGCAAAAATAAACAAATGGGACCTAATGGAACATAAAAGCTTTTGCATAGCAAAGGAAACCACACACAAGATGAAAAGACAACCCTCAGAGTGGGAGGAAATATTTGCAAATGGAGCAACTGACAAAGGTTTAATCTCCAAATATACAAGCAGCTCATGCAACTCAATATCAAAAAACAAACAACCCAATCCAAAAATAGGAAGAAAACCTAAATAGACAGACATTTCTCCAAAGAAGAAATACAGATTGCCAACAAACACATGAAAGGATGCTGAACATCACTAATCATTAGAGAAATGCAAATCAAAACTACAATGAGATATCATCTCACACCGGTCAGAATGGCCATCATCAAAAAATCTACAAACAATAAATGCTGGAGAGGGTGTGGAGAAAAGGGGACCCTCTTGCACTGTTGGTGGGAATGAAACTGATACAGCCACTATGGAGAACAGTATGGAGGTTCCTTAAAAACTAAAAATACAACTACCATATGACCAAGCAATCCCACTACTAGGCATATGCCCTGAGAAAACCATAAATCAAAAAGAGTCATGTACCACAATGTTCTTTGCAGCTCTACTTACAATAGCCAGGACATGGAAGCAACCAAATTGTCCATCGACTGATAAATGGATAAAGAAGATGTGGCACATATATACAGTGGAATATTACTCAGCCATAAAAAGAAACGAAATTGAGTTATTTATAGTGAGGTGGATGGACCTAGAGTCTGTCATACAGAGTGAAGTAAGTCAGAAAGAGAAAAACAAATACTGTGTGGTAACACATATATATGGAATCTAAAAGAAAAAATGGTTCTGAAGAACCTAGGGGCAGGACAGGAACAAAGACCCAGACACAGAGAATGGACTTGAGGACACAGGGAGGGGGAAAGGTAAGCTGGGACGAAGTGAGAGAGTGTCATGGACATATATACCCAACCCAATGTAAAATAGCTAGCTAGTGGGAAGCAGCCACATGGCACAGCGAGATCAGCTCGGTGCTTTGTGTCCACCTAGAGGGGTGGGATAGGGAGGGTGGGAGGGAGACGCAAGAGGGAGGAGATATGGGGATATATGTATATGTATAGCTGATTCACTTTGTTATAGAGCAGAAACTAACACACCATTGTAAAGCAATTATAGTCCAATAAAGATGTTAAAAAATAAATGATGAATAATATGTTTTCACTGTAAAAACTTCAAATTGTACAGAATAATATCAAGTAAAAAAATCAACCATCACAGAAGCATATCAAGTAAAAAGTTAGAATTCATTTTTCTCCACTTTTCACTCTTTACATTCTCAATATCTTAAGAGGTTCATACCATAATTCTATTTGATACTGACTTTAGTAACATAGTCATATTACCATATCAGTATATAAAGACCTACCTTTTAAAAATATTTATTGTGAAATAATTATAGCTTCATAGCATGTTAATAAGACGCTGCAAAACTCTTTTGAGGTCCATAGCTTTCCCACAGATTTTCTGAGAGCTATGACTCTAAGAAGGTTGAACCAAATTGACATGACCCCGATTTGGCCTGTAACCCAATTATTTGCTCCAAATTGTCATGTAAGGAAACTTCTCTTTTCTTATTCTTTCTTTTACTACTAATTGGCATTTCACACTAAAACTTCAGCAATAGTTCTTTGATGACATTTGCTCATCATTCACAACCCTGGTCCTAGGACTCCCCTAACTCCTATTCATCTAGTCTTTTAAACATCCATTATCTGCAAGAGAAATCATGAATAACTTGTTCTCAAGGATTTTGATTGTGTTCCTCACACTGTTCTTATTTATTTACATTGTTGACACTCCGTCTACTGATTGTGAGTGTCTGCTCTGTTAGTTCTGTGTTTTATAGAAAGTTAAGGTCCTTCTACTTACTCTTGCACTGCATTCCATAGGTCCTCAAAGTGCAACTCACTGAAACCCTATGTTAGCTATCATCCTTTTTGCTGCAGGGAAAACTTGAAAGAAAACAGTTCAGCTTAGGCTGGTGGTGAGAGATGAATTTTCTAGGATAGAGAAGGATGATGACACACATTGATTAAAGCCAGGGTGATGCAGGTTTATAATTTCTTTTAAGTAAAATCTTCACTGGCACTTTATTTACTGGCACTTGGCTTGAAGTGAAAAATAAGCACACTCAACAGCCATTTACAAATATAAACATAAAAAAATTCCAGACATAATGAAGCAGATAGTTTGGGCCTAAAAGGACAGCCAATATTTAATGTTCCCAGTTACTTTCTTTTTTTCCTCATTATTAGCCTGTTTGATCCAACATTTTTTTCAGCTTCTAAGTCTATACTGCTTCAGCTGACTCCGGGATCCAAGTATACAGTGATAACTTGTCATCAGAGCCAGAAAACTTGTATTTTAAAAGGTACTTTCACTTTGCTGGATCTGATTCATACCAGATCCTCTTCAAGATCTGATGACATGACATGACATCAAATTCTCAACATCTAGGCTCTCTTTGCTTGATCTTGGTGAAGCTTGACTAGATTTCAATGGTTGTGAGCAAACACCAGAACGGGTTTTGTTATTTTTTTATTCTCTCTCTCTTTTTTTAGCTAATGTTTATCAAGAGCTAATTTACTGCCAAGCATTGTGCTAAGTATTTTGCATGCATTGCCTCATTTAATGTTTACAGCAACCTTGGGCACTTAGCCCATGGCTATTGTATCTGACATTTTCCTTCTCTCTAACACATGCTGACTGGTCTAATAGTACACAGGGTGCTCAAGGCCACTGCATTATTCTCTGGAGGGCTGAGTCCTTCAGCTGCCCTCAGCAGAGGGATGGGCTCTTGTGGGTCAGTTGAGCTTGTTCCCAAACCTGTTTTTCAGATGTTATTCTTGTTGGAATTATAATAATTGATTAAATATTATGGAAAATGAGGATATATAGATGGGAAAGAAAGGTTTTTTTCTTCTTTTATGAAAACGAAGTTGAATGTTTAGAAAGTCTTAATAAGAGAAGTCACTACCAAGTTGCTGTTAAATTTAGTGTGTGGGGGGCGGCGGGGGGGAATGCAGAAGGATTTTTCATTTAGATTGTTTTACAAGTGTAAAACAATCTGTTCTGTTTCTCTTTAAAGAAAGTAAAATGGGGTGGTGGTGGGATGAATTGGGAGATTGGGATTGACATATATACACTAATATGTATACAATAGATAACTAATAAGAACCTGCTGTTTAAAAAAAATAAAATAAAATTCAAAAAAAAGGTAAAACTGGAAATTATAGAAACATTATGGGTGTGGTTTATGCAAGGAAGGAAAAAAAGGGCCTTAGTACTATTTCATATGCTTGATGAATATTTCTTTATGTTTTAAGTTACTGTAAAATAATTTAGGTGTGTTTGTATCATTTTAGGACTCCCCTTTTAACTGACAGTTTGATTGTGTAACTAATTCCAGGCCTGAATGATGCAGGATAAGGAGCCCGCAACAACAATATGGCATTTTACAGAGGTAGAAACTGAAGCTTAGAGAAGTTGTTTTACTTGTTTTCTTTTCCCAGACAATTCATGATATCCTATGGGATAGTGCAAAGCTAGGATCAGGTATACATGTCTTATATGTCAGGAAATTGCTTGTGTCAAAATCCTGTGTCAAGATTTTTTTCTTTTTATATAAATTTATTTATTTATTTATTTATTTTTGGCTGTGTTGGGTCTTCGTTTCTGTGTGAGGGCTTTCTCTAGTTGCGGCGAGCGGGAGCCACTCTTCATCGCGGTGCATAGGCCTCTCACTGTCGTGGCCTCTCCCGTTGCGGAGCACAGGCTCCAGACGCGCAGGCTCAGTAGTTGTGGCTCACGGGCTTAGTTGCTCCGCGGCATGTGGGATCTTCCCAGACCAGGGCTCGAACCCGTGTCTCCTGCATTGGCAGGCAGATTCTTAACCACTGCGCCACCAGGGAAGCCCCCAAGATTTTTTAAAACTTTATATTGGTGCCAAAAACCATTTCTGATGATGACTGTAGCCAAATCTAAAATATTGTAACATTACAATTAAAATATTCAAGAATGTTTAGTGAAAAAAAGCAGGTTATAAATATTTAATGTAATACAAATCCTATTTCAGGGAGAATTTTATATATATATATATATATAAATTTGTATATTTTAGATTATCATCACCATCAAATACATATAACTCCACAAAAAGTAGACTGAAAGAATTTATGCCAGGTGTTGATGATTGTTTTTATTTCTGAATGGTGAGAGGAGAGATTCTTAATTTTGCTTTTCAATATTTTTCAAACTTGCCTCTATACACACGTATTTTTATGATTATTTAAAATGTTCTAAAAAATGAATCATGGGCTTGATTTGTTCCTTCTCCCTCTACCCTAAAAATCTGCTGTTTGGCCTATTATTACCATCATCTTAAAAATGGAGGCATGGAGTGACGAATCTTCTACAATATTTTCCCTTTGTCTGGCTTTCTGGACAAATTGCTTTAAAAAAATAGGCTTCCATTCTGACCTGCTTTTCTCTGATACCTGACAATTCATCTCAGATGTTTCTCTCCTGGGTCTACCAACGCCTTATCAGTACTGCATTCAGAAGAATTGAATGCAGTATGGGTTGATTTAACAGAGCTTCTGTCATCCTAGATCTCTATTATATGTAAGATTATAAGAAGTCTCCTGTCTTGTGACCTGGAATGGCCTAGCTAGAATGAATAATTCACCATATAGTCTTCTCTACTCAACTATTTATGCTTTACCCTTTTTAAAATGGAGGTTTTCTAACAAATGAAAAAAAATGGGTAAACAAGTTTTCAGATTTTATTTCTTATGTACTTCAGTAGATTCTTGAGTTATATAAATGTGCAAATGAAAGCTGTCTCATCCTGTCCACCTCGTTTTCTCTGTGCAGTTCATTTAGTTATGTCTCTGTCTTTTCTTTTTGATGTAACAATTGCTGATTTGAGGGTGAAATGTAACATTACTTGTCTGGAATCTAACTGAGTGAAGTATGCCTGAAGAATGCAGTGATCAGGGCAAGGGGGATGTTTCTATGTGAAAAACATGTTCTTTTTTTTTTTATCAGCATTGATAGAAAAATTGCCAGCCAGTACACAGAGCTTTTAGTTAAAAACAAACAAAAAAGTCTAAAGTTATAGTTTTCCACAGGAACATGATAATAATTCATTAAACTCTAACAATTTAATCCAGGAGTCAGTGATGGTGGGGGGCCTCTGTGTGAAGCATAGAAAAAAATCTCTCTGAGGTTTGGTGCAATTTTCTTGCTTTTTAATCTGGCACTCAGGGTGTTTCCAATCATCCTGGCTTCACAGTTGGGAGTTTTTCCTCAGTGTTCTCAGAGACTGTAGGAGGAATGATAAAACAGCTGTTGTCAGGCTGCTTGAGAATTCATCTCTTCCCTCACAATAGGAGAGCGAGGTATAGATGTTGTTTAATAAAGAACTTAAGAGACAAGGTCAGCCTGTCCAGTCTGGACAAACCCAAGGCTGTAATTGCTCAAGTAAGGGACACATGTTGTCCCCAGAGAGGATTCTCCTTGACTTCTCTGGCTTTTCTGCCTGAGCCCTTCAAGAGGTGGGCATAATGATGTCCATGGATATATATTGATGTGTGTATGGGTAAACAGGGATGGTGGCAGGTGGCAGATTTGAGAGTCACAGAATGTTTTATGAACTTTTCCTTTGTTTTCTAAATTTAAGACACTTATGGCATAAGAGTAGCACTGAGAGTTCAGTCTTTGACTTTTCTTGAACAATTCAATACTCATTGCTAATCCACCCACCAATCAACAACTCGGAGGCAAACGGAAAATACGTGAGGATGAACCAAATACCTTACTCTTTATGGAGGTTTCATGAGTAAAGAACAAGGGAGAGTTCACACGAATGATCTCTTGGGACAGCATCCGACAATTTCTGCTAACAATAAACGGATCCACAGAGGCCTGATTCTACTCTTGGTCTAGCAGGTCATGAAGGCTCCCCTGGCCATGGAGGCACAGGGATTTATCCTTTCCAAGGATTAGGCACTTGTTCACTTTGGTGAGCAAACAAATCACAAATTAGTGTAATAAGAGCTCTCATGAAAAGAATCTCAGAGAATGAGAAAGTTTCATTTTTGTGAAGTACTATCAATTTTGTCTATCTTTTAAATGTAAAACTAAAATATGCTCATTAATAAAAAGAAAAAATTGAAAAAAATAAGAGAAATGACGTATCTTTGAATTGAAATCCCATCATCCAAAGGTAATTATTGTCTTGGTGTCCTTTTTCCATACTGTTTCTTACACATGTGTAACTCCCCCAACACACATACACTTTAGTTTTTTTTACATAATAATGGAACAATTACATTCACATCATTTAATAATCTGCTACTGTCACTTGATAATACCATGGTCATTATTTCATGTCCATACATTAAGCCTATGACATAGTTTTAAATAACCACATAGTAATCAATTGTATGGATTTATCATTAATTATTAAGCTGATTCCCTACAGATGGACATTTAGTTTGTTTCCACTATTCTGCTACACACTCTATGCTGAATACCTTTGCAATCCTTTTTTCCCCCCACACATTTGACAAATTACATTAGGATATAGAATTTCTGGGAAAAAAATTGATAGCTATAGCCAAACTCTCACCTAAAGATGTTAAACCAATTTTTGTTCCTGCCAATAGTGTATGAGAATGACTGTGTGCCCTCAAACCCTTGCCAACATTACATTTTGTGTTTTTTAAAAATCTATATTAATCTGTTAAATTAAACATATTATCAGTTCATTGTCCTAATTTGCATTTATTTTATTACTAATAAGATAGATCATCTTTTATATACTTGAATGCCATTTGTATTCTTTCTTTTACAATCTGCCTCTTCATAACGTTTGTTCATTTTCTTATTGAACTGTTTATATTTTCCTTATTGATTTTTAAAGTTCTTTATATTATAAGCATACTAATTATTTTGTCATAAATTCTCTCCCCTAACCTCGAATTTGTCAACTGACTTTTTTTCCCTTCATTTTTATTTGGTAAAATCTAGTGATATTTTCCTTTGAGGTTTCACCTTTTATTTTTATGTGTGGAAATTTTATAATTCTTAGAGCAGTTCAGTATTCATGTATATTTAATGTAATGATTTAGTTCATCTAGGATTTATTTTGATGTATGGATTTAACTTGATATTATCTGTATAATCAATTTCCCCAATACTTTTTAATCGAGATATAATTCACATAAAATCCACCATTTTCAAGTGTACAATTCGGTGTTTTTTTTTAATTAAATAAATTTATTTATTTATTTTTGGCTGTGTTGAGTCTTTTTTGCTGCTTGCGGGGTTTTCTCTAGTTGTGGCGAGCAGGGGCTACTCTTCGTTGTGGTGCATAGGCTTCTCATTGTGGTGGCTTCTCTTGTTGCAGAGCCTGGGCTCTAGGTGCATGGGCTTCAGTAGTTGTGGCTTGCAGGCTCTAGAGTGCAGGCTCATTAGTTGTGGCACATGGGCTTAGTTGCTCTGCGGCATGTGGGATCTTCCAGGACCAGGGCTTGAACCCATGTCCCCTGATTGGCAGGTGGATTCTTAACCACTGCACCACCAGGGAAGTTCCTCAACTGACTTTTTAAGAACTTTGTTAATGGTGTTGTGTGTCAAACAGAAACTTTAAAAATGATTATTATCAAATCTATCCATCTCTTTCCTTCATGAATTCTATCTTTGTTATAATTTCTAACCCAAGATTTTTTCAATTTCATTTATATTTTCTTCTAGTACTTTTATTACTTATTTGTTCCTATTTGAATCTTTAATCTAACTAGAATATTTCATACATTCCAGTATACAGGATGGGTTAGAAACTTAACAACTTTTTCTCCTTAAACAGTTAGCCAGGGTCTCCATCATTACTAAAGTTTCCATTATTTCATTATTGTTTTGAGGTGCTTTATCAGATTATAAATTCTGATACATACTGGGTCTATTTCTGAATTTACTCTTCTGTTAATTCATCTATTCTTCTTTTTTAGGTTGAAATTTATTTTTTACTTTTAAAATTGTGATTCAATATATGTAAAATTCACCATTTTAACCATGTTTAAATGTACAATTCTATGGCATTAAGTACGTTCACATATTTGTGCAACAATCCATCTATTCTTATACCAGCACCATACCCTTTCAAAAACTGAAACAGAATACAGTGAATAACTGAAGGACATATCCTTTTATCTATTCAGCCATTACACTACACCACCTTTCCACAGCAGTTATGAACATGTGCCTGTACTTGAATCCAATCCTGTCACTTACGAAGTATGTAATCACAGGCAAATTATCCAACTCTTTCTTAAATAGCTCATGCATTGATTTCTTCCTGTGTAAAATGAAAAAAAAAATGAAACTTACCTCACAGTGTTGTTGTTTAAAGTTCTTCTTGCAGGGCCTGAAATATAGTATGCTCAATGATGAATGTTAGTTTATAATAGGAGGTCATTTAGGAAATGGTCCTGCTCATGATTTTGCTTATGACTTAATTGGAGAGATTAACTATAGACATGAGAAGGGAGATGACTTCATGACACACCACAAAGTAAATGTGTACATTCCACCCCTTCCTTCTACTGGGAGGCAGACTCTGGACCACCGTGGCAGATACAGAGGTGTGAATAAGGCAGCTGGCTGCTCAAGTCATACATTTCAAGGTGGGAGTGGGTTGGTTTGAACATTAATGTCCAGGAATTCATTCTCAGTGTGGAGTCAGTTCGGATCTGGAGTACCAAGTAACACCCGCTAAATATATGTTTTGAATGTTACCTGATCTGAGAAGATGCACTACCTTAATGAAACAGACTGGTCCAGAAAGTATGGACATCTGTCTTCTGCTGGCCATTTTTATAAGCACAGCACAATCTCTTCCCTCATTTTTTATGTCTACCAATCACTATTATGCCCAGGTTTCCCAAATCAGATGGGTGGTGTGTACTGCAAGTACCCAGATGCAGTTGTAACTTATTGAGTGCCCTCTCCCTCATGGAGTATGAGTCCCCTAAATTGTTTATGAATATGGATTTCCGGACTGTAAGGCCTGCCTTTACTACCCTATGTGACACTAAAACAGCTTGATGTGACTTATGTTAATTTCCTTTTCTATCACTTAACCACCTATTTCCTTTTTCTTTTGGAATTTTTATTTCTCTATTTATTTATTTATTTTAACATCTTTTTTGGAGTATAATTGTTTTACATTGTTGTGCTAGTTTCTGCTGTATAACGAAGTGAATCAGCTATATGTGTGTATATATATATATATATATATATATCCTCATATCCCCTCCCTCTTGTGTCTCCCTCCCACCCTCCCTATCCCATCCCTCTAGGTGGTCACAAAGCACCGAGCTGATTTCCCTGTGCTATGCAGCTGCTTCCCACTAGCTATCTATTTTACATTTGGTAGTGTAGATATGTCCATGCTGCTCTCTCACTTCGTCACAGCTTACAGTTCCCCCTCCCCGTGTCCTCAAGTCCATTCTCTAGGTCTGCGTCTTTATTCCTGTCCTGCCCCTAGGTTCTTCAGAACTATTGTTTCTTTTTTTTAGATTCCATATATATGTGTTAGCATACGGTATTTGTTTTTCTCTTTCTGACTTACTTCACTCTGTATGACAGACCCTAGGTCCATCCACTTCACTATAAATAACTCAATTTCGTTTCTTTTTATGGCTGAGTAATATTCCATTGTATATATGTGCCACATCTTCTTTATCCATTCATCTGTTGATGGACACTTAGGTTGCTTCCATGTCCTGGCTATTGTAAATAGTGCTGCAATGGACATTGTGGTACATGTCCCTTTATGAATTATGGTTTTCTCAGGGTATATGCCCAGTAATGGGATTGCTGGGTCATATGGTAGTTTTATTTTTAGTTTTTAAAGGAACCTCTATACTGTTCTCCATAGTGGCTGTATCAATTTACATTCCCACCAACAGTGCAAGAGGGTTCCCTTTTCTCTACACCCACTCCAGCATTAATTGTTTGTAGATTTTTTGATGATGGCCATTCTGACCAGTGTGAGGTGATACCTCATTGTAGTTTTGATTTGCATTTCTCTAATGATTAGTGATGTTGAGCATCCTTTCATGTGTTTGTTGGCAATCTAAATATCTTCTTTGGAGAAACGTCTCTGTAGGTCTTCTGCCCATTTTTGGATTGGGTTGTTTGTTTTTTTGATATTGAGCTGAATGAGCTGCTTGTATATTTTGGAGATTAATCCTTTGTCAGTTGCTTCATTTGCAAATATTTTCTCCCATTAATGAGAGTTGTCTTTTTGTCTTGTGTATGGTTTCCTGTGCTGTGCAAAAGCTTTTAAGTTTCATTAGGTCCCATTTGTTTATTTTTGTTTTTATTTCCACTCTAGGAGCTGGGTCAAAAAGGATCTTGCTGTGATTTATATCATAGAGTGTTCTCCCTATGTTTTCATCTAAGAGTTTTATAGTGTCTGGCCTTACATTTAGGTCTTTAATCCATTTTGAGTTTATTTTTGTGTATGGTGTTAGGGAGTGTTCTAATTTCATTCTTTTACATGTAGCTGTTCAGTTTTCCCAGCACCACTTATTGAAGAGGCTGTCTATTCTCCATTGTATATTCTTGACTCCTTTATCAAAAATAAGGTGACCATATGTGCGTGGGTTTATCTCTGGGCTTTCTATCTAGTTTCATTGATCTATATTTCTGTTTTTGTGCCAGTACCATACTGTCTTGATTACTGTAGCTTTGTAGTATAGTCTGAAATCAGGGAGCCTGATTCCTCCAGCTCCATTTTTCTTTCTCAAGATTGTTTTGCCTATTCAGGGTTTTATGTGTTTCCATACACATTGTGAAATTTTTTGTTCTAGTTCTGTGGAAAATGCCATTGGTAGTTTGATAGGGATTGCATTGAATTTGTAGATTGTCTTGGGTAGTATAGTCATTTTCACAATGTTGTTTCTTGCAATCCAAGAACATGGTGTATCTCTCCATCTGTTTATATCATCTTTAATTTCTTTCATCAGTGTCTTATAGTTTTCTGCATACAGGCCTTTGTCTCCTTAGGTAGGTTTATTCCTAGGTATTTTATTCTTTTTGTTGCAATGGTAAATGGGAGTGTTTCCTTAATTTCTCTTTCAGGTTTTTCGTCATTAGTGTATAGGAATGCAAGAGATTTTGGTGCATTAATTTTGTATCCTGTTACTTTACCAAATTCATTGATTTGCTCTAGTAGTTTTCTGGCAGCATCTTTAGGATTCTCTATGTACAGTATCATGTCATCTGCAAACAGTGACAGCTTTACTTCTTCTTTTCTGATTTGGATTCCTTTTATTTCTTTTTCTTCTCTGATTGCTGTGGCTAAAACTTCCAGAACTATGTTGAATAATATTGGTGAGAGTGGGCAACCTTGTCTTGTTCCTGATCTTAGTGGAAATGGTTTCAGTTTTTCACCATTGAGAATGATGTTGGCTGTGGGTTTGTTGTATATGGCCTTTATTATGTTGAGGTAAGTTCCCTCTATGCCTACTTTCTGGAGGGTTTTTATCATAAATAAGTGTTGAATTTTGTCGAAAGCTTTTTCTGCATGTATTGAGCTGATCATACCGTTTTTATCCTTCATTTTGTTAATATGGTGTATCACATTGGTTGATTTCCGTATATTATAGAATCCTTGCATTCCTGGGATAATCCCCACTTGATCATGGTGTATGATCCTTTTAATGTGCTGTTGGATTCTGTTTGCTAGAATTTTGTTGAGGATTTTTGCATCTATGTTTACCTTTGGTATTGGTTTTCTTTTTTTGTGACATATTTGTCTGGTTTTGGTATCAGGGTGATGGTAGCCTCATAGAATGAGTTTGGAGAGTGTTCCTCCCTCTGCTATATTCTGGAAGAGTTTGAGAAGGTGGTGTTAGCTCTTGTCTAGATGTTTGATAGAAGTCACCTGTGAATCCATCTGGTTGTGGGCTTTTGTTTGTTGGAAGATTTTTAATCACAGTCTCAATTTCAGTGCTTGTGATTGGTCTGTTTATATTTTCTATTTCTTTCTGATTCAGTCTCAGAAGGTTGTGCTTTTCTAAGAATTTGTCCATTTCCTCCAGTTTATCCATGTTGTTGGCATATAGTTCCTTGTAGTAATCTCTCATGATCCTTTGTATTTCTGCAGCATCATTTTTTACTTCTCCTTTTTCATTTGTAATTCTGCTGATTTGAGTCTTCTCCCTTTTTGTCTTGATGATTCTGGCTAATGGTTTATCAATTTTGCTTATCTTCTCAAAGAACCAGCTTTCAGTTTCATTGATCTTTGCTATTGTTTTCTTCATTTTTTTTCATTTATTTCTGATCTGATGTTTATGAATTCTTTCCTTCTGCTAACTTGGGTTTTTTGTTCTTCTTTCTTTAATTGCTGTAGGTGTAAGGTTAGGTTGTTTATTTGAGATGTTTTTGGTTCTTGAGGTAGGATTGTACTGCTATAAACTTCCCTCTTAGAACTGCTTTTGCTGCATCCCATAGGTTTTGGGTTGATGTGTTTTCATTGTCATGTGTCTCTAGGTATTTTTTGATTTCCTCTTTGATTTCTTCAGTGATCTCTTGGTTATTTAGTAGCATACTGTTAAGCCTCCATGTGTTTGTATTTTTTACAGTTTTTTTCTTGTAGTTGATATCTAGTGTCATAGCGTTATGGTCAGAAAAGATACTTGATACGATTTCAATTTTCTTAAATTTACCAAGGCTTGATTTGTGACCCAAGACATGATCTATCCTGGACAATGTTCCATGAGCACTTGAGAAGAAAGTGTATTCTGTTGTTTTTGGATCGAATGTCTAATGAATTAAATCCATCTTTTTTAATGTGTCATTTAAAGCTTGTGTTTCCTTATTTATTTTCATTTTGGTGATCTTTCCATTGGTGAAAGTGGGGTGTTAAAGTCCCTTACTATTATTGTGTGTATTGTGTCAGTTTCCCATTTTATGGCTGTTAGCATTTGCCTTATATGTTGAGGTGCTCCTATCTTGGGTGCATAAAGATTTATAATTGTTATATCTTCTTCTTGGATTGACCCCTTGATCATTATGTAGTGTTCTTCTTTGTCTCTTGTAATATTTTTTATTTTAAAGTCTGTTTTGTCTGATATGAGAATTGCTACTCCAGCTTTCTTTTGATTTCCAGTTGCATGGAATAACTTTTTCCATCCCCTCACTTTCTCTCTTTATGTGTCCCTAGGTCTGAAGTGGGTCTATTGTTGGCAGCATATCTACCAGTCTTGTTTTTGTATCTATTCAGCCAGTCTATGTCTTTTGGTTAGAGCATTTAATCCATTTACATTTAAGGTAGTTATCAATATATATGGTCCTATTACCATTTTCTTAATTGTTTTGGGTTTTTATTGTAGGTCTTTTCCTTCTCTTGTGTTTCCTACCTAGAGAAGTTCCTTTAACGTTTGTTGTAAAGCTGTTTTGGTGGTGTGGAATTCTCTTGGCTTTTGCTTGTCTGTAAAGTTTTGATTTCTCTGTTGAATCTGAATGAGGTCTTTGCTGGGTAGAGTAATCTTTGTTGTAGGCTTTTCCTTTTCATCACTTTACATATGTCCTGCCACTTCCTTCTGGCTTGCAGAGTTTCTGCTGAAAGATCAGCTGTTAACCTTATGGGGATTCTCTTTTATGTTATTTGCTGCTTTTCCCTTGCTGCTTTTAATATTTTTTTCTTTGTATTTAATTTCTGATAGTTTGATTAATATGTGTCAGTGTGTTTCTCCTTGGATTTATCCTGTATGGGACTCTCTGCACTTCCTGGACTTGATTGACTATTTTCTTTCCCATACTGGGGAAGTTTTCAACTATAATCTCTTCAAATATTTTCTCAGTCCCTTTCTTTTTCTCTTCTTCTTCTGGGACCCCTATAATTCGAATGTTGGTGCACTTATTGTTCCAGAGGTCTCTGAGATTGTCCTCCATTCTTTTCATTCTTTTTTCTTTATCCTGCTCTGCAGTAGTTATTTCCACTATTTTATCCTCCAGGTCACTTATCCGTTCTTCTGCCTCAGTTATTCTGCTATTGATTCCTTCTAGAGAATATTTAATTTCATTTACTGTGTTGTTCATCATTGTTAGTTTGCTCTTTAGTTCTTCTGGGTCCTTGTTAAACGTTTCTTGTATTTTCTCCTTTCTATTTCCAAGATTTTGGATCATCTTTACTCTCCTTACTCTGAATTCTTTTTCAGGTAAACTACCTATTTCCTCTTCATTTGTTTGGTCTGGTGAGCTTTTCCCTTCCTCCTTCATCTGCTGTGTGTTTCTCTGTCTTCTCATTTTACTTAACTTACTGTGTTTGGGGTGTCCATTTCACAGGCTGCAGGTTCGTAGTTCCCATTGTTTTTGGTGTCTGCCCCCAGTGGGTTAGGTTCACTCAGCATGTTGTGTAGGCTTCCTGGTGGAGGGAACTGGTGCCTGTGTTCTGGTGGATGAGGTTGCATCTTGTCTTTCTGGTGGGCAGGACCACATCCAGTGGTGTGTTTTGTCGTGTTTGTGAAGCTATACGATTTTAGGCAGCCTACCTGCTAATGGGTGGGGTTGTGTTCCTGTCCTGCTAGTTTTTTGGCATGGGGTGTCCAGCACTGGAGCTTGCTGGTCTTTGAGTGGAGGTGGGTCTTAGCGTTGAGATGGATATCTCTGGGAGAGCTCTCACCAACTGATATTACGTGTGGCTAGGAGGTCTCTTGTGGACCAGTGTCCTGAACTCAGCTCTCTCACCTCAGAGGCTGAGGCCTGACATCTGGCCGGAGTGCCACGACTCTGTCAGCCACATGGCTCAGAAGAAAAGGGAGGAAAAAAAAGAAAGAAAGAAAAAATAAAATAATATAAAAAAATAAAGTTATTAAAATAAAAAATTTATTAAAATAAAAAAGTAATAAAAAAGAAAAGAGAAGAGAGCAACCAAACCAATAAAAAAATCCACCAATGATAACAAACGCTAAAAAATAAACTAAGATAAGCATAAAAATCAGAAACTAGTCAGTCACATACAGCAAACCCCAAGTCTATAGTTGCTCCCAAAATTCACCGCCTCAATTTTGGGCTGATTCATTGTCTATTCAGGTATTCCACAGATGCAGGATACATCAAGTTGATTGTGGAGATTAATCCACTGCTCCTGAGGCTGCACGGAGAAATTTCCCTTTCTCTTCTTTGTTCGGACACCTCCTTGGGTTCAGCTTTGTCTTTGGCCCTGGCTCTGCATGTAGGTCACCCTCTGGCATCTGTTCTTCACCCAGACAGGAGGGGTTTAAAGGAGTGGCTGATTAGGGGGCTCTGGCTCACTCACACTTGGGGGAGGGAGGGGTATGGAATGCGGGACGAGTCTGCGGCGGCAAAGGCTGTAATGATGTTGCAACTGCCCGGGGCATGCCATGTGTTCTCCCGGGGCTGCTGCCCCTGGATCACGGGACCCTGGCAGGGGCGGGCTGCACATGCTCCCTGGAGGGATGTGGATAGTGACCTGTGCTTGCATCCAGGATTCTTGGAGGCTGCAGCAGCAGTGTTAGCATTTCATGCCCGTCTCTGGTGTCTGCGCTGATAGCCCCAGCTCGAGCCCATCTCTGGAGCTCATTTAGGCGGTGCTCTGAATCCTCTCTCCTTGTGCACCCCGAAACAATGGTTTCTTGCCTCTTAGGCAGTTCCAGACTTTCCCCCAGACTCCCTCCCGGCTAGCTGTGGCGCACTAGTCCCCTTCAGGCTGTGTTCACACAGCCAACCCCAGTCCTCTCTCTGGGATCTGACCTCTGAAGCCCAAGCCTCAGCTCCCAGCCCCCACCCACCCCTGCGGGTGAGCAGACAAGCCTCTCTGGCTGGTGAGTGCTGGTTGGCACCAATCATCTGAGCGGGAATCTCTCCGCTTTGCCCTCTGCACCCCTGTTGCTGCACTCTCCTCCGTGGCTCCGAAGCTTCCCCCCGCCACCCCCCCATCTCCACCAATGAAGGGGCTTCTTAGTGTGTGGAAACTTTTCCTCCCTCACAGCTCCCTCTAAGTGATGCAGGTCCCATCCCTATTCTTTTGTGTCTGTTTTTTCTTTTTTCTTTTACCCTACCCATGTACATGGGGGAGTTTCTTGCCTTTTGGGAAGTCTGAGGTCTTCTGCCTGCATTCAGTAGGTGTTCTGTAGGAGTTGTTCCATATGTAGATGTATCTTTGATGTATTTGTGGGGAGGAAGGTGATCTCCACAGCTTACTCCTCCGCCATCTTGAAGGTTCTCCTAACCACCTATTTCTTATGCCAGCCTCTTATAGCTAGATTAATTATTCCTGCACCCTAAAATAGAGTTGTTTCAGTAACAAGGATAGGTGTTTCTTAATACAGTGTTTATCTATTGGATAAACACTGACAAATTCACATTCTTTGGCCTTCCTTTCCCTTTTTTTAATGTTAATTTTTATTACAGTATAGTTGATTTACAATGTTGTGTTAGTTTCAGGTGTATAGCAAAGTGAATCAGTTATACATATACATAAATCCACTCTTTTTTGGATCTTTTTCCCATATTGGTCATTACAGAGTATTGAGCAGATTCTCTGTGCTATACAGTAGGTTCTTATTTGTTATCTATTTTATATATAGTAGTGTATATGTCAATCACAGTCTCCCAATTTATCCCTCCCCCACTTTCCCCCTTGGTAACCATAGTTTGTTTTCTACATCTGTGACTCTATTTCTGTTTTGTAAATAGATTAATTTGTACCATTTTTTTAGATTCCACATATGAGTGATATCATATGATATTTGTCTTTCTCTGTCTGACTTACTTCACTCAGTATGATAATCTCTAGGTCCATCCATGTTGCTGCAAATGACATTATTTTGTTTTTTTATGGCTGAGTAATATTCCATTGTATACATACATACCACATCTTCTTTATCCATTCCTCTATCAATGGACATTTAGGTTGCTTCCATGTCCTGGATATTGTAAATAGTGCTGCAAAGAACATTGTGGTGCATGTATCTTTTCAAATTATGGTTTTCTCCAGCCTTCCTTTTCCTTGATTACACATCTTCTTCTGTTGATACTTCCCTTCTTTATAGATGAGATAAATAAGCTTGGTTACAGTATAACTTTAATTCCCTACATTCTAGCCCTTAGCTGTTGGGCTTGGTGAATTCCTAAGTCCATGCAGCAGCACATATGCACACTGACTTTTAGGACCACTAATAATGTTAACCACCAATTATCTCTTATATGTTGACTTTTACCACCTTCTGTTGCAATGCGTGGTTGTTTCCTGACTGTCTCCAAATTTATAGATGGTGTGGATCCTTGAGTACAGCCTCCAAATGAGCAGTGACTTCTTTTATGTTTCTTTTATGCTGCTAAAAGGAAACTTGTGCCCTCATCCTAGTTCCTTTTTCCTTGGGTGACACAAGATGAGGGAGTTTCAGTTTTCACATCTAGTGTTATCTCTTTATACCATAATAGCAGCCTTCATTGCTCTAAACTGCTGTTGAAAGAGACAACCACTACTAAGCCATTACCTATATATATTTTTATCGCCCACTATTCATTATAATGCCTTTGTGTTCTGTCAGTGCTATCAGAGGCAACCAGTATTTATTAGGTATCCGCTGGATGTGTTACATTGTGGTAGGTGCTGCCAAGGGCCCTTATTTAGAATGAAACATTACCTTGGAAGAGGGTGACAATTTTTCTCTACAGGCCACCACTTTACCTTTCACTGTGGTTTAGGCCACCCGGTTGGTCAAATTACTCATTATATCCCATGGGCTCTGTTAGGATTTCCTAGAAATGTGAATGTGTTTGTCGTGTGTCTTAGATGGACTCCCTGCAATATGGCCTTTGGGTGAATTTGAAAATGTAAAGAGAAAAGGTAGTTCCTCCCATTATATTTACACTTCAACACACAGTAAAAAGCAAAAAATACTAGTACCATGCACCTGTGATTTGGAAAACAGCAAAATTTTCTAAGAAAGGAGAAATTGTGTGTGTGTGTGTGTCTCAATCTCAAGTGGCATAAGAACTTCTACTTTCATTTTAATATGTATGCTATGGACCTGGGTTAATATGAGACTTGTAAATATTTCTAGGCCTATTTACCTTAATAAGCATAGTTTACCTTATTTTATATCATGTCCTGGTGAAACCTTAGTGTTCTCATCTGGGAATCATTTCTGATTTCTTGTCTTCTGATCAGTATAGATTTTGAACTCCCAGTATTCTTAGTCTTTGCATTCGTCAACCAACTTAAGTCTTAGAGAGTAGATATAGCTGTAATAATCACCTTGCTGGTCTAGTGGGTCTGAGGTCGCTGTCCATTTTGGCACACACAGTATGCCCTTTAATCCTACACTCTCTTGGTCTCTGGGGTATCTGTCGTTACATCATGGAGTCCTGCTAGATACAAGTGACAAATCTACCAAGATCTTTTTAAAGTTTTGGATGCCTTTTTTATTTTGAGAGTGATGATGGCTTGGGTTACAACTCATTTCTTGTTCTCTGCCCAAAATTTCATTGCAGAGCTAGAACTATGCAGGTGTTGTGATCACTGGACATACCAGTAGAGGGTTCCATGGCATTTTCTTGTACCCTGAGAGGGACTTACATTGTATTAAACACAGAAGCAGGCTAACTCACTGAACAAGGCATTTCAGTGTGATGGAATCCACTTTACAGACATGATAGTCATTATTATTATTAATACAAATATTGATAAGAAATTTCAATGCACGCAATGCCATCATTTTACACAGCATCCAGATATTTTTTGGCTTTAATTTGCATGCTGTTGTATGTTTTCCATCTGTGTCCTTTTATTCAACACAGGCAAAAATAGATACCGTTGCCTTGTTTGGGGAGGCATCATGGGGGATTGGAGAACCAGATAGACCTGTGGTTTGATTTCACCTCAACTCCTCTAATCAACTCAGTAGTGAATGTGAGCAACTTACTCTTATCTCTGAATTGAGGGTTGTATCACTTGGGTTCTGGTCAGGAGGCAGCAACTGTACCAGTTATATCAACAGGGAGAATTTAGTATTAAGAATTGTTAATATGGGATTGGAGAAATGAAAAGGTTAAAAATGAATACCTAGGTATCATGGAGGTGATGATGCAGGAAGGAGCTACCAAGACCCTTGGCTGGGGAAACAAAAGGAATAAGTTGGACTTCTTACAACTCAGAGGATTGGAGAAGGGGCCCTGCAGAGCTTGTATATGCTGATCTCTAAGGAGGCTGTGCTGGCTGGCTGGGCCGGGGTCACTGAAGGGCAGCATCATGAGGCTGGTTCTATGAGTGGTACACAGTTGAATCGTAAAAAGAAAAAGTACACAGTTGAATCGCTATTGCTAATGGAATGAAAACTACTGCTGCAAGCTGGAATGAGCTGCTGCTGCCAGGGCCAAGAAGTGTTGCTGAGATGATGCTGACAAGAACAGGAAATAAAACCAGAAGCATCAGATCCCTGCTTCCTCCTGAAGCCTTGCAGTCTCTCTCTGGTGCTCCCTATTGGCAGAGCCTAATGGATCATCTGGAAAGCAGAAATGAGGTCTGCAGAGTCTCAGCCCCAGCACAGAGAGCAGAACAGAGAAACAAATGGTTTGAAACGGAGAAACAATCGCTTAATAACCAGTAGAGGGGTGATATTATACCCCAGAGATTGGTTATTATTTTAACATTATTTTTATTATTGAAATTTATGTAAAGAATCTAGTATGATGACTGGGTCATAGTAAGAGCTAAAACTCATCAGCTCTTTTCATTTTGCTGGATTTACTAAGTGTTCTACCAGCCTAGTTATTGAAGATGGCCAATTACACTTTGATAATCCATTCTGATTTTTCCATTTTGGCCCCAATTCCACTCTAGTAACATTCATATATACAGATTAGTAGTGTTGACTCTGGAATCTATTGGTCTTTAGCCATGAACTATGGGCAAGTTAATTAAGTTCTCCAAGCCTCAGTCTATATTACATGAGATAACGCATATACAGTGCTTAACTCAAAGCCTGTCAAATAAGTGTCTAAAAATACTAGTGCCATTATTGTTATCATCATCATCACTATCATTATTTATTGAGTGTGTAGAAATTGCCACAAAATAATATCAACTTAAAATACAACATTTAAGGAGCCAGCTTTCTCAAAATCACAAACAAATACCTTGGTCCTCTGAAATTTAATCGTTATTGTGCAAAGTAAACATGGTTAATTTTCCTTGTTAGCCATCTCTGTCATTTTTGGTGCTTCAGAAGATTCCTGTTTTTCTGATCTTTTATCTGATATTCTGAAAGAAGCCAATATTTCCAGTTCTGTTTTGCATTAGGGGATATGGAGACCTGAAGTCTCTGAGACTTTCCATGAGTCATGCGTGTGTTTGTAAAAAGGCCTGGAAGGGATTTGAAAATCCATCATGCCACTATCAGGGACTCTTGAATTCTGAAGCATTCCTGGCTCCCACTAGCTCAGGGATATGGAGATTGTCACTAGAAATTCAGAGTGAGTGTCGTGCATGGTAATACGGTACATCATGGCTAGGTCCTGAGGCAAGCTGAGGACATCGTAGATTTGATGCATTATGCATGAGAGGGTATAAGAAATAAAGGATCAATCATCTCCCTCAGATAACATTGATCATTTGCTACACATTATTTGGCTGGGTTCTGTGCAGATTTATTTTCTACAATGAGAATGAAAAGCAGATTGCCTGTTTCCTTAATGAGCAATGACATCAATCCAGCCAAATCTATCCAATGCATTGGATGGCGCTCTCTGTCTCTCTCTCCCTGCCCCCCTCTGTCATAGTTAGAAGAAATAGGGACAGCTTCTGAAGAAGGTGCCAGCCCCTGAGAGGATGGCGACAGAGTGGGGAAATTGGGTCTAATTTAGGGTGATGAAAAGTCTCTTCCTCTCTCTTTACATTTTTTGATTTTTAATTTAAAGCAGTGTTTCCACTCTCCATTTTTCCAGATGACATTCTGAGGGGCTGATCTCTGGAAAAGGCCAAGTGAAAAGTCATCCAATAACAAGGAAGAAGATGGCATGTAGAACGCAGGAATAGGTTGTGCTGCTGGGACGCTAAGCAGGCTGAAAGGGCACAGTCACGGGGACACATAGCAAATAGCATCAGAGAATGTTATTACAATGCTCCCCAGTCAACGCCAGTGACTTTAATAACATTGGAATCAACATGTGGCATTCCATAAGAAAATGGAGTTGAAGTCTGTCTTCTGTTGATACAGTATTCTCCCCCTTGTGGTAGTGAACCGTCAGTAAAATTGTGTTGGAAGTAGTGTGTGATCCAGGATTTGGGAGGAGATAAGATGTCTTGCTGGGGCACGCTCTCTACTTCAATCACACAAGTATCCACTGATGGAGGCTGGGTCGGGGGGGGGTGGCTTTGACGAGCGGAGGATGGGCAGCTGGGGAAGTGGTGGAGCAGGTGACCAACAGCAGGTCTGGGCTGGCACGAAATCCTGGCAGAATGGGTCCCCCTGCAGGCTCAGTTTGCAGGGAATCCCCATGCCTAAGGGAGAGCAGAGATTGCAGGTCCCTCTCAAGCGGGATCCCAAGAGAGGGGGAGTGTTCAGACAGGTGGTTGGAGCACCGGGGCGGGGCCACACCCGGGAGATGCTGCCAACAGATGTCTGTTGCTCAGGCCCTGGAAGGAAGACTGGCAAGGACCAGGCAGGAGACCATCCGAGGAAGGGCCAGGGGCCTGGATGCAAGGCCTCCCGCATGAGGCCTCCCGCATGTGAAGTTCCCATCACACTGCAGTGTATTCACTCCCAGTGCCTCCAAGTCACAGAGAAAGAAACATTTTTAAAACTGTCGGAAGCTAATTAATCACGATGATATCACGTGGAATCAGTAATGTAAATTGTGAACTACAAGTCCTGGTTCTGTTTTTCTGCAGAAATGTAAATATGGGAGAGTTTTCACCAAGATGAAAATGAAGAACAAAGAAGACCTGGGGAGGGGCCTTTCATGGAGTGTATGCCTCTGCTACATCAGGCTTGCTTCCCGCCCTGAAGGCCACGGAGGCAGGTTATCAGAACCGGGGCTCAGGAGCTGGGCTGGGGGAGAAGCAGACTTTCAGTGGAGGGCGGAAGGAGAGGCTGGGAGGGTATTGGAGGCTTG
The DNA here is from genome assembly GCF_028021215.1 of Eschrichtius robustus. Lineage (NCBI taxonomy): Eukaryota > Metazoa > Chordata > Mammalia > Artiodactyla > Eschrichtiidae > Eschrichtius > Eschrichtius robustus. Next base: position 44,020,615 of record NC_090840.1, on the reverse strand, counting down.
GCTGTAATAATAGCTCACTCGACGCCTCATGCTGTGCTAAGCCTATAGTTTCCCATAAAATTAGGTGTTATTAGCATCTGCTTTTCTGTTCTGTTTCTTTCTTCCCTCCCTTCTACCTCCCTTTCCTTCCTTCCTTCTTTCGTTCCTTTTTTTTTAACGAATGAGGGAACTGTAACAGAGAAATAAACTAACTTTCCCAAGTCAGTGGCAGGTAGAGAGCTGACCTATAACTGTTGTTTTGTATCCAGAACCTGGTCTCTTGACCACTGCACCACATGACGTCCCAGTGACCTGATCTGTGTGTCACATAAGAGTCAGCCCTGCTCAGAGACTGCCCTGAGACAAACCATCACCCTGCTCATCCTAGAGAGTCCTTTACCAGCTCCTCTTAAGATCAGCTTGTTTGGGGAGTTCAGCTTCAACGTGGTGTGGATGGTGTTAACGTGTAGTCAGCTCCTAAGCTTCATTTTATTTTGTACCCAAATGGAGATCATTATATTGCAGATCTTATTTAAAGCCATCTCTTTGTATTTAGCCATCTCATTGTGCTAGCCTGTTGAGATCTCTTTAAATCCTTCTAACAGCAGATTCTTCTTTTTTCTCTCTTTTTTACAATCCAATGCAACCTGAAATGAAAGCCACAACTCTCCTAAAATCCTTCCTGTTTCCAAAAACTTTGACACATTCAGCAAAGATCTATTCCTTGGTGTCTGAGTGTGCTGTGTTTATTTTCCGCTTTGCCGATTCGTGGAGTTTAACTGTACCCAAATGTGCCTTTAGATGGCAAACTCTTTGGGGCAAGGGCTGTGCTCTTTGTTTTGGCACGTGCCACTTATTACAGAGCTCATTGCACACCTGGGGCTCCAGATAAATAATAATAATTCTGGAGAATTTCTCACTTTGAGAGTTGCACGGGCCCTTTCAGGCAGCCTGTTAGCGTTCTTAAAGAATATCCCAGTGACCGATTTCACCTTGACATTGGAGGTGCCCATCTCTCTGCACCTGTTCCACCTGCTGCCAGCCTGATATATGCTTCTTTATTGTTTGCTGTTTCTGCTCTGCCCTTAGGAGCCATTCCTGAGACGTAGCACTTGGGCTCACAAATGACGCTCCCTATATTGATGTTTTGATTCTGACCCCAGCCAGGCAGCCTTCTTCCTCTCTTCCCTCCCCACTGCAAAACCCTCCCTTTTCCACCCCATTTATGCCAAAGTGTGAATCCCGGATGATTGCCAGGGGGAAGAAGCCAGAACAGGAGGAGGTAAAGAGGTGGGAGGGGACAGTTATTTGCTTTTGGCAGGAAAAATAACTAACCAAAGCCTGACTTCCACAGATTTTAGCAAAAGGGTCTTTGATTTTGGTTTCTTTCTCTGTTTTTCTCATGCGGGGGTGGAGTGGGCACAGGTTTGCAGCTTTCTTTTGTTAGCTTTGAAAAGAATAGTTTAAATATAGTTAACATATATATTATCATCTTCAAAATCTAGAAGGAAAGAAATCCTGGTTGGCCCCAATGGATTTGGAAGCAAAGTTGCCTGCTTTGGCTGCAGCCAGATTAGATTACTGTAATTCTCTCAAGTAGCACTTTTGCCAACAAGTAAAGTGGATCTTATGGAGGGGCCAGGACTCAGCTGAGAGGGAGATGTCTTATACCCATAAATCATCTGTATTTGTTCTCAGATTTAGAATGGAAAATCCACTTTTAATTCCCCTGACTTGAGTTGCAGTTGTATAGGAGGGGTTGTTCCTTAGCGGGCTGACACTTCAAGCTCTTGAATTACCTGGCTCAGACTCATGCCTTCTGGCTTTTCTTGGCAAACCAAACGCCACCATTAGACAGTGCTTATATTCTCGATCAAAGAATCCTTTTAAGCATTCCTTTTTATCATGCTCGTATCTCATTCACTCACTTCCAAAGCAGTCAGGCCAAAATTTGTGTCTAGGAAATTACTATATTATTCCGTGCTGTGTGATATATATATGTAATTGGTATTGACTCTATGGTCATATATTTTTGTTCCAAAGAGTAACTTTATTTCTAAACTGACTTTAATTTCTGCCTCTGAGTCTTCAGCTTGTTTTCAAATAAAACCTCTCCAATACACGAATTTCTTGGTCAAGTTCTACAATATGGACATAGTCCAGTTCATGGTTTAATTAGTCCAGTGTTCAACTGTATCAAGATTGTTTTCTCTGTGCAAAATTTCTTCCTCTCCATTTCTCCTGATATAACTTCTAAATGACACTGAGGGAAGGATAAGTCACTCTTGTGATGTTGAAGACTGGGAAGTCACCATGCATTTTCTGTTCTGCTAATATTCCTTTAGTCTATTTTCCTACTCTGACCAACACCTGGAGGAATCACACAGCAGCAACTGTCCTTCTTCCCACTCCACAGTCAGCTTCATTCTCTTCCCCCTCCTGTTGGGTGTTCCTCCCCAGATGGGCTCCTAGAATTGCTCATTGCTGAGGCTGGTGGGGCCCCCTCTCATGTCTCTGTGCACAGGCCAACACACTCTGGTTTCCTTCAAGTCTCATGGGGCTGGATAGGTTTGCAAAGACAGTACTCTCCAACTGTACCTGGAAAATGTATCAACAGTCTTATTTTTTTTTTCCAGACATTCCAAACATCATAGGAGAATGCCCTGGTACCCCTCAAGCCCCTAGTTTGGTCAGAGGTGGAAAAGAGTAAAAAATTCCCCACTGCTCATTCTTTTCACTTTTAATCTTATTTGGACTCCTCCATCTCTCCTCTTGCCACAGGCTCAAGCCCTTTTGGAATGGCAGAGGGGAGTAGGCATTGGTGTTGTGGGTGGGGAGGTCGGGTGAAGACCAGCTCCCCTGCTTTGCAAATGTGTACCAGTATCCCCTTTCTTACACCTGAGGTCTTTTATCTCAAAGAAAAGACTTGGGCATTTCTTTTTACTGCTTCCCATATATGTCAACTATATGTGTTTTCAGATTTAGAATAAAAAAGCAACTTTTCATTCCTTCCTTTTGGTTCATGTGGCTTGATGATGGGAACAACTACTTCCCCATGGCAAATGGTGACTCAGTGTCTCCTGGTCTGAATGCGGGTGTTTCAGGGGGTATGAATACTACATGCTGCTTGATACCTCAGATTATTAGTGTGCCACAAATACTTTACATTTCTTCCTGCTATATATGTGTGTGAGTGTGTGTGTGTATACTTGTGTGTGTATTTTGGCAACTAACATAACCAAAGTATGTTAGTTGGTTCTACTTCTAATTCTCAAGTAAAATATATATATATATAATATTAAAATGCCAAAAGTACAAATATTTAGGAGTATTAACTATGATGTCATCTCAAGAACCATATATAAGAAGGAATTAACATAACATTTTTGTTCTTAGAAGAAAATATTCATGGCTATATCAAAACAAATATAATGATAAAGTATAGAGAAATATGTGATAATATTTCTTTGTTTTAGAGTATCTGGAAGCAAGATGACAATCTTTCTCTAATATTAGGCCAAATGATGCTGGAGCTGGGGTGGATGTGCACAGGGATGCTGGTGTGGAGGTCTGGTGCTCAGGATCAGACGGAGAGCAAGGAGGATTTCACCTTTACTGTATATGGCTTATCCACCTTGCAGATTACCCATGACAAGTAAGGAATGCAAGAGTGTTTTCTATACTGCACAGCATAGGACTGGGCCTCTTGTCCAGGCACTTACTGGTGTATGGTAAAGGAATTACACTTAATTCCCTCTTCAGTGTCTCTTCACCCAGCCCCTCTGCCTCCATTCTCCAGATGGCAGACAAAGACCTTTTCAGAAAGCAAAACTGATCCAGTCATACTTCCACTGAAAACTCTGCAGTGTCTTCCCATCGGTCTCAAAATTTTAAAAAAAGTTTTTTTGTTTTTATGGATTTCAAGGCCTCACGTGGTCGGGCCTCCACAAGCTCACTCATGGCCCCTCACCGTCGTGCTCTCTTCTCCCAGCCTGGCTTTTTCTTGCTCTCTCCTATTTGCGGGGCACTCCTCTACCAGAGGGCCTTAGCAAGTTGTGTTTGCTCTGCCAGAAGCACTTCTTTTTTTTTCAGAATTGCCATAGTTTCAATCTTACACTCGTTTGTGTGATTACTGCCTGATGTCTGCGTCTCTCACTGCGTTGCAAGATCTGAGTGCCAGTTCCGCTGACAACTGTAACACCAGGGCCTGGAATGTGACTGGGGCTTAGTGAATGAGTACATGAGTGAATGAATGAATCCAGAAAAGGTGCCATTTAACCTGGATCTGGATGGATGAGCAGGATTTCATCATGGGATTGGAGAGAAGGGTGTTCCAGAAAGAACGATCTGGAACAAGGACCAGGAGAAACTGGTGCATCATTTAGGCTCAGATAAAGAGCACTGGGGAGGTGAAGGGGCTGCAGGTGTGGCTGGGCAGATTGAGAAAGGCTTAGTGTGTCTTGTTGGAAAACTGGGACTTTAACCCAAGCCACAGAATCACTGAAGATTTTGGAGAAAGGGACTGACAAGATGAGAGAGAAACTCAACTTGTGTGACAGTGTGGGAAAAGAGTGGGCAGCTGGGAGCCCACTGAGGAGGGCTGTTTCTTAAAATGATGGGACTTGGGCTCAGGAGGTGGCCATGGGAATGCAGAGAAGGCAACTAGGGAAGGCTCCAGGCTTGGCAATGACCTGGACACCAAGGTGAGGGTGCACAAAGAGAGGCAGGCAGGCAGCAAGTAAACCAGGACAGCAACGACACTCCCAGGACAACTTGTGCATGAGATTTTGGATAATCTACAACCTTCCATCTTGTACTTAGCACCAGAATGGAAAACAGAGAGCTAGCTCTGAAAAAGAGAGGTGCACGATGAGGGATTGAGAGGGGGCATACTGGAGAAGTTTGTGGAAAGGGAAAGGTTAGTGTGGGGAGTTCCTCTGACTCTTTGCTGGGGGCAAGAAGACACTCTGTTTGGTGTCCTCAGTGATGCTTCCTGAGTTTTCTGTTAGTTTGATAATTTGAAAAGGAATCATATTATTCTGACACTTTTTTGGGGAAGCACTTCAGGTGGTTTAGTTGCTTATTTGGATATTTGCATTATGATTAAAACCCAGAGGGGAGAAAGTGGTGGAGAAGTATATGGCAACACGGTATTGAGCCGTATTAATTTAATCCAGAGTGTTTGAACCAAGGGAGAGATCCGTCAGGACTGGCACCAGCGCGAAGGGTGTGCAGGCATGAAGCACACTTTAATAAATGTGCAATGTCGTCCCAGAGAGACAGATCGTAGGCTGTAACTGGATCAGACAATGTCTTTTAAACTCACAGAAATCTGAGCTATGATACCACCCCATTCATTTCCTAGGTCACGACCTTGTTATTTCTGACTCTAAACTTGTATTGTTACCGTAAACAGGAAAGTGTTAAACTTTACTCAAGGAATATGGTATGGAACTCCAATCAGTGGACTCATATTAAGAAAAAATAAATTAAATTTTTTTCTTAAACTTTGGCTCTATATCAAAAGATGGGATGAGAAATTTATCTTTGTCTGTTTTAAGTTAAAATAAATGATTAAAGTTACGTATGTTTTACTTTGTTATGATTCCTTGCTTTAAAAGAGTTTTGATCAAGGAACTAAAGATGGATCCTGGTTGTACTGGATTTTATTTGGGGCCATATCATATGAAACTGTACATTTAACTTTTAAAATCAAACAATGTAAAAGAGAAGTGGGAACGAACAGACTGGGGTAATAGCAGATTCTTCCCTTCCTCAGCACGTTCATTTTAGAGCTATGCTCATTGAGTGGAATAGTTTAAATTATGGTTACATAATTTATTTTTCCTCTTGTGCTCATGCTTACTCTTATTCTGTCTCTTTTGCTGAGATCATAGAGTTAAATTCACACTAAGTGCATATTTACACTTTATTGTTATCTTCTTTTCACAGATGAAGAAATGAAGCTTAGAGCAGTTGAGAAACTTGTAAGCTTCTTGAAACTTTAACAACTAAGGAGAGCATTTTGAAAGGAAGCCCGAGGAATGTTTAGGCCTGCGACGGGATAGGAGAGCTGTCTCCCTCCCTGTTTCTTATCCATTATCACCCAACTGTTTGCTCAAAGTCAAAACATAGTTGTCATTCTTGATTCCATCCCCCCACAGCCAGCCTCATTCTTTCTTACCCTCCAAGAAATAAATATTTAAAATGTATCCATTTCCTTAATTTAGGACACCATCATCTCTCACATGGAGAGTAAGACTATGATAGTAGCAAGTAGATGTGTGTGTGTGTGTGTAAAACACTTACTATATACCAAGCATTATACCTAGCACCCTACTTATATAATATTAACTTATATTTAATCTCACAATTTCTCCTTGCAGTAAGTGCTACTGTTTTTCTCATTTTAAAAACAAGAGAACTAAGACACACACAGAGATTAGAGGCAAAGATGACAAACAACATCCCACTTGATTTTCCTACCTTAGTTTTGTTTTCTCCAATTCACTTTCCACAACACAACTAGATAGTTCTAAAATAAAAATCTTACTGTGTTGCTCAAGGAATCAAAATCTTTTCCTCTCTTTCTGGTCTCTTGCTGTCATTTTGAGCCCATATTCTGTACCCCTTTCCCATGGGGCCTTACCTGTGTAAGAATAGTAACTGATAGAAAATTAATGGTGGAAGTTGAGTACCATAGCTGGTTTGGGAGAGAGCTATCTTTGGACGAGCACCTTCTTGGTGCCTTCAGCAGACTGTATGTTCCAAAGATGACTGCAACAATATCTCTCCCCTCACATGATCTTCTTACAATGTGACACTGAGCGGTAGGGTCTATGTTCCCTTCTCTTGAATCTGGGTGGGCTCATGACTTTGGTCACTATGACATTATGGGACTTCCAATGCTAGGTCATAAAAGGTGATGCAGCTTCTGCATTGATCATTGGAATAATTGCTTTGGAACTCTAAGCTTCTGTGTAAGTAATCAAAATGACTTGAGGCCATTGTGCTATGAGGAAGTGCAAAGTAGCTCAAGGGGAGAGACCACACAGAGAAGCCTGGATACTACTGAGGATAGAGGTGCCTGGCTAGCCACCAGCTGTTCCAGCACCAGCCATCGTATGACTGTAACTGCATGAGTGACTTGGAGCCAGAATCAGCCAGCAAAGGCCCTCCCAGATGATGACCAGAGATAATAAAATGATTATTGCTGTTTTAGCCACTAAGCTTTGGGACAATTGTCATGCAGCAATATATAACTGGAACTGTGTCCTTCAATTCACACCACTTGAGAGTGTGGCTATATGCATGAGGAGGACACTCTTAAGTGTTTCGATCCCTGGTTTGTGCTGGGAAAGGGGGTTCCATGTTTGAGGATGGGTTGAAGCAACTCCAAAAGGTGAGTGGCTGAGACAATTTTGTGCACTTGAATTATGCTTCTTTCTGAAATTTCAGCATATTGGAGTGTCACAGGAGATGAAATACACATTTTGTCAGTTGATTACGTAGTGGCTGTCTCCTGCTTCCATTAGGTGGCTTGGCAGGGAGCTCACTCATCAGAACGAGACAAGACCACCAGATATACTTGCCCTGACCCCTAGCCTAGAAGTTCCCTTGTTAGGTAGTCCATGGGTGTTCTCTGCTCTCCTCCCAGCTTCTGGCTTCTGCTTTCCGGCAGCACTGGGGTGCAGATCCCTTTTTGGAACATTTTCCATGGTGCATCCACTGTATTGGGCTGACTGCACTCTCTGGGAGCTCGAGGAACTATAGGCGCTCTGTTGCTGCCCTGCTTGTATGTTTTTCTCAATAAATCTCATTTTAGCATTATTCTATGTGTCACTACTGGTAACTTACACTGTTTGTGCCCGTTATACAACAAGTAAGGTCAACGGCCAACCTATTCTATGGACTTAGCCAGTCCAAGCTGAATCAGTAGAGACAGAACAGGAAGTCTCTTTCATAGTTAGCTATGAGAATATTTCAGCAAAAACATCTCACTGGATGCCTGCCTGTCTCTGTGCCTGATATTTCACCATTAGAGATTTATCCAATCAAGATTTTTTGAGTGCCCTTTGTATGCTGGACTCTGTGCTGGTTATTGGAGATATAAAGTTTTCAAGGATTCTAGAGTTTAGAGAGGGAGACATACAAGGGGGACTGGCAACTGCAGTTCAGGATGATAAGAACTAGGGCAGGACTATGCCTGGAGCATCATGGGAGGAAACAGATCTGGGGGGAGGTCAGGGATGGCTGAGGTGGGAGTAATGTCAGGGCTGAGATCTGAGAATGAAGATGAAGTTGGCCAGGTGAAGGGGAGGAAAGGTGAGAGAAACTGAACTGGAACTGAAAAACCATTTTCTGCTTCTGGAGATTGAGGGGACGAAAGAATGGGAAGGAAAGCTGCAGGAGGGGCAGGAGAGGTTGGAGAGGACAAGGAAAGCATTAAAGCTGTGCATGGGAGTTGGACTCTATTTTGAGGGCAATAAGGAGCTGCTCATTGTTCTTAGGTAGAGGAGGGACAGGATGAGATTTGTCCTTTAGGAGTATCAGCTTGTTTCTAATGTAGAGTAGATTGGAAGGGACTGTGGTGGTCATCCAGGTGAGAGATGCTGGTGGCCTCAGTGGGGATAGTGGCCCTGAGATGGAAAAAAGTGGAAACTTTTCAATGTGACCTCAGAATATTTTTCCATCCTTATCCTCCGTAATTCCCAGGCCTCCACCACAAACACTCTGTTACATCCTACTAGTCTTTGAATACATCAGCTCTTGCCTCTCTCATGCTCTGTGTATATGTGTGCACATGTCTCTATCTGCCTGCATATGTACACACAAACCCATCACTGAAGGTCAATGGTTATGTAAGATGTTAACATCAGGGGAAGCTGGATCAAGGGTGTGTGGGAATTCTCTGTACTCTCTTTGCAACTTTTTTGCAAATCTAAAATTATACCATAATAAAGAGTTGTATTTTTTTTTTTTTATATTTATCAACTCTTTAGCAGGGTTAGGCATCTAGAATTTTTTTCCCATCACAGTTTTCCCTGTCTGTAATGTCTTTTGTCTTCTTTTGTCTTCTTCTACATTAGGTAAACTCGTACTCATCCTTCAAGACCCATCTCCTCTCTATCTTCCCTGACTTCCCCAGGAAATATTCTTGATAAATAAGAATATTTCCCCAGGAAATATTCTTCCCTGATACTTCCATAGATCTTTATCCTCTCTTCCATTATATGTCCTGTATGTTTCTGTTTTCAGCTTCACATCTACTCTTTCCATCCTCTCCACCCTGCTAGTTGCCTGAGCAGTCAGGCTGAATGGACACCATTTCTTGATCTCCGGCTTCTGATCGGGTTTGGCCATTATCAGGAGAAGAGAGGGAAAAAGGAGAATAAATGTGGGCTCTTTATTCCCCTAGTTTCCTTTCTGTGGATTTACTCTGGGCTGCTTGCTTCCCACAGCAAAGGTTGATATTCTGGTAAATGGTTAACAACCAGCTTGGGGGTTGAGGAAGCCCTGATTTGTAGTGTTTGCCCACTTCTGTGGTGTAAATAGTCCCATCACGGCCGATTTCAAGCAAACAATGTACCTTACACAATGTGGAGCTGGAAAGAAATGTACACTGTCAGTTCTCTGGAGCTGGCTTGAGCCTGCACCCACACCCCGTTGTTGCATTCTTTCCTTCCAGGAAGTTGTATCTGCTCCTCCTCTAGCCCGTCAGGCCCAGGATGGGGGCTGTGTCCCAGTTTTCAGCCCTGGGACACTGCACTATCTCCTGTGGTTTTCCTCACTATACCCATACTTTGGAAATAGTCCCTTTATTAGACCCTCTTCAAATTATCCAATTTGAGATACCATCTGTTTCCTGAAGAGATCCTAATTGATTCACCAAGTTATACTGTGTGGAAATGAGTCATTTAGAAATCTTTTCTCCTCCTGTATTATAAATACCTATAGTGCAGGGATGATGATTTATTAATTTCTGTATCTCCAACACCTAGCCAGTGGAGAGGGTGGGAAGGACAAGAAGAAGGAACTAAGTTTTGTTGAGTATCTACTATGCACTAGATATTCTATCAAATTCTTTAGAAATGGTCTCTCTTTAATCTTAACAAATGAAATTAATTCTATGCACTATCATCCTAGGCATTTACAGACAAGGAAATTGAGGCTCAGAGAGGTTAAGTAACTGTTCCAAAGTTACACAGTTAGGAAGTAGCTGAATTAGCATTTGAACCTGAGTGTCTGGCTCTAAAACCTATTCTTTTCGCACTATTGCCTCAATTTATTTTTAGCAGATGAATGGATGTTTTTGTCAATGGAAAAGATAGCATGAATGCCATTTGCAATGCCTGAGAAGAGGAGTCTTCAAGTGGGAGGGAGATGGGAATTGGCTTCCTTCTGTTCCTAGGAACGAAGTTTCTAGCAGTCTAATAGTTTATGAAATGTAAACTGTCCATGTGTAAGCATTCCCTTTGAACAGGGTATTTTAGAGAACAAAGAGCAATTCATATATTAGTTGTAAATCTGGCAGATATTTTCATTAGTAGCTTAACAATTCGATATCTTACAATAGTGCTGGGCAGCTTTCTCCTTAAGGTTTAAAATGAGCTTAATACTCTGAGAAGAGGAAAACCATGTCTGTTTAATTTTGACTTAAATGGTGGGGGGAAACTGCAAACATGATCAATTCAGGAGAAATTTTATAGAAGAAAATACTTAGATCATCCTAACATCTCAAATTTTGTGCTGTAATCTTTCCATCTGGAAGATACTGGTGACTTTAGTCAAGCCTTGGAAAGATCTGTGGGAGGTCTGCTTTAAAGAAACATCTGTAATATATTTCTGCTCTCTTAAAAGGGCTGATAGCAACTCGTATTTTGTTTTAATAATGAAAAACATTTGCTGGAAAAACTGAAGCTTGTTTTGGCAATTTCAGCCTAAGATACCATGAAAAGGAACCCAATAGGTCTAATGGACCCGTTAGAAACCTGAGTGAGAAAATCTGAGTCTTGCTCTGGCTTGGTCACTTGCCTAGTTTTATAATTATAGTTAAGTCACTTAAATGTTCTGTGCCTCAGTCTCCTTATAAGTGAAATGGGTAGTTAGATTAGATGTAGACTATATTATCTTCATAGGTCAGACAAATTTATAAAATGCTTAAGAAATTTTTCTTTTTAGTAAAGCCATTACAATTTTTCTACATTTATTAGCTACCATGTTTATTCCAATTTTATTATTTTTTGTTATAGTAATAATTTCATTATTGAGTCATTTCCCCCTAATTATCTATCATTTATTTACCATCTACCTATATATCTATAACCACTAAGGAGAAAAGCTGTTCAATGTCCAATAAGAGGGTAAAAAAAAAATAAAACAATCCCTACATTATAGCTCTGTGTAGTCTTCTATTCCCTAACGTATATTTTGTATCTGTGTGTGTGTGTGTGCACATTTGTATACACACACACACAGATACACACACGCAGAGTTACGTCCTGGTAAATGTTTATCAATCAGCTCTCCTGGGAAAAAAATAAGCTCTGATTTATAGGATTTACCAGTTTCTGTGGTGTAACTGTTCACACGATAGCCAATTTCAAGTTATCCATAGTAAGTTGCTGAATGTGGAGGTAAGAAAAGCTGCACAAAATTGGCCTTTGCAGGCTGGTAGAAGCTTGCTCCAGCACTCCTCTGAATGTAAGCAGTCTGTAGAGTGCTAACTGCTCTCTACCTATTATAACATATACTTTGAGAACTGAATACTAAACTTAAAACTAACCTATACAAAGCATGTGTTTTTTTCTTTGATTTCTGTTCATTGTGATCTTTACCTTAAATTATTCTTAATAGCTCTCTCCCTCACGCTCATACCAAATGCATGACATACAAGCACGTATATGCACACACACCCAAATTCTGTTAAATTTTTTTGTTGATGTCTATGCATTATGTAATAATGTATAAGTAGACAATACTAACATATTGTGCAATTTTTTTCTTCCCAAGTCATCTATCCTTTCAAATTTAAAGTTAAAAGAGCTTCCTTAAAAAAAAAATCTGTATTTCTAAATGGTTCTAAGCTTTTAAGTCCTTCCTAATGAATGTGTCTGTATTTGTACCCAAGATTTTCAATGATTAGTTATTTCTCAAAGGAGTTATGGCTGGAAACACCCCCAGCTATTAGATCATCAAGTCTGGGAATGCTATAAATTTAATATACTCAGAAATCCAAAAAGCTTCACACAGTAATTTGGTATTTAGTCAATCACAGAAAGTCTACAATGCGTTGACTGTTGACTGAATGATGAGCATCAAACACAGAGTGTAATTAACACAGACAGAAGCTTACTGCCAACAACAGTTTGAAACAATTTTAGTTCTCTATTTCCTGCCAACTTTGATATGTAAAGAACCCTTCATAGCATGATTGAGAAAATTTGTTTTTGCGTGGGGCATTCAGTTTGTACTCCCAAGAGCCTCCAGAATAGTGGCTTTCGCAGGGTGGGAACTTAATGGGTATTTGTTGGATTGAACCAGATCTATATTTTTTAAATTGATCCTCAGACACCACAATCCTTGTTAGTAAATTCTCATTGAATTTCATGAACCAGTGGTAACATATTCTTAGTGCTCTTATGTAGTAAGTGAGCCTTTGCTAAGCTAGTGAACATTTTCCAAAGGAGAAAAGACAGTGATGGATACAGATCTTATTCAGTCCAAGGAACACTTTTATAAAAATTGTTACTGGGAATTTGAAGTGTGTGCTGATCCAAGAACTGATCTGTGCTGATCAAATGTGCAAAAAGGAATATCACCTCCAAGTTACCCATTAATAATTTATCTGCTAAAACTGGAACCATGTTTGCCTTGATGCTTTGCTGAGTCCTGGGCAATCAGCTTGAATTTTGAGCTGAGAGCTAGTTGTGACTGGGCTTGGAAAAGAGTATATGCCTGACTGAGCTGCAGATATAGATGTGTGTGTGTGTGTGTGTGTGTGTGTGTGTGTGTTTGTGTGTGAGAGAGAGAGACAGAGAGAGGTCAAATATTAAAAATGTGTATCATTTATCCACATTGATAGAGATAATTGTCAGAACATAACAATTATCTGTAGCCCTTGATTGTCTTTAGGCTACAGTTCAAATCCAGGAGCTGCCCCACCTCTTGCCACTTCCTTCCTTCTCCCCACAAATCAGTCATGCTGAACTACGTGCAGATCCTCAAGGAAGTCAGGCTTCTGACACCTCTGTGCCACATAGAATGCCCTATCAAGCAGTAGCTGCCTCTTCCCATCCTGACACTCTCCCTCCACCCTTAGCTCAGCTTGTTTACTCCTTTAACTCCTTCTAAACCCATTTCAGACATCTTTTCCTCAGGATGTCACCCTACTCTGCATTGAGTGCCCATCTTTCAAGGTTGATTGCATGCAGTAATACATATACCAGTGTCTATCACACTGCCTGTCTGTCTCTCCTGTAGACTGTATGTTCTTGAGGAAGAGATTGATGCTTATTTCCAGGACCTAGCACAGCCTTGGCAAATAGTATGTACTCTTTAAAGTTGAGTATTCCAATATACAAATAACTAAAATTAATAAACAAATGATATATCAGTTGAGTATTCATATATTCAGTCTTGGACTGCTTTTGTTAATCAGGATTTTTTATTGTAACAGAAACACAACTCAAAGTCACTTAAGGAAAACCAGGAATTTACCATTTCAAATAACTGAGATTCTAAAAAGTGGTGCTAACGATGTGCATATTGGATTCAGGTCTCAGATGATGCCACTAGAAATTTCTCTCTTCCCATGTCTATTTCTTTTTTCCTCTGGGGTGTTTTATCTAGCAAGCTCTCTCCATTGGAAAAGATGGTCCTCATAGATCTAGGTTTACATAGCTTAATACAGCTCACCGTTTCAGAAGGATACTGAGTATTTACACCAATCCGCCGAAAATGACGATGCTTGGCTCTTTGGGTTCCACATTCACCCTTGGACCGAATTTTACCGAGTCTAAGGTCTTACTGCTCACCACACGACAGGCCAATAAATCAAGAGATGAGGTGCTGGGGCAAGGAATAGAGACTTTATTAGGAAAGAGCAGACGGAGAAGGTCGTGGACTAGTGTCCCAAAGAACCATCTTACCCAAGTTAGAATTCAGGCTTCTTTTGTACTAAAAGGAGAGGGACTGTGGCTGGTTGTTGCAAACTTCTTGGTGCCAGCCAGACCCTGGAGGGGATGTGATCATCCTTTGTTCTTGTAGTTGTCCCACTAGGTCTGGTCACAATGTTCCTGCGAACCTCCAAGGAGACAAATGTTATTCTTTTTATCTCTATCTGAATGAAAAGTATTATACTTTTAAAGGTCAAGCCTGGGAATTAGAGCCTTGAGAAAGGGCTATTATGTATATTTCAGGCTATAGGCAACGTTCTTTTACAAAGGTGCAGAGCCAGCATGACTAAGCACAGGCAACAGAACACAAAGTTTAGATAGAGCTAAAGGAACAGATCCAGTATGTCTGGTTTGTTCTTCTCTGTTACACAGCCACTGTGCCCAGGTGATAGGGCATTGTGACTGGTCGTATGCTTAGGTCATCTGCAAGTTCCTGTGGAAGGTAGGACTCCTTGACAAAGGAAATGATATGGGAAGTCAAAAATATAACAGGTATCTCTGCACTGTGGTTGATTTTGCAATATGATCAACCAATATGTATTTTTAAAAGTCGCCGTGGGTCCAGGCTAATTTAACTACTTCATGCATCTTTTCTAGGCTCACTGAGATGCCCCAAGACTGACATAAAAGAAATGTCTGAAGGATGCTCAGTTTTCAAGTACTTAGATGCTGGGCTTAAGTGTATAATCCTGTGCCTGTACCTTGCTTCTTACTACTTCCTTTTATTTATTGCTTTTGAAAAAAAAAAAACCTTTTTATTTTAAAATAACTTTTGATTTACAGACAAGTTGCACAGATAGTATAGGGAGTTCTCATCTACCCTATCACCCAGTTTTCCCTACTGTTAACATCTTACGTTACTATGGTACATTTATCACAACTAAGGAACCAGATTGGTATGTTAGTATTAACTAATGTTCAGTTTATTTGGCCTCCACTAATTTTTCCTTAACATACTTGTTCTGTTCTAGGATACCATTCAAGGTACCACATTATATTTAGTCATCGTGTCTTTTTGGCCCCCTCCTTTGATAGTTTCTCAAGCTTTCCTTATTTTTGATGAACTTGACAGTTTTGAGGAGTGTTGGTCAGGTATTTTGTAAAATGTGCCTCAATTTGGGGTTTTATGATATTTTTCTCATGGTTAGACTGGGGTAATAGATTTTTGGGAGGAAGACCTCAGAGTTAAAGTGCCATTCTTGTCACATAATATCAAAGGTAAATACTATCAACATGATTTATCACTGTGGATATTAACTTGATCACCTGGCTGAGGTAGTGTTTGCCAGTAAAGTTATTTTTTCTCCCCCTTCTTACTCTGCTATTTGGAAGTATGCCACTAAGCACAGGTCACACAAGTTGGGTGTTAAACTTTACTTTTTTGAGGGGAGGAGTACCTACATAAATTACTTGGAATTCTTCTGTGTGGAAGATTTGTCTCTTCTCCATTTATTTATTTACTGAATCATTTTTTAATGTTAATATGAACCCATGGATATTTATTTTATGTTTTGGGTTATAAGCCAGTACTACATTATTTTGTTCTTTAAACTGTTCCAACTTTAGCATTTGGGAGCTCTTACAGTTGGCTTCTCTGTCCCTTCACTATGCTCCCGTCCTTTTGTTTCTTAAGCACTTCTTTGCTTCTGGCTTTACAGGATACTCCATTCTCATTTGGTATATTCTGTCCCAGTCCTAGAATCATCCATTTCTCTAAGGAGCCCTGCTTTCCTTCACTGGAGAATGGTATTAGAAACCGAGGTCTGGGAGTTGGTTGTGCTCATTGATACTGGGTATCATTACTTCTAGGCCCTCTTGATGGGTAGAGCTAGGAAATACATGCCTGTATGCTCATTTCACTGCTTCCTTTTAGTTTCCTTTGTTATTGATTTTTTCTCTTTCATCTATGCATGCCTTCACCTTGTCCCCCAGTTTGATTCATAATTTGTTTTCTCCTGACATCCAAATTTGGCTCTATTTCTTAGTTATCCTTTTATTAAATTTTCTCCTTGATTCAGTGATTATAATGTAAGAAGTAATGTGTTCAGCTTGACCCAGATCGTGAAATGGCTACTCCTCTGCTCTGTCCTTGCAGACTACATGCTGTGTCCAGGACTTACTGGTGACACCAAGATGCTATAGGACAAGTAGACAAGGTTTTCTTTCAGGACTCTGTTTTGAGAGGCTTTTACTGTAATTATATAACTCTGTGTGAAAAAATATATATTCTGTCTTAATATCCATTTTCAATATTCAACAAAGTAATAAAGTAAATGTCTTGTGCCAGAAAGTTGGATCAGCTTATAAAAATTTCTAGAATTCTGCTACTGCAAGGGTATAAAACATTCTCTGAAAATTATGGTGTTATTGGGAAGGAGGATGAGTTTTTTGAAGACATGTATAAAGCAGACCATCTCAGGGTTAGAAGTGGATATAAGAAATTTTCTGATGATGCTGTTAATTCCTTTATTTTTTTTTTATTTTTTAGTTGAATATATTTGACATATAACATTGTACAAATTTAAGGTTTAAATCTTTCTTTTTTTTCCTTCCTTCCTTCCTCCCCCCCCCCGCCCCCGCTTTTCTTTTTGTTTTCTGCTACGAGTAGGGAAAAAGGATTTATGAAAGACTTGGGAATATAAAACACCAAACCATGGTAAACAATGTGTGAGGAAGAAAGTGAGATTTATTCCCTGAGAAACTGGATAGAAGGTAAACCCTTGAAGAATGAAGGAGGGAAATGAATGCCCACGCTCTTGTAAGATGAAAGCAGGTGTTTTAAGACTAGATAACGCCTCAGGTCCCCAGGGTTAGGCATCAGCAGAGCATATGTCACAAAAGGGCTCTGCTTGAAGAAAAGATTCAGGTTATATTTACTACATAGGTCTGGAAGAGAAAACTAGAATTAGATCAAGTCAATCTGAATAATGTGAAGTTTAGTGTGCAAATTATTCCCTTAAGTTTATCCACTTAAGAAATAAATTTTTTTAAAATTTTACTTTATTTACTTTTTTATACAGTAGGTTCTTATAAGTCATCAATTTTATATACATCAGTGTATACATGTCAATCCCAATCTCCCAATTCAGCACACCACCATCCCCACCACCCATGGCTTTCCCCCCTTGGTGTCCATACGTTTGTTCTCTACATCTGTGTCTCAACCTCTGCCCTGCAAACCAGTTCATCTGTACCATTTTTCTAGGTTCCACATACATGCGTTAATATACAATATTTGTTTTTCTCTTTCTGACTAACTTCACTCTGTATGACAGTCTCTAGATCCATCCACGTCTCAAAAAATGACCCAATTTCGTTCCTTTTTATGGCTGAGTAATATTCCATTGTATATATATACCACACCTTCTTTACCATTCGTCTGTTGATGGACATTTAGGTTGCTTCCATGACCTGGCTATTGTACATAGTGCTGCCATGAACACTGGGTGCATGTGTCTTTTTGAATTATGGTTTTCTCTGGGTATATGCCCAGTAGTGGGATTGCTGGGTCATACGATAATTCTATTTTTAGTTCTTTAAGGAACCACCATACTGTTCTCCATAGTGGCTGTATCATTTTAAATTCCCACCAACAGTGCAAGAGGGTTCCCTTTTCTCCACACCCTCTCCAGCATTTGTTGTTTGTAGATTTTCTGATGATGCCCATTCTAACTGGTATGAGGTGATACCTTATTGTAGTTTTGATCTGCATTTCACTAATAATTAGTGATATTGAGCAGCTTTTCATGTGCTTCTTGGCCATCTGTATGTCTTCTTTGGAGAAATGTCTATTTAGGTCTTCTGCCCATTTTTGGATTGGGTTTTTTGTTTTTTTGATATTGAGCTGCATGAGCTGCTTGTATATTTTGGAAATTAATCCTTTGTCAGTTGCTTCGTTTGCAAAAATTTTCTCCCATTCTGAGGGTTGTCTTTTCATCTTGTGTATGGTTTCCTTGCTGTGCAAAAGCTTTTAAGTTTCATTAGGTCCCATTTGTTTATTTTTCTTTTTATTTCCATTACACTAGGAGGTGGATCTAAAAATATCTTGTGTGATTTATGTCAGAGTGTTCTTCCTATGTTTTCCTCTAAGAGTTTTATAGTGTCCAGTCTTACATTTAGGTCTCTAATCCATTTTGAGTTTATTTTTGTGTTTGGTGTTAGGGAGTGTTCTAATTTCATTCTTTTGTATGTAGCTGTCCGGTTTTCCCAGCACCACTTATTGAAGAGACTGTCTTTTCTCCATTGTATATCCTTGACTCCTTTCTCATAGATTAGTTGACCATAGGTGTGTGGGTTTATCTCTGGGCTTTCTATCTTGTTCCATTGATCTATGTTTCTGT
Organism: Eschrichtius robustus; assembly: GCF_028021215.1. Taxonomy (NCBI): domain Eukaryota; kingdom Metazoa; phylum Chordata; class Mammalia; order Artiodactyla; family Eschrichtiidae; genus Eschrichtius; species Eschrichtius robustus. Next base: position 44,002,119 of record NC_090840.1, on the reverse strand, counting down.
TTTTGTGCCAGTACCATATTGTCTTGATTACTGTAGCTTTGTAGTATAGTCTGAAGTCAGGGAGTCTGATTCCTCCAGCTCCGTTTTTTTCCCTCAAGACTGCTTTGGCTATTCGGGGTCTTTTGTGTCTCCATACAGATTTTAAGATTTTTTGTTCTAGTTTTATAAAAGATGCCATTGGTAATTTGATAGGGATTGCACTGAATCTGTAGATTGCTTTGGGTAGTATAGTCATTTTCACAATGTTGATTCTTCTAATCCAAGAACATGGGATATCTCACAATCTGTTGGTATCATCTTTAATTTCTTTCATCAGTGTCTTATAGTTTTCTGCATACAGGTCTTTTGTCTCCCTAGGTAGGTTTATTCCTAGGTATTTTATTCTTTTTGCTGCAATGGTAAATGGGAGTGTTTCCTTAATTTCTCTTTCAGATTTTTCATCATTAATGTGTAGGAATGCAAGAGATTTCTGTGCATTAATTTTGTATCCTGCTACTTTACCAAATACATTGATGAGCTCTAGTAGTTTTCTGGTGGCATTTTTAGGATTCTCTATGTATAGTATCATGTCATCTGCAAACAGTGACAGTTTTACTTCTTCTTTTCCAATTTGGATTCCTTTTATTTCTTTTTCTTCTCTGATTGCCGTGGCCAGGACTTCCAAAACTATGTTGAATAATAGCGGTGAGAGTGGACATCCTTGTCTTGTTCCTGATCTTAGAGGAAATGATTTCAGTTTTTCACCATTGAGAATGATGTTGGCTGTGGGTTTGTCGTATATGGCCTTTGTTATGTTGAGGTAGGTTCCCTCTATGCCCACTTTCTGGAGAGTTTTTATCAGAAATGGGTGTTGAATTTTGTCAAAAGCTTTTTCTGTGTCTATTGAGATGATCATATGGTTTTTATTCTTCAATTTGTTAATATGGTGTATCACATTGATTGATTTGCATATATTGAAGAATCCTTGCATCCCTGGGATAAATCCCACTTGATCATGTTGTATGATCCTTTTAATGTGTTGTTGGATTCTGTTTGCTAGTGTTTTGTTGAGGATTTTTGCATCTGTATTCATCAGTGATATTGGTCTGTAATTTTCTTTTTTTTGTAGTATCTTTGTCTGGTTTTGTTATCAGGGTGATGGTGGCCTCGTAGAATTTTGGAGTGTTCTTCCCTCTGCTATATTTTGGAAGAGTTTGAGAAGGATGGGTGTTAGTTCTTCTCTAAGTGTTTGATAGAATTCACCTGTGAAGCCATCTGTTCTTGGACTTTTGTTTGTTGGAAGATTTTTAATCACAGTTTCAATTTCATTACTTGTGATTGGTCTGTTCACATTTTCTGTTTCTTCCTGTTTCAGTCTTGGAAGGTTATACCTTTCTAAGAATTTGTCCATTTCTTCCAGGTTGTCCATTTTATTGGCATAGAGTTGCTTGTAGTAGTCTCTTAGGATGCTTTGTATTTCTGCAGTGCCTGTTGTAACTTCTCCTTTTTCATTTCTAATTTTATTGATATGAGTCCTCTCCCTCTTTTTCTTGATGAGTCTGGCTAATGGTTTATCAATTTTGTTTATCTTCTCAAAGAACCAGTTTTTAGTTTTGTTGATCTTTGCTATTGTTTTCTTTGTTTCTATTTCATGTATTTCTGATCTGATCTTTATGATTTCTTTCCTTCTGCTAACTTTGGGTTTTGTTTGTTCTTCTTTCTCTAGTTCCTTTAGGTGTAAGGTTAGATTGTTTATTTGAGATTTTTCTTGTTTCTTGAGGTAGGCTTGTATAGCTATAAACTTCACTCTTAGAACTGCTTTTGCTGCATCCCATAGGTTTTGGGTCGTCATGTTTTCATTGTCATTTGTCTCTAGGTATTTTTTGATTTCCTCTTTGTTTTCTTTAGTAATCTCTTGGTTATTTAGTAACGTATTGTTTAACCTCCATGTGTTTGTGTTTTTTCCTTTTTTTCCCCTGTAATTGATTTCTAATCTCATAGTGTTGTCGTCAGAAAAGATGCTTGATATGATTTCAATTTTCTTAAATTTACTGAGGCTTGATTTGTAACCCAAGATGTGATCTATCCTGGAGAATGTTCCGTGCTCACTTGAGAAGAAAGTGTAATCTGCTGTTTTTTGGATGGAATGTCCTATAAATATCAATTAAATCTATCTGGTCTATTGTGTCATTTAAAACTTCTGTTACCTTATTTATTTTCATTTTGGATGATCTGTCCATGGGTGTAAGTGAGGTGTTAAAATCCCCCACTATTATTGTGTTACTGTCGATTTCCTCTTTTCCTCTTTTTTTCCCTGCTTTTTTGTCAATTTTTCCTTTTTTAGCTGTTAGCAGTTGCCTTAGGTATTGAGGTGCTCCTATGTTGGGTGCATATATATTTATAATTTTTTATCTTCTTCTTGGATTGATCCCTTGATCATTATGTAGTGTCCTTCCTTGTCTCTTGTAACATTCCTTATTTTAAAGTCTATTTTATCTAATATGAGTATGGGTATTCCAGCTTTCTTTTGATTTCCATTTGCATGGGATATCTTTTTCCATTCCCTCACTTTCAGTCTGTACGTGTCCCTAGGTCTGAAGTGGGTCTCTTGTAGACAGCATATAGATGGTTCTTGTTTTTGTATCCATTCAGCAAGCCTGTGTCTTTTGGTTGGAACATTTAATCCATTGACGTTTATGGTAATTATCGATATGTATGTTCCTATTACCATTTTCTTAATTGTTTTGGGTTTGTTTTTGTAGGTCCTTTTCTTCTCTTGTGTTTCCCACTTAGAGAAGTTCCTTTAGCATTTGTTGTAGCGCTGGTTTGGTGGTGCTGAATTCTCTTAGCTTTTGCTTCTCTGTAAAGATTTTGATTTCTTTGTCAAATCTGAATGAGATCCTTGCCAGGTAGAGTAATCTTGGTTGTAGGTTCTTCCCTTTCATCACTTTAAGTATATCATGCTACTCCCTTCTGGCTTGTAGAGTTTCTGCTGAGAAATCAGCTGTTAACCTTATGGGAGTTCCCTTGTATGTTATTTGTCATTTTTCCCTTGCTGCTTTCAATAATTTTTCTTTGTCTTTAATTTTTGCCAATTTGATTACTATGTGTCTCGGCGTGCTTCTCCTTGGGTTTATCCTGTATGGGACTCTGCGCTTCCTAGACTTGGGTGGCTATTTCCTCTCCCATGTTAGGGAACTTTTTGACTATAATCTCTTCAAATATCTTCTCTGGTTCTTTCTCTCTCTCTTCTCCTTCTGGGACCCCTATAATGAGAATGTTGTTGCATTTAATGTCCCAGAGGTCTCTTAGGCTGTCTTCATTTCTTTTCATTTTTTTTTCTTTATCCTGTTCTGAAGCAGTGAATTCCACCATTCTGTCTTCCAGGTCACTTATCCATTCTTCTCCTTCAGTTATTCTGCTATTGATTCCTTCTAGTGTAGTTTTCATTTCAGTTATTGTATTGTTCATCTGTTTGTTTGTTCTTTAATTCTTCTAGGTCTTTGTTAAACATTTCTTGCATCTTCTCGATCTTTGCCTCCATTCTTTTTCTGAGTTCCTGGATCATCTTCACTATCATTATGTTGAATTCTTTTTCTGGAAGGTTGCTTATCTCCACTTCGTTTAGTTTTTTTTCTGGGGTTTTATCTTGTTCCTTCATCTGGTACATAGCCCTCTGCCTTTTCATCTTGTCTATCTTTCTCTGAATGTGGTTTTTGTTCCACAGGCTGCAGGATTGTAGGTCTTCTTGCTTCTGCTGTCTGCCCTCTGGTGGATGAGGCTGTTGGTTGTTTGGCCTGAGGCAACCCAACACTGGAGCCTACCTGGGCTCTTTGGTGGGACCAATGACAGACTTCAGGAGGGCTCACACCAAGGAGCACCCCCCAGAACCTCTGCCACTGGTGTTCTCATCCCCATGGTGAGCCACAGCCACCCCCTGCCTCCGCAGGAGACCCTCCAACAATAACAGGTAGGTCTGGCTCAGTCTCCCCTAGGGTCACTGCTCCTTCCCCTGGGTCCCGATGTGCACACTACTTTGTGTGTGCCCTCCAAGAGTGGAGTCTCTTTTTCTCCCAGTCCTATCGAAGTCCTGCAATCATATCCCACTAGGCTTCAAAGTCCGATTCTCTGGGAACTCCTCCTCTCATTGCCAGACCCCCAGGTTGGGAAGCCTGACGTGGGGCTCAGAACCTTCACTCCAGTGGGTGGACTTCTGTGGTATAAGTGTTCTCCAGTCTGTGAGTCACCCACCCAGCAGTTATGGGATTTGATTTTACTCTGATTGCACCCCTCCTACCATCTCACTGTGGCTTCTCCTTTGTCTTTGGATGTGGGGTGCCCTTTCTGGTGAGCTCCAGTGTCCTCCTGTTGATGATTGTCCAGCAGCTAGCCGTGACTCTGGCGTTCTCACAAGAGGGAGTGAAAGCATGTCCTTCTACTCGCCATCTTGGTTCCTTATCAGAAATAAAAATTTATTTCTTAAAATAAGTGCAAAATCAGTAAACTTTAGTATTTATTTATACTGATATTGCTACATTTCCTCAAACATTTTTTTTTTCTAGAAAAGATATAACTAGAACATGGTTTCTACTCTCATTTATTATTCTTGGTGAAGGCTGGTTTATTTCAGACATTCATTAACTCACTCAGTCATCAGTCATTTATTGAAGAGGAATGAGCCAGACATCATTCAAGGTTTTGAGGATACAGTTTTACATCAGTTACAGTCCTTATCAACCACTCTTTGAATCCAAATTTTGGAATCTAAAGGAGACCACCATGTAAGGAATAAAGTGTTATAGGTGCTATGATATAGGTAAGTATGAGGTACACAGTTTGTGAAAAGCAGAAAGATGAATCACTTCTATTTTGGCAGGTCCTGCATCGCAGGCACAGTGCTTGAGAAAGAAACCAAAAGCTACTCCAGCAAATTGTATAAACCCAAAGCCATAAAGAACACAGGAAAAGGAGGCTGGAGTGCTCTTTCTCCCCTTGCACTCACTCTCATCCTCCCTCCTTCATGCTCGTTCTGCTTCTTACCCTCAGAGCAGAGGTCAGGGGTTTCAAATTTAGAAATATTAACACCATTGAACACTTTATAAATTCTCCTCAAGGGAACGTGTTTAGATTTCATGATTGGGGAACAAAAACTGGTCAGGACTCTAGGATTTAAGATGAGCAGGGTGTGAGGGATGGGGATGGAGAGGAGGTATGCAGGAAACAGAACAATGACAAGGGATGAGTCCAAGATGATCCAAATTATCAGGCCTGGTGAGTGGGCATGAATGAATGTCAAATGAAATCAACAGACACAACAGTACAGCAGTCATACAATGCAGGTTGTAATAGCCAGACAGCATGGGTTCAAATCCCTGCATAAGCTGTTTAACTCCCTTGTCCCCCTCCATGTCTTCAGCCTGCCTTTCTTAAAAAATAAATTTATTTATTTAATTTAATTTATTTTATTTTTGACTACATTGGGTGCTCGTTGCTGCACCTGGCTTTTCTCTGGTCGTGGCGAGCGGGGGCTACTCTTCGTTGCAGTGCACAGGCTTCTCATTGCAGTGGGTTCTCTTGTTGTGGAGCACGGGCTCTAGGTGCACGGGCTTCAGTAGTTGTGGCATGCAGGCTCAGTAGTTGTGGCTCACGGGCTCTAGAGCACAGGCTCAGTAGTTATGGCGCATGGGCTTACTTGCTCCACGGCATGTGGGATCTTCCTGGACCAGGGATTGAACCCATGTCCCTTGCATTGGCAGGCAGATTCTTAACCACTGCACCACCAGGGAAGCCCTCAGCCTGCCTTTTGTCTGTGAAAAAACTTTAGCCAAATAATAAGTTTAATCAGACAAGTGAGAAAATGCAGAAACAGAGGAAAACAGTCAAACAAGACCAAATAAGAATAGATTAGTCATTAAGCAAAGTGAAGGACTTTTAGTTCCTCTTCAAGGACTATAGATAATATTCTGAGCCATATCCTTTGAGCTATCTGATAGACACTGAAACCCCCACCAGGTGGAAGAAGTTAACTACATGATGACCAGACTGCAGCCATGACATAAGCTGCCACAATTCTGAGAACTGGTCTCAAAGAAATGGGAACAAATCAACCCCGGAACTAAAAACAATCTAGATGATGCTGATCAGACCACGGCACGAATAATTTCAAGATGACTGTCAGAGCTGACTGTGCTGTTTCTACATGTAGCCCCCTCCCTCCGTCTATAAAAGCTCTTGCCCACTGATTGTCAGTGGGGAGAGTCGGCCTTTGTACAGAAGTCTGCCCCTACCCACACCCCAACCATTGCTGGCCTCCGATATAAAGCAAACTTTCTTTTCCACGAACCTTGCCTCTTTATTGGCTTCAGAGTGGTGAGCAGCCAGACCCCCACTTTCAGTAACACTTCTATTTCCTTATCTGTATGGGGGGGAGGGTAATTGCTGTACCCACTTTATGTGAGGATTATATGAGTAAATATGTATAAGATCCTTAGAACAAATAGTGCAGGGCACACAGTCAGTGCTGTATAGTTAAGTGTTGGCAATTGTTAAAATTTATGTATTGAGTCTTCTGGGTGCAAGATGCTCTACTAATACTAGGAAGTACAAAAGATCTTCTGGTAGCGTTTCTTCCACCATCTTTATTAGCATGTGCTTCTAAATCCTTTCCACCCCAGCACTTCTTCACAAGCCCATTTTTTGCTCTCCTTTTAAGGAAATAATACACCTCTTCTTATAGGTATGCATTTTCTGTTAGGTATTATATCTAGCTGTTCATTAAACCAGGAAGTATATGTAACTTTGGGAAAACATTGACTTGGAGTGGAAACATCATCTAAGGCAAAAGTGCTTGGATAATGAAGAACCTGATTTACTTTGCCCAGAAGGGAGTGAAATATTTATCTGCCATTTTCCAACAGCAATATCTTCAGATGCTCTGAGGGTCTTTAATTACTATTTCCAATTGTTAAAACTATCAAAAGCACACATAAAAACAGCCATTTAGACTCTAATATAAACAGATCAGCCATGATGTAGCATTTTAAAAAATTGAGTTATTTTAATTGAACATACCATTTGAAAATAACAAAAAAATGTTCACAATTTAGTCAAAAAAGAGTCACTCATCAGTTCTTTGAATTTATAAACTGGGGTTGGAAGTCCAGCACTGTTGACAGGCCTAGTGTTCTAGTTGTGGGTCTGTGGGCCCATCAATTACCTTCTTTTTCTTTAGTGGTAAAGAATCAGAAAGGTAAAATTATCATGTTTCTACTTTTCAGAAATACTATGAGGTTAAGTTAGAGAATCCTTTCGAAACTCTCTGAGACCTCAAGTGTCAATAACTTTCAAAATAAAACTAATATTTGAGTTAGTAATTAAAAATGAGTTCTGTAAGCTATATACTTAAGACCTACATCTGCTAAAGAGAGACTCAAGAAAACGTTTTAGCTTTAAGTAAAAATTGATACCTTTTAAAAGTTCAAAAATAGAAATTTTGACTGGTCATAATTCTAAATTAGTAGCTAAAAAGATGTTTGGGCACCTAAATGAGCTACAAGGAATGGCTGCATTTTAAAAGATTTTCATGTTATCAAGAAGCTGTAAAAAGAAACACCAACACAAAATCTTCTCCTCTCTCTCCGTTTGCCTGGATTAGTTTTAAGGTACAATATTTAAAAAATTAGATATATGCATTAGGAAATTTCACTGACTTTTACTATCCCTGAACATTCCTTACTTCTTAAAAAGACTTTCAATGGGGTTAATTTCTAAATTAATTCAGGCATTTGAGGGCAGTTGGGCCTTCTGTGCTTGAATAATAGTGACTACTATTAAAGGAAAGGCTACACATTAGTAACTTGGAGGAACCAGAGCGGATGAAACACTTTTCAGAACCTGCATGACAATTTTGAAAATTAAAGCCAGTTAATAGAAAAAAATGCTAAATCAATGGCCATAAAATTCAATGGGTTTATTGCAGCCTTAACACAGTAGGACTGAATTATCATGTTAATTTAATTTCCATTTCTAAATGAACCAGAAGGCACAATAAAGGTCAATTAACCAGCTACCTTCCCTGTCTTCTTTTTCTTTTACTGCCAGTTTTAAATCACATTCAGCCCCAAAGCACTCACACTGCTGCTGGAAACTCATTAGGTTTTCTTGAAATTAAAACAAAAAAGAAAAAAAAGAAGAAACAAAAACTAACAACTAACCATGTGCTGAGAACAACCACTGAGAATGTGCTACAATTATGGGGATATATGTATTCAATGAAAAATCTCTTACTCTTGTCACATCAAATCTACAAACTTAGTTACATCAAGCCTAGGGAAACACACAAGTTAAAGGTCTCCATGATAGTGTTTGTTTACCAAGTGTTCATCTACAATGAAAAAGCTGTGTGTGCTACTCCTAGCATTTATGAAGTGAATAAGGAAGGGAACTCCCATCTGTGTAATGTGGGTCTATTGTTAGTTCAGTGAGAACCACAAGCTTTGCACAGCCTGCATTTTTCACATCGAAATGTGTCACTTTATATTAATAGGCTTTTATTACTTCAAAAAAATAATAGAAAGAGAAAAAAGAAGTCAGTTTCCTCCCCCTCACCAGGAAGAAAATTCAGTCCTTGTTTTTGGTGCAGTTAATTTATTGTTGCAATGGATTGCCTGTAATTTGATATGTTTATCAACATCTTCAAATATTCTGGTGTTTTTTAGTGATATAAAGGGCACTAGGTTGGTGAACAAAATATATTTTTATTTTGCAATATTTATAATCATTAAAATTAGTTTCTAATTCCAATGTTTGCTATAATTTGAAAAATGATATGGAGATATTGCAAATGATCATAATTTTGATTTCAATAGGAACCTCTTTAAAAGAAAGTAAATAATGGTTCTAAAGTATCTAACACTATGTATCAGGTAGCTGTCAATAAATGTTAACCTTCTTTCCCTTTCTCCTCTTCAGTATAAAGTAGAAAAATGAAATATCCATTATTTAAAATTTATTTGGAATTATTTCTTAGGATTACAGAACTTTAAGAGGACAATGGTCTCAGTACCTTTGCTTATCAAGTTCTTATAACAAATATCCATGGAAATAATCAATAAACAATTTATAATGGGAATAGAAAATAATTTTATTCAAGTCAAACTGAGAACTATAGCCTGGGAGACAGATTCAAGAAGCCCTTGAATTGTGTTCCACTAGACTACAAAATGGGGGAAGCTTGTATAGGCAAAAAGCACAAAATTACATAAGTTCTTTGTCAGGAATTAGAATTGGAGCTGTCAAGAAGTTAGGGTGCTTGTTAAGCAAGGATTGATTGGGGTCCAAAATGGTTGCATAGTTATAAGGTTGCAGTGGCATCTGCCAGCAGATATTTTTTTGAAAATGGCTGGTAGTGACCTTGAGTTTGATACAGTTCAGAAAATTCAAGTTCTCGGTGATGAAGGAATGTGTCTGAAACCATATCCACAGTGGCCACTTGGCTCCATTTTGGATGCCTGAGTGACTTGTCAGAACAAAAAACAAACATCAAAACTGACAGGGGTACATTCCTCCAAGGTTTCAAAAGAGGCAGATTAGCATGTACACAGTGAGTCCACATGACCCTGGTGTCTGAGAAGGAAACCTCGTCTTTGAAGCAGCACTAGCATTGGTGCCATAGGAGGAGGGGGACATTTATCATTATCTTCAAAGTGGACATTTTAAACAATCTGGTAACTGCATTCTCTTTAATGATTAAAACAGATGTATAATGTATGTTAGACAAGTCGTAAGACAGGCTGTTCTAGTTAGCGTAATGTTCAAGCCAAATCATATATAAGCCAGAATGATTTCCCCATACCTCACTATGTGAAAATTTCTTCCATCACAAAGATATGTAAGTGTAATTTAGATCAGAAGTCTAAGGGTTTTACTACATGATTAATATCTATATATTCTTTCAAAGGAAAACATTTAGTTCACCTTTCATTTAATAGAAATCTGCCCCTTTGCCTCTCCTTCACACCTAAGATTATCTATCTATCCCTATCTTCTCTCTCTCCCTCTGTATCATTTCTGGAAGCCATAAGTAGGATTTAATGACCTCATGACAATTGCTGTGAAAAATATATTGTGTGCAGAGATATTAATGTAGAAGTATATATTCACAATGCACAGATATGACAAATAAATATATAGTCTAGATGTGACTGGTTTTGAGAGGCATCATTTTTCTCTGAAAACTTTTGTAGGCTAGTGACAGAATCTAACCTTTCTTTGAATTGCAACCTATTTAATCCACTTTAAAAAATTGTGTAATAGAATAGAAAAAAATTGAAATTTTGTGACTGAAATTCTTTAAACATCAAATACATTTAAATGATTTTGTTAATTTCATGTGTATAATAAGCAATGCTTTTATGAGATGGAGGAATTTGTGCTGTTTTACTCCTGGTCTTTCTTCAGATTGACATTGGGGTTGCATGCATAAAGCACTCATTTTGTCACCTGTGCAAAGGAGCTCTTCAGTGAATGCTCTCTCTTCCCCTCCCCTCTCTCCCTTTCCCTCCCCTCTCTGCCCCCTCAGAGCTCTCTGTGAGCTCCAGAGTGCCACCTCCACCTCGGAGCAAGTGCGAGCCCAGTGCCCACTGTGACCTCTTGCCACTGTTGTTTTCTACAATTGATGAGGACATTTTACTACGGTGGATTCTCAAAAATTATTGCTGATTAACTGAACAATATCATATCATATGATGTCATGATCCTGCCCTCCCCAACCTTTTTTTGAGACTGAAGAGGTCTTTTAAACATTAGGCCATGGTGTCACGAATTATATCACTGAACTGTTGATATGAGTTAGTTGTTGGAGTCACTGAAGTCCCTGGACTCTGACTGACCATGTGCAGACAGGGAGCCTAGAGGAGCAGTTTAGATACCTGGTAGGATAAGAGGAGAAGAAAGAAGAAAAATGGTAGCGGAGGAAGAGGGTAAGAAGAGAATAGGAGGAACCTGGGGCAAGGCATGCCCTTCATGACCACATTCATGGGGCAGAGTTCCCCCTTCCCAGCTGTGCCTGCACACACCACACCACACACACACACACACACACACACACACACACACACACTCTGCTCACTCTGCTCATGGACCCCTGCCAGCATTAGTGCTGGTACTTACTTGCTATGCCATGATCAGGTCCAAAGATTATTGAGTTTGGAACTTTCTGTCTTGAAGGTTTTAAGGAACTTTCTTCCAGATGAGAGGCTGACTGGTATCTCTCTCTACTCCATATTTCATAACCATGTCACCCAGGAGTTGTCTTATTAGAATCATCTATGTATGTTTTTTACAGCTCTTCTGCCATCTGGCTGTGTGGTCTGGGAAGTCACTTTACTTTTCTGGGCCCTGGTTTCCTCAGTGGTGAAAGGAGTTTGCCCTTTGATCTTGAAGGAACTCTTGGCTCCAACACTCTGTGCTTCTCTGAGGTCCCATTTCAAGCAAGGGGTAAGAATGTAAGGCAGGATCAAAATGTCCCAGCTTGCCCCTTTTCCTTCAGTTTACCTGTCTTGAACAGGTTAATTAATGCAATGAACTGATTTTTCCTAAGAACATTATGTGTGTGTATGCATACATATACATGTAAACATATAAATACATGCACATATATATGTACATACATATGTGTAGATATATATTCTACAATAGTTTGAAATTTTAGTAATGGTGTTAAGTGGCTTAGAGGAAGAATTTGGATGTTGTCTAAATAAAAAGAGACAATAAAAAGAGAAAAAAGTCTGTTTTTTGACCTCTAAAATTTTTGGACTGTCAGTTACATTCTTATTATTGAGATGGGTCCAGTGTATGTATAGATGTGTGTTTGTTTTTAGCTTTAGCCTATTAGGAAAACTGGAGAAAAATGGTGCTCATTACTCACTAGGAAACATCTGTCCATTTTTGTACTACAGTATACATATTTTTAGAGGCAATATTTTATATTACACTTAGACTTCACCAAGCGAACCCAAGACACTGGGAGATAGAGTCTGATGCCTTGTATGAAATGGGCCGGGTGTCTGACTGGCAAAGGAAAACACAAGTTTGGTACATAGCAGTATTTACGTTATCCTATTAAAAATGTGTTTGACAAGAATGTAGATTGGAAGGGAAATTCTTGGAATTGTTAGTTGTTTTTTTTTTTACCTTTGGAAGGAATGAATAAATATGTGGTGTTAAAACAGCTTGGGTGTCCTTCCCTCCCACTGCAGAGCTGCTGTCAGGAGAAGACAACAGCGACTAAGAAAAACAGGCTACGCCGGCCAGCAGCAGAAGGGTCCTTCCTCACAGGGAGCAGAGCCATTTAGCTCCCTCTGAGCTCCCCCCTGCCCATGAGCAGCCGGAGAGGGGAGGGACACAGGTGACAACTCTGGGCCTAATGGCCCTCTCTCTGTTTTTATTTCTCAGCTGGGGGTTGAATGTTCTCATTTTATGGTCACTTGTCCTTTTCAACTCTGAGGAAAGAGATGGTTTCTCCCTCCCCCAACTCTATTATATATATTTCTTGTTTTTTTGTTCCAGAAAGAAAAGAAAAACAAAACACTAAGATTATTTCTCTAAGGAGTTTCTTACATTCAGAAAACCATGCATGGATGGAGCTGAGTGCTGTATGAAGGGGTGCAGACCACCCCACTCCTGCCCAGAGTTTGGAGAGGCTGCCGAGGATGCCTGCAGCCTGGGTGTCAGGGAGGTACGAAGACGGCTCAGGTAGGTACAGAAAGATGAGTGTGATGTGCCCAAGAAACAAGTAAATAATCCTGAAACCCTCGGATACTTCCCCCGGATCTCCATTATAATCAATGAAAGAGTGGTGGGTTGGCGCTCCCATTCTTCTCTCCACTCACTCATCTGTCCAAGGATCCACTGAATCAATATGCACTGATGAAATGACCCCATTTTTCAGGTTAGAAAACTGAGAATGTAACGGGCTTGCTCAAGATCGCAAGCTTGTAAGTGACAGAGCTAGTCAGTGACAGAGCCAGATTTGAACTGGGAATTGTCTTACTCTGGAACTTCCCATGAAGAGGTCATTACACTAGAAAGTGATAAATGCAATGATGAGGCATGCCTGGGGACCGAGGAATCAGAGAAGAGGGATTTGATCCAGGTTTTGGGGGTCAAGAAAGGCATTTTGGGCCTAGTGGTTCTTGAGTTTAACATTAAACTATGGACCTGAAAAAGCAGATTGAGGTACTGTTGGAGATTCTAGGCAGAAGGAATAACTTGTGAGAACAAGTGTGTGTGAGGAATTACAAGTGCTTTGGTGTTTCTGAAACATCAAGGAAAGGAGGGGTGGGAGATGAGCCTGGAGAGGTGAGGTGGGGCCGGATCATGGCAGATCTTTTAGAGACTACAGTGTAGACGATGCCAAATGATGAGTTTGGATCTTTGCAGGACATGGCAGGTGCAGTAGGATGGGAAGGAGGGAGGAGAGGGGAGACCTGATGACTAATTGGGTGGATAGAGGAAATGAGAGATGGAGAAGCTATAGGATGTCTCTCTGGCTTCTATCTTGGTGGCTGGGTGGATGAGAATGCCAACGATTGGTACAGAGGATTCAGGAGAACAGGGTTCAGAAGAAGGGTGCTGAGCAGTTTTATTCTTCACCAGTCTATAGTTATAACCACATTTTATTATTAAATTTTCTATAGCAGGTTAAAATGGTAATGCATAGATTTCATACTTAGTATGATTTATAGTTAATTATTAACTGTTATAATTTCATAAATAAGAAACATCTTTCTTACCTAAGCAAAATTAAATAATTTGCTATAATCTCAAAAAATAAAACAGTTAAGTCAGCCATAACTTTACGGATACTAATCATAATAACAAGTACTGCACATGGTTCAGGTATTAGTCTATGGACTTTACCTACATCAGTTCCATTTATCTTGCCTCTGGGGATTTTAGTTTGAAACCTAAGTGGCACCACCCTGGCATTCATTCATGTCCTGTTGTGGATGGAGGCCTAGTGGTGTGGATCTGCCAGTGGTGAGTTTGAGCGTGGCACAATCCCCATGGCCTGGTGACTGAAACACAGGAAGACAGCTTTGTGAAAATAAATCAGAGAAAGCTGTTTCACTCCAAGCAGCATAAAGGTGGAATGTGAACTTTCTTCTTACTGTCTAGGTTTGTATTCCAGTAATGCAATTAGAAGTTGTGTGACTCATGAATGTTCATAGCAGCATTATTCATAATAGCCCAAACTGGGAACAACCTAAATGTCCATCAGCTAATGAAGAGATAGACAAAATTGGTAGATGCTCCATTGAATACTACTCAGCAATAAAAGGGAAGAAACTACTGACACCTGCTTGCTACTTCATGGATGAACCACAAACACATTGTGCTAAGTGATGGAAGCCAAACACAAACAACTACATATTGCTTGATTCCATTTCTACAAAATGCCCAGAAAATGTAAGTTAATATAAAAAGAAAGTAGTTTAGGTTGCTTGAGGCTAGGGTTGGGATGGATTAACTGTAAATGAACATGAGGGGTCTAATTGGGATTAACGTTTTCTTAGATTAATTTATGGTAATGGTAGCAAACATTTGGTAAAGTTGCTAAAAGTCTTTTAATTGTGCACATGAAATGAATGAATTTTACAAAATGTAAAATATATTTCAATAAAGTTGTATTTTAAAAAAAGAAGCTGATTTGTATCAACATACCTACAAAACAAAAACAGACTCACAGATATAGAGAACAGACTTGTGGTTGCCAAGGCAGGGTGAGTAGGGGAGGGAAGGAATTGTAGTTCGGGATTAACAGAGGCAAACTAGTATATATAGAGGGGATAAACAACGAGGTCCTAGTGTATAGTACAGGGAACTATATTCAATATCCTGTGACAAACCATAATGGAAAAGAATATGAAAAAGAATATATAGGTATAACTGAGTTACTTTGCTGTACAGAAGAAATTGACACAACATTGTAAATCAACTATACTTCAATGAAATTAAAAAAAAAAGAAACAAAAGAGGCTGTGTGAACTTCAGCCAAGTCATTGAATCTCTTTTTTTTTTTTTTTTCATTTACCTTACCTGTAAAATGGTGTGCTGAATTTTTAGACCTTATTTAATCTCCAGCAGCATTTAACTCAGTTTATTACTGACTGCTCTCCCCTATTTCCTGGACCCCATTCATTTTTTGGAACTACTTTCTGCACTTGATTTCCCTGGCTTCTTGGAGAGTGCAGGGATGGCTCAATTGTTTCACTCTGCAGTTAATTACCCAGCTCGATGCCCGTGGCATGCATCCTCACTCACCCATTGCTGCTTCTAATGTTCGGGTTATTTAGGGCTCTGCCTGAGATATTTTGGGACTTGTTTGGGATATTTCTCTGACACCTGAAAATCACTTCAGTCTCTTTGTTTTATTGGGCAATTTTATCAATCCTTTCTCACCAATTTATTCCAGAAAGTTTTCCTTCTTCAGTTTTGCTAGAGATACCTCTCCTGATATTCCAGATTCATTTGAATTCATTATAAATCCATTTTTATATTTTGCCTGTTATTTCAATAGGATTTTGTTAGGAAGGATGTAGAGGATGCTGTGTGTGCTCTCAAGATCCCATTCAGGACTGAAGGGCTTATTCCTCCAGCTGCCCAAGGCTGGCGCCCTTCCTGGAAGAGCCTTCAGCCAATGACTCATCAACTCAAGGCTCAACCATTTCAGCCAACTTGCTACAGTTCAGAAGACCACCCAGGCTCAGAGCTTCCTGTGGGGTCAGCAGAGGCCTACGTTGAGAAGTCACCCAGCCCAGCTTCTCCCTCTGTCTATTTTTTTCTTCCCTTCCCTTCCACAGATGTTGACCCCAAGAGTATTCCCTAATAAACCTTGTTCATGCTAACCTTGAAATCCAAGTCTGCTTCCCAGAGAGCCCAAACTGTGACAGAGGAGATGTGAATACATGTGTTTAGTCAGCCAGCTGGAAAGCTTTTTACAGTGCTTATTTTGAGATCATGGGCCTTTTAAAATAAGATAATTAAATGTATAAATTCTTTCAATCCAGAAGGTGAGGTTCACTTTCCTCTCCAATATGAACTCTCTCCTCTTGGCTTTTGATCAGAGACATCAGACTCAGTTGGGTTCCCAACTTTTCCTTCACCCCACAGCTGGTGCTATGTGACCCTTACTTGTGAGCTCAGCCTCCCACTTCCCAGGGCCAAACGGCTCTCAGTGGAAAACTATTAACAGTTTGTCTTGTCAGGTTTTCTTGAAGCAGACTGTACATGAGGGTCTGTGTGTAAGTGCTTTGTTAAGGAGGTGTCCCTGGAAGAAGGGAGAAGGAGAAGCAGGGCAGGGTAGGGAAGGAAGCCGAGCAAGGCTGGGATCTCAGGTAGAGTCCTTTGGAGGTGATGGAGGTGGCGTGATGGTTAACTTTATGTGGCAACTTGACTGGCCACAGTGGGCCCAGATTAAGCATTATTTCTGGGTGTACTTGTGAGGTTGTTTCTGGATGAGGTTAGCATTTGAATCGGTGGGCTCAGTAAAGAATTTCCCCTCCCCAAGATCATGCAACTTGGGCATCACCCAATCCACTGAGGGCCTGAATGGAGCAAAAGGCAGAAGGAGGAGGAATTCATTCCTTTTTCCCCTGCCTCACTGCTTGAGCTGGGACATCTCATCTCATCTGCTCTGCCCTGAGACTGGGATTTATACCACCATTTCCCCTGGTTCTCAGGCAGGCCTTCAGACTCAGACTGAATTACACCACTGGATTTCCTGGGTTTCCAACTTGTAGATGGCAGATTGTGGGGCTTCTCAGCCTTCATAATCAAATGATCCAAATTATCATTTTCTATCTACCATCTATCTAGCTAGCTAGCTAGCTATCCTATTGGTTCTGTTTCTCTGGAGAATTCTGACTAATATGGGTAGCTTTGCCTGATCCACAAAAGAACTCTGGGCTATACCTTATACATCAGATTTTTCCTACTTGAGGCAGAAGAGTTGGGCTTTTGTACTCTTGCACCCACTATTCAGATTGATTGACAATGACTCTCTGTGGTGGGGCTGCGAGCTGGGATATAAACGCCAGGCCCTCCTGGCTCTCTGCCTATGCAGGGAAAGCCACTCCAGTACAATGAGGGTTGTCATCTGAAGAACACACATGAGTGCTGGCCATTGGGAGCCAAAGCACACAGAATCTAATGAAGGGACATTCAAAAATGGTGGGAAGGGTCTGAAGTGGTCTGGGTGGATCAATGACATTGTTTTCTGCATAGTTCTATCACCAGCCTCCTCGTCAGTCTGGCCTTGGTGCTAGGCTCCAATTTTGATAGTATTCTGTCTCTGGCATAGTAGAACTTGTAGAATATTTAATTTTGTGTGGGACTGTATTCCAGTGACTCTGTTTGGCAGAGTTAATTGCAAAATTCTCCATTAAATAATGAAATGAATTTAACTTTTTATAGAGTTGCTCTGTATTTGCTATCAAAATGCTGAAGAGTGTTTTGTGAAAAGCAGCAATCCTAGTGTTGGTCTAATTGATATTGAGCTGTTCCTCATGGTAGTAATTGCCCCAAAAGCTTAGTGGCTCCTTGAGGCCATTCTCAGAATGATAATAGGATTATGTCAGTAGCATAAAGGAAGAGGCTATGACAGGAGGTCATGTAACCAAGCTATCAAAAAATGTATCAAATGGTTTGGGTAAAAATTAAAGAGCAGGCGGACTAGGACATTTGTGCCATTTGGGGCTGAATCTGCTCTGTCAGGAGCCCATTTCCCATCCATTTTGACCCACCCTTTTTGATATTACAGTAAAGGCTCTGAAGGACCATTAAAAACCCGGGATCAATATCGAGATCATGCAACCTGACCCAAAAAAAATCAAATCTATCTATAAAATCAAAGGCTGACAATAGAGTAATAAATGCCACAAGTCTCAAACTTTAACCATTTTCTCTAATAGAAGAAATAGAATATAGTAATAGTGCATAATAGATTAGAATGTAGTAATAGTACATAAGAGAAAAGCTATCTCTAAGCATTTGTGCTCTTCCTATAGGATATTATAGTGAGACATCCAGACATGCAGTATGGAAGAACAAGGTGGTGCTGATTTTTGAAAGGATATTCTGAAAATTCCTGGGCGGTAAGAAAAGATAGAAGGCAGTCCGTAATTCCTCTAAGAGCAGACTATTCTTTTGGTCTATTTTATATAAATTATACTGTAAGTGATTAAGTCAATAATTTTGCATGGATTGGCACCTACAATGTAGAATAGAATTTGTGGTAGGAAAACTCTCTGCTGCATATTTTGACATTAAGGCATTGTTTGAATAAATAGGGACACTGGATTTGAGCTAGAGATAGTTCTAGGGCTCTTAAATTATGGGATAAGTGTAAGAGTTTTTAAAAATAAAGAAAAAGCCTCAATCACTGAATTCCTTTAGTCACAGGAGCGTGACCAAGCAGGTAGCTACAGAGATCTGTGTGCTGTGGGCTAGAGAAGGGTAACCTGACTAGGGAAAGGACCAGAGAGAGAGAAGTTTCTTCGAGAATGCTCGGGGTAAAAGGGTAAAATCAGGGAAACTAAAAGGCAAGAACCAAGAACCAGACAGCTAAGAACTCTAGTATTATTACATCAACAGCTCAAAAAGAGAAAAATCTTAGCAGATGCTGAACATGCATTTTCACTCCTTCCTAATAACTATCCTTAATTATGCTATAAATAGATGACCCTTCCTTAACATGATAAAGAATCTCCAATACCAATAGCCAAATTATGTTTATAGGGGACACACTTGAGGTTTTACCATTAAATTAAAAAAGTCAGAGAGAGTTATTTGCCACTAACTAATATTTTTCTGGAAGTTGTAGTTAACAAGGTCAAGAAAAAGAAAGGAAATATAAACGTTGGTACTTGGATGATGTGGCAGCATGGAGGTCTGCTTGGATGACCCTCGAGAGAGAACTTGCTCTGCAGCTGAAAGAAGGGCACTAAACTGACAATTCTCCAGCTCTTAGCAACTTCAGAGTCACCTCAGCTTCCTGGACAACCCTCGGCCAATGACTGACCATATCTGCCCAATGGGGGACATTCCTTACCCTTGGAGCTACTAACTGGGTTGACTGAGACTTTGTCAGGTTTGTATCATAGTTAGCCCTTCATGCCCAATTTTCTTCCTTCCCCCTTTATCCCGTACACTTATTCCATATGCTTCTTGCACTCTTACCTCCATCTGGGTGTCTGCTTCCCAGAAGATCCAGCTGACACTGTTGGTTGCAGGAGTGGTGCAGGAAAGCAGGAGGTAAGATGTGTTTTGGGGATTGGATCCAATGAGACTTGGGGCACAGATGTTCTGGCACAAAGTGGCAGTCCAATTGCTAAAACTAGCAGAATTGCCTGGTTGTTACTAAGTTGCACTGATGACCTATAGAGGCATAATGAAAAGTTGAGGGCAGTTAAGAGACAATTGAATATTGCCAGAAAGCCTGTGGTTCTCAGAGTCCCTTATTGCCTGCAGTGAGGGAGCAGAACAAGCTGAAGACTAAACTCAGGATTTAATAGTGTTGCCAAGCTACTAAGACGATTGAATATAAATGAAAGTTCTATTATGCCAGGACCAGGATTCTGGTTGGGCAAACCTGGGACCCTGACACATCAGATGAGGACATCTGTAATGACACCCTCAAAGATTTGGGCTCTCCATATTTCATTGAGCCCTCAGAGTTGCGGAGGTGGCCCACTCCTTCCTATTAAGAGATAGCATTCTCCCCTGGTGGGAACACACTGTGATGTCTTTTTAGCAAGGCAGTAGGCCCCCCTCTCAGGATCTCCCCTTACCTCTTCTCATGACCACTGGGTTGATAACTAGGGTTAAGTTGTAGCAAAACCCAACTAGGGACATGCTGGGCCTGATAAGAGAGGAAAGGGAGCTGTAAGAATTAGCCAGCATTAACTGGTAGGATCTGGGGAGCTCCCAGGGGACTGGATTTGAGGTTGCTTGATCAAGAGGTCTGGGACATAAGACTGGATAAGAGTGAGTTTGTGAACTTGGGGACATTTTTGCAAAATGCAGGATTCAATACCCTGGCAAAGACCCCAAAAGCCCACTGAAAACAATGGCCCATGGTTGAAAAGTCTGCATTACTGTGGCAAATGATGGAAGAAGGGAGGTGGGTCTTCTGGACTAGATAAATTATGCAAGGCCAGAAAACACAGCTGAGAAGTATATTTCACAGAAAAGGCCAGGAATTACACCAAGCCCAGAATAGAGAGACACCAACATCACCAGGAGGTTCAGTGGTGGCTGAGGGACTAAATATACAAATATTCACAACCACAACCTCTGCTGAAATTAGCCCAGAGTCAGGACTTAGCCAATGATGGGCAGCTTCATTATTTTTTTCTTGATTCCAACTCAGGACCAACCACTGAAAGCCAAATATGCTCCCGAAAACAATCTCATAAGATGCCCTCCTAGTTAGCCTGCCTCCAGCTTCCTCATGCAAACTACCTGCAATCAGAACATACCTAAAATCTTCCCTTAATTTTCACTGTGAAGCTTTTCCACTCCCCTTGCCTGCCTTTGAGTCTCCGTCAAACATGAGTGATGGTGGCTGACTCCTTTGCTGTAGAGAGCTCTGAATAAACAGCCTCTGTTTCTTATCATTCAGGTGGTCTTTGTCTATTTCCACATGGCTTTCTTCTGCAGACAAAAGCTGATGGTAGGAGAGGCTGTCACAGAGCTTGGCTCATTGATACTAATGAGGATTACGGAGCTCCGAAGTTGTAGAGGCCAGGTGGCTACACTTAACTGCCAGAAGCCCGGGGGGTTGCAATTTTTGGGACACCTGCCAGGATTGAGTGGCAGCCAAGGAGGCTTAACCTACAGAGAATTGCAGAAAGATAGTTAACAGAATATAAATAACATTGTTAGGGGTAAAATAGAAGAGGAGTCAAAGATGGTATTGCTCAATACATATATTTAATCAAAGAAAACAATCATAAAAGAGCAGGAAACTGAGAGTGGTCACACCAATAGAAAGTCACAATCCCTTTCTCAGTTTTCAGACCTGAGCCAGTTTTCAGACCCAGAACCCAGTGCCTGAAGACGTGGCTGGGTTCCAGTGAGAAGGATGTGGTATCACCATGGCAAGTATACGTGGTAATGATTCCTCCAGCCCCTCCACAGTGGGACCTATGGCTATTTATCTGAGTGATTGTACAATGGGGAAAGGGGAATATTAGGACATTTCAGCGATTGTTAGGCATAGGATCTGACATTGATACTTGGAGGCCTGAAACATCATTATGGTCCCACTGTTAGATTTGTGGTATAGGAAGAGCATGTAATAAATGGAATCCTGGCCAAAGTCCAGCTTGCCATGGATACACTGGGTCTGTGAACGCACTAGGTGGTCTTTTCCTCAGTTCCTGAATATATAATTGGAATTGAAAAATTTGCAAGTTTATCCTTAGCCTGTGGGGTAAGAGCTATGGTAGCATGGGGGGCAAAGAGGAAGTCTTTGAAACTGCCTACCCACATCCCTAGCCAAGATAGTAAACAAAAAGTAATATCATATTATAAGAGAGAGTGAAGATTAATGCCACTCTTAAGGATCTTAAGGATGATCCCCATCATATCACTATTTAATTTACCAGTCTGGCCCCTGCAGAAACTGGATGCATCTTGGAGAATGACCGTGTACTGCCGTAGACTCAATCAAGTAGTAGCCTCGATTGCAGAGACTGTGGCAGAGGGGATCTGGTTTGCTAGAGTAGATTAACATGGCCTTGTTACACAATCTGCAGCTATTGATTTGGTAATGGGACTCTTTTCTTTCCCTGTCAGGGAAAAGTTAGAAAAGGTTTGCATTCACAAGGAGGGAAAACAATATACATTTATAGTTTTGCTCTAGGACTATGTTAAGTCTTGGATCTCTGTCATAATACAGTCTGAAAATATCTAGATTGCTGGGACATCCTGTAGAATATCAATTGATGTATCACATTGTTGATAGCATGCTGCTCAGGCAGGATGTGCAAGAGGAGTTAGCGCGCTGGAGACTTTGGTCCTCAGTCTACAGGGTGGAAGACAAATTCTACAAAGACTTTAGTACCTACCACTTGGGCAAAGTTTTCAGGGGTCTAGTGGTCCTAGGAGCATGCTGGGACATCTCCAAAATACAAGACAACTTGCCTCAACCTTCATCCATTATCACAAAGAAGTCAGCACAATGCCTACGAGGCTTATTCAGGTCCTGGAGGAACACATTCTACATGTAGGAATACTGCTCCAGCCCATATATCATGTGACCCCAAAGGCTGTCAACTTTGAGAGAGGCTTGGAACAGGAAAAGGCTCTGCAGCAGGTTCAGACTGTGGTGGAAGCAGCTCTGTCATTTGGGTCATATACTCCAACAGACCTAAGTGACCATGCATCAGGAACTGCTTATTATGAGTTGGGTTCTGTTGGACACAAGTCATAAAGTTGAGTAGACCCAGACTGAGGACCAGACGGCATGAATAGTCGAGATACTCCCTGCGCCCATGTCACCCACAATGGTACGCCAGCACCTGTGCCTCAGCTCATACCTGGCAGGAAGTTGAGATGGGGAGGGAGGTGCATACAACCAGTTGAAGGAAGAGGATAAACCTGAGGTTGGTTTATGGGTGGGTTGACTTGGTACATGGGTGTAAGCCAAAAATGGATGGCAGATGCAATACAGCTGCAAGCAAGGTGGCCTTGAAAGCTAATGTTGAAGAAAAAAGTCTTCCCATGGTAGAGCTTTGCGCAGTTTACCTGGTCACCCACTTTACCAGTAAGAAGAAATGGTCCATTTATCTGGGCCATGATGAATGTCCTGGAGAGTTTGGTCAAGGGCCTGGAAGGAAAAAAAGACTGAAAGATCACAGATAAAGTCTGGGGTAGAGGCAGGTGGATGGACTTATGGAAGTTGGCATGAAGTGTGATTTTTGTATCACTTATTAATTTGTGCTTACTAGAAAGTATATACTATTCAATGGCACTAAAATGATCTAGTAGACAATGCAAGTCAGGCAGTTGACATTAGCCAGGCTATGTCTTTCCCACTTTAGAACTACACACTAAGCATATGAATGAAGAGGCCATAGAGGCAGAGGTAAAAGGTACTCATGGGTTTAACAGCATAGATTCCTACTTTTGAAGGCAAATATTGCTATTGCCAACTCTGAGTGTCCAACCTGCCAGCAACAGATCTCAAGGCTGAGCCCTGACAAGGCACTATTCCTCACAAGCAGCTGAGACCAACCAGCTACTTGGTGACAAGTTGACTACATTGGGCTCTTTTCATCCTGGAAGTGCCAATGATTTACTCTAATAAGAATAAATACCTATTCTAAATGAGTTTACTTTTCCTGCCCACAAAACTTCAGCCAGCACCACTATCTGGATCCAGGCTTACCTGATCCATAGCATTTGTACAATGAAGGAAATGGGGGAGTGGGCTTATTATCATGGAATTCACTGGTGTCATCTCATGCTGCACCACTCAGAAGCTGTCAGTCTAACAGAGTATTGAATTGACCTGTTGAAAGTACAGCTAACTGCAAGTATGGGGTCTCTTGATGAGAAATGTAAGGGAAGATTCTCAGGTTGATATTTTGCAGTGGGCTAGATTGTTGACATTCTCAAGGGATATAACCTCATTATTACTCCCCTAGAAAATGAGTTCCCTTGTAAAATGTAATAAAGTATAACTCAAAATTAAATGATCTGTTCACATTCAGTGATAAGAGAACAACAAAGCCAAGCTCAGTGCCCTCTTGTTCCTCATGCTCTTCTCTCTGTCACCTGATTCCTCACACCCTTCTCTCCTATTTTTGCTTTAGGTAAGGCCGTATTACAATGCATGCAGTTCAAATTAACATATGAACAACGTTACAAATGATGACATGCTTTGGAATTTTAGCATCACTTTGAAGTGCTCAAAACCATAAATGTTGTATTTGCCAATGTTAAGGTTCTACTGAAATTAGTTGAGATTGCAAATTATTTTGATTAAATGCTGGCCTTTTCAATTGCATAACTTTCTCTAGAATCATAGTGATCTTCTAGCCCAGGTCTTCCACCCATTCCATGTGGAAGAATCATTTCCCATTCTTGCATTCAGGTCTCTTGTAATATTATGTCCTTTAAAGGATAAAACAAATATGTGCAATGCAAATACTATCAAGTGGAACAATGTATTTCATACATATAAATGAATTTGGTGGTGTAATATATGTATCTAAGGCAAGCTTGGTCTGTCTTATTAGTGAGCAGAAGCATATTGTGTGAAAAGAAGTCCCATCTCTAGTATTCATTTGGATGCTAAAATTCTTAGAAATACATACTTACTTCTAAAATGATTGCCTTATTTTGGACCCAGCTGATGTGAGTTATTATGAATCCCGTATCCAAAGGAAACACTTCTCTTCACATATGTGGTTATTTGATTTGAAATAGATAGAATCAGTATCAGATGGTTTTTAAAGAGAATGATTATATTCTTAAAGGAATCTGGAAGAGTGTGATACTGCAAAGAGATTTAAAGACTATGTAAGGAAAATGATATATTAACTAGTTAAGTTCGTATTTTAAAAAAAGTAAAAAGGCTTACCTTACCTCTCATCTTCTTAAAAATATATTTAGTTCTTTATAGGTTCTATTGAACAGCCATAAAAACATTTATTTATTATTCAATGCTAAGTATTTTAATTTGAGTTCTTAAAGACATTTAACCTTTCAAAATTGTGCTATTACCCTGCAAAAAAGACAGTCAGTGAAACAAAAAATTCCATAAACATATTTTCACACAGAGACAGAAAGCATGCACAAGAAGAGGGGGAACACAATATCCGAAATAAGTGGAATACAACTCTTGTTCATTAAGAACTGTTTCAGAACCACCTATGGAATATAGGAAGTGACCTACTTAAGGTTTAATGTCAAATGCCAACGAAGAACCACAGAGCCCCAGCTTAAGGAAAGTCATAACACCTCATTTTCTGAGGAAGCAAGAAGAAGGAAGGAGATAATCTCATTTAATATCAGTGGTGGTAAAAGAGATAAGAACTTTCCAAGGTGGCTGAGTAATCAATTATTCTCAGTCTTGAGACAGGGAGATAAATTTTCTATTGAGAATTGCTGCCTTTACATGAGACCTTTTTTTGACAGAAGGGCCAGGTGGTCCAAAAGAAATACTCCTGGCTCTAGAGAGTATAATCCATTTTTTATAAACTGACTAGCTGAGCACCTACTATGTGCTAGGTATCCTGCTATGTGTCATGGGAGTTACAAAGATAAATAAAGGGCAAACTAGCTTTTGCTTTGAGATCCTACTTGGTGCCAAGCACTTAGGAATTCTATGAAGTGGATATTATGGTATCATTTTTACAGATAAGGAAATGGGGATTTGAGAGATTAAATAATATGCTCCTGTAACCAAACTGGAATTTGGGTCTGCTTGCCTGACACACAGCAAAGCCAATCTACTGACACTGGCTTGTGATGAAGGAAAGTACAGTGATTACTGCAGGTGTCAAGCAAGGAAAATGGGCAGCTAGTGCTCAAAGGACCAGAACTCCCTATGGCTTTCAGGGAAGGGTTTTTAAAGGCAACATTAGGGGTGGGGGTTACAGGGTGTCTGATCAACCCATGGACATTCTTCTGATTGGTTGGTGGTGAGGTAACAGGGTGATGTTTCAGAAGTCAACATCATCAGCCTTCTGGTCCCAACTGGCTTGGAGACTACATGCTGTGATCAGCAGTTGCTAGCTGGTAGGAGTCTGGTTTCTATAAAAACAACTTAGGAATGTGCATTAGACATTATTATCTATGTACTTCAGGGAGGAGCTAAAGGTCCTGTGACTCTGCTATATGGCTGATATACTGTTTAAATTGTTACCAGTTTCTGGCCCAATAGCTAGTTTTGTTACTGCATGTTCACATTTTCCTAATCGTTAACTCTTGAGTCAGCCTTTTGAGACTCAGGGGAGGCTTGAAACAGAGCCTTTTTATTTCAAGAGATGGGGGACAAAGGGCAGGGGCTTGTATACTAGAGCGGGTCCCTAAGGGACCTGCTTGGTTTTACTCCAAGTCACATAGCTAAGAGATGATAACGATAATATCCACTTTGCAGTGTTGTTCTTAAGTCCTAAGTACAAAGTAGAAGCTCACAACAAAAAACAAAACAAAACAAAACACCAAAAAAACAAAAAACAAAAACCAAAACTCCTGGGAGGATTATCATTATGTATTTGGGAGTTATTTTATCTTAATTTTTCTTCAAACTCATCATTCAATTATCATCTGATTGTAACACATTCAACTTAGTGATGCTGTAGAATATTTTCCTGTGTATTAGATTGAGCTATTAATAGCAATATGTAAGCTTCTTTGAGGTCTGAGACCATGACATACAGGCAAGGTGAACTTTCCCCGCTCCACCAAATGGCTTCTTGGTCATGGGACACTGCTTAGTGAAGATCTATGTTTTACTCTTTTGCTGAGAGCTCATCATTCATTGGTTCCCACTGATGGCAGTAAAGATAAAAGATGAAGAACATGCAAAATCAGAATTTTACTTTGGTTCAGTATGCTTTAAAACAGTGACTATCAAATTTCTCTCTGAAATCTACAGTAAGACATATATTTTTCATTGGAGCTAACATTTGTGTGTACATGCACACACTCCAGTCAAAGGTTTTATGAAACAATACTTACCTTATGGGTGGCAGACTCTGATACTTTCTATTCTATTCTATTCTATTCTATTCTATTCTATTCTATTCTATTCTATTCTGCCATTGCATTACACTCCATCCCATTAAAAATGCTGATCATAATACACTAAGTTGACTTAATGACCCACTAAGGGGTCATGGCCCACATTTTGAAAAAAAACATTTCTTTAAGACATTTAAAATATGGGGCACTATATCAATTTTGGACCTCCTACAGTGCCTAGAATAGTACTAAAATAATACTGGCTAATCTGATGTGGTAGATTGCCAATTTGCTCCAATTCTTTACCCCCTGTGCCCCCATATCCATGTGCTTTGCTGTGTAACTTTCTAGTGTATACCTACTTTGATACTGGCCTGGGCCATGTTTATTGGCCTATTGTTTTAGCTGATAGGAGTTTAGTAAACATGATACAATCAGAAGCTTGAAAAGTGCATGTACACTCTTGCCCCTCTGTCTTGTTTATGAGAATATGCCCAACTATGTTCTGGAGACACAAGGACAGGATCAGAGATGTGATCAGAGCTGAAGATCCAGATGTCCCAGCTGAGGCTATTCTAGATTAGCTCACAGCCAGCCAACACTGATATATGAGTGAGCCCAGCCAAGATAAGCAGAGGCTTCTAGCCATCTAGTCAACTGCTCCAGACATGTGAGCAATAAACATTTATTGTTAAATGTCACTGAGGTTTTTTGGTTTGTTACACATTACTATTGTGGCAACAGATAACATACACCTGGCTGTGTCCAATCATGTACTGTTCGTGTTTGAGTACATGAAGTATATCTATGTAACTTGAAGCCTAGTAGAGTCAATTAAAGACTCCCCCATCCTGCCTTACTTCTGCTATGGGTCAAAATACTACTCACTTTAATCACCTCATTATACGATAGTCCTTAGGATATCTGGTTTCTTCAGGAGGTTGTTCACAAACATTCACAAAATGTTCACATTTTGGCTTCTGGAGAGAGGGCCATTGATATTAAGAAGATTATAGAGGCATAATGTTAATGTAGAATGGCATACTTTATATAGTGTACAGAAATACTTTGGCTTGCTAGTGTTAAGAATTTGACAGTTATTTTAAGGCATAATAGCATGACAGACTACCCTTTCTTCTTGTTTTTTCTGATTTTCCAGTTCTTTGCTTTAGGACTTCTCTTCTAATTACTCTTGTCTTATTTCCTTTAGCATTTTATTATCCCCCCGAGGAGGTACACACATTCTTTGTTTGTTACTCCATGTATACATATAATGAAAAAGTTAGACAACTTGGGATCCACAAAAGAGAGATATTACTTACTGCCCTAGAAAATCTGAAATAGATAGAAAGATCTGGATGTGTTATTTGTCATGGATGTCATCAAGAAAGTCTAACTGCTAAAGAGATGGTTATTTAAAAAAATCAACCTCCACCTCTCACTCTGATTTCACAGAGATCTCTATGCCTGGACCAGTCCTTTAAAACAAGCTGGAGATGTTTCATTGCCTTCCACCATGGAAGCCTTGATATGGTTGTTTTACTTATCACTAACCAGCTTGGGCTTTGTCTTTCCTAAGTGAACCTGGGACTCAAAAAAGAGGCCAGGCCTCCTAGAGGGTCCTAGATCCCTAACAGAAATTTCTGGTCACACCATCTTGCAGATACACCAAGCTAGCCATCTTTGCCAGACGGGTCCCAAGGACAGAACCAGATTTACTTGCATCTTCACATCTTTCTTGTTTTCTCTGACTCGTTGGTATTAGTGAGTTCTTTGGCTTGTGAACTCTTGGATCCCAATAATTCCTTTAGCACAGTGGTTTTCAATTTTAGTTGCATTTTAGATCACCTGGGGAGCTCTGAAAAATCCAGATGCCCATGCCACACCCAGATTAATTATATCAGAATCTCTAAGGGTGGGTCCCAGGCATCAGTGCTTTTTTAGAGTTCTTGGAATAGTTTCATTGTGTAGCAAAGCAGAAAGCCACTGCTCTAGTCAACTTCTTACATCGTGTTCTAAATTATCTACTTTCAGTAAGTTGGGATGTACTAAGCTTTCATGTTTCCCTCATTTTGGGGTCGAAAGGTCTAGATTATACACATTTTGCCAATAAGAAGACTGTCCTCTCAAGCTCTCTTTCTCTTTTCTACTTTTCCTGTTTGTGAAAAAAAAAAATCTTATTTCTCTCCCCACTGCCCCATATCTATTAGTCAAAGAATGAAGTAGTTCTGCTTAAAATGGAAAGTATGTGGCTCAATTCAAGCCACCACTATCCCAGCAGAAAGTCCTTTCTGTCCTAGTATGAAACTCTTAAGTCTTTTAAACCTAGCATATGGTATGAAGTGAATACAAAATTATTAAATTAGACTGAAACATGATTTTTTTCTTCACTCACTGCAAGTACATTATTCTACTGTACCTCTTTCTTTCTGAAATTCTCAGGTAAGTTTGTGAATTGCCAGGACTAAACAGGATCGTTCCTTCTTTCCAGATTGTCTAGTTCCAAGTATTGACTGGCATTATGTTAAATCTTCTGTGAATTCTTAAACTCTAAGGATATTGTAAGATGAACACAATATTATTTTGGCAGGGAATTGTTTATATGTGTGTGGGTAGGGGGTTTTACTTGCTCTTATATATCTCTTTAACATGAAAGAAACTTGGTTTAATTTGCTTCTATTTTATTCTCCTGGGAACCAGGAAAAACACTCAAGAGAAAAAAGGATATTATTTCACTCTAAGAGCTCACAGTGATGGAAACTTGGAAATGAAAGCAAGTATGTGTAGGTACATAGGTCACAAATTACATAGGTCACAAATTTTAAAAGCCTGAATTACCTCTGGTTTATTCATCTAAAATGAAAATATTCTTCAGTCATCAAAATCATGTTTATGGCTTATTTGGGAAAATTTATCTTAAAACCAGATACAGATTTTGGAAGGAAACCAGGAACCTGGACAGTACAATTCACTTGGGGTCAAAGGCAAAATTGCTGGGAGATTGAAGTTTTCCTTATTGAGCCTGCAATATTGATTTGGGGAATATAAAAGAAATAACTGAAAATATCTTCCTAGAAGTAACTGTATATCATCAGCTTTAGAGGAAAAAAACTAGGAACTGGCTTCATTTGAAGGAATAGTTACTCAGCTCTCTAGAGTTTGCTTAAATGACTTCAAGGACCAAATTTATAGCTTATATCATGTGCTGTTAAATCCTTTTTTTTTTTTTTCCCAGAATCAGTTCAAGATGGAATACTTATTAAATTTCTCCTTGTTCATTCATTTGGTGTGTGCTTATTGAGTGTTTACTATTTGCTAGGTTCTGCTAGGTCTTGGAAATACAGTGATGGACATGATGGTCCCTGTTTTCATGGAATTTACAGTTTAGCAGAGAAGATAGTCATTGAACAAATAAGTGGCATATATAGTGATTTAATTACAGTTGTGGTAAATGCAACAAGACAAAAAGTAAAGTGTACAATGGAAGTCATTAATATGAGAAGTGCCTTGTCTCAGGGGTTAGAGATGATTTTCCTTAGGAAATGATATTTTAGCTGCCATTAATAGAATTAGTAGGCTTTAGCTAGCATGTACTGTAATAGTACATTTTAATCAAATCATTGAAATCAGATATTTATTTGAAGAACCAATTCTATGTGGTCAGGTGTCTAGGAGGCTTCTGTGAAATTTAATTTAGGAAATCGGTGCTACTGTGTATTCATAGAAGCCAAGGGTTAACAGGCAAAGTGGCAGGAATGACTCAGAAGGTCATATCCATTCATTCAGTAAATATTTGCACAGGGGAAACAGACAAAAACCCCTGCCCTTCTGGAGCTTTCACTGTCGATGAATAGACAGTCACTAACAAGGTAAATCGGCAACACACAGAACACGTTAAGATATTGATAACTGCAATGGAGGAAAAATAAGGTAGAAAGGGGGTTAGGGAGTGTTAGGGGCTGTAAACTTACCATAGCCTACTTTATACATAATGTCTTGGGAGAAAATGGTTTCTGGTTCGACTCACAGAACTGCTACTTGGATTGCAGTTGGCTGCAATTGGTACCATGTTTGAAAGTTCACTGTCATTCTTCAGAGCTGTCATCCTTAAGTTGTGTTATTTTTTACAAGGTAAATATTATTATCATTCCCATTTTACAAATATCATTTTTTTCACCACTGTGATTGGCAGACTTCAGGGACGGAAAGGTGAGGGTGTAGACGTTTTTGACTGCAGTAAAGCCAGAGCCTTATCTATTGTGTGAAGACCTTTGTGTGTGCAGAATTAAGACAGAAGTGGCTCTACCATTTATTCGCCTGGAAAATGAATCCACCCCTTTGATCCACAGTTTTCTTATTTGTAAAATACAGTCTTGCCTCGGTATCCACGGGAGATTGGTTCCAGGACTCCCCGCGGATACCCAAATCCGCAGACGCTCAAGTCTCTTGTGTAAAACTGTGTAGTACGTCCATCCTCCCTATCCGCAGGTTCAGCATCCACGGATTCAACCAACTGCGGTCCGATTTTCTCAGATTTTCTTAAGTGTTCCCAGAATTTTTGATCCTTCTTTGGTTGAATCCTCGGATGCTGAACCTGTGGATACGGAGGGCAGACTGTAAATGGCTTGGACCAGATCTGTAAAATTCTTTTAAACCTGAAAACTTTCTTCTCTGAAAGGCTCTTTACCTTTTCTAGGGGGATTTTTACTTTCAGGAACGCCTACCCCAGCCTTTGATAGCACCCGGTTATACAATACTTTGCCTGTATTGGCTAGTGGTCTTTCTGTCGGGCAAGTAAAGAAGATATTGCGCTTGCATTAGCATCGTTTTAATAATAATAATAAACATTTGTGCGTTCCTGGCTATGTGTCAGGTGCATTTCCTAACCTTTTACCTACAATCCTCATGGCAGTTTTACAAGGTGAATATTATTATCATTCTCAGTTTACAAATGGCAAATTCAGAAAGATTAAGTAATTTGTCCAAAGTCACACAGGTTGTAAGAGGCTGAATTAGGAATCAAGTTCAGGCAATCTGTGTCAGTGGTCTCCAAACATTTTCTGAACACACATCCCATTAATAGAATAATTTTGAGGATTCATCCCAATATATGTTTATTTACTGATTTAAAATTGTATGTGTAGGAATCATAAAATGTCCATAAAATAGAAAATAAAAAGCTAAAGATGATATATTTAAAAATTAATTTTAAAGTTTTATTAACAATACAAAAATTTTTTGTTTTCATAAATGTGGTTGAATATACTTCATTATTTTTGGTTTGAATCATGGTCTACACTTTGTGATTCAGCTATACAAAGATCTGTTTCTAAGTTCTTAGCTGAGAAAGATGCCTCACAAATATACTTGGGTCCTTATGGAAGAGGTACATCGTTAGCTGCCCTTAATTATGATATGCATTTGTCAATCATCCTTTATACAAAGACTTTTTTATTGTTATTGTTTAAATTCTGCAAAAACATTCCTATCATTCCTGATTTAATCAGCTGCTCTTGCATAATCCTTGGAAGGTGGTGCATTTTTGTATTTTTACAAATGAGGTTAAAGCCAACTAATATATTACTTTGTGGATATTGAAACTGGTTATAATATTTTGTTTCCACTTTTTTTCTTGGTACAGATAAGGGAGATTTTAGAGGGGACATCCTGCCTTAGCCTGGGTTTTCCAGAAAGCAGAACCTGGGTTTTATTTAGAACTGTACAATCCTAGGGAGCAGGACGGAGGGACATGGAAAAGGAGAGCCTGTCAAGGATGTATTATTGAGTTGGCCACAGAGCATGACTGATTTTCGATTTTGAGAGATGGTCTTCACAAAGGCTATATAAATGACTGCTTCTCAGGACAGTCCCTCCAGGGGAAGGAATGGCAAAAATGTATTGTCTCACTCATGTGGGTGCTCAGCCGGGTCCTGTAGCCTTTCACCCCTCCAAGTCAACAGGAAAAACCTGGGGTGGGAGGCAAGAAAGAAGCATCCCAAACAGGTACAAGGCTGGGTGCTGTCAACTGCTTGAAGGACGCCAGAGTCTATGCACCACACAGGGACTGGACAGGAGAGAGGGGGGGCAGAGAGTGTTGAAGTGATCAGAAAGGTGATTGATAGTCACACAAATTATGTCTTTTGCAACAGAAACATATAACTACACACACATTTTCAAATAACTAGTTTCCAAATGCTCTCCTAAGCAAATTTTTAAAAAAGCATTTACTTTTTATTCATTGTTAAAACATCACCTGTATCTACCTAGGTACAGTAAACTGCAACATGCTGCAATATATTGAAAGAACAGGGAAGGTTCCGTTGTGAACCGCTAAGCGAGTGAGCCCCTTTCTTCCTCCAGAATACCCCATGCTGTATTTGGGTGCCCAGCAAACAAGCTGACTCATGCACTGGGCTCAACCAGTACACTAAATATTGGCACAACAATTTCTTATTTTTTGACTGAAAATAAATAGAAAAAGATGTTCTGATATTTTCTAAAGAAGTTCTAATATTTCATTTTCTCAAAATAGTGGATCGCCTTGCCCAGTACTTTGGAGGTCAGCAGTATAGGTCTTTTAAGACATGAAGGAATTAAGGCAGCTACATTAATTAACAGAGTTTGTAGTCCAGAGTTTGAGAACATGGGCTTCATGGCCAGCAGGCTTGGATCTCAATACTGCCCTTCCACCTAGTGCTTTTCGTAGCTTTGGTTGAGTTACTTAATCTCACTTTCCTCATCTGAAAATGGAAATGATAAAACCATGTCTGTCTGATGCATAGCAAGTGCCTGGTGAGAGCAAGCTGCCCTTGTAGCAGTAG
This sequence comes from Eschrichtius robustus, assembly GCF_028021215.1. NCBI lineage: Eukaryota > Metazoa > Chordata > Mammalia > Artiodactyla > Eschrichtiidae > Eschrichtius > Eschrichtius robustus. Next base: position 43,968,559 of record NC_090840.1, on the reverse strand, counting down.
CAGTTGACAGTAACAGGGGGAGGGAAAACCAGCTGAGCAGCAGTCCGTGCTAGGATTGCTCCCATCCTAAAGCAAAGTTTACAAGTTACCAGGAAATGAGTTTTCTGTCACCTCCTATTCTTCCAAGGTTCCTTCCTAGCAGCTATAATGTTCGGGAGGGGAGTGGGCCAGACCTCATGAAACTACATGATTTATTATCCATACTGACTTAGCCCAGGAGCTCTGGAATATGGAACTCAAATTCTTTTCCTTGCTGATCTCATTTTTTTTTATCACAAAATTCCTTCCCAAGTTCCTTCTTGGATCTTCCCTCAAGATGGAGAAAACCAGAAATTATGTTACTCTGGTTGTAATTACTATTTATTTTAGATGTTTATAATCTTTTCATTATAATAATTTCATCAGCATGGTGAAGGAAGCATGCTGCTTTCTGAGGCTACCTTTAATGGAGCAGGGGTTCACCTCTTTGGAGCTCTTTGGAGCTTCTCCTCCACTTGAACACTGACATTGACTTCCCTTAATTTCATGGTCACAAGAATGAGACATTTTCTACAGTTCCATCTGCGGTTTCTCCCTAGTTTGTGTCTCTTTGATAAGGTCTCACTGACCTGTGTACTTTCAAATTAAGTCATTTTATTTCTACTAATCATAGTTAACTTTACCCTCTCATAGCCAGTGAATTTAACCCCCGGTTTTCCTTTTTAATTGATAGGGTCCATGCAACAGCAATAATTTCCAGAAGGAATGGATAACTTCCCTAGTATAACTGTTGTAGGTAGTATAGCACAATTTAATATGTTGATTCCATTAATATAAGATAAAGTGATATTGAAATATATGTGAGAGTTATGCTTTCTAGTTCCATATGTACTTATCCAAAATGGCTTGAAATCCCAGTCCTTTGTGCAGATGAGCAAGCTGATACTGTAGAGTGGGGTTTGCATGAAAATGTGAGCAAAGAAGACACCGTTGAGTGTCCTCTGGTTAAGGGTTGGGACTAATAATTTCTCTATTGTCAGCTCCCTCCAGGCAGTAGCAACTCTCAAAGCAATGGCAGCATCTCCACCTTTCTGTCTGCCTCATTTGGCTCTGACTTTTATCTGATACAGAAAGATGGAGAGATGGTACTTTAACACACTTCCATTCATACCAAAACTTCAAAAAGCAGCTCTCACAGGAAGCTTAAGTTAAAATTATTTGGATCTCATCACTTGTTTTCAGAAAGACCCTTTATGTTAGTGTAGGCCCCCTAATGCCACAGCCCTCTATTTTTTCTGTTATAACTTTTGTCACTCTTTATTTGCGTGTTTTATTATATGCCTTTGCTACCAGCCTGTAAGTTCCTGTTCAGCTGTATACCACCAAGGCCAGCACTGCGCTGCACTGCAGTATGGATACAGCAATCTGGCTGTACATAAACAGTACTTTCATGCATCTGTTGAATGTTCAGGAAGTTCTTTAGCCTTATTCCTCAAAAAATGCCCTCAAGCATGTTTCTTTTATTTAATAACTGTCTTTAATATCATGCATCTGTAAGAATGTACAAACATATATCTAGGTCCACACTGTAATTCTTTACTTCCTGGACTGCTGTTCCAAGAAACATAACAAGAAGGTGTATTGATTTTTATTTCTTCTGGGCTTCGGCCACACATATTTCCGTGTAGTTTTAGACATTAACGACTGGTATTATAGTTTGGGGAATTTTGATGACAGCTTTGGTCTACATAGCTCATTCATCTCAGGACACATGTGTCCATCTGCCAGGCTGAGGTGCTTTTTCCAAGAAGCATTCTATACACCAAGAGTATGTTTGGGTGTGGGGAGTTTGTGTGTTGGAGTCATGCTCCAAGCTGATGCCTCAGTAACAAAGAGGGCTGAGCAGAGCTCTAAGGCAGATGCAGCAGAAGTAATACACTCTCAGGAGCGGAGGAGTGACACTTTTGTTGAAGGAAAACAAACCACACATGCCTAGCAGCTTCTCCCTTGAGAAACCCATAACTTAGTAAGAGCCAAAGAAAAGGTTCGAGGTTGAGAACCATGTTTGCCTATGTCTGTGGGAATGGACAGGGTATACTCCAGTGAGTAATCTTCCTGAATGTTCCATAGCATTTGAGCATTTGCTTTCTCTTTTCTGGCATGGAGCCAGTTGTTTGGCCTGATGTGAAAGCCACTGAGTGAATTTCTCTGAGGAGCTACATTTAGCTACACATGCACTGGAGGATTACACGATGTAATTGCTTCCTCTTTTCTTCATTTTCCCTCTTAATTAACTATTTCCCTTTTCCTCCATCTGGTGAAGAGAAGGCCACAGGAAATAAAACTACCCTTTCCCCTTTGGTCTTAATTTCTGTTTAGTAGAAGAACAATCTGACAAATATAACCAATCAGGCATTAAGGAAACCACTCGTTTAGTGGCTGGGGTCATATTTGATGCCATCTAGAGGTTAGAGCTAGAAAGTTTACCCAGCTTTCAAAATGGCACGATTTTAAACTCAGAGGGAAAGCTTCTTTATTAAAGTCCACCTAGGAAATAGGCAAGTGAATGATCTACTTTAGACCTTGCTTCAACATTCAGTGTTGTGGTTGCCTGCAGTCTTGGTTGGAGGTCCACCTTAGACAATTTGCATGCCAATATTTTAAGAGAATCAGAGCAGGGAAATCAGCCTGGGAAACTCATCTTACCACATGATGGATGCAGAACACACACATCCTGCTCAGACTACTGCTTTGAGCCTCCGATTTGTGTCCACAAATCCTCTAAACTTAAGTCCCCATGCAGGGCACAAAAAGTATCTTGGAAAATGATTTACATTCTTCAGCTTGAAATTGGACTACAATCTAATATAACATGTTTTTTTCTCCTCTTTCATTCTTAAATTTTTTTTTTATTGTGGTAAAATACACATAACATAAAATTTGCTCTCTACGTCTGTGTCTCTATTTCTACTTTGCAAATAGGTTCATCTGTACCAGTTTTCTAGATTCCACATGTATGTGTTAATATACTATATTTGTTTTTCTCTTTCTGACTTACTTCACTCTGTATGACAGTCTCTGGGTACATCCACGTATCTACAAATAACCCAATTTCGTTCCTTTTAATGGCGGAGTTCCACTGTGTATATATATCACATCTTCTTTATCCATTCCTGTCGATGGACAAATATATGGACACCAAGGGGGGAAAGGGGAGGTGGTGGGATGAATTGGGAGATTGGGACTGACATGTATACATTGCTATGTGTGGAATAGATAACTAATGAGAGCCTGCTGTATAACGTGGGGAACTCTACTCAGTGCTCTGTGGTGACCTAGATGGGAGGGAAGTCCAGAAGGGAGGGGATATGTGTATACATATGGCTGATTCACTTCGCTGTACTGCAGAAACTAGCACAACATTGTGAAGCAACTATACCCCAATAAATTTTTAAAAAACCATTTGGAAAGATTAAAAAAAAATGCCTCAATCGTTTTTAAGTGTACAGTTCAGTGATATTAAACACATTAGCATAGTGCAACCGTCACCTCCATCTATCTCTTTTCATCTTGTAATTAAAACTCTGTACTTAAACAATAACTCCCCATTCTCCTCTCTCCCTAGTCCCTGGCAACCACCATTCTACTTTCTGTCTCTATGATTTTGATTACTCTAAGTACCTCATATAAGTGGAATCATACAGTATTTGTCTTTTTGTGACTGGCTTATTTCACTTAACACAATGTCCTCAAGGTTTATCCATGTTGTAGCACATATCAGAATTTCTTTTTAAGGCTGAATAATATTCCATTGTACACATTACATTTTGCTTATTGACTTTTTTCAGTGATGGACACGGGTTGCTTTCATTTTTTTTAAATTAATATTTATTGTAGGATAGTTGATTTACAATGTTGTGTTCATTTCTGCTGTACAGCAAAGTGAATTAGTTATACATATACATATGTCCACTCTTTTTTAGATTCTATTCCCATATAGATCATTACAGAGTATTGAGTAGAGTTCCCTGTGCTTTACACTAGGTTCTTATTAGTTATCTATTTTATATATAGTAGTGTGTATATGTCAATCCCAGTCTCCCAATTTATCCCTTACCTGCTTTCTCCCTTGGTAACCATAAGTTTGTTTTCTACATCTCTATTTCTGTTTTGTAAATAGATTCATTTGTACCATTTTTTTTTTTTTTTTAGATTCCACATATAAGCAATATCAAAACCACAGCTCTCCAAAACCACAGTTTTGTTAGATATAGGATTCTTGGTTTATAGTTTATTTTTTTCCTTTTAACACTTTGAATATATAGACCCATTGACTTCTTGCCTCCAAAGTTCTTGCCTCCAAAGTTTCTGATGAGGTATCTGCTGATCATCTTATCGAGGATCCCTTGTATGTGATGATTTGCTTTCCTCTTGCTGCTTTCAGGATTCTCTCTTTGTCCTTGTCTTCTGAAAGTTTGCTTATAATGTGCTTCACTGTAATTCTTTTGCACTTTATTCTACATTAAGCTTCTTGGATGTTTATATCTTTCATTAAATTTGGTAAGTTTCCAGCCATTATTTATTCAAACATTCTCTTTGCCCCTTTCTCTTTCTCTTTTCCTTCTGGGACTCTCACAATGTGTATGTTGGTCTGCTTTTTGTGTCCCACAGGTCCCTTAGGTTCTGTTCACGTTTCTTCAGTCTTTTTTTTCCTGTTCCTCAGACTCAATAGTTTCCATTTTCATATCTTACTTCATTCTTTGGCCTGCTCGAATCTGTGTTTGAATCTCTTTAGTAAATTTTCATTTCAGTTATTGTATTTTTCATCTATAGAATTTCTTTTCCATTTCTTTTTAGGTTTTCTACCTCTTTATTGATATTTCCATTTTATTCATGCATTGTTTTCTTGATGTCCTGCACATCTTCCTTTAATTCTTTGAACACCTTTAAGATAGTTGTTTTAGAGTCTTTGTTTGGTAAATATGCCATCAGGGACAGTTTCTGTTGATTTACTTTTTCCTTTGAATGGGCCACAATTTGCTGTTTTTTTGTATGCTTTGTGATTTTTTTTGTTGAACAATTTGAATCTAATAATGTGGTAACTGTGGAAACCAGATTCTCCTCTTTTCCCAGGGATTGCTGTTTTATTATTTTTTTCCTGATTGCTGTAGGCTGTCTCTGTGCCAAGGATCAGCTCGAGGTGTAAACTCAAGGTCTTCTCAGGTCTTTTATGGGCCTATACCTTTGTCTGGGCATATGTGGCCACTTTCCAATTTTCCCTATATATGCAGTTGCTTTTGAGTGTCCTAGTCTTTAATGTCTGGATCCCAAAAGGGGAATAAGAGAAAGATGAAGTGCAGAGAAAAAAAATGGTGCCAGCTCTTTAAATCCCCTGGAAATCACTTCAGCAGGAGGAGGAAGGGCTTGCAAAAATGGGGGGAAGTGCAACTGCAATGACTACTCTTCTCTTTGTCTGCACCTCTATGATTGGGAACATCAGATCCCTGATATTTGGAGGAAATATTCCTTTTTTCCCACCATTATTCCCACAAGCTGTGTGCAGGTTGTTTCAGAAACATGTGTATAGCTGCCTGCCAGGGGACTAGAGGTGGAAGACGGGCAGCTGCTACCACACTAAGAGCTGAAATTGATCAAAATTAAGCACAATTTACTATCCAAGCCTCTCTCCAGAAGTTGCAAGGCTTCAGTAGATTCCAGAGTTCCAAAAGTAGTTAAATAAGACAGATTATTCCAGTACAATTGTGGTCTAGACTGGGTGACAGATGATTTTTTTCACTCTTTTTTTAATTGAATTATAGTTGCTTTACAATATTGTGTTAGTTTCAGGTGTACAGCAAGCATATATATCTATATATATATACACATTCTTTTTCTGACTCTTTTCCATTATAGGTTATTATAAGACATTAAGCATAGTTTCCTGTGCTATACTGTAAATCCTTGTTGTTTATCAATTTTATTACAGTAATGTGTATCTGTTAATCCCATACTACTAACTTATCCCTCTTCCACCCTTTCCCCTTTGGTAACCATAAGTATGTTTCCTATATCTATGAGTCTGTTTCTGTTTTGTGAATAAGTTCATTTGTATTATTTTGTAGATCCCATATATAAGTGATATCATATATCTTTCACTGCCTGACTTACTTCACCTAGTATGATAATCTCTAGGTCCATCCATGTTGCAGCAAATGGCAATATTTCATTCTTTTTTATGGCTGAGTAATATTCCACTGTGTGTGTGTGTGTGTGTGTGTGTGTGTGTGTGTGTGTGTGTACATGACATCTTCTTTATCCATTCATCTGTTGATGGACATTTAGGTTGCTTCCATGTCCTGGCTATTGTAAATAGTGCTGCTGTGAACATTGAGGTGCATTTATCTTTTTGAATTAGAGTTTTCATCTTTTCTGGATATATGGCCAGGAGTGGAATTGCTGGATCATATGGTAACTCAACTTTTAGTTTTTTAGGGAACCTCCATAGTGTTTTCCATAGTGGCTGCACCAATTTACATTCCTACCAAAAGTGTAGGGGTGTTCCCTTTCTTTGTAGACTTTTTGATGACGGTCATTATGACCAATGTGAGGTGATACCACATTGTACTTTTGATTTGCATTTCTCTAATGATGTCGAGCATCTTTTCAGGTACCTACTGGCCATCTGTATGTCTTCTTCAGAGAAATGTCTATTTATGTCTTCTGTCCATTTTTGATTGGGTTGTTAGTTTTTCTGATATTGAGCCATATGAGCTATTTGTATATTTTGGAAATTAAGCACTTGTTGGTTGCATCATTTGCAAATATCTAGACTGGGAGACAGATTCTTGATGCTTTGTACTTCACCATCTTCCCAGAATCCTTGACGTAGTTAAGATGATAAGAATGAGGGTTATTGTTTCATAATGTTTACATTGCTGGCTTTTAAAAATATCAGAACCTATAGATTCTTTGTGAGTCATGAAGAATTTATAGCATGCATGATTCTCAAGATTCAAAATATGTTCATTTTTTTATTACCATGGCAGCATCAGTGCAGACCTTGTTTTTTAAAGGTAATTTTGAGACAGAAAATTTTAACATTTGTGTACCACCAGCACTTCCCCTCATGGGTCATGACCTGATGACATATGTTGTTGAAGTTTTACTATTTGCTAGAAGTTCTGCTTAAAGGTGATAGGGCAGGAGGGGCAGCAGAGACCAAGTTCTAATGTTTTTGTTGGACTTCCTTTTAGGCACTTTTTATAACTTGGTGAAAAGAACATTGAAACTGTTTGTTAAAAAGAAGTTTTGGAGATTATCCACAGATTTGGCTTATCTGTGGCAACTACAGAGAGGGAGAGAAGTTAAAAGACATTTGAGGCAGAGTAAAGATGGCAGAGTAGGAGGACATGGAGTTCATGTCTCTTCATGACTAGGGCACCCACCAGGTGCTGGTGAGGGACATCAGACACATAAGGGGATGGGAGGAAGCCCTGCACAACCAGGTAGGATGTGGGGGGGAAGGAGTGGGAGAGGAAAAATGGAGGTGAGAAGGGACAGGACCCCCTGAGGAGCAGCTGGGGGCAGGGAGGTGTTCCCATGCTTGCAAGGGCCCACTCAGAGTGAGGAGATCAGCGGGGACAGGGGGAGACCTTCAGGGGATCAGGGGATTGGAGGGGAATGTGGCCAGCATCTCCCCTGCCCAATGGGGCTCCAATGAGCCTGCTGGTGTCCCAGGCCTGAACCTCTGCCCTCTGGGACCCCTTCTGGCCATGTGGGTCCTGAGCCTGAGCCCCACTCCCTGCCCCCCCACTCCCAAGACCTTTTCTGGCCTTTGATTTATTTATTTATTTCTGTTGTGGTTCTGTTTTGCTTTGTTGCTGTTTTTTTTCATTTTCATTTTTACTTTTTCTAATGTGTTTTTTATTTTTCTAATTTTATTTTATTTTTTATTCTTTGTTATTGTTCTGCTCCTTTTCCTTTGTTGCTTTTTTTTTTTTTTGTCATGCTGCATGGCTTGTGGGGTCTTGGTTCCCAGGCTGGAGGTTGGGCCTGAGCTCCTGTGGTGGGAACACTGTGTCCAAACCTCTGGACTAAGAGAAACTCAGATCCCAGGGAATATTAATCAGTGTGAGCTCTCCTGGAGGGCCTCATCTTGGCACCAACACCTGGCTCCATCCAACTGCCTGTAAATGCCAGTGCTGGATGCCTCAGGCCAAACAACCAGCAAGACAGGAACACAGCCCCACCCATGAAAAATAAATGAGATGACAAAAAAATATGTTAAAAAGGAGCAAGGTAAAAACCTACAAGACCAAATAAATAAAGAGGAAATAGGCAACCTACCTGAAAAAGAATTCAGAGTAATGATAGTAAAGATGATCCAAAATCTCAGAAATAGAATGGAGGCACAGATCAAGAAAATACAAGAAATGTTTAACAAGGACCTAGAAGATCTAAAGAACAAACAAATGGTGATGAACAATGCAATAACTGAAATGAAAAATACTCTAGAAGGAATCAATAGCAGAATAACTGAGATAGAAGAACTAATAAGTGAGTTGGAGATATAGAATGGTGGAAATAACTGCCAAGGAGCAGAAAAAAGAAAAAAGAATGAAAAGAAATGAGGACAGTCGCAGAGACCTCTGGGACAACATTAAATGCACCAACATTCAAATTACAGGGGCCCCAGAAGAAGAGACAGAGAAAGAGTCTGAGAAAATATTTGAAGAGATTATAGTCAAAAACTTCCCTAACATGGGAAAGGAAATAGTCACCCAAGTGCAGAAAGTCCCATACAAGATAAACCCAAGGAGAAACATGGAAAGACACATATTAATCAAACTAACAAAAATTAAATAAAAAATATTAAAAGCAACAAGGGAAAAGCAACAAATAACATACAAGGGAATCCCCATAAGGTTATCAGCTGATTTTTCAGCAGAAACTCTGCCAGCCAGAAGGGAGTGGCAGGACATATTTAAAGTGATGAAAGGGAAAAACCTACAACCAAGATTACTCTACCCAGCAAGTATCTTATTCAGATTTCATGGAGAAATCAAAAGCTTTACAGACAAGCAAAAGCTAAGAGAACTCGGCAACACCAAGCTTTACAACAAATCCTAAAGGAATATCTCTAGGTGGGAAACGAAACACAAGAGGAGAAAAAGACCCACAAAAACTAAACCAAAACAATTAAGAAAATGCTAATAACAACATACATATTGATAATTACCTTGAATGTAAATGGATTAAATACTCCAACCAAAAGGCACAGACTGACAGAATGGATACAAAACCACAACTTTATATATGCTGTCTACAAGAGACCCACTTCAGAACCAGGGACACATACAGACTGAAAGTGAGGGGATGGAAAAAGATATTCCATGCAAATGGAAATCAAAAGAAAGCTGGAGTAGCAATACTCATATCAGATAAAAGAGACTTTAAAGTAAAGACTGTTACAAGAGGCAAGGAAGGACATTTCATAATGATTAAGGGATGAATCCAAGAAGAAGATATAACAATTATAAATATTTATACACCCAACATAGGAGCACCTCAATACATAAGGCAAATGCTAACAACCATAAAAGGGGAAATCGACAGTAACAGAATAATAGTGGGAGACTTTAACACCCCACTTACACCATGGACAGATCATCCAGACAGAAAATAAATAAGGAAACAGAAGCTTTAAATGACACAATAGACCAGATAGACTTAATTGATATTTATAGGACATTCCACCCGAAAACAGCAGAATACACTGTCTTCTCAAGTGCACATGGAACATTCTCCAGGATAGATCACATCTTGGGTCACAAATCAAGCCTTGGTAAATTTAAGAAAATTAAAATCATATCAAGCATCTTTTCCGATCACAAAACTATCAGATTAGAAATCAGTTACAGGAAAAACTGTAAAAAACACAAACACATGGAGGCTAAACAATTCTCTACTAAATAACCAAGAGATCACTGAAGAAATCAAGGAGGAAATAAAAAAATACATAGACACAAGTGACAACAAAAACATGATGACTCAAAACCTATGGGAGGTAGCAAAAGCAGTTCTAAGAGGGAAGTTTATAGCAATTAAATCTCACCTCAAGAAACAAGAAAAATCTCAAATAAATGATCTATCCTAACACCTAAAGCAACTAGAGAAAGAAGAACCAAAAATAAACAAACAAACAAACAAAACCAAAGTTAGTAGAAGGAAAGAAATCATAAAGATCAGAGCAGAAATTAATGAGATAGAAACGAATAAAACAATAACAAAGATCAATAAAAGTAAAAGCTGGTTCTTTGAGAAGATAAACAAATTGAGAAACCATTAGCCAGAGTCATCAAGAAAAAAAGGGAGAGCATTCAAATCAATAAAACAAGAAATGATAAAGGAGAAATTACAACTGACACTGCAGAAACACAAAGGATCATAAGAGACTACTACAAGCAACACTAGACCAATAAAATGGACAACCTGGAAGAAACAGACAAATTCTTAGAAAGGTAAAAACTTCCAAGACCAAACAAAGAAGAAATAGAAAATATAAACAAACCAATTACAAGTAATAAAATTGAAACTGTAAATAAAAACCTTCCAACAAACAAAAGCCCAGGACCAGATGGCTTTGCAGTCAAATTCTATCAAACATATAGAGAAGAGCCAACACCTGACCTTCTCAAACACTTCCAAAAATTGCAGAGAGAAGAACACTCCCAATCATGTTCTACAAGGCCACCATCACTCTGATAAAAAAAGCAGACAAAGATATCAGACAAAAAAGAACATTATTGGTCAATATCACCGATGAACAGAGACACAATATCCTCAACATAATACTAGCAAACAGAATCCAAGAGCACATTAAAAGGATCATACACCATGATCAAGTGGGATTTATCCCAGGGATGTAAGGATTCTTCAGTACACGCAAATCAATCAATGTGATACACCATATTAACAAATCGAGAAATAAAAACCATATGATCATATCAATAGATGCAGAAAAATCTTCTGACAAAATTCAATACCCATTTATGCTAAAACCTATCCAGAAAGTAGGCATAGAGGGAATCTACCTCAACATAATAAAACCATATACAACAAACCCACATCATTCTCAATGATGAAAAACTGAAATCATTTCCTCTAAGATTAGGAACAAGACAAGGATGTCCACTTTCACCACTATTATTCAACATAGTTTTGGAAGTCCTAGCCATGGCAATCTGAGAAGAAAAAGAAATAAAAGGAATCCAAATTGGAAAAGAAGAAATAAAACTGTCACTGTTTGTTTGCAGATGACATGATACTATACATAGAAAATCCTAAAGATGCCAGCAGAAAACTACAAGAGCTAATAAATGAATTTGGTAAAGTTGCAGGATACAAAATTAATGCACAGAAATCTCTTGCATTCCTATACACCAACAATGAAAGATCAGAAAGAGAAATTAAAGAAACAATCCCATTTACCATCGCAACAAAAAGAATAAAATACCTAGGAATAAAACCTAACTAAGGAGGCAAAAGACTGTACTCAGAAAACTATAAGACACTGATGAAGGAAATCAAAGATGACAAAAACAGATGGAGAAATATACCATGTTCTTGGATTGACAGAATAAATATTGTGAAAATGACTATACCACCCAAAGCAATCTATAGATTTGATGCAATCCCTATCAAATTACCAATGACATTTTTCACAGAATTAGAACAAAAATTTTACAATTTGTATGGAAACACAAAAGACCCCGAAAAGCCAACACAATCTTGCAAAAGAAAAATGGAGCTGATGGAATCAGCCTCCCTGACTTCAGACTATACTACAAAGCTATAATAATCAAGACAGTATGGTCCTGGCACAAAAACAGAAATATAGATCAACAGTATGGGATAGAAAGCCCCGAAATAAACCCATGCACCTATGGTCACCTAATCTATGACAAAGGAGGCAAGAATATACAATGGAGAAAAGACAGTGTCTTCAATAAGTGGATCTGGGAAAACTGAACAGATACATGTAAAAGAATGAAATTAAAACACTAACTAACACCATACACAAAAATAAACTCAAAATGGGTTAAAGACATAAATGTAAGACCGGACACTATAAAACTCTTAGAGGAAAACATAGGAAGAACACTCTTTGACATAAACCACAGCAAGAGTGTTTTGACCCACCTCATAGAGTAATGAAAATAAAAACAAAAATAAACAAATGGGACCTAATGAAACTTAAAAGCTTTTACACAGCAAAGGAAACTGTAAATGAGACAAAAAGACAACCCTCAGAATGGGAGATAATATTTGCAAACAAGGCAACTGACAAAGGACTAATCTCCAAAATATACAAACAGCTCATGCAGCTCAATATCAAAAAAACCATCAACCCAGTCAAAAAATGGGCCAAACACCCAAATAGACATTTCTCCAAAGAACACATACATATCGCCAAGAGCCACATGAAAAAATGCTCAACATCACTAATTATTAGATAATTGCAGATCAAAACTGCAATGAGGTATCACCTCACACCAGTCAGAATGGCCATCATAAAGCATCTACAAACAATAAATGCTGGAGAGGGTGTGGAGAAAAGGGAACCCTCTTGCACAGTTGGTCAGAATATAAACTGATACAGCCACTATGGAGAACAGTATGGAGGTTCCTTAAAAATCTAAAAATAGAATGACCATACGATTCAGCAATCCCACTATTGGGCGTATACCCTGAGAAAACCATAATTCAAAAAGACACATGTACCCCAATGTTCATTGTAGCACTATTTACAATAGCCAGGACATGGAAGCAACCTAAATGTCCATCGACAGCTGAATGGATAAAGAAGATGTGGTGCATACATACAATGGAATATTACTCATCCATAAAAATGAATGAAATTGGGTCATTTTTAGAGCTGTGGAGGGACCTAGAGTCTGTCATACAGAGTGAAGTAAGTCAGAAAGAGAGGAACAAATATTGTTTATTAACACACATATGTTGAATCTAGAAAAATGGTACAGATGAACCTATTTGCAGGGAAGGAATAGAGACACAGACGTAGAGAATGGACATGTGGACACGGGTGGGGGGAAGGGGAGGGTGGGATGAACTGGGAGATTAGGACTGACACATATACACTACCATGTATAAAATAGATAACTTGTGGGAACTTGCTTTATAGCACAGGAAGCTCAGCTCAGTGATGACCTAGATGGGTGGGATGGGGGTGGGTGGGAGGGAGGTCCAAGAGGGAGGGTATATATGTATACATATAGCTGATTCACTTTGTTGTACAGCAGAACTGATGCAACATTGTAAATCAATTATACTCCAATAAAAAAATAGCATGTACTGTATGATCCCAATGTTGTTTTATAAATAAATTAATAAATAAAAAAATAAAAGACATTAAAGAGGACCAGGAAAGTGATGATGTGGGTCACCATGGTAGAGATGAGGGGTAGTGGATTATGTTGGCATTAACTCAAATAACCTCCCTCTCTCTCCTTTTTCTGTCTCTTCCTCTTTCTTCCCTGTTTTCCTTTCATTCTACTTCTCTCTACTTCTTCCCCTTCTCCAGATGGAAAGATATATCTGAGTATATACCATGGCCCTGTCTTTTGACCATTTTCTCTGCCCACTATTTGTTCAGTCTCCTATATATGTTGGGGAGATAAATTGTCTCTAGTAAAACAAAAGCAGACAAAACAGTACGAAGCGAAGTCTTGATTTAAAACATATGTGGGAAAATTTAAAGACTTTGAAGTTCTGTATAGGCTGTGTGTATTATTATACAATAATCATTATTATTTAATGAATGCCTTCTATGTGCCAGAAGCTTTCTTTTTTTTTGTTTAAACATCTTTATTGAAGTATAATTGCTTCACAATGGTGTGTTAGTTTCTGCTTTATAACAAAGTGAATCAGCTACACATATACACACGTTCCCATATCTCCTCCCTCCCGCATCTCCCTCCCTCCCACCCTCCCCATCCCACCCCCCCAGGTGGTCACAAAGCACCGAGCTGATCTCCCTGTGCTATGTGGTTGCTTCCCACTAGCTATCTATTTTACATTTGGTAGTGTATATATGTCCATGACACTCTCTCACCCTGTCACATCTCACCCCTCCCCCTCCCCATATCCTCAAGTCCATTCTTTAGTAGGTCTGTGTCTTTATTCCCATCTGGCCACTAGGTTCTTCATGACCTTTTTTTTTTTTTTTTTTCCTTAGATTCCATATATATATGTTAGCATACTGTATTTGTTTTTCTCTTTCTGACTTACTTCACTCTGTATGACAGACTCTAACTCCATCCACCTCATTACAAATACCTCCATTTCATTTCTTTTTATGGCTGAGTAATATTCCATTGTCCATTGTATATATGTGCCACATCTTCTTTATCCATTCATCCGATGATGGACACTTAGGTTGCTTCCATGTCCTGGCTATTGTAAATAGAGCTGCAAAGAATATTTTGGTACATGACTTTTTGAATTATGGTTTTCTCAGGGTATATGCCCAGTAGTGGGATTGCTGGGTCGTATGGTAGTTCTATTTCTGGTTTATTAAGGAACCTCCATACTGTTCTCCATAGTGGCTGTATCAATTTACATTCCCACCAACAGTGCAAGAGTGTTCCCTTTTCTCCACACCCTCTCCAGCATTTATTGTTTCTAGATTTTTTGTTGATGCCCATTCTGACTGGTGTGAGATGAGACCTCATTGTAGTTTTGATTTGCATTTCTCTAATGATTAATGATGTTGAGCATTCTTTCATGTGTCTGTTGGCCATCTGTATATCTTCTTTGGAGAAATGTCTATTTAGGTCTTCTGCCCATTTTTGGATTGGGTTGTTTGTTTTTTTGTTATTGAGCTGCATGAGCTGCTTGTATATCTTGGAGATTAATCCTTTGTCAGTTGCTTCATTTGCAAATATTTTCTCCCATTCTGTGGGTTGTCTTTTGGTCTTGTTTATGGTTTCCTTTGCTGTGAAAAAGCTTTTAAGTTTCATTAGGTCCCATTTGTTTATTTGTGTTTTTATTTCCATTTCTCTAGGAGGTGGGTCAAAAAGGATCTTGCTGTGATTTATGTCATAGTGTGTTCTGCCTATGTTTTCCTCTAAGAGGTTGATAGTGTCTGGCTTTACATTTAGGTCTTTAATCCATTTTGAGTTTATTTTTGTGTATGGTGTCAGGGAGTGTTCTAATTTCATACTTTTACATGTACCTGTCCAATTTTCCCAGCACCACTTATTGAAGAGGCTGTCTTTTCTCCACTGTATATGCTTGCCTCCTTTATCAAAGATAAGATAAGGTGACCATATGTGCTTGGGTTTATCTCTGGGCTTTCTATCCTGTTCCATTGATCTATATTTCTGTTTTTGTGCCAGTACCAAACTGTCTTGATTACTGTAGCTTTGTAATATAGTCTGAAGTCAGGGAGCCTGATTCCTCCAGCTCCATTGTTCGTTCTCAAGATTTCTTTGGCTATTCGGGGTCTTTTGTGTCTCCATACAAATTGTGAAATTTTTTGTTCTAGTTCTGTGAAAAATGCCTGTGGTAGTTTGATAGGGATTGCATTGAATCTGTAGATTGCTTTGGGTAGTAGAGTCATTTTCACAATGTTGATTCTTCCAATCCAAGAACATGGTATATCTCTCCATCTATTTGTATCATCTTTAATTTCTTTCATCAGTGTCCTATAATTTTCTGCATACAGGTCTTTTGTCTCCTTAGGTAGGTTTATTCCTAGATATTTTATTCTTTTTGTTGCAATGGTAAACGGGAGTGTTTTCTAAATATCACTTTCAGATTTTTCATCATTAGTGTATAGGAATGCAAGAGATTTCTGTGCATTAATTTTGTATCCTGCTACTTTACCAAATTCATTGATTAGCTCTAGTAGTTTTCTGGTGGCAGTTTTAGGATTCTCTATGTAAAGTATCATGTCATCTGCAAACAGTGACAGCTTTACTTCTTCTTTTCCGATTTGGATTCCTTTTATTTCTTTTTCTTCTCTGATTGCTGTGGCTAACACTTCCAAAACTATGTTGAATAATAGTGGTGAGAGTGGGCAACCTTGTCTTGTTCCTGATCTTAGTGGAAATGGTTTCAGTTTTTCACCATTCAGGACAATGTTGGCTGTGGGTTTGTCATACATGGCCTTTATTATGTTGAGGAAAGTTCCCTCTATGCCTACTTTCTGCAGGGCTTTTATTATAAATGGGTGTTGAATTTTGTCGAAAGCTTTCTCTGCATCTATTGAGATGATCATATGGTTTTTCTCCTTCAATTTGTTAATATGATGTATCACGTTGATTGATTTGCATATATTGAAGAATCCTTGCATTCCTGGAATAAACGCCACTTGATCATGGTGTATGATCCTTTTAATGTGCTGTTGGATTCTGTTGGCTAGTATTTTGTTGAGGATTTTTGCATCTATGTTCATCAGTGATATTGGCCTGTAGTTTTCTTTCTTTGTGACATCTTTGTCTGGTTTTGGTATCAGGGTGATGGTGGCCTCGTAGAATGAGTTGGGGAGTGTTCCTCCCTCTGCAATATTTTGGAAGAGTTTGAGAAGGATAGGTGTTAGCTCTTCTCTAAATGTTTGATAGAATTCGCTTGTGAAGCCCTCTGGTCCTGGGCTTTTGTTTGTTGGAAGATTTTTAATCACAGTTTCAATTTCAGTGCTTGTGATTGGTCTGTTCATAGTTTCTATTTCTCCCTGGTTCAGTCTCGGTAGGTTGTGCATTTCTAAGAATCTGTCCATTTCTTCCATGTTGTCCATTTTATTGGCATAGAGTTGCTTGTAGTAATCTCTCATGATCGTTTGTATTTCTGCAGTGTCAGTGGTTACTTCTCCTTTTTCATTTCTAATTCTATTGATTTGAGTCTTCTCCCTTTTTCTCTTGATGAGTCTGGCTAATGGTTTATCAATTTTGTTTATCTTCTCGAAGAACCAGCTTTTAGTTTCATTGATTTTTGCTATTGTTTCCTTCATTTCTTTTTCATTTATTTCTGATGTGATCTTTATGATTTCTTTCCTTCTGCTAGCTTTGGGGTTTTTTTGCTCTTCTTTCTCTAATTGCTTTATGTGCAAGGTTAGGTTGTTTATTCGAGATGTTTCCTGTTTCTTGATGTAGGCTTGTATTGCTATAAACTTCCCTCTTAGCACTGCTTTTGCTGCATCCCATAGGTTTTGGGTCGTCGCGTCTCCATTGTCATTTGTTTCTAGGTATTTTTTGATTTCCCCTTTGATTTCTTCAGTGATCACTTCGTTAGTAAGTAGTGTATTGTGTAGCCTTCATGTGTTTGTATTTTTTACAGATCTTGTCTTTTTTTTTTTTATAACATTATACCAGAACATATAAGATTTTTAGAAATTTCATGTAATGTCTGAAACATTTATATTAACATATTTCCATACATATTTCCATACAAATACAAATATAAGATTTTTAGAAATTTCATGTAATATCTGAAACATTTATATTAACATATTTCCATACAAATAACCCAATGAAAGTTTAGTATTAGTTGTTTTGTTTGTTTTTTTATACTGCAGGTTCTTATTAGGCATCAATTTTATACACATCAGTGTATACATGTCAATCCCAATCGCCCAATTCAGCACACCACCATCCCCACCTCATCGCAGTTTTCCCCCCTTGGTGTCCATATGTCCATTCTCTACATCTGTGTCTCAACTTCTGCCCTGCAAACTGGCTCATCTGTACCATTTTTCTAGGTTCCACATACATGCATTAATATACGATATTTGTTTTTCTCTCTCTGACTTATTTCACTCTGTATGACAGACTCTAGATCCATCCACGTCTCAACAAATGACTCAATTTTGTTCCTTTTTATGGCTGAGTAATATTCCACTGTATATATGTACCACATCTTCTTTATCCATTCGTCTGTTGATGGGAATTTAGGTTGCTTCCATGACCTGGCTATTGTAAATAGTGCTGCAATGAACATTCGGGTGCATGTGTCTTTTTGAATTATGGTTTTCTCTGGGTATATGCCCAGTAGTGGGATTGCTGGGTCATATGGTAATTCTATTTTTAGTTTTTTAAGGAACCTCCATATTGTTCTCCATAGTGGCTGTATCAATTTACATTCCCACCAACAGTGCAAGAGGGTTCCCTTTTCTCCACACCCTCTCCAGCATTTGTTGTTTGTAGATTTTCTGATGATGCCCATTCTAACAGGAGTGAGGTGATACCTCATTGTAGTTTTGATTTGCATTTCTCTAATAATTAGTGATGTTGAGCATCTTTTCATGTGCTTCGTGGCCGTCTGTATGTCTTCTTTGGAGAAATGTCTATTTAGGTCTTCTGCCCATTTTTGGATTGGGGTGTTTGTTTCTTTGATATTGAGCTGAATGAGCTGTTTATATATTTTGGAGATTAATCCTTTGTCCGTTGATTCATTTGCAAATATTTTCTTCCATTCTGAGGGTTGTCTTTTCGTCTTGTTTATGGTTTCCTTTGCTGTGCAAAAGCTTTGAAGTTTCATTAGGTCCCACTTGTTTATTTTTGTTTTTATTTCCATTACTCTAGGAGGTGGATCAAAAAAGATCCTGCTGTGATTTATGTCAAAGAGTGTTCTTCCTATGTTTTCCTCTAAGAGTTTTATAGTGTCCAGTCTTATATTTAGGTGTCTAATCCATTTTGAGTTTATTTTTGTGTATGGTGTTAGGGAGCATTCTAATTTCATTATTTTACATGTAGCTGCCCAATTTTCCCAGCACCACTTATTGAAGAGACTGTCTTTTCTCCATTGTATATCTTTGCCTCCTTTGTCATAGATTAGTTGACCATAGGTGCATGGGTTTATCTCTGGGCTTTCTATCCTGTTCCATTGATCTATGTTTCTGTTTTCGTGCCAGTACCAAACTCTCTTGATTACTGTAGCTTTGTAGTATAGTCTGAAGTCAGGGAGTCTGATTCCTCCAGCTCCATTTTTTTCCCTCAAGACTGCTTTGGCTATTCGGGGTCTTTTGTGTCTCCATACAAATTTTAAGATGATTTGTTCTAGCTCTGTAAAAAATGCCATTGGTAATTTGATAGGGATTGCATTGAATCTGTAGATTGCTTTGGGTAGTAGAGTCATTTTCACAATGTTGATTCTTCCAATCCAAGAACATGGTATACCTCTCCATCTGTTGGTATCATCTTTAATTTCTTTCATCAGTGTCTTATAGTTTTCTGCATACAGGTCTTTTGTCTCCCTAGGTAGGTTTATTCCTAGGTATTTTATTCTTTTTGCTGCAATGGTAAATGGGAGTGTTTCCTTAATTTCTCTTTCAGATTTTTCATCATTAATGTGTAGGAATGCAAGAGATTTCTGTGCATTAATTTTGTATCCTGCTACTTTACCAAATACATTGATGAGCTCTAGTAGTTTTCTGGTGGCATTTTTAGGATTCTCTATGTATAGTATCATGTCATCCGCAAACAGTGACAGTTTTACTTCTTCTTTTCCAATTTGGATTCCTTTTATTTCTTTTTCTTCTCTGATTGCCGTGGCCAGGACTTCCAAAACTATGTTGAATAATAGCGGTGAGAGTGGACATCCTTGTCTTGTTCCTGATCTTAGAGGAAATGATTTCAGTTTTTCACCATTGAGAATGATGTTGGCTGTGGGTTTGTCGTATATGGCCTTTGTTATGTTGAGGTAGGTTCCCTCTATGCCCACTTTCTGGAGAGTTTTTATCAGAAATGGGTGTTGAATTTTGTCAAAAGCTTTTTCTGTGTCTATTGAGATGATCATATGGTTTTTATTCTTCAATTTGTTAATATGGTGTATCACATTGATTGATTTGCATATATTGAAGAATCCTTGCATCCCTGGGATAAATCCCACTTGATCGTGGTGTGTGATCCTTTTAATGTGTTGTTGGATTCTGTTTGCTAGTATTTTGTTAAGGATTTTTGCATCTATATTCATCAGTTATATTGGTCTGTAATTTTCTTTTTTTGTAGTGTATTTGTCTGGTTTTGGTATCAGGGTGATGGTGGCCTCATAGAATGAGTTTGGGAGTGTTCCTTCCTCTGCAATTTTTTGGAAGAGTTTGAGAAGGATGGGTGTTAGCTATTCTCTAAATGTTTGATAGAATTCACCTGTGAAGCCATCTGGTCCTGGACTTTTGTTTGTTGGAAGATTTTTAATCACAGTTTCAATTTCATTACTTGTGATTGGTCTGTTCATATTTTCTGTTTCTTCCTGGTTCAGTCTTGGAAGGTTATACCTTTCTAAGAATTTGTCCATTTCTTCCAGGTTGTCCATTTTATTGGCATAAAGTTGCTTGTAGTAGTCTCTTAGGATGCTTTGTATTTCTGCGGTGTGTGTTGTAACTTCTCCTTTTTCATTTCTGATTTTATTGATTTGAGTCCTCTCCCTCTTTTTCTTGATGAGTCTGGCTAATGGCTTATCAATTTTGTTTATCTTCTCAAAGAACCAACTTTTAGTTTTATTGATCTTTGCTATTGTTTTCTTTGTTTCTATTTCATTTATTTCTGCTCTGATCTTTATGATTTCTTTCCTTCTGCTAACTTTGGGTTTTGTTTGTTCTTCTTTCTCTAGTTTCTTTAGGTGTAAGGTTAGATTGTTTACTTGAGATTGTTCTTGTTTCTTTAGGTAGGCTTGTATAGCTATAAACTTCCCTCTTAGAACCGCTTTTGCTGCATCCCATAGGTTTTGGGTCGTCGTGTTTTCATTGTCATTTGTCTCTAGGTATTTTTTTATTTCCTCTTTGATTTCTTCAGTGATCTCTTGGTTATTTAGTAACGTATTGTTTAGCCTCCATGTGTTTGTCTTTTTTACATTTTTTTTCCCTGTAATTCATTTCTAATCTCATAGCGTTGTGGTCAGAAAAGATGCTTGATATGATTTCAATTTTCTTAAATTTACTGAGGCTTGATTTGTGACCCAAGATGTGATCTATCCTGGAGAATGTTCCGTGCGCACTTGAGAAGAACGTGTAATCTGCTGTTTTTGGATGGAATGTCCTATATATATCAATTAAATCTATCTGGTCTATTGTGTCATTTAAAGCTTCTGTTTCCTTATTTATTTTCATTTTGGATGATCTGTCCATTGGTGTAAGTGAGGTGTTAAAGTCCCCCACTATGATTGTGTTACTGTCGATTTCCTCTTTTATAGCTGTTAGCAGTTGCCTTATGTATTGAGGTGCTCCTATGTTGGGTGCATATATATTTATAATTGTTATACCTTCCTCTTGGATCGATCCCTGGATCATTATATAGTGTCCTTCTTTGTCTCTTGTAATAGTCTTTATTTTAAAGTCTATGTTGTCTGATATGAGAATTGCTACTCCAGCTTTCTTTTGATTTCCATTTGCATGGAATATCTTTTTCCATCCCCTCACTTCCAGTCTGTATGTGTCTCTAGGTCTGAAGTGGGTCTCTTGTAGACAGCATATATATGGGTCTTGCTTTTGTATCCATTCAGCCAGTCTGTGTCTTTTGGTGGGAGCATTTAATCCATTTACGTTTAAGGTAATTATCGATATGTATGTTCCTATTCCCATTTTCTTAGATATTTTGTGTTTGTTATTGTAGGTGTTTTCCTTCTCTTGTGTTTCTTGCCTAGAGAAGTTCCTTTAGCATTTGTTGTAAAGCTGGTTTGGTGGTGCTGAACTCTCTCAGCTTTTGCTTGTCTGTAAAGGTTTTAATTTCTCCATCAAATCTGAATGAGATCCTTGCTGGGTAGAGTAACCTTGGTTGTAGGTTTTTCTCCTTCATGACTTTAAGTATATCCTCCCACTCCCTTCTGGCTTGCAGAGTTTCTGCTGAAAGATCAGCTGTTAACCTTATGAGGATTCCCTTGTGTGTTATTTGTTGTTTTTCCCTTGCTGCTTTTAATATGTTTTCTTTATATTTAATTTTTGATAGTTTGATTAATATGTGTCTTGGCATGTTTCCCCTTGGATTTATCCTGTATGGGACTCTCTGTGCTTCCAGGACTTGATTAACTATTTCCTTTCCCATATTAGGGAAGTTTTCAACTATAATCTCTTCAAATATTTTCTCAGTCCCTTTTTTTTTCTCTTCTTCTTCTGGGACCCCTATAATTCGAATATTGGTGCGTTTAATGTTGTCCCAGAGGTCTCTGAGACTGTCCTCAGTTCTTTTCATTCTTTTTTCTTTATTCTGTTCTGCAGCAGTGAATTCCACCATTCTGTCTTCCAGGTCACTTATCCGTTCTTCTGCCTCAGTTATTCTGCTATTGATCCCATCTAGAGTATTTTTAATTTCATTTATTGTGTTTTTCATCATTGCTTGGTTCCTTTTTAGTTCTTCTACATCCTTATTAAATGTTTCTTGCATTTTGTCTATTCTATTTCCAAGATTTTGGATCATCTTTACTATCATTATTCTGAATTCTTTTTCAGGTAGACTGCCTATTTCCTCTCCATTTGTTAGGTCTGGTGTGTTTTGACCCTGCTCCTTCACCTGCTGTGTGGTTTTTGTCTTCTCATTTTGCTTATCTTTCTGTGTTTGGGGTTACCTTTTCACAGGCTGCAGGTTCGTAGTTCCCGTTGTTTTTGGTATCTGTCCCCAGTGGCTAAGGTTGGTTCAGTGGGTTGTGTAGGCTTCCTGGTGGAGGGGACTGGTGCCTGTGTTCTGGTGGATGAGGTTGCATCTTGTCTTTCTGGTGGGCACGTCCACGTCTGGTGGTGTGTTTTGGGGTGTCTGTGGCCTTATTATGATTTTAGGCAGCCTCTCTGCTAATGGGTGGGGCTGTGTTCCTGTCTTGCTAGTTGTTTGGCATAGGGTGTCCAGCACTGTAGCTTGCTGGTCGTTGAGTGAAGCTGGGTCTTGATGTTGAGATGGAGATCTCTGAGAGATTTTCACCGTTTGGTATTACGTGGAGCTGGGAGGTCTCTTGTGGACCAGTGTCCAGAAGTTGGCTCTCCCACCTCAGAGGCACAGCCCTGTTGCCTGGCTGGAGCACCAAGAGCCTTTCATCCACACGGTTCAGAATAAAAGGGAGAAAAAAAATAGAAAGAAAGAAAGAAAGAGGATAAACTAAAATAAAATAAAGCTATTATAATAAAAAATAAGAAAAAAAATTATTAAGAATAAATGTATTCAGAAAAAAATTTTTCTTAATTTTTAAAAATATATTTATTAATTTTTTACAGTAAAAAATAAGAAAAAAATATTAAGAAAAAAAATCTTAATTTTTTTAAAATAAAAAATATGAAAAAACTTATTAAAAAATTTTTTTAATTTCTAAAAATAGAAAATAAGGAAAAAATTATTAAGAAAACATTTATTAGGGGCTTCCCTGGTGGCGCAGTGGTTGAGAATCTGCCTGCCGATGTGGGGGACACGGGTTCGAGCCCTGGTCTGGGAGGATCCCACATGCCGCGGAGCAACTGGGCCCGTGAGCCACAACTGCTGAGCCTGCGCGTCTGGAGCCTGTGCTCTGCAACAAGAGAGGCCGCGACAGTGAGAGGCCCGTGCACCGTGATGAAGAGTGGCCCCACTCGCCGCAACTAGAGAAAGCCCTCACACAGAAACGAAGACCCAACACAGCCATAAATAAATAAATAAATAAATAAATTAAAAAAAAAAAAAAAAAAACACGGGCGGACCTAACTCTAGGACTAATGGTGAAAGCAAATCTATACAGACAAAATCTCATCCAGAAGCATACACATATACACTCACAAAAAAAGGAAAAGGGGAAAAATTAATATATCCTGCTCCCAAAGTCCACCTCTTGAATTTGGGATGATTCATTGTCTATTCAGGTATTCAGCAGATGCAGGCACATCAAGTTGTTTGTGGAGCTTTAATCCGCTGCTTCTGAGGCTGCTGGGAGAGATTTCCCTTTCCCTTCTTTGTTCGTACAGCTCCCGGGGTTTAGCTTTGGATTTGGACCCGCCTCTGCATGTAGGTCGCCTGAGGGCGTCTGTTCCCCGCTCAGACAGAACGGGGTTAAAAGAGCAGCTGCTTCGGGGGCTCTGGCTCACTCAGGCCTGGGGGAGGGAGGGGCACGGATGCGGGGTGAGCCTGCGGCAGCAGAGGCCAGCGTGACATTGCAGCAGCCTGAGGCGCACCGTGCGTTCTCCCGGCGAAGTTGTCCCTGGATCACGGGACCCTGGCAGTGAAGAGCTGCACAGGCTCCCGGGAGGGGCAGTGTGGAGAGTGACCTGTTCTCGCACACAGGCTTCTTGGTGGCTGCAGCAGCAGCCTTAGCATCTCCTGCCCGTCTCTGGGGTCCGCGCTGTTAGCCGCAGCTCGCGCCCGCCTCTGGGGTCCGCGCTGATCGCCGCGGCTTGCGCCCGTCTCTGGAGTTCGTTTAGGTGGCGCTCTGAATCCCCTCTCCTTTTGCGAGGTCTGACGTCTTCTGCCAGCGTTCAGTGGGTGTTCTGTAGGAGCAGTTCCACGTGTAGATGTATTTCTACTGTATCTGTGGGAAGGAAGGTGATCTCCACGTCTTACTCTTCCGCCATCTTGCCCCTCCCCCCCAGAAGCTTTCTTAAACACTGAGCCTACACAGTAGAAAAGGCTAAGCCTCTTACTCAAGTAACTCATCATCCAGTTGGGGGGAAAATATACACACAGAGATTTAAATGCCACAAGTATTATAAAAGAAATATAAGTGTGTATAAGGCACAATGTGGAGTGTCAAGAAGGAGCTTTGAAGTTTGCTTGGGAGGAACTCAAGAGACAAGCTTTTAGTTAAAAATTGTAGTAGATGGGCCAGGGGCATTCTAGGCAAAGGGAGCACCATGTGCAGAGAGAAATGGCAGAAGTTTACTGTGGATGCAGTGTGAGTTGTAAGGCTGGAAAAGAGCAAGAGATGAATAGGTAGGAAGGAGAAAGATCACAGTAGGTGTTGTATATCATAGTTCTCCCTTGGGTAATGGGGAGTCACAAAAGGATTTTAAGCAAAGAAGAAACATAATCTGAGTTGAGTTTTAGAATGTTCTATGTATAAGATCAAGTGGGAAATGGCTATTCCAGAAACAGAGAGAACATTTAGGTGGTGTGACAATGGCCTCAGTAAAAAGTAAGTGAACCTAAACCAAGGCAATATTTTGATAAAGAGGAAGATATGGTTTGGGGAGATATTTAAGAGAATAAAATGTATAGGACTTATAAAGTAATTGGATATACTCAGGATTTTGGTTTGAGTGATGTACAGACAATGGTTTTATTTATTCATTCCATAAATATTCATTATATATCTATCAGGTCCCAAGAGAAGTGGTGAGTGCTGAGGATACCTAGATGAAAAGACATAGGATCTGCCTTCGAGAGGTTTTAACTTTAGTAGGAGAGACAGACACCACAATTGACAGGTGAAATAGAGCACTTGCATAGTGGAGTTGTGACTGTTGCCTCCAATAAGGACCTCAATGAAGGGTTGTAGTGATATCTCACTTATGGACGTTCTGAGCTTAAGGAACCTGCAAGACATCCAATAGAGATGCAGTAACCTGCTTATATGGAGCCAAGACTCAGAAGACACACACTTAGGAAAAATCAAGGGTGAGGTTACAGCCAAGATCTTGTGAGTGATGAGATCATGAAGGAGATTAGGTAGTGTCATAAGAGAAAATGGGCAAAGAGAGAAGTAAATTTTAAGGGGAAATGGGGAAGAGATGCCAGCAAGTAAGACTGAGAAGAAACTGTCACAGAGCTAAGAGGGGAACAAGTGCATCTTATCTCCAGTTGCTCTTAAAAGTCCTGCTTTGGTGGTACATAGGGGAGAGGCACCACTATTATTTCTAATGTAGAATTGGTACCTGCTATAAAACAGGTACTAAAACAAAATGTTGATTTAGTTAAATGTAATATAGAGATTAAGAAATTAATTGTATCCTAATAGTGTGATTAAGGAAATAGAGAAATAGTACAATATACGAAATCTGAAAAGAATTGGACTTGGTATTTACTGAATTTTTATAAGGGATGCATTTGTTCGAGACTTTATCACCAACTACTAGGCAAGTTACTTGTCCTTATATATTGTACTTGTGCTATGTACTTCAGTGTCCTCCTTGGTAAAATCAAGAGATTGGGCGAGGAGACAAAGTCCTTTTTGGTTCTAAAACTCTGAATCTGGAGACATAATTAGCAGGTCAAGCTGAAGAGATGATGTATTATCCAATGGAGGTGTGCTGTCAGTTTTCACTGATATATTATCTTACTGGGACATTAAATATTTGATAGTGGAACTCTGGATATTGATTTTTTTCCCCAAGTTGCAAATGACTTTTGCTTCTGAAGAATGGTAGGCATTGCAGAGTTGTTTATACCAGTAGATTGCATCCCTGCAAAACGAATGTCAAACAGTGCATCTGGGTATTGTCTTGATAAATTACATGACTCAGTGATCACTGACCCACATTTTGTAATATGATTTTATAAAACCCATGTTACAACACTAATGGAGATAGATGCACTATAGTTCTTATACAGTAGAGGCCAACAGTGTTCTTGGAAAAAAATGAAAATAGGAAATGTAATTGCAGATTTGCTATTATAAGATTTCATCTAAAGAAAGAATGTTAGGTGGGTGGATATTCTATGCAGGGAAGTTGTTAGAATTTCAAGCAGATTTACTGCATGCCAACAAATAATACTGCTTTGTAAAAATAACTGTTTATTTCTTTGCTTCTAGAATCTGCACTGGCATAGCACCAGGTGTGTAATAATAGGCTTGCACTCTGCACGTATGCTGGGGTGCATGATACTTTGGCGTATGCAGTCTTGGTCTGGGATTTCCTTTTTATGACTTCATTTTCGTGGTGGTAGCCTCCACCTGAGGATTCACCACACAAAAAAGATGCTGACCTTATCAGAGAAGATTTTAGCCTCACTCGTGAAAGGAAGAAGAGTACCTCAGACAACAAATTCACCTGTGTTTACAAAAAAAGCATTAGGAGAGTTTTAAAGATTCTTTTATCTTGAAACATAGCAGCTTATATTGTTTTGTCATGTAAACTGCTAAGATAGGAGGAATTTAGTGAGCTTCAACCTGCAAGACTTATTCACAAAATCTCTTTCTAAACCGAACATCTGAATTCCCAGAGTTTTGTGTGTCTGTTACAGTTTGAGGTTTGAGCTTTTGTAAGGTGAAAAAAATCAATTATGGACTGGCAATTGCACCTGATTATAGCTACTCTTCTAATTTCATTTCTTTTAATAACAGTAGGAATCTGAAGAAACACTAACCTGGTTTTCACATACTTTTTGAGAAAAGAGTTTCTAGTCTCTATCTGCTAAATGTTCTTAATATTCTATTATTTTTATCTTGGTCATTCATTGTCAGAATCAAAGTCATGGCGGAAAGGTAAAGCCAAATAAGAAAAGCAGACAATTTAGGTTTATATAAGGACTTTCCCTCTCATTTTTTTTTTTTTTTTTGATGTGTTGGGGCAAAGAAAATGATGAGGTTGGTTCTGGTCAGTTTGAAGTCATAAGCCTATTGCATATGCAAGCAGAGATGTGAACCTAGAGGTCAGATGTCACCATCTGCAAGCGTTAGTTGAAGTTTGTGCATGGATGAGATTACCCAAGGGAGAGCATGAGCAATGAGATAAGTAAAGTGCTGAGAGTAAAATCTTGGTAAAGATCAATTTTTAAGTGGCTGTTAGAGAGAGACAAGGAAACTTAAAAAGAAGAGCCAGTCAGTCATGAGGAAAATCTTGAAGGTTAATGTGGAAGAGAATTTTAAAAAGAAAATGTTCAACAAGGACAAATGCTGGAGGGAGATAAAGAAATAATTGCAAGGGAATCTGTCCATCTTATTAGTCAAACAGTAGGATGTTACTGACCATTGTGAGAGCCAGTTTAGTGGAACAGTTGTGGCAGAAACCCAGATTGCAATAGATTGATGTGTAAATAGGGAAAGAACAAATACAGCAAATGGTATTTTCCTTTAAAAGAAACTAGTTTTTCTTTAATAAAGTTATAGTATTGCGTGTATGTGGGGAGAGGTGGTATATTAAGATTTAAAGGAGAAAAAAGGGTTTAAGTAAGTTGTAATGATGGAAAGGAAGGTCTATTGTGATCTCTGCTGGGACCAGTTTTGGAATTTTATCAAGACAATACAATTTGACAGAACATGGTGTTGGATAGATTAAATGTAGGATTATTCAGTAAACTTTCTTGGAAGAACATGGAATATAAGCAAGGGAACAAGGAGGAAAGCAAGGGGCTGGAGGTTGGACTGAGTTTATGGAGTGAAGTTCTTTAAACACAGTGGTTGAAGATTGTAGTCTATATCACAATGGAATTCCAAGGTTATGAGTATGGGAAGATTATCCTCAGAACCCAAAGTAAAATTTATCTGTAGCCTAGAGCACTGAAAAATTTTATAAGAGAGAGGACCCTGGAGGCAATAAGCTATAGAGGTGGCACAGGAATAGTTTGAAATAGTGGGGGTGAGGTTGTATGAAATGAATGGCCCTGACAAATGTATGGAGGATACCAGTGGCTGGGCTGGAACTTATGCTCCAATGGGGAGGTCAGAGGTGACTAGAGAGCCACTTTTAAACTTGTTTCTAAAAAAGTTTATAACACAGTGGCATGTGTATTGTGAAGAGAAGGCTACTCATGGTTCATGACTAAGATGGACAAAAAAGAACCCCTGGGTCCTGTGTCGTCTAAAATTCCTTAGACGACAACTCATGCCCAAAGCTTTGATATCCTTGTTTATTTAAATCACAATATCTGTGACAACGGAAGTGTCCTAAGTTTTAAGAAAACATAATAAGCGATGAAGAGATGTTTGGGACATTTTAAAAAGAATGTCCAATAGAAGGAAGAATCAATTCCCGAAATTGTGGTTAACTACTGAATTAAAGAGGGCAAAGAGGGTAAAGTGGCAAAATCGGTATAGGTCGTTACTCTCCTTTAGTCCTTTAGTGACAAAGAGGTATGTATGGTTATGATAAATTGTTTAACAGAGTCTCAAAGTGGGAAGAGTCTAACCTTTCTTCCAATTTAAAAATTCCCTTTCAAATATCCCCAACAAACTAGGTGGACATCTCCAATATCTTGAGTTCATTAATAGACATTTTAATCTTTAGCGAAAAACTCTGAGAGCTGGTGTAAACCTCTCTAGTGATAGGAAGATCACAAGCCATAAGGCTGCCCATTCCATTTACAAATTCTAAATTTCTAGTCATCAAATGCTCTACAGTTCCCTCAATCCCCCAAATTATTTTTTTAAAACTATCTACCTTATATAGAGATTTCACTTAGTAGCTCTATTTTAATCCTCTGAAATTATTCTTTTAAAAATTTAAAGGCCTCTATATTTTTAACATATATCTTTATACCCTTTTTTAAATCATATACCTTCTATGTTGTCAAATACCTTGACACTGAGTATCAGGACATAGTTCTCCAAATGTGAGCTGGTGTATTTAGTGGAGCCATTGCCCATCTTGGTTCAAACACAATGGTATCACTGAGAGTCTTTTTTTTTTTTTTTTAATTCTAGCAAGAGGGTCACAGGGCTCTCTAATATAACAGTGTTTTTGACCTTAGAATTTATATTTTCACATGAAGTGCTATAAAGTGGGGATTGCCCATTTCATTCTTCTACAATAGATTATTTTTTAAACACAAATGCAGTTTAAAATTTTATCTTGCTGGGTTAGGCCCTTAATCCTATCCTGTTGAAAGCTTCCCAAATCTTGATAATGTTGAACAATACATTTGCCTTCTTCTTACCTTTGCATCACCTGTAAAAAGATTTTACCCCAGTTCTTGATACATTTGCTGAATAAAGTAGAATCAAGGAAAGGGTGTAGAAAAATGCTAACAAAGTTCTTTCTATTTGCTAACAATTTTATGCATTGACATTTTATAGGACAGTTTTCCAAATGGTTACAAGTGTACCTACTTCATAACTGCCTAGTCCATCGTTCTCCACTGTATCCACAGTAATGTGAAGAGAGACTGTCAAATGTCTTGGTGAAATCAATGTGCATTTTCTGGCTTAATATCTTTCAAAGGTTCTCCAGTAAAGTCCAAACTCTTTACCACAGTTTTCAGTCTGACTTTTGCCTGCTTCTCCTACCTTTCTCTCTTCGTGCCTCATTCTACACTTTGAATTCTATGTTCCAGTCTTCCTGAACTTCTCGCAGCTCCTTAAGCCATCATGCGCTCTATCACCCTGAAGCTTTTCACCCCGTTTCCTTCATCTGGCATGTTTCTGGTCCCCAGTGCCCAGTCCTCAGCTCTTTTGGCCTGGCTCATTTCTCATTGTCCTGATCCTTGTTGAGATGCCAATATCTTCAACTACTTTCCCTCATCTAAGACCTTCCTTTCATCTTTCTTCCTTACACCCATGTTTTACTCCATGAAGACTGACCTTGTTTTCTTTCCTATTTCTCCCTCTAGACTGAAATCCCATTGAAGGCAATAACTGTGTTTTGTTGGGCATTTGGGGATTAACTCCAAGGACTCAATATATTTTCTTTGACTCAATCATGACTGGTGTTTGAATGAATTTTGCCTGTGATATTCTTTCCATCTACTTTCCTTCTAATATAGTAACCATATAAAAATAGTTTGCACTGAATTATTTTTGGCAACCTCATTCTGGCCTGTGGTGATCACCCCTTACCCTACTAAGTGTATACGAATTATCTAGTGAAGAATACACTTTAGAATGTTCTGGGTATAAAAGTCAAACTCATCTGGCTTTGGATTATGAAATCCCCCTTTTTGAAATCTGAGGCATTTGCTTAGCTTTGATCTTCTGGCAATTTTCCCATTCCCTCTGCTTTTTTTTTTTTTTTTTTTTTTATATACCCAGGACACTAGCAGCTGTGATAACAGCTGTAGATTGTTCTAATTGTCTTAGATGTAATGCATCTGGGCTTGAACACATTTTAAAGCTGCGAGACACTCTCTTACTATCTCTCCTACTAAGATTTGTGCTCCATCCATTGCAGCCTGAATATCATTCTCCTTCATGGAGGAAAAATGGAAGCAAAAAAGAAAGACAATTGTTCTGCCTTTTTCCTTTCATCATCTTCATCAAGCATTTAACTTATCCATTCCTTGGTCTTATTAAAAATCATAGCTTTAAAACACAACAACATTTTTATTTTGCTCTCATCTAAGTTGAGATCTGGAAGGTTTTACCAGCCAGGTTGGGGAGGCAGGAGGAATATAAGTGGATAAAATGGAAACATCAATCATCTTTATGTATCCAAGACCTACTTGGTGCCAGACACTGTGATAGATGGAGATCTTGCTACAAATAGGACTTATTCATTCTTCTTAAGGAGCTCATGGTCAAGCAGAGAGTGTCAAAGACCATAGCATTACATTTCAGTTAGCTGTGCGTCAACCTTGGTTAAAAAAAAAAAGAGGTGTTGATAATTATTTTGTATGATTTAGTTTTATATCCAACAATCCATCCATTCATCCATATAACTTTTAAGTCATGATTCTCAACCATAGTTGTATGTTAAAATCACCCAGGGATTCTGGACTGGATAGCAATAAAGTAGGTGGATTTGTAAGTATTAGGAAACTGTTATAACACAACAAACCGACTCAATCAGGATCTCTGTGAGTTGAGGGCCGGGGGCAGTATCTATTTTTTTTTTTAAATATATATATTTTATTTTTATTTATTTATTTATTTGGTTGCCCTGAGTCTTAGTTGCAGCAGGCATGCTCCTTAGTTGCTGCATATGGGCTCCTTAGTTGTGGCTCACCAGCTCCTTACTTGTGGCATGTGAACTCTTAGCTGCGGCATGCGTGTGGGATCTAGTTCCTTAACCAGGGATCAAACCTGGGCCCCTGCATTGGGAGCACGGAGTCTTAGCCACTGCGCCACCCGAAAAGTCCTGGGGGGCAGTACCTATTAAAGGCTCCCTTAGAGAGTCCATGTTCAGTGAGTTGATTATCACCATCTTAAGAACTTACTATGTGTTAGATAGGGCTGTGCCAGGACCTGAGGAAGATATATACTATCTTATGTAATATAAATCATTGGCCTGCAAGAGGTAATATTTTATGAGTTGACAAGGCATTCTTATGGAAAAGAACAAAGTGGAAATGCAAGCTAGTGTATTGTATGATTAAGAGTCAAAATGAGAGGTCAAAGCAAAAAAATAACATGGAAGTTATAGGTAAAAGGAGACAAATCTTTTGGACTAGAGTTGTGAGAGAAAAGCTGGGGCAGGTGGGTTGAAGTTGGACTTTGAAGAAAGCATAGGATTAGCTGAGTAGTAGGACAGGGCCATGCAGTTCTGACAAGGAGTCCATAAATGAGCAAAGGCTTGATGTCAGTAATGGGCATGGAGTATTCTGGGCATTTTATGGACCAGATCAGCCAAAATTGAGCAGAAACTTTATTTTGATGAGCAGTCAGACTAAGGTTATAGAAGTAAGGTTATACAAATATGGAGAACTTTGTATGCTATTTTGAGGAATTTTTACTTTAAAGTATAGACAATACTTTTTTAAATAAAAGGAACATAATCATAATTTTTGAATGAGCAAATACTGTATGTCATTGATCAACCTCAGCTTTGTTATTAATTGAGTTTAGAATCTGCAATACAAACTTGGTAAAGGAGAGAGGAAGCTGGACCTCATGGCCAAATGGAAGTTCTCTAATGCTCAGATTCACCTGTGCCAGTGTTGTGCTGGTAAATGTGTAACAAACACCTCTCTGAGGGGAAAAAAAGCCCTGATGTGTATAGTGTTTGCCAATTTCCATGATGTAAATACTACCACTGTGACCAATACCAAGCTACCAATGGTTTAAAAGTCAGTTTGCAAAATTCCTGAAAATTTGACATTGACTTTCATGAGCTGATATGAGCTGGCTTCAGCACACCACAGCTTGTGCTTACTACATGAATTCTCTCCTAATAATGATTTGTCTCTGAAAGATTTGACTTTGAAGGATAATATTCAGTTTAATCTAAACTTATGTAACTCATTAAAAATTGGGGGAGGGGTGCAGAAAATTCCTAACACTTTCAATGTAGCTAAATCGAAAGAACGTTTGAACATCCATGTCTTAAAACATGCGATTCAAGAAGCATCTTCCACCAACTGAGGGGCCCCGGCAGGCTCAGTGTCTGGGCGGGGCTCTTCTCACCTTAGTTTGATGGTGTTTCTGGCAGAGCAGTTGAGGGTTTAGAAAGCCTGGGGAAAAATATGAATATGTTGGATAAATCAGATTTCCAGGCAAGGGTGCTTTGTATGCCCCTGAAGGAGGAATCATGGGCAGTCATGCTCCCATGTTGCTCAGCTCCCGCTGCACTGGATCCTTTCAGCTTTGGCTTTCTGTACCCACTGCC
This sequence comes from Eschrichtius robustus, assembly GCF_028021215.1. Taxonomy (NCBI): domain Eukaryota; kingdom Metazoa; phylum Chordata; class Mammalia; order Artiodactyla; family Eschrichtiidae; genus Eschrichtius; species Eschrichtius robustus. The sequence continues at coordinate 43,935,207 of NC_090840.1, read as the reverse complement.
CGCTTCGTTCCCAGATAACAGCACCTGCCTTGCCTGTGAAAACTCTTTGCAAGACTTTAAGTGCCATCAGACCTGGTCTGATTGCAGTTGTGTCTCCACAGCCCCCATCAGCCGCAGTGCCAATTAGCTGCGGTCCTTCCTGCCAGCTGCATGAGGGTGTGAACGCGGGGTCCATTCCCAGTGCCCTGATGCCACCTGAGGCCCGTGCCCAGCTGATGTGAGCCTTAGAGGGGCAAAGCCACTACAAAGCCCTTCCGTCCGATCCACATTTCCCTATTCTCCCACCTCCCCACCCCCCTCACACAAAAACAACTGATGTGTGGGTAGGAAAGCCATTTAGTCAAAAATAAAGAATAAAATGTTTTTTCCTTCTGATAATGTTCCTGATTCCGTCCCTCGGTATTATGCTCCATACTGCGCCGTGTGCAGCCATTTTGTCATTGCTTTGGGTCATCCTTGCTCACAATTGGTTATTTACTCAGGGGCTTTTGAAATTATTGAGTTGACACATCTGTCAGACGGCAAAAGCAGAAATGCTGAAAGGTCACTTGGAGAGAAACCAGCTGCTTCAGACAAACCTTTCTGCCTCCAAATAGCACAATCATTACAGCCTGGCAGATGGGGCCTCTGCTTTCATTTCAGGCTCCCCTTGCCTTCAGGTATTTAGCTACACTACCTCATTGCCAGGTCAGCCGGGCCTCCTTGTAATTACCCACACAATAGGCATCTCTCTGCTTAAGAATAACAGCTCCATTTTCTCTAAATAGGAAACCGGTTTCCTCACAGATAGGAGCTACCCAAGGCTTGCCACAAACTTTCCTATTAGCAGATTCGTTTTGACAGTGGCAAGTATATTTCTATGACTTCTGCAGCCTTCATTACACCCAGAAACATGAGGCCTGGACTGATTTAACAGTTTGGAGGGCTTTTGAGGGTCTCTGAGTAGATGGCCTCCAGAGAATAGGTCTGGGATTCCCTTTTCCCTCCTCCTAATCCTTCCTCGTCCTCACGTGACCCCGCTTACCTCTGTGAGCCCCTGAGGAAGTGTTGGGAGGAACAGGGTAAAAGGTGATGCCTGTTTGCCTGCTCCACGGGAAGGTTTCATTTAGAGGATTTTTCAGTCAGCCTGGCTCGCCTGAGGCTACAGAATCTGAAAGGTGTGTGCGTGTGTGTGTGTGTGTGTGTGCACGCCTGTGTTTATGGCAGTGAGAGATAATGTAAAATAAAAATTAAAAATAAAAACAAGCTGATGTTGAACCTCAACCATACAGGGAGGAAATTCATTCTTTCATAAAGAAGGTTCTTACAGACTCCACTTTGGGGGACAATTATTATGTCAGCAGCTATAACAACAGCATCTTAACCTTTCAGAGTAATAACAAATAAGTTGATAAATGTAAGGCTGTGTCTCTCAAACTTAGTGGCCATGGGGGTGGTTTTAGAAACCCCAGTTTAAACATGGCTCTTTTCCCTGAAGTAGTAATATTACCAGCAGTAAGGTAAAAGTTTGCTCTCTGTTATTAGGGATATTTCAGTGGATAAATTCAAAAAGCACCACATTGAGGTACATGCACAGGGCTGGGGGTAGAAAGGAGTATGGGAATTGCCTCACAATACAGTTAAGAGTTCTAAAATCATTACATGCTGAGTAGATCACTCGACCTCAATCTCCTGTTTCAGCCTGTTAGGGCTTCCCACATAACGTGAACCTGAAGACTTCGCTTGGGAAATGCTACCAGAGAGCTTCAAATGGAAAAACAATAACAAAGCTTTCAACAACACAATATCATGGGAACCCATGATTGATGCCCTAAAAACCAATGATTCCTCTTTAATTTCCCCCTGATCTGCTACCTTGCCCATTAATCTTCAATTTCCACCTTTGAATTCTTTCAATTCTTTTATTCTGGGGGGTTAAACAGTGACTCTGCAGTTAGTTGACTTTAGGATCTGTGAGATCCAAGAGTAACTGCTATTAGGAGCAAAAGCGGGGCTCTCTGCACTGTACCTCCATAGTCGTATGAGAACTCAAAAAGTTTTGTTATATACCATAGCCGAGTCTAGCAATGAATCAGGAATTGGAGAGACGTTTGGAAGTGAGACCACCTATGTCAGCGTGACCTAATTGTTCTGTGAAATTCTTCCTCAGTAAGATAAAACTGTAAACCAGTAAATAACTTTACTTCTTGCTTCAGGAAAATTCTGAAACATTACTTTACCTGGGCAAAGAGTTTGGTCACATGGGCAAAGAGTTCTATCAGGATGATAGATTGCTCATTTAGGCAACAGTTCACTTATCAGATAATAGTTTACCACTACTTGCTTCAAGACGTGTTGCCTTATTCATCAATCCAAAATTACTATATCATAAAATTTGTCTAACCTCAATAATTCTCCACCTTAAAAGGCTCCCCCTTAAAGCACATCCCTGAATCCTATAAACGTCCTCTCTGGCCTCCCTCTTGGAGACATTACTAAGATACCGTCATGGTGTTGTTCTCCACCACTGTGGTAAATCTGATAAACTTAGCTTTGCTCAATCAGCAGGTTTTCCTGGTGGTCTATTTGTGGGGAGTTGATAGTCAACAGAGTGGATTGGTGTCCAATCTTGAAACAAATCACTACGGGAAGAGAAAACACCTAAAAGAGACCCCAGGAGAGTTCTGATATGATAGTAATTCAGGACACGGGTGATGGGGGGGAGGTCATAAGATAGATTTGGAGCATGTAAGTATTCTACGAAGTACCCAGAAGTTATGTATGGAGGGAAACTGGTAGAAAAATAGAATTCCTGTGATTCATGGGACAGGGTTTGGAGTCATTACAATTTTGCTTACTTTGATATCTCCAGCTGTTGAAACCTGAGGGATTCTTAGGCAGAAAAGACATACTCTGGAGCTTTGGAAGAGGCGGAACACCTAAGGCAGGAGGGATGGGGTCAGGAGAGACTTTATGCAGGAGGTAGCTAGCATTTGGAGTGGGTCTTGAAGAATGGGTAGAATTTCCATGAGCATGCGCACGTGTGTGTATGTGTGTGTGTGTGTGTGTGTGTGTGTGTGTTTATGTGGAGGTGGGTGGTAAGGACATTTGGAAGAGAGCAAGGCGAAGGAGGTAGTATAATGAAGTGGTTAAGGAAAAAGGCATATGATTCAGATGTCTTAAAATTGTGTAGGTGATTATGGGCAAGGTGCTTGACTTTCTCATTATGAGGATCAAAGGAGATAATGTATGTAAAGTGGTTAGAAAATTATGGGGATCTAGTAAAGACTCAATAGATGATAGCTGTTACCATTATTACCACTTATTGTTATTATAGGCTAACACAACAGGGAAGAGAATAGAAAGAAAGCTCAAGGCATATTCTAGGCAAGACTGAAGATTGGGCTATGCATACATGAATAGTAGAAAACAATCTGGAAAAGCTGGGGCCAACTGTAAAAAGTCTTGAATTTATTATAAAAATATATTCAGTTGGCAGAGGGGAGCCCATGAAGGATTTTGAAACAGGGGACTAACATGATCAGAGCTGTACTGGTAATTCATAGGTTGGGTGAGAGGAGAGAAAAGACCGAAATTACGAGACCGACAAATGAGCTAGTAGGTTATAGCAAAGTCAAAAGTGTGGTGTTTCTAATACTAGAAAGAATAAATGCAAGAGAGAGCGTGGTAGAGTTTTGGACTAAAATTTCCTTTTGTGCACTCAACTCAGACTACACAAATCAGCATAGAGCTCTAAACCCTTAATCTAAGACACATCAAGTGAACTTTAGTCACATGTTTAAAACTAGCTCATGCTGCTGTCACAGTTTACTCTCTGACCCTCCCTGCTATCTGACACCTGATCCCAAGAACACAGGGCATGTGAGATGAATGCATAGCAAAAGCAACTAGCTAATGTATCTGAACTCTGTCCAGTTTATATTATATTTACATTGCCTAAGAAGTGACTGTAGGACTAGGACCCTTTAAGTAGTAGAGTGTGTTGCTTAGTTTTACTTTAGTTCTGCAAATTCTAACCTACTCTAACTTTTTATCATATAGGTAGTTAAATTTGATGCCCTCCCCTTCCTTTTGAGTCGATGTCAATTTGGGAAGGAAGCATTAACAAATCCACTGAATATAGTATTTCTTTGAATCAATTCTTTCTCTGCTTTATCTATTGGCATTCAAATTTATTTAATCAGTAGGCTTAATTTGCACTAAACAGAAAAGCCAGGATTCGGAGCAAGCATCAGGTGACACTAATGTTAGCCTAACTGGTCGACCTGTGTTAATTATCAGGTAACTTAGCTAAATAATAAAGCCATTCACAGACAGGGACAAAGTGATTTTAAAAGTCTCTCTTTGGGCTTCCCTGGTGGCGCAGTGGTTGAGAATCTGCCTGTCAATGCAGGGGACACGGGTTCGAGCCCTGGTCTGGGAGGATCCCACATGCCGCGGAGTAACTAGGCCCGTGAGCCACAACTACTGAGCCTGCGCGTCTGGAGCCTGTGCTCCGCAACAAGAGAGTCTGCGATAATGAGAGGCCTGCGCACCGCGATGAAGAGTGGCCCCCACTTGCCACAACTAGAGAAAGCCCTCGCACAGAAACGAAGACCCAACACAGCAAAAATAAATAAATAAATAAATAAACTAAAAAAAAATAAGTCTCTCTTTAACAAGGCCTCCCTTCCCTAGAACAGTCTAGCAGCCTTTAGAGCCACACTGTTATTTACAGTGGCTCTTGTTAGAGTTTCTATTTTCAGACAGAAGATGAAACTTAAGGATTGGGATTTAAGGTCAGGGGATTCAAATCAGAGTTAGTGGAAGCCTCACACTGGAGGGAGATCAGCTTCAAGGGTTTGGATGATATTTAGAAAGGAAACAAAGAACATCGTATGTTTTATTCTTAAATAATTAATTAAGCCTTTGAAAAGTCTGAGAACAATCTACATAAAATTCAAACCACCTTCAAAATTAATCAACAAAAAGTAACTCTCCTTTAAGGACTGAGATCATATTGTGTATACGGTGTGGTTTTCTGATCATTTTACTTAACATACTGTGAGCGTTTTTTCCCATAGTGCTAATTATTCCTCAAAAATACTTGTCTAACTTTACAATTAAACTGGATAAACTCTAGGTCACATTTTAGCCTTCTTATATGAGAAGGAAGATATGAGTAAGATCAGGGTGGAGAGGGTTTCTGCCAGGTCCAATGGTTAATCGGAAGTGCCTTGCATAGAAAGGAGGGTGGTGGTCCCTCTCTCCTTCAGTCGTGCTGGGAAGTTAATATGAAATGATGCTGGGAGGGGAAACTATGAAGCCATACTAACTTAATTGTCTCTTCCTTGAATTTCTTAATCCATAGAAGATCTCATTCAATCACCCTTTCTAAGTTTAGGTTTTAGGATTGTTAACACAGGAAACTACAGCCTGTGGGCCAGATTTGTCCTCCTGCATGTTTGTGGATAGTCCATGAGCTAAGGATGTTATTATATATTTAAATGATTGTAAAATATCAAAAGGAAAATAATGTTTTGTGACACAAGAAAATTTATGAAATTCAAATTTCAGCATCCTTAAACTTGTTTTGGAACACAGACATGCCCATGCATTTACACGTTGTCTCTGGCTGTTGTCCTGTGGCTTCTTTCCTATTACAAGGGCAGAGCCGAGTAATTGAGATGGAGACTGTATGGCCTGAAATGCCTAAAATATTTACTGTCTGTCCTTTACAGCAAAAGTTTTTCCACCCTTGCTCTAAAAGGTGAATTTTTATACTCATATTCACACATTCTTCCTAGAATTTTAAAAGGAATTCTAGGCCCTTAGTAAAAACTTCCTGACATCACAACCTTGTATCCGCTTGTTACTCAACATGTTTATTTCAAATAATTAATCCTTACTAATAAGAACATTGCAGCCTGGACTAACTTTCCACGGCAGTGCTAACACTTTAGAGTCTTCTGCCTCACTTCTGACTTGTCAGAGCTACATGTTATCACACAATTAGAATCATTCCTTAAGGGAAAAATAACTTTCATTAGTTATTTCATTAAATTGAGAAATAAATTTTAAATATTATGTTAACATAAAAATAATATGATTTTAATGTCTTTGCAAAACCCCTTGAGAGATCTTAGATGATAGTGAGAGCTGAACGTGTAGTGGGTAAAGCTAAATGCCAGTCAGCTCTTTGTTCAAACACATATTTGCACATTGGAAGATAAAATTACCTGGAGATTGTAGCATACTCTCTCTCTGTCTCTCTCTCTCACAAACACTCAACAGCTAAGTCTAAACTGGCTACTGTATAGATATAGTGATTGTTGCCCATGCAATACAGTATGTTTTTCACAATATGAGTCAGTTGAATTGTGGCTTAAACATCAGATGTTGCCTTTGTTGACTATGTATTTTTTATTAAATGTGGGGGGAGCAACAATTTCATGTTTAGCATGTAATATGCACATAATAAAAGTTACCTATTTTTATTATTGTTATTAGCCACTTGATTAACTTGAGTATGTCTCCAGATAATATTTTGGAGGCCAGCTAATAGAATGCTATTGATATTAGAAGCACAACTGGAGAATATTCCAGAGATTAGAATTCATACTGTGAGGACATGTCTCCAAGAATGTTTTGCTGCATGTAAGACCAAAAGTGAAGTGTTTTATGGTCCATTTAGAGCAACAGAGATAGAGAAATAGAATGTGGAGTCTTGACAGAGGTTAGTTGCAGAGATCACAAACTTGGACCCCCATAGTTGAATATGGCCAGGGATAGCTTTAATTAGCAAAAATAGTACTGGTAAAAAATAAATTTGAATATTTTTAGGCAGGGCATGTACTGTCAAGTTTGCCATAGTCTTTGCTATTCCCTATTACTGAACATTTTACCTTATCCCTAGAGGCATCTGAATTTGTGACCCTTGACTAGAAATACTGTTGAGAAATCCATTAGAAAGGTGTTTTACAGGTGTGTGTTTTTGTTTGTGTATATGCACATATCAGTAAATAATTAGTTTTGCTGCTAGTTCCTGATATCAAAATAATATATTTAAATAAAGCATCCCAACTAAAAAGAACTTAAGGCAAATTCTGTAGTACATTTCTTGTGTTTGGGAGTGAAAAAAAAATGCCCTCCTCTCCTTTTTTGGTAACATAGTCTTCTTACTATTTACAATGCTCAAAAATAAAAGTGAGAGGGCCTCAGCTCACGGAAAGATGGCATTCCTCTGAAAATGTGTACATCTTTGGGTTACAGGAGTTTGCTCTTCTGATCTGTGGGTACTGTAATGCCCCTTAGGGAAAGCACAGAACATTTTCCTGTCCAGAGCAGTTTGAACATGAGCCAGAGTAAATGGATGTCCTCTCGCAGAATGAAGAGGCTCAGATATTATGTAGACACCTGTCCATTAATTACTTGTTAGACACTGTCCTTTTGCTCTCCAGTGGTTCTGGGTAAGTCTGATTTCTTTTCCAATCACCTATTGTGGGATATTCTGAGAAAGTGACTTGGTTATCTTGGGGTTCCTAATGGTAAAGGAAGAAAATTTTGGATAGAGCAGGACACAGTAGTAAGGTTGGAAAGAGAATTTGTGAGTTGACTTAATGGTTTTTATAGCCAGAGACCATAGAAGGAGAGCTTACTTGGGAGAAGAAAGAAACTATAGAAATGAAATATGGACTCTGACCATAGGAGGGCAATTCAGGAACACATCTGCCCTTTGTGGGGCTTGGCCTCTCTATGACAAGGATGTTCCTCACCAAAAGGTAATTGGTGCCACTTGCCTCCGTGTATGCACTTGAACTTTTGATCCTAACCTTGGTTCAGCACCTGCCCACTTGCCTTCAGGTCTCCAAGTTTAGTCAAAACTTGTTAAACACTCGTCTGCCTGTTCCTTTGTCTGCAGCCCTCTCCTTTGCCCAGTCTGGCCTCCTTCCTCTCTGCCCTGTGTTGCAAAGAACCAACTTTAGATCAAATACTGTGACTGTGCAAAGTTTTAAGACAGATAAAAGGATAACAACTCTTACTTTTTCGAGGTTTATAGTGAAAGAGAGAGAGCCACATGTAGGTACTAAAATAGAGATAAATGCAAAGAGCTATGGGAAAATGAAGGTGGACTTTGTCCCTGATATTTGCATAGCAAAATATATTCTCAAATAGTATCTTGCTTAATCTCCTCATTTTCTTGTGATGCAGGCAGTATTTTCTCTCACTGGAAGGTGAGGAGATGAAGGCTTAGAAGTGAAAGAAGAAACAATGTGTGGAAGATTAAAAAGCCCAAAATGCACTAAGATTGAAAAAAAGTCCCCCCAAAAAGCAAAAAAGGGAGAACAAATAGTCTTATTACTGGAGGATTTAATGTTAAAATGATAGAGGGAAATAGAAATTACGTGGTCCTATTTGGCTTCCATATTCTCTAAAAAGGAATAAAAATCCATCAACTGTTAACATTTCCTGAAAAGACACTAAAAGACACATTTGATAAAATGAAGCAGTAAGGAAGACAACTGTTTTAGCGGAAAGAGGGCAAAAATGGGTATTTATGAGGTTTTTAGGGGTCTGAGTTAAGAACAGTTCTTTCAATAGGGGGGCCAGATTAGGACGGGGCAAAATTCATGATGTAATTGTTTAGGATTGATGGCCAGGTGGATTTTGAAGGATAAACAATCATGTTGTGAGTCTGGTTGGGAGGCCTATTTCTGCGGAAGGAGCTATTAACTCTAATGAGGGTAGTAGATTTGTTCATTGTTTGGAGAAATGGATTTTCAGAATGTTCCTGAAACAAAAGGCAATGCAACTTCATTTTCTTGGAAAACTTCCTGGCAGAATTTTCGTGGAATATTAAAGCCATATTAATGCAGACAGGTGAATAGTAAAGTCATATTAATTTTAGGCAGTGTTGCAGATGGCTTCCATTCTCGGTGCTAGCAGGAAAAGTAAAAGATACTATTAAGAGTAAACAGAAGTTCAAGATAAATAAAGAAAATAGAATGAAATTACCTATGTTTTAAAGGAATTCAATTCTTGATAATGCAGAGGAATTATGTAGGCAAATGCTTTCTTGTAAACATGTAAACTTATAGATGTTTAGATATTTTCTCGGATTTTCTGCCAGTAGTTCAAGAGAAATTAAAGAAAATGTGAGGGAGAATGCCAGATATGAACAAAAGTTGCCTGGATTTTCAGAAAGACAACATGACCTGGTAAGGCTGATATTGAGCCCATACAAGATTCTAGATTGCTCAGAGAAGTGCCTGGTTTGGATGGATCACTTACCTATTCTAGGCATTAGGAATTCCATGGTGAGCAAGGAAGATGTGATCTTTCTGAAATCCTGATGGTTACTTCTTGAAAATAATTCAGAATCTGAACACTATTTAAAAAAACCCATTTCCACTCTGTTATTTTGGCTCAAGCCAGCATCTCTTGTCTAGATCACAGCACCAGTCCCTGCCCTAACTGGTGTCCCTGCTTTTACCCTTGTCTCCCCTTCTCATCACAAATCTCAAAGTGATCCTTTTAAATATTTTTGGGAAATCCCAAGTCAGGTCCTGTCACTCAACTGTTCAAAATCTTCCAAAGGTGCCATCTCAGAGCAAAATCCAAAATCCTTACATTGACCTGCAAGGTTTTCCAACGGAGCCTACATGATCTGGTTCTCTGATAACTCATTGACCTCATTTCCTGATACTTTCTATCCTGCTGACTCCCACCAGCCATACTGGTATCTCAGTGCTTCTGTGAACGTGAAGGAATGTCTTGCCTCAGGACATTTGCACTTGATGTCTTTGTGCCTAGAGCTCTTTCCCCTCACTTCCTATTAGCCTGATGCTAATAGGAGGTGTTATTATAGAGAATAGAAATGAGGACCAAGGGGAGTGAGGTGGGGAAGGAGTGAGAGATACAATGAGGTATGTTATCAAACTAGTTGCCTAGATGAGACTGACTGCTTGATCTCCTGGCTGTCTTACAAGAAGTTGTATAAAGTACATTTTAGGACAATTTGCTTGGGGGCTGTATTAGTCGGCCTGGCTGCCGTAACAAAATACCATAGACTGGGTGGCATAGACAACAGAAATTTATTTTCTCATAGTTCTGGATGCTGGAAGTCCAAGATCAGGGTACCAACATGGATTGGATTCTAGTGAGAGTACTTTGGCTGCTGTCTTTCTGTGCCCTCACATGGCAGAGGGAAAACTCTGGTGCCTCTTCCTCTTCTTATAATGACACTAGTCCGATGGGATTAGAACTCCACCCTTCAGACCTTATTTAACCTTAATTACCTCCTTACAGGCCATATCTCCAAATACAGTCACATTGAGGGTTAGAGTGTCAACATGAGTTTTAGGGGGACACAATTCAGTCCATAGCATTCTCTGCACCACCCCCATCATGCCCTTCTTGCATGCAAGACACATTTATTTTATCTCAACAGCCCCAAAGTCTTAATTCATTCCAGCATCAACTCTCTAAAGTCCAAAATCTCATCTACATATCCAAATCAGATATGGGTGAGACTCCAGGTGTGATTCATCCTGAGGCAAAATTCCACAGCAGAGACAGAGGTGGGGAAGGATTTATCCACTGATTTCAATCTCTCTTTGTCCAAAGTTCTACCCCCAGACTATAAACTGTTTTCAATGCCTGATTGTGCATTCCTGGATGCCAAGTAGGGCCTGCCAGCATCTAGAGGGAAGCCCTGAACATGAGATGAGAGGCCAACAGTGTGGCATGAGGCAAGGCTCTGTCAGGTTGGACCTTCATGAGGTTGTTTGGAGCCCTTGTGGGGCTGGTTGGTGCAGTGCTGGCTGGAACAGTGGACTGTAAACCAAAGGGATCTGAAATGGCACATAATAAGGCAGGATCAGTTAAGAGAGAGACTTTCCCCATTGTCTCCCCCATCCCTTAGCCAACCTAAAAAGCCTATGTTTAAAAATATTTCTGAATATTTGCTTATGATGCTGAAATTTATTTTAATATGGAAAAAGCATTTTATTACACAATTAGAAATAAAAGTTTGAATTGTAAATTGATATCTAAGGAAACACATTGACCAAAAATCATCACACTGAAGAAGAGTAATGAAGCAATTATGGTACAATTATCTAACAGCAGATCCTTTCCTTATCTGTTAGAAAGATAGGGAAGTTAAAAGACATGGACACCGGAAAGGGGGAAGCAACTTCACTAAAGAAGACACTAAGTAGAAAGGAGATGGAATTCGATCAGCAAATGTTTATTGCCATGAATTTGCCAGGCACGCTTCTAGGCACTGGTGTACAGCAGGTTACAAAACAGACTAAGTCCCTGTCTCGAAGGTTAGGGTTGGAGGAAGGAACAGACATTAAGCAAACAGTTAAATGAAAAACGTGTCAGTGAGGATAAACCTTACAAATAAACATAAAGCAGGATAGGAATAAAGAGAGGGAAGCGTATTATTTAAATAAATGAACAGGAAATCTCCTAAAATAAGATGAGGTTTTAGTAGAGATATAAACAATTGAGAGAGGATGTCATACCAATAGCTGGACAAAGAAGCTTCTACACAGAAAGAATAGCTTGTGTAAAGGCCCTGAGTCAGGAGCATGCTTATTATATTAAAGTAACAAAAAGAAGGGCAATTTATTTGGAATGGATTGAGGTAGGAAGAAAATGGAGGTGATGAATCAGAGGATTGTCTTGTGATGGAGTGATAAGGGACAGATTATTTTTTTGGAGGCTAATTAATTTTCTGAGAGTAAGTCCTTTTTATTTCACTTGGATATAGACACACAGAAGGTACAAGGTTTTGTACACTCCAAGTTTAATGGAATACCACCCTGAAGTACCACGTGCACCTTTGCTTATAGTATTTTCTGAACTCCTGCCTCATGTGGCAGAAATTTCTACTTCAGACAGAAAAGAGTTGAACATGCCTGCCACCGAGCACCAATGGCTCAACTATATCTGCTCTAATGAATCCTTCTTCCTTTATTCTTCAGGTCAAACTTTGTCCTTCCTCCTGTTAATATGGGCTCTGGGTCCCATCCTCTGAATATCCTTGTTTACAAATCACTGCTCTCTCTCTTTCCTCATTGTGAACTTCTCCTCTTCCGTTGGTACTTTGTCTTCATCTTTTAGAAATGCTCGAGTCTTGCCCATCTTAAAAAAACTCCCCCTACACCTGATGACAAACTCTAGCTATCATCAATGTCTTTCGTCTCCTCCATAGCCCAGCCTTAGAGTTAGCTCTACTCATGTTTTATCTTTTTCTATCACTTTTATCCTTCATCCCCCTCTAGGCTTGATTCTACACCACCTCTCCACAAAACCCCTTTCTCTCAGTTCATCATTGACTTACTCTTTGCCAAAACTGGCGCATACTTCTCAGTTTTCATTTTATGCAACCTCCCTGAAGTTCCTTTTAACAACTCTTCCCTCTCCCGGCCTCCATGATGGCAATTGTTCCAATTTCCTTCCTTCCTCAGTTTCCCTTGTCCTTTTCCAGTTACCTAAATGTATTTATTCTGTAGGGCTGGGCTTCCCTATCATCATGGATAGTGATCCCCTCAGTCCTTGCAGTGGCTAGAGCCTACAGGCTGGTTGCCTGCAGACTTGATCTGCCTTGTCTTTTTAACCCAGTGAGCTGCACAAATGTCTATGTGTCCTGACATGAAAAAAGGCTGGAAAGCATTGCCCTGGGATTCCATCCTCAGCCCTCCCCATTTTATATTCTAGATACCCTTAGTGATCTCATTCACTCAACTACTCCCTATTCAGAGATGTATTCTAAATCCTTATCTCTATCTATCATTCCTCTGTTGAGCTCTAGATCAATACAATCTAACCAAACACCTCTTCCTGAATGATCCTCAAATTTAACATGTTAAATATTAATCCTTTTATCTCCAATCCAGTTCTTCTCAGTGAATGATATCACCAACGATCTACAACTGTGGAAATTATTCTCACTTCTTTTAACTTCATTACTCTTACATCCAATCAACCACCAAATCTTCTTGATTTTGGTTTTGTTTTATCATATCCAGTCTTTTCTTGTCATCACTCTGGTGCCACTTCAGTTCAAGTCTTTGTAATTCTTTACCTGAAATACTGTGGTAGATCCTTCCTTCTTGTAGGAGGACCATACATCCCTGCCTCAATGAATTCAGACAATGTGGTCTAGGATTTGCTCTGGCTGAAGAAATGTGAATGGAAGTTACCCAGAGTTAATCAAACTGAAAGTTTGAGGGCACAGTCCTCCAGGCTGCCAAGTCTGCTTAAAAATTCTGATACCAACTACAAGGTTAGAGGGAGAGTCCACATAAGACCACCCTCACTTCTGACACCCAGTGCAAGTTCAGAGGTTCCCCACACCACCCTCAGTTTTCATATTTGCTATAAAGACTCACAGAACTCCAGGAAAGCTATTGTATTCATGGTTACAGTTTATTATAGGAAACATATATAGATGAAAAGTCAGCCAAAGGAAGCCATGCATAGAGCAGGGTCTGGAAGGATTCCACTGTGCTCAGGATGTGTCACCCTCCCAGCATCAATGTGAAACCATATGCATAGTGTATTGCCAATCAGGAAGTTTCACCTGAGCTTTGACTTCAGAGTTTTTATTGGGGCTCCATTACATAGGCATGATTTATTGATTAATTGCCAAGGTGGTTGACTGAAAGCACCTCGCCTAAGTCCCATGGTTGGTTTTTCTGGCATGGCCACCCACCACCTTAAGACCATCAGGTGTTGCTGGCCCCCTTAAGGTTCATATAACCAGCCCTTGGCCTAAATGAAGACATTCCTATGAGGCAGGACACAGATTATCTCCCAGAAGCTGGGAGCAAAGTTGAGATGGCTCTTTGGGCAAAGCCAGATTCCTTACTATTAATACATAGAAGTGTAGTGGATCACTTCTGAGCGGCAGCTTTAAACACCAGGATGGGATTTGCTATATGTCTTTCCCCCTGCCATCTGGCTGGCAATGCCCCAGATGAACTAATTTGGTCCTAGAGTTAAGACGGTGTGGAGCTGGGGTGCACATGGCCACGTAACATACACGAGCAAGAAATAATCATTGGTGTCTGTAAGCCCTTGAGACTTTGAGACTTTTTGTTTCTACAGTATAACTTCTAGGACAGGATCAGCTAATGGATGAAGTATTTAGCACCTGCTTCTCTTTTTTTGATCTTCTCGACCTGCTGGAACCCCGTCATCATGGAAGACTGTGTCTCCACTCTCCAGTGGTAAACAGACCAAGAAGTACACATTCCTACCAGGCCTGACCAGATCTCTGCTTGCTTAGCGTCAGCTTCTCCCCTGGCCACAGGCTGCTTGAGTCAGGGGCAGTTAGGACACAATTTTCAGGAGGGAGGACAGAAGCCTTGCCACATTCTCCAATCCAGCTTTCAAAACAATAAATCAGGGTTTCTGATTCCTCTCTGGCTGCTCATGTCCGCTCTCAAATGGTTAGGAACCCAGAAAGGGAAAGATGATTGATTACCAATCCCAAACCCCAACCCTGGGCACCAGGGAAGACTAAATCTGCTGACTTTAGTACTTGCTGGTGGGCAGAACTGGGGCAGGTAGGAACTGATATTTCAAGTTCTCATTGTTAATCCATTTTGAATATGGAAGACTATTTTAAGAACAGAAGAAGGACGACAATCTGCTTGCTATCAAGGCCAAAAAGAAGGAGCTAGTGGGGTGTTCTGGGAAAGAATAAACATTTTGGTTTAATCAGTTTGGGTCTTCTTCTGGGATGGAGTCAGTTAATGGATGAGGCAGTTGGCATTTTCAATGAGTCTGAGGTTGTCACGTGCACAGGCAGGAAAGCCAGAAAGCGGCTGATGGGCTGGCGACAGCGCAGCTTGTCAAGAGGGCAAGAGAGCCTCTGAGAGGGAGCTGGAGTGGTGGGTGGCTCTGAAGAGGAAGCCAAGAGTCTATATTTGATCTAGGAGGTAAAAGGACAAAGCGGTTGAAGCGGTTCACAGAAGAATTAATTTCCAGGGAAACAGGATACTTAGCAAATTGTCTCTTTTCCTGAATTGACAGATATGACAGGAACTAGAGTAATACATCTCAAAGGATGAGCAGTTTGTTCCCAGGGGTACTTTATTTACTGAAAAGTAAATCTCACTGAGAACCCGGCTGGAAATATCTTTTCATTTACTATGCTCTCTGCCTGCTTTGCCTTTAATAGAAAACAAGCCAAGAATGTTCTCAAATAAAACTAAAGACCATACGGCCAGTAGTGAGTTCCAGAGGAACACTTATAACAATAATCGCAGACAGAAGATCATTCTTTCAGGGATTTTGGTTCCCAGGCCTCCTTGCTGAAGTGGAATAGAGTAACACTGGGCAGCACTGGGGTCGATGCTTCCTATAAAGTTCAGAGATAGTCGTCGGGTATTCAAGGGGAGAGGAAATGTGGACAGAAGGAAAATATCCAGGAGGAGGATCTTTTTTAAAGGGTAGGAGGACCTTACAGGAAGTATGTGGAGCAATTTATTAACTCATGAATAGCTACAATTTTCTTCTCTAATTTTTCTTCTTTGCTTCCGTCTTTGACACCAAACTTTCTCCTGCTTCTGTCTCCACAATCCTAGCAGCCCCAGTAACTATCCCTAGGCAGAGATCAAAACAGAACTGCCTTGAGGAACATGTGAGAATGTTTTGCAAAACCAGAAGAGGAGCGACAGTGACGAAAGCAGGACAGTCATAATGAAATAACCACGTACGTAGAGGAACTTTCTTCCCTTCATGTGATGAGCTTCATTGACATATACTTGGCTTGGGGCAGAAGGTAGACTTTCCTTCCTTTTCTACGGACAGGCAAAGAGAGCAGCTCTTGAGATGGTTGTGGTGGGTTTGAAGCCATCGAATGGCTCACATGTTTCAAAATATCCCCTTTCCAGACCTGGGAATCTGAAAGATGCTTTTCTTGCCATTAAAATTGTTTCTTGGATGCCTGCTGAAGACAGGCAACTTTGACTAAGCCAAGCTGGGGACCATGGCGTTATCTGGCATGAGTGAATGCAAGTGTCTACACGACACTTGTACGATGTGGTTGGAATACTTCCTTCTCCCCTTTGGCATCATTTCTGTGAGGACAGCAGCCCTGTCCTCACAGTGGAGCATAGTGTGGGTATGTTTTTATGGGCAAGTCAAGGTCTGGAATACGGATGGACTCCTGTCAGGAGGATGGTGGAAGGCTCTGGTCAAGCATAGGGCAACATGAGGACACTGTGTGTGTGCGTGTGCATGTTGGGAATACAGAAAGGGGACGGAGAGTGAGAAATGAAAAGGGCCAGTTTGTGAGACAGATATTTTTGATTTCTCACCTGGCAGTACCACTTATTTCTTGACTGTATCATCTTAATTTATGAGCTTTTTCTTTAGTGGTTCCTCTAGGAGGAATTATTACTGAGAAGGAGACTATGTTTTAGAGCAGTTTTAAATTTTTCAGAAAAACTTGAGTATGTAGTATAGACATTCACACCCACCCCCATAGAATTCTCCCAGTATTATCTTGTATTTGTGAAGTACATACGTTAGAATTAGTGAACTGATATCAACCCATTATTGACTAAAAAGTCCATAATTTACATTGTTTCATGCTTTGTTTTGTATAGTTCCATGGGTTTTGGCCAATGTATAATGTCATGTATCCACCATTACAGTATCATACAGAATACTTTCACTGCCTGAAAGATCCCTGTGCCTCACCTAGTCTTCCCTCCCCCAAGGTTCATCCTTTAATTGAATATGGTGACTAAGGTAATAGTCAATTAAAGGTATGTGCATGTGATATATGAATATGCAAGTATATGTGTGTGTATATATATACACAAACACACAAACTTGCTTTTAAGTGATGCAATTTCCTTCTGGCTGCTTTTAAACTATCTCTAATAAAATCAGAAGCTGCATATATGCATATAAGCTCTACCTTGAGTCTGAGGTGTTTTCTTTGATGGGACAGTATTATTATCTATCATTAAACCCATGGAAGGTCACACTTATCACCTTGACACCATCATTGTGATCCTTAAGATGTCCTTGTAAATGCTGGATGCCATGGCAACCGGTGTTATATATCAGGATCCAGTGCTGCTGAACTTCTCTTAATAAATCAGCCATAATTGGCATATATGCATTATAATGAATTAAAAGTTGTTCAAGTGGAATGATTTTATATTGTGCAATATTAAGTCATTACATTTGCTTGTTCTGCTCTTCCTTCAATGTTGGTATTTTTGCTTAGCTTAAAAAAAACCTTACATTTTACTACCAATTGCTTTAAGAGTAGATAGTCAAAATAACATATTGTGAAATAGCTTCATGCATTGTTTATGTATTTATATATATATATATATATATATATATATATTTTGCTTTTGACAATTAAATTTAAATTCTGATGGATTTAGGTCAGAGGGGAATGAGTTACAAGACTGTCTTTTTTCTTCTTCAGTGCACTGAGGATGCTTGTAGGGCACATCAAGGCACCTGACCTCTGTTTGGTCAGTCATGGTGCTAGTTAGTCGGGCGGGTAAATAACTCATGGACTGAGTGCATGTGCCACAAATGATTAACCCACCCACTATGCTCTCATCTTATCTTCTTGGTTGGCTCCAAATCTGGGGAGACACCAAGAAGAACTAGCTGTTCAAAGCCTAAAGGCATGGCAGAAATTAGGAAGTGTGAATGGCACAGTGTCTTGCTACTGAAAGAGTAATCAGAGGGTGAGCACATCCACCTTCTGGGAGCTTGTGAGAAATGCGGAATCTCAGGCCCCTCCCCAGATTGACTAAATCAGGATCTGCTTGTAATTATGATCCCCAGACCATTTGTGTGCACAGTAAAGTCTGAGAAGCACTGGCTTAGGGGTTAAGATTAATGCATTCCAGAATAGGAAGGCCATGGACTTGAATTGCAGCCCCACTACTCTTTAGTGGTAGAAATCAGGCAAATTTCTCTGTTTTTGTTTCTTAATCCTTTAACATGGGTATCACAGTATACTTACCTGTTAGGGGCAAAATGACATCATGAATGTAACGTGTCGAGCAGAGCGCCTCGTGCATAGTGGCGCTTGTTTCAGCTGCAATTACAGCTGGTGGGAGGGTCCATGTGACTGGGGAATCCCAACATACATGGGAGAGAATGAGCCTCAGCTGGAAAGTGTGAAAATTAGTAAAAAATGATGAACAACCTTAGAATTTAGGAGACGCCGAGAGAGAGGAGGAACTCTAACCAAGTTCCCTAGTGACTTATAGGGCCAGGGTCCACCTTCCTAGTACATTTTGGCTTCTCTAGTATGTTCGAAACATCTTGGGTATTCAGGAATTCAGTATCGTTGAAGGTTCTTGGGTTCTCAGAAAGTAGAAAGAGGGTGAACAGGCAGAGGAGAAAGGACGCATTCCCTTAGAATCAGAGGAGGCCATGTCTGGCAGGACCTGAAATGTTATCTGGCCCATACATCCATTTCATGTATCAGTTCCCACTGAGGTGTTGCCCAGTCTATGACTGAATACCGTCTGTGACTGAAAACCCACCACTTCTACTGAATTCACTGAGATGTGTCTGCTGTCTGTGGGCAGAGAAGTGTTTTAGAAGTTGGCTGACTCAGATATGTAATATCCAACACACAGAAAAAACAACCAGAGAATTTCAAACAAGTTATCGATTTTCACAATCACATTTATTGAAGCATCTACTTGTTACAGGCATCAGGTTAGCTGCTGGGGACAAAAATCTGAATACGACATACAGATCATACTTCTGTTGAGTTCTTGGTCTAGATGAGGGATAGACATATAAATAATAATTATAATACAATAAAGGCAATAATAGAAGAATGAATAAGTGGGCAGGGTAATAGAGAAAAGGGTCATTCATTTTGTTGAGGCATGTTGGGGATTGTTTGATAAGATGATTTTTGAATTGGGTCTTAATTATAGGCCGCTAGTATTTGCTGAATGAATTGTGTGCATGTGTGTGTGTCTGAAAGTGTGCATGTGCTCTTGAAGGGAACATAGCAGATGTCTAGTATCTTGTAGTCCTGAGATGGGCTCCTACTCCATCCCTCCTTCTTATCTATGAATGTCAAAACAAGGACAGTTCTTACTGTTTTCTAATAAATAATACTTCATTGCAAATCCCACTTTAACACACTCAATGTGTGATGATAGAGATTTGTAAAACATAAATAAGAGTGTGATTAGACACAGAAAGTCATTCTTCACTTTATAGAAGGATTTATTTTCAGAATGTTTATAATTTCTCTTTGTACATTTCAAAGGTAATTTGACTTTTACTCTCCAAAATTTTTTACTTAAAAAATTTTTTTTCTCTTTTTTTACTCTCCAATATTTTGAATCTCTGTACATTATCTTGTGATATACTAACTACTTTCAATGCAAATATTTTGTAATTCATTTGACACATTTCACCATGTTCACTTAAGAAAAACTTCTAAATATCTGAATACTTATAAGGTTGTCTTTGGCTTTTTGGACATTAGCTTAATACAAAACAGCGCTTTGTTACAAAAGGTGTAAATGACTTAGAAACAGATGAATTATATTTCTGTGAATAAATACAATTAAATGTTTAAAAGCTTGGAGAAAAATAAGTGCTCAAAACCAATGGCTGAACAGATAGGCTGGGTGTGTGTGTAACCTCAAACAGGTTAGTGTTCCCTTCCAAGTCCATCTCAAAGTTTATATTTGGCTACTCATATCTGTTTATCCACACATGTTTAATGCTGGTTAGTGTTTGTAATGGACTTGGAACTGTCAAACAGAGTTAGACTACTTGGCACACACATGAAAGGAACCGTACCTTAAACCACTTTATCATACCATAGACCTACCAGGTATGGCAGGCAGTCAGTAATCCCTTATCATTTCTAGATCTTGGCTCTCTTGTCAATGTACACTTGTTGCATCCAGAAATTGATTCTGGATTCTATTGAATCTCTGGAGTGGGCATTATTGAATCAGGTCCAGAGTTTGCTCAATTAGATGGGACCAGTAAGCTGAATTCCCAAGCAGATCTGATGTTTGATATCCAGAAGAGGGCAGTAGGACACAGAGATTAAATTCCAGTCAACCAGCCACTACAACAAACAATGGCTGCCAGCACCTTCTCAGTGTTAGACCAAACGCTTACCTTCCCTTTGATGCACCATGGGCAACATGGTGTCACTAAGAGAAGACACTAACACTTTCTGCAACCCAACTATGTGTCAAGCACTAACTAGGTATTTTTCACATGTGTTAAATCAAAACAATCCCGAGATGTAGGTGATATACTATTTCCCTTTATAATATTAATGAGAAAATCAATGCTCAGAGAACACAAGCAACTTGCCTGAGGTCACACAACAAGTGGTAGAACCAAAATTAAAATCCAGATCTGACTCCATAGGCTCTGTTCAACCATATCAGAATTTGACTACTGACCCCACCACTCATAAACTTACTGACCTTGGGCAAGTAATTAAACCATTCGGAACTCCAGTTTCTTAATCTTTAAGGTAAGACTAACAATATCCTCTTATTTTTAAGAATTAGTGTCTGGATCAATTTTTCCATGATAATCTCTGTCCAACTGGGAAGGTTTTGTTCATTGATAACATTTTAAATTAGAATTATAGAAAATTAAATCTAGAAGAGACACAGGAGAGTTATCTAACACTTTAGAGATGATAAAAATAAGACTGGAGTGTTTATATGACTTGCATATGATCAGAAAACTTGACAGTGACAGACACTGGAACTCAGGACTGGCAACTCTTAACCAGCTTTCTTCTCTCATCTCTCTGCATCATTTGTTAGGGATGCAGACACATGGAGATGTTGATGACAGTAACGTTGTTGATGGGGGGTGAAGATAACAATAAACGTGCCTGAGGAAATTATAGAAGAGTTACTTCATTTTAGAAGGAAATTATTATATTAGTAAATCCTGCTTCCCTTGCTCTGTTCATGAGGGAGGCCAGTATATGTCTAAGACTACAAGATTTGTCCAAGACTGTTGATTGACAGGAGGATGGGAAAAACCAGGGTATGTATATTTATGATACTCTCCAAATAAGAAATGCTAAAATGCAGACTCCAATCAATGCTAATCTTAGATTTACACGATTCTCTATCAGTCAATGTTACTGGCTTTCCCAAGGATCTGTGATGGAGAAGTTGGCTATTTGGAAACAACGTGGGAGATTGCTCTAATGTAGCAGTGACTCCTTCACGAGATTTTTAGGTAACCCACCATATTTTATTCCATTTCTTATAGCTTCTTCCTTTTTGAATTTAGTATACTCTTTCTAGTCCTCCAAGTCTTACACTCATAAAAAATTGGATAAGAGGAAGGCAAAGGGAAGAAAGAAAGAATGGGAAGGAGGAAGAAATGGTTTACTTTTCACCATCAAGAGGCTGAGAGGCCAAAGCATCTTGCATAAGTGTTTGAAGAATTCCCCAGATTCCACTGGCTTCTGGATTTACTGACTAGAACTAGGAAAAATGATAGTCAATTAAATGAATGCAGAGAGCTTTCTATGTAAAGTACCGGCAATCAGAATGACTGGTTTCCTTAATTCACCCAAAGATGGCTTTTTGTGTTAAAATTGTTTGAAAATAGAGATTTATACTAGTTTAAGTGATCTATCCCATTGCTCAACCTGGGGATAGTTTCCCAGATCTTATACATTTCTTTTATTTCATCAGATCCTTAGAACTCTCCCTTCCCCTTGCAGTGCTGGGAAAAGAACTTCTCAGGAGTCTGGAGAAAGGCAACTAGGGTGGTGAAACCTGAACATATGTTCCTGGAGCTATAATATGGCTGTCCTGGAGGTCAAGGGACAGGACAGGTAGAGACCAGTGATGTTATTGCTTCCAAATTCACACTTGAGCATCTGCATTGCTCATTGACTATTAGTCATACAATGCCTGTTCCAGTTTTCTGTTATCATCACTTGCCAAATCTCGTACAAGCACACCTCAAAGATGTTGTGAGTTTGGTTCCAGACAACTGCAATAAATTGAATACTGCAATAAAGTGAGTCACAAAATTTTTCCGTCTTCCCAGTGCATAAAAAAGTTATGTTTACACTATACTGTGTCTATTAATTGTGCAATAGTATTATGTCTAAAAAATGTACATACCTTAATTAAATAATACTTTATTGGTAAAAATTGCTAACCATCATCTGAGCCTTCAGCAAGTCATAATCTTTTTGCTGGTAGAGAGTCTTGCCCCGATGTTGGTGTCTGCTGACTAATCAGGGAGGTGGTTGTTGAAGGCTGGGGTGGCTGTGGGAATTTCTCGAAACAACAATGAAGTTTGCTGCACCGATTGACTTTTCGTGAATGATTTCTCTGTAGCTTGCAATGCTATTTGGTAGCATTTTATCCACAGATCTTCTTTCAAATTTGGAGTCAATTCTTTCAAACCCTGCTGCTGCTTTATCAACTGAGTTTATGAAATATTCTAAATTCTTTGTTTTTATTTCAATAATATTCACAGCATCTTCACCAGGGGTACATTCCATCTCAAGAAGTCACTTTCTTTGCTCATCTATAAGAAACAACTCCTCACTCATTAAAGTTTTATTATGAGATTGCAGCAATTCAGTACCATTTTCAGGCTCCACTTCTAATTCTAATTCTCTTGCTATTTCTACCGTATCTGTAGTTACTTCCTCCATTCAAGTCTTGAACCCCTCAAGGTCATCCATGAAGTTTGGAATCAACTTCTTCCAAACTCTTGTTAAGGTTGATATTTTGATCTCTTCTCATCATCACAAATGTTCCTAATGGCATGTAGAATGGTGAATCCTTTCTAGAAGGTTTTCAATTTACTTTGCCCAGATTCACCAGACGAATCACAATCTATGGCAGCTATAGCGTTATGACATGTTATTTCTTAAATAATATTACTTGAAAGTCAATATGATTCCTTGATCCATGGGCTGCAGAATGGATGTCGTGTTTGCAGGCATGAAAACAACATTAATCTCACTATACTTCCCCATCAGAGCTCTTGGATGACCAGATGCATGAGCAGTAGTATTCTGAAAGAAATATATATATTTTTCTGAGCAGTAGGTCTCAACAGTGGGCTTAAAATATTCAGTAAACCATATCCTAAACAGATGTGTTGTCATCCAGGCTTTATTGTTCCATTTATAGAGCACAGGTGGAGTAGATTTAGCATGATTCTTAAGAGCCCTAGGATTTTTTCCAATGGTAAATGAGCTTTGGCTTCAACTTCAAGTCACCAGCTGTGTTTGTCCCTAACAAGAGATTCAGCCCATCCTTGAAACTTTGAAGCCAGGAATTGACTTCTCCTCTCTAGCTACGAGATTCATAGATGGAGTCTCCTTCCAATGTCAGATGGTTTCGTCTACATTGAAAAATCTGTTGGTTTCGTGTAGCCACCTTCATGAATTATCTTAGTTAGATCTTCTGGATAACTTGCTGCAGCTTCTACATCAGCATTTGCTGCTTCACTTTGCACATTTATATTTTGGGTATGGCTTCTTTCCTTAAACCTCATGAAACAAGCTCTGCTAGCTTCAAACTTTTCTTCTGCGGTTTCCTTCCCTCTCTCAGCCTTCATAGAATTGAAGAGAGTTAGGGCCTTGCTCTGGATTAAACTTTGGTTTAAAGGAATGTTGTGGCTATTGGATCTTCTATCCAGATCACTAAAACTTTCTCCGTGTCAGCAATAAGACTGTTTTGCTTTCTTATCATTTTTGTGTTCACTGGAGTAGCACTTTTAACTTCCTTCAAGAACTTTTCCTTTGTACTCACAACTTAGCTAACTGTTCGGTGCAAGAGGCCTAACTTTCAGCGTATCTTGGCTTTCGACGTGCCTTCCTCACTAAGCTTAATCATTTCTAGCTTTTGATTTAAAGTGAGAGACATGTGACTCTTCTTTTCACTTGTACACTTAGAGGCCACTGTAAGGTTATTAACTGGTCTAATTTCAGTATTGTTGTGTCTCAGGGAATAGGGAGGACCAGGGAAAGGGAGAGAGATGGGGAAATAGCCTGTTGGTGGATCAGTCAGAACTTACACAATATTTCTTAATTAAGTTCACCATCTTATATGGGCATGGTTTGTGGTGCCCTAGAACAATTGCAACAGTAACATCAAAGTTCACTGATCACAGATCATCATAACACATATAATAATAATGAAAAAGTTTGAAATATTGTGAGAATTACCAAAATATGACACAGAGATGGGAAGTGAGCAAAAGCTTTTGGCAAAACGGTGCCAATAGACTTGCTCAACCCAGAGTTGCCACAAACATTTAATTTGAAAAAAAATAAGAGCAATATCTGCGAAGAACAATAAAATGAGGTCTGCCTGTATTTTATTTGTGTTTTATAATTCAGTATCATGTCTCCATATAGACATGCCCAACCTCAACTCATACCCAGCACCTAGAATAGTGCCCTAAACACAGGTTATGATAATGCTTATTAATAGTTTTGAAAGACCCTCTGAACAGGACAAAACTTCTGACTTCTATCCAATCCGTATGGACTGATTGGGAAGATGGATTTTGGGATGTGAAATATAACGAAATAGGAAAAAAACACCAGTGGGTTGGTAAGGTAATCTGGTACCTTTGAATGCAGAGTTTAGTATATTAACAAATGACAATATTGCCTGTGAATTGCTGAAAAAACTCCTCATATGTTGCCTGATGAATGGCAGCAAATTGTAGTACAGCACTGCTAATGGTGTGGGGTGTGAGAGATGATAGGTCCTGGAGGATGGAGCCTGCCCATGTTTCATTGTATAGAGGGCCTGTTGCCTCAGGACAGTGTTATTTTAGCATGGTTGATATTTTATGGAAGTTATAATAATTTTATCTTCCATAGCATTCCTGTAAGGAAGTTGATAAAATACATACACACACTCATAAATGTGTGTGTATAATTTTTCGCTAGACAGCCTTTACCCATAGATGTGTTGAAATTTTAGATATTAGAATGACCATAGAAAATAGGAGATAATAAAATATGAGAGTGAAATGATCACAATAAATATTGAATATTTGTATTATCTATGATAATAAATAAGGCACTGTTTCTCCTTGAAATGTGGTCAGTCATATAAAAGGTTAACATGGCCAGTGGTGTTTAATACAGATTAGTGGTGTGTTGAGTTATGGGAAGAACAAAGGTCTGACTTTGCCATTTGTACAGTGGGTCCAATGATGGATATTCAGAATATCTTATATCTCATCATTCTGTAACACCACTATCACTTTTATCATAAAAGAATTATGTTACTCCATACATGAAAAATGCATTCTTGAACCACTGTGAATTAGTTTTTAATGTACTGTGACCTTGGATTGCCCTGGGATATTAATGCTAAATGATTACTTCTGAATGCTTTTTGAATAGCTGCATAGTACAATTAAATATGCAATACATCATGGATGACATCGTTAAATACCTCTTCTGGTCAAAGAACCCAAAGAGGTCTTTGGAATGATGGTAATTCTGCACTGCTGAGGATGGGAGAGAAAAGAATCTCTTGTTAGTACTGAAATAAGTACAGGCAGAAGTAGGTGATAACCTTTTTTGGGGGTTAGTCAATGGGAAATAAATTTTTGATTAAGAACCATAAAGGAAAATGATTTTTGATCACTCCCAAAGTAGTGCCCCATTATATCTGCCAAATGCTCAAGGTGAATAATTGTCATTAGTCTTTCTGAGTGACAAGTTGACAAACAGTATGTATGGATATTTGTATGAGCGTACGTGTATGCATGTATGTGTAAAGGTATAGATAAAAGAGTAAAGAATTTTGTTCATATTCTAACCCTTTTTCGAGAATGGGCTTATATTGAATTACAATTTGTCTCAATGTAGAACCTCACAAATCTGACACTTAATCAAATCTCTTTTCATCCAATTATTGGGCCTGGGGCAACAATGACAGATGAAAGGGTGGTGTAGAAGAGCCAAGATGCAGTAAAGGGTCTTTTACCTATTGGTCAGTGGTTTAAATCCAAGCTTGTTGGGTGGTGGCTGAAAGTGATTTGTTGTCCTGCTGGCTGTGAGCTGGTGGCCAGAACCTAGTCGTTAGCTGACTCTATAGTCTACAGAAAAGCCCTGAATCCAGTCCACCCCACCCAACCCCCAACAGAACTGGGCTTACCTGTCTAGCAGATGATCTTTATCTTGAAGAGATATAGAGTTACTCTGTGAAAAGGCTGCTTCAAAATGGCCCA
Organism: Eschrichtius robustus; assembly: GCF_028021215.1. NCBI lineage: Eukaryota > Metazoa > Chordata > Mammalia > Artiodactyla > Eschrichtiidae > Eschrichtius > Eschrichtius robustus. The sequence goes on along the minus strand of NC_090840.1, from coordinate 43,908,960 downwards.
CCGCTAATGCTGTTTGGTGAGTGATTTGTGGATTTCAATCTCTGAGCTAGCAATAAGGGGAAATTACAACTAATGAGGAACTCAATTTTTCTTTAACTGGAGCTATTTTAAAAAGAAAGCATTAAAAAGGATTTTGGTTCTGTTTCATGAAAATGAGCTGCAATTGTGCAAGTCAGCCCAACTTCAGAACTCAGCCCTAAGTGCACAAAACTTACCAGGTCCAGCCTCGCCATGACCTCATGCAAGACCTACTAGAGGCATTGAATCAATACTGAAATGCTCCAGTGAGTGTCTCCCAGAGATGCCCTGAGCATTACGACCTCAGTGAACCCAGAGATGGAAGCCACATTTCCCAACCCCCCACTCCCTGCCCCTGCAATTGTGGGCCTTGCTAGCTAGGAAAATGTGACCTTGTATTTTAAATGTTAGTATTTTGGGGTAATAGCACCAGCTTAGATGTACCAATCCTTCTTTTCTAAAATGATACTGATGTAAATTAAATGTAAACATATTAATGCTCCCATCTCAACTGATTGACTTCTTCGGTGAGCCTTTTAGGACATTGCCATGAGTACACGTGCATACCTGCCATTCTAGCGTTCAGTATTCTGCTGCTGTTTATTCATAGGGATTTGCATTTTATAATTATTTATTTGTTTGTATATTTATCAAGTGTTTCTCCAGTAGGTTGACACTTCCAGGAGGCAAGGACTTTGTTTTGTGTTTTTTTAGGTACACTGCATCTAGCCAGTGCCTGCTACATAATGGGTACTCAATAAACAGTTGTGGGATAAATGAATGAATGAATGAATGAACACACTTGTTAGGAACATATTTACATGCCTGTGTGAATGGAGGAGGGCGTCTAGGAAGAGGAAAAGTGTGGGAGAGTAATTTTATAACTAATCAAGTTGTGAGCATGGAACTTAATTACAAAAGAGACAATATAAATGCAAAAAATTCAGAGCTCTTCAGTGACGCAGAGTGGAATCAGAAAAACTTTGGTGCTTCCTTGCTGGCTTTGCAGTTCGCTAACTATGAGCTAATTTTCTTCTTAAATGTGTTTGAGAAGCTTTATTTCTTTCATATTTCAGAGTAGGAAACAGGTTCTATGTCAGTTCAGATTCTCACAATTTCTCACTTGGGTTTATGGCAAGAGTTTTCTAACTAACTTCTCTGGTCCAAAATCTTCCAGCCCCATCTCAGATCCCTCCTTCCTGGAACTGACAAGGAAATCTTTCTAAGATGCAAATCTGATCATGCCATGCTGCAGCTTAAAAGCTTTCAATTGCATCAGATTGCCTTTAGGATAAAATCCAAACTTTTAGTGTGGCTTTTAAGACCTTTCTTGATCTTACCCTCCTCTGTTGCTCTACTTTCATGTCTCATACCTTCTGTCCAAACATGGCAGCTCTCCCAGGCCTAGCTGCCCCACTGCTCTGTGCTTTTGCAAATGATATTTCCTTACTTCCCTTTGTCTGATTAACTCCTTTCCTTCCTTCAACACTGATTCAGGTTTCACTTCTTCCAGGAAGTGGGTCTTGATACCACTCCTCCACCCTCCCAAGGCCAGGTCCCCCCAGACATCTTTCTCTCATGCTCCATTACTCTGTGGTAGCCCAGAGCACCCAGATAAGTCTATTGTGATTGAGGGACTCTTGTCTGAGCTTTCACCAGCTGTTGAGCACCTTCAGGTAATCTTTTCTTCCATCTCTGATTCTCTGGTGCTCGTGGAACCTATGCGTAATAGATGCTTAATGAGTGTGTGTTGAGGGAATTAGGGGCTCATTCACTGCCTGGTGGCACTTTGGTTGGCTGTGGATGACAGACTTTGAAGTGTGTAGGGACTGAGGGTCAAGTGCAAGGGAGAGAATGAGGGAATGATTGTTGGTCTGCTGAGGTTAGCTGATTAGTTAGTTGTCAGGTCTTTGTTTTACTCAGTGTTAAATCTAAAGCAAAGCCAAGCAAAATAAAACAAAAAGCCACTGGAAGAAAAGGTGAACATTTTTTGGCTGGGCTGATGATGATGTGACCTAGAAATAAATGATCTCTTCCTCCTTTGAAATCCCACATTTCTCTTATAGACCTGACCTTATATTGTGGTTACGTATGCTCTCAGTTTGTTGTAGCAGTCAGCTTACATTAAGTTATACTGTGTAACAAACAACCTCAACATCTTTCTGGCTTACAGCAACAAAGGTTGACAATGTGCTTGTGTTACACTTCTGTCATGATTTGTCATGGCTCTGCTTCTTGTCAGGACCCAGGCTAATGTAGAACAAGCCCTAATTCTGTCTGGGATATTATTGGGCTCATGGCAGAGGAAAAAGGGAAATCATGGCAAAGTACACATCTGGCTTTTTAAACAATTGAAATATAATTGACATATAACATTACATTAGTTTTAGGCAAACAACATAATGATTTGATATATGTATAATATTATGAAATGATCACTACAATTAGTCTAATTAATAACCATCACCACATATAAAAAAATACAAATTTACAAATTTTTTTCTTGTGATGAGAACTTTTAAGATTTTCTCTATTAGCAAATTTCAAATATACAATACAGTCTTATTATTTACAGTCATCAAGTTATACATTATGTCACCAGGGCTTATTTATTTTTTAACTGGAATTTTGTACCTTTTTACCACCCTCTCCACCCCCTGCCTCTGAAAACCACCAATTTGTTCACTGTATCAATTTGTTTGTTTGTTTGTTGTTAGATTCCACATATAAGTGAGATGACATCTGGCTTGAATTCTTCTGCCTGGAAACACTGCCTCTGCCTGTATTTCCTTAGCCAAAACAAATCCTAAGTGGAGATGTATTATAGTCTCATGGGAGGGAGGGCCACCAAAAATTATGAATAGTAATGCAATTTATCACACTCTCCCACTGGAGTGTAAACTCTTGGAGGGCAGGAGTTTTTGTGTTCTCTGCCTTACAAGCCTCAAACGTCGCCAAAGCACAATACTTGTTTTTTTGAAATAAAGAGCAGAGGTGGTATGCTTCAGAAATAATGAAAATTTATTTGGAATGCCACTCTCTTTTATCATCAGTTATGTTTCAGTTTGTGTGATACTAATTACTTAAAAGCCCTTATTATTTTTTCCATTAAATATTTAATGATTAACATTAATTTGAATATGTTAATCTGTTGCTTGCAACAGAATTCTACATCATTGACAGAGGTATGTCCCATTTCCCCAACTAGTCTTGACCAATTGCTTGACACTAGTTCTCCATTATTTCCTCCATAGCAAATTCCATAGCTTGTACTTAAGGCCCTCTGTGATCTGGCACCAAGCGACAACATTTCTAGCTTTATTGTTGGCTACTTGTGCTGCCCGCCACGTCCAGTTACAATGAGTTGCTCCCTTTCCCTCTGTGTGTTCCATGCTTTCCCACCTTAGTGTCTTTGCTCTGGTTGTTCACTCTGCCTGGAATGACTTTGCCCCATCAGCATATGTTCAATTCCTTCTCAGTCCTCACAATGAAGATTAAGTACTACTTCTCTCATAAAGTCTTCCCGGATCACCTAGGGGATGTAATCAACACCCACACGTCATGCCCTTTATATTCTTCTTTTGGCAATTAATTTGCTTTATCTTGTCAAGGAGGTTAGGACACAGGCTTTGTATAATTAGAACAGAATTTGAGGGCCTACCACTGAACCTCTTCTCAAAACTTGGCTGAATTTCTTATCCCCTGAGTCTTAAGTACTTCACTGCAAATAGAGAATAGGAATAATAACATAACATATTGGATAAGTTATGTGAAGTGATCTATCACCATCCCTGACATATAGGAAGTACTCAATAAATGAAAGTCATTACCTAATATAGTTATGTATTCACTGGATAGGATTTCTCTGCTTCACCTTTTTAGTTCCCTTGGTGACATCACACAGAGTAGGTACAATGTAGATATTTGTTGAGTGAATGAATAAATTAATGAATGTGAAATGATGCTAGAAAAATGACCATGAGGCTCACCTTTCAGTGAAATCAATGATGCTAGACTGAGTCTTCGTTCTTTTCCCTGTGGCTGAGTTTGCCTAGATTTTTAATAAATTAGGTCCAGTGGTGGCTGGCCCATATCCAGTGGTAGGGTGGGGAGAGAGATGGAAACTGTTACAAAAACACTTAGAAGGTGTCCCCTGGCGGAGGATCAAAGAAAGTGGGATGAATATTCTCTCAACATATTTGCAATAAGAAATTACTGTCCAGTGAACCCAGATAAAACAGTTTTTTGTGTCATCCCAATAGTTGATTAGAAGTGTCTTATTTTTTCTTCCTCTCGTTATGGCAGACTGAATAAATAGTTATATCAAAAACTGGGTCAAGAATTTACATTGTAAATCCTTGATGTACTGCAAACATTTATTGAATGGTTAGTGGCAACCCTAGAGCGATCATTTACCAGGTCAAGAGAATGCTGTTTGGAAAAATCACAAGCTATATATTTTGGAAATCTTGTGATACATTAGTGCCTTCAAATAAATGCAGTTTCTCTTTTATAAGCCAAAAATAATATCACAGCTCATCTTAGAACACTATATTCATTTAACTCTCCCAAAAGGGACTCTTTTAAATCAAGCTAAATATCACTCCTTTCTTAAATTGACAATGTTGTCAAATTTTTGGATCATTGTCCCCCAAAAAGACAACTACAGGAACTGCTTAAGTGGCAACAGAGGAGGCGTCTAGGTCATGATTAAACTGGAAGTCTCCACTCAAAGCCAGAGTGGAGCTCAGCCGCTGGGTTAGTTCTCAATATGGAGGTAACTTGATCTTTGGACACACTTTTTAGTTAAATCAGGCTCTTTCCCTGTGTTTTAATTTTCTGTTGTCAGTGTAACAAATTTCCATAAACTTAGTGTTAAAACAACACTAATTTATCCTCCTATCATTCTGGAGATCAGAAGTCTGAAATGAGTCTTACAGGGCTAAAATCAAGGTGTCAGCAGTCTTGGTCTTTCTCAAGGCTCCAGGAGAGAATCTGTTCTTCACTTCTTCCACTTTGAGAGGCTGCTAACTTTCCTAGGCTTGTGACATCTCTCTAATCTCTGCTCCTGTGGTCACATCGCCTTCTCTTCTACTATAGTAAAAACTTCCTCAACCTCCCTCTTATAAAGGCATTGTGATTACATTTAGGGTCCACCCTGATAATCCAGGATATCTCCCTACTGCAAAACCCTTACATTTAATCACATCTGCCAAGTCCTTCCCTTTGCCATATAAGGTGGCATTCCCAGGTTCCGGGAACTAGGACACCAACATCTTTGAAGTACCATTATTCAGCCTACCACACATTGCCTTTCAAAAGGTTTTCTGTATCCAGACTATCATGTTGACTTTTTGAAAACAAAGAATAAAGTACTGGCTTTCCCAGAAGGGAAAAATAAGGCATTTCAAAAGGCTATAGATTGGGGAATATTCTGATTTTGCCTCTAAAGTGTGACTTGTGGTTTGGCTACCACAGCACAGTTTGTTCCTGTCATTGTGTGAGTTTGGATTTGTTTCTACATTCACATTCAAGGGGCACAAATCCACTGATGTGATGTTGAGCTATGAGAACCATCACGGGACTCACTTCATCTGGCACAAAACAGATCTGCTGGCACTTAATAGTCTAATCAGGTATTTATATAGTCCCTCCCCCATACCACCTATGGTAACCGTGTAATCCCAGGAGACTAGGATCACGCTGCAAACCTAGTAAATTACTGTTCAAAGTGGAATTGATTCTTAATCTGCTTGAAATTAGATGTGGAAAAATTCATCTCCACCTTCTTCAATTATTCTATCTTTCCTTATAACTCTGGGTAGAAAATAGTTTAAACCTTAATTCTGATGGTTCTTAATTTTATGAGTTTCATTAAAACCCCTGGGAGTCATTTCATTTGATGGAGTTCAATGCTGATATTCAAATGCATTTCTTCTGAAATAGATTTTTACCTTGTATTATAGAGATTGAGCTCCCATTTTTAACACATATGTTCTTAGTGCTTATGCTAATTTCATTGCTTATCTTTAAAACTGGCATATCATTGTTATTGTTATTATTATTATTGTTATTATTATTATTGTGTATTGACCAAGTTGAATGCCTCATTCTCAAGGGATTGCTGTCAGAGATATATAATACTAGAACAATTGCTGAATGTTGTTCATTTTAAATGTGAAATTATAAATCAATTACAGTGGTGGCTAAAACCCCTTCATGACATGCCACAATTTACTTCCAATGACATTTAAACCTATCTCACACGCTGAACAATCTGTAATAACTTATGATTTTTTTTTTTGCTTCTGAAATGAAGCTATAATTATGACAGTTGAATTCTTGTTCTGGGAAATAAGGTGGCATTTAATTCCTTGAGAACAAATGACACTCACAAAAGAACAGTTAATTATTCTCAGCTGCAAAGGAAAGGAGGAGGGGAGAGAAAAATTATGAAAAAGAACATGGTAGCACTTTATGTGAAGTATCTATTAAGTAATCCTTAACTAAGGCTGAACCACAATTGAACTTCTGGGCTGCCCCTGAGCCCAGGTAACACTTTTTGTTATTTCAGTTCTCAATAAAATCCAAACAGGAGGAATTAGCAACTTGAAACCTTCTCTATTCCTTGCACATGATAATATAAATGTTCTCACAATCAGCCTTGGTTCCAAGAATGCAGACCTACATTCTAACGCAGTTAAATCAGACCCAGGGGGTAGCATGGTATTAGTTTTCAATTACAGCCTTCCTAATTCAGGCCTTTAACTGCTGTAGTTATTCAATCCATATTGCAAATAAAGGGAAAGGAAAGCATTGCACCTCCAGAATTTGTTGTGTTGTTGTTTGTTTCTAGTTTAAACAGCAACTGTGCTTCCATTGGCTTTTCTCTGCTGGCCCTTTCCTGTTCATTCTGGCGAGAAGCCCCAGTGCAATTGAACATGCCAGCAAACAGGAGGCCACTCTTCCTTGCTAGTCCTGACACCATCAGCTGCGATGTTAGCAGCCTGCTATTAGAGACGCCTCTTTCTTTGACTTCCCTTTCTTCCTTGGGAGGAATAGATACTCTAGAGAAGGGCCCTGCTGAGTGGAATTCCCCATTTTGACTGCAATTAGGGATTGTGACTTGATTGATTTGGGGGCTCTCTGAAATGTAGCAGGATCAAGACAGTTGCACACAAAACAAGGCATAATCCACTGGGTTAAATTAACGTTAAATCAAAGATGATTGGATTAATTGCTATTACATTTTATCTTCTGTGCACATGTGCTCTTGGCAGGCTTTCAGAGCCTTTTTAAAATTAGCTTAGAACTGGATGGAAATGGTACAGGTGCAAATGATTTGTGCACTGGGTCTTTCAAGTACACAGTGGGCTCATAAGAAGGTGCATTTTTTTCCAAGTCATAGTTTGGATGTGATTTACAGAAAACTGCACTGAAAATAAACTTGGCATCACAATACAGAAGGTATAGATGTGTTAAATGGCAAAAGGACCCTGTTGGCTAGAATATAACTTGGAAAATGGATCTCCTTCATACTGTGGCCTTGGCACTCTATCTCTGTTCAGTTTTCTTCCCTTACATGCTTTTCTGCCCTCGTGGGAGTCTGTAGGGTTCTGGAGACCGATGTAACAGAGCACTTAGTATGGCATCTGATACCCCGGAATGTATTCTTCAAAACCTACATCCCTTCAACAAATTTTAAGGGTGAAAAGTTGATATGATGGTTGTTAACAGGATGAATCTGTTTAAAGAAAAAGTGTGGAATGATCAGTTCAGGGGCATAAGGCAAAGATAATCAAAGGCTGGTATCTTTTATGCACCCTTTTGCCCATCAGCCAGTGGCTCAGGCTCACTGCCAGGCTGATGGTCTAGAAACCTGCTAAGCCACTGGGAGGAAAGTTTACATTTTTATACTTTAGGAAATGGGGTGCATCAACAGCTCCTTTTTAAGACCATTGTGTGCACAGCACTATAAACAGGTACTGTGGAGGAGACAAAGACTTCATTCTGGGGCTGGTCATATATTGGATCAATACAAATAAGTAGGTGAGAGCATGATTTCTTCTTTTTCTTGGCTCATTTCACTCTGCCAGCAATGTCAGGCTCCTGAGAGCAAGCAGCGAATGTCACAGGCATTTTCCCACCCTGGGAAGTCTCCCTTCTGTAGGCCCTTTGCCTCTCATGCGCTTGCTATTGTCTAGTTTCCCTGACCGGAGCATCTTGGTTATTTCTCTGGCCTTGCCTGGCTCATCCCTGCTGCAGGCCCTGTTCAGACAGGGGATCTTCTCCATGGGACCTGGCTTCTCAGACATGTCTCTGCTTGACCCCTGTCTTTCAGCCTCCCTTGTTTCCCTTCATGGACACTTGTTCCCAGCCTCTATTCCACGCTGTGTCAGTTTCCCAAAGAAAGTGCATTTTGATCTATGCAAATATCCAAATGCAACAATAATTGGGAACTGAGCTCTCAAAATTATTTCAGCTTATTAAAAAATATATCTCACCTTTTAATATATTATTTTGAAAGGTAAAATATTTGTGATTATGTTCACATGATGCCAACAGGTACAGTGAAAAGAAAGTTTCCTTCCCATCCGTGACCTCTGGTGTTCCAATTCCCCACTTCAGAGACAACCGCTGTTACTGGGTTTTATTTTTCACCTGTTCTTCCAGAAACATTATATGCATATAAAACACACATACATGTATCCTCCACCTCAGTTTTACACACAAATGTAATGCTAGCATACTCTGCACATGGTTCTATGTCTCTTGCTTGTTGTTTGCTTAAATCTATGTTGAAGATTGTCCCATATCAGTACCATTCTTTTACAGTGTCCACAGTGTTCCTGGATGTGTTATAATTTACTGAACCTGTCACCTACTGATGGGCATTTAAGCTGTTTTCGGTTTTCTGCTTTCATAATGTTTGAAACTAATTTTTAATATTCTTATGCATTATATCTAAGAATAAAATTCCTATAAATAAAAACTTAAAGATATTATTACAAAACTTCAACGGCATTTTATGTGAAGTTGTCACACTTAAGAAAAGGGCACAGAAACATATGTGCCCCTCAGTGAATCATCACCAGTGGAAAGCCTGTGTAACCACGGTTGGGGTCAAGAAAGACAGTTTGCCATCACCTCAGATAGCTCCTTCCTAGTCCATTCCACTTCTTGCCTGTTTCCCTCCTCCACTTCCTTAATCTTAATACTATAATTTAGTTTTTCTTGCTTTGGAACTCTATGTAGTTGATTTATATAGCGATATAGATAATGTTTGTGTCCCCCCACAATTCATATGTTGAAACCTAATCCCCAAAGTGATGGTGTAGGAGGCAGGTCCTATGAGGGGTGATTAGGTCATGAGGGTGGAGCCACTGTGAATGGGATTAGTGCCCTTTTAAAAGAGGCAGACATCTCCTTCACCTCTTCTTCCATTTGAGGACACAGTGAGAAGACAGCCATCTGTGGACCAGGAAGAGAAGCCTCAGACTCTGAATGCGCTAGCAACTAGCAACTTAATCTTGGACTTCCTGGCCTCCAGAACTGTGAGAAACAAATGGTTCTTGTTTAAGCTACTCAGTCTAGAGTATTCTGTTATAGTAACCTAAACAGGCTAAGACACAAAGTGTGCAATTTTTGTGTCTTGCTTCTCTGCTCATTATATTTGTGAGGGTTGTCCATGTTGTTTCATGTAACTGTACATAGGTAAATTTTATTGGTGTGTATTATTCCATTGAATGAATGCACCACAAATTATTTATCCATTCTGTTGGTGAACTTTGGGTTCTTTTCAAATTTGGCTAATTTGAATAGTGCTGCTATGCATACACTACTACTGGGTATATGATCTGGGAATGGGGTTGTTGGATGATGGGCTCTGTTTAAGTTCAACTTTAGCATATAATGAGAAACTGTTTTCCAAATTTATATTCATAACAGCATGTATAAGAATTCCCATTGCTCTACATTCTTGCAAATACTCCATAACATCATTCTTTCTTTTAAACATTCTGGTAATTGCATAGTGGCATATCATTGGGGTTTTAACTCATATTTTCCCGATTACTAACGAAGTTGAGTATGTTTCCTTACGTAGATATTCTCTTTATGAAGTGCCTGTTATAGTCTCTTGCCCATTTTTCTTTTGGACAGTAAGAGCTCTCAGAGTATTTTATATATTCTTGCCTGTTGTTGGTTTTATGGATATAAAACAAACATTTTCTTCCCATCTATGGTTTGCCTTTTCACTTTCTTAATGTTATCTTTTGATGAAAAATGTTCCTAGTTTTAGTGTAGTCCAATTCAAAGACTTTCCCTTTATGGTAATTTTTCTTTCTTTGTGGCATGTGTGTTGCTTAAAAAATATTTCCTTAATTCAATGTAATGAAGATATTCTCTTATATCCTTAAGTGTTACTGTTTGCCTTTATCTTCTGGGAATTGATATTTTGCTTGGCAGGAGGTAGGAGTCAAGTTTCCTTTTTCCCACAAGGATATACAACTGACTCAGCACCATTTACTTAAAAGGCTATCCTTTTACCTCTGATTGCATTGTTATGTTGTCATAAATCAAGTGACTGTATATTTATGGATCTATTTCTGGACTTTCTTTTTTATTCCATTGGTCTATTTGTCAAATTGTCACCAATATCATATTTCTTAATTATAGTAGCTTTATAATAAATCTTGCTATCTAGTGGAGCAACTTCTTTCATCTTGTTTATCTTGAAGAGAGCTTGCATATTCTTAGCTACTTGCATTTCCATATAATTTTAGAAATGGATTGTCAGTTTCCTCAGAAAAAAATGTTGGGGTTTTAAATATGATTTCTTTGACTCTATAGAAAATCTAATGGAGAACCAATATATTTGTAATACTGAGTCTTGTATTACTGGAATCCTATGCTCATGAATGAGATTGGTCCAATCTCATGAATGAGATTGGTTAATTATGGACCAATTATGGACCAATTATGGACCAATCTCCGTTCTTATAATGGTTTTATCAGGTTTTGGCATCAAGATCATGCTAGTCTCATAAAAATGAACTATTTTTATATTCTCTAAGGGGCTTGTATAGATTTGTAGTTATTTCTTCACCAATAAAACTTGGATCTGGAGTTTTCTTGGTAGGAAGATTTTTATTTACTGATTTAACAAATTTAATAATTATAGGACTATTCTTACTTTCCTATTTCTTCGATTTTTTTTTAGGATTTGTGCATTTCACTATATATATTTAAATAATTTATTTTTTAGAGCATTTTTAGTTTCATAACAAAATGTAGAGGAAGGTATAGATATTTTTCATATACCCCCTGCCTCCACACATGCATAGTCTTTTCCATTATCACTCACCAGAATGGTACATTTATTACCAAGGATAAACCTACATTGATGCATCATAATCATCCAAGTTTATAGTTTATCTAAGGGTTCACTTTTTGTATACTCTGTATGGGTTTGGACAAATGTATAATGATATATATTCATTGTTATAGTATCATAGAGAGTATTTCCACTGCCCTAAAAATACGCTGTACTCTTCCTATCATTCCTTCCTCAACCCTCACCCCCTGGCAACCACTGATCTTTTTATAGTCTCTACAGTTTTACCTTTTCCAGAATGTCATATAGTTGGAATCATACGGTATGTAGTATTTTCAGATTTGCCTCTTTCATTTAGTAATATGAATTTAAGTTTTCCTCATTTCTTTGCATGGCTTAACAGCTCATTTCTTTTCAGCACTGAATAATATTCCACTGTCTGGATGCACCACAGTTTATCCATTCACCTACCAAAGGACATCTTGGTTGCTTCCAAGTTTTGACAATTATGAATAAAGCTGCTATAAACATCCATGTGTAGGTTTTTTTGGGAGGACATAAGTTTTCCACTCCATTGGGTAAATACCAAGGAGCATGCCTGCTGGATTGTGTGGTAAGAGTATGTTTACTTTTGTAAGAAACTGCTAAACTGTCTTCCAAAGTGGCTGTATGACTTTGTGTTCCTACAAGCAACAAATGTGTGTTCCTCTTGCTCCAAATCCTTGCCAGCGTTTGGTGTTGTCAGTGTTTCAGATTTGGGCCATTCAAAAGATTTGTAGTAGTATCTCATTTTTGTCTTAATTTGCATTTCCCTGATGGCATATGATATGGAACATCTTTTCATATATTTATTTGCCATCTACATGTCTTCTTTGGTGAGGTGTTTGTTAAGGTCTTTGGCCCATTTTTTAACCTGGTTGTTTTCTTATTGTTGAGTTTTAAGAGTTCTTTGTATATTTTCATTAACAAAATATTTGGTCAACCATCCTTTGCCAGTTCTATTTTTTGCAAATATTTTCTCCCAATCTTTGGCTTGTCTTCCAATTCTTTTGAATTGTCTTTTGCAGAGAAGAAGTTTTTAATTTTAATAAAGCCCAGCATGTCAACTATTTCTTTCATGGATCATGCATTTGGTGTTATATCAAAAAAGGCATCACCCTAGTCAAAGTCATCTAGGTTTTCTCTTATGCTATTTTCGAGGAGTTTCATAGTTTGCATTTTACATTTTGACCTATGATACATTTAGAGTTAAGTTTTGGAAAGAGAGGTCTGTGTCTAAATTCTTTTTCTCTTTGTTTGTTTTTTTGCATGTGAATCTCTGGTTGTTCCAGCACTATTTATTTCTTGAACAGATTATCTTTGCTCCATTGTATTATCTTTTCTCCTTAGTAAAAGATCAGTTGACTATATTTATGGGGGTCTATTTCTGGGCTCTCTATTCTGTTCCATTGATCTATTTGTGTATTATTTTTGTCAGTACCTCACTGTCTTCATTACTATAGCTTTATAATGTCTTGAGGTTGGGTAGCATCAGTCTTCCAACTTTGTTCTTCAATATCATGTTGGTTATTCTGGGTATTTTGCCTCTTCCCATAAACTTTAGAATCAGTTTGTCAATAACCATAAAATAACTTGCTGGAATTTTGAATGAGATTGCCTTGAATCTGTAGATTAAGTTGTGAAGAACTAACGTTTTGATACCATTGAGTCCTCCTATCAATGAACGTGAAATATCTCTCCATTTACTTTGGTTCTTTGATTTTGTTCATTAGAGTTTTGTAGTTTTCCTTGTATAAAGCTTGAACATATTTTGTTAGATTTATACCTAAGTATTTCATTTTTGAGGGTGCTGATGTAAAGGATATTGTGTTTTTAATTTTAAATTCCACTTGTTCATTGTTGGTTTATAGGAAAGCAATTGACTTTTGTATATTAATGTTGTATCCTGCAACCTTGCTATAATTGCTTATTAGTTGCAGAAGTTTTTTTTTTTTTTTGATTCTTTGAGATTTTCTACATAGACAATCATGTAATTTGTGAACGAAGACAGTTTTATGTCTTTCTTCCCAATCTATGTACCTTTCATTTAATTTTCTTGTCTTATTACAGTAACAAAGATTGCCAGTACAACTTTGAAAAGGACTGGTGAGCATTTTGTTATAGTTTCAACAATATCTTCTTAAGATCTTTTTCACAATATTATCTTGTCATTTTAAAAAAATATCTTCTGATGTTCTCCATTTCTAGCTTAAATTGATTATTTGTGGCTTTTCTCTTTTTTTCTTGATCTGTGTCTTGGAGAGGTTTCTCAAATGTATTGCTTCTTATAATGAAACAACTTTCGGTCTTGTCAATCCTGTCTATTTTATGTATGTTTTCCATTATATCAGTTTCTATTCTTATCTTTCAGTTTCTTTTCTTTTATTTAGGTTTGTTTCACTGTTCTATTGCTAACTTCATGAGACAGATGTTTAGCTTTTTGATTTCATCTTTTCTTCTTTTGTAATGAATACCCTGCATTTCCTTCTGAGAATGGGCCTAGCTGCATTCCACAATATTTTGATTTTCATAAGTTAGTCAAATAATAAGTATACTTATTAATTCATATATATATATGGAGATTTTCTAGGGTTTTTTGTTAGTGATTTTAAGTTTAATAGAATTGTAGTTATAGAACATATTTTGATCATTAAAATCCTTTGAAATGTTTTGAGTTTCCTTGATGACTTAGCATATGGTCAATTTTTAACAATGCATAGTGTGTGTGTGAAAAGAATGAGTATTCTGCAGTTGTTGGGTACTGTTTTCTACAAGTCAATTAGTTTAAGTCTATTAATTAAAGTCTATTAAGTCTATTAATCATGCTGTTCAGATCTTCAAATGTTTACTGATCTTTTCTCTACTTCTATCATTTACTGAGAAAATTGTGATTGTGTTTTCCACTATGATTATTGGCTTTTCTACTTCTCCTTGTAGTTTCATATTTTATTTCTATATTTTGAGATTGTGATATTAGGTAAACACAAATTAAGAAAGGATTAAAATCGTTGACCCTTTCTTTTTTTTTTTTTTTTTTAAAGATTTATTGATTGATTGATTGCTATGTTGGGTCTTCGTTTCTGTGCTAGGGCTTTCTCTAGTTGCGGCAAGCGGGGGTCACTCTTCATCACGGTGCGTGGGCCTCTCACTGTCGCGGCCTCTCTTGTTGCGGAGCACAGGCTCCAGACGCGCAGGCTCAGTAGTTGTGGCTCACGGGCCTAGTTGCTCCGCGGCATGTGGGATCTTCCCAGACCAGGGCTTGAACCCATGCCCCCTGCATTAGCAGGCAGATTCTCAATCACTGCGCCACCAGGGAAGCCCAACCCTTTCTTATGTTTACCTCTTTGTCTCTAGTTATGTGTTTATCTATTTTGATACTAGTATAGTTTAATTAGCTTTTTTTGTATTAAACAATCATTAAGATTGCAAGTTGTGGGCGGCAGTAGTGTCAGTGGTGACCACGGCTGTGGCAGCACTCCAACTCACTCCTAGCTCCAGTCTCCACCATAGAGCCGGGGAGAGAGCCTCCGCCAGCAACCCAGGGCAGCACAGGCACCCAGACCCGAACTCCAAGATGGGAGGCAAGTTGAGCAAGAAGAAGGGGTACAATGTGAATGATGAGAGGACCAAGGACAAAGACAAGAAGGCCAAAGGAGCTGGGACAGAAGAGGAGGAAACCCTGAAGGACAATGAGACCCAGGGTGCTGCAGAGACCCCAGAGGTGAAGGAGGACAAGGAGGAGAAACTGGAGAAGGAGGCCTAGGATTCTGCCAACAAACCTGAAGACAAGGAAGGTGAGAAAGACAAAGAGGCGGCCAAGGAAGACACTCTGAAGGCAGAGCCAGAGCAGACGGAGGGAGCTGAGCAGAAGCCGGAGCCCCCAAAGGATGCTGAGCAGGAGCCGGCGGCTGCCTCCGGCCAGCTGCAGGTGGCAACGCCCCCAAAGCTTCGGAGACCTGGGCTGCGGAGTCCTTGGCCCCCACCAAGGATGACAAGAGCAAGAAGGGAGAGGAACCTACAAAGCCTCAGGCTCCTGCAGCTCCTGCCGCGCAGGAGACGAAAAGTGACAGGGCCCCATCTTCAGACTCAAAACCCGGCAACACTGAGGCTGCCCCATCCTCCATGTAGACACTGGCAGCCACGGAAGCACCCAGTTCCATGCCCAAGGCCAAGCCCCTGCAGCCCCCACAGACGAGGTCAAACCTGCCGAGACCCCGGCAGCTAATTCCGATCAAACCTTAGCAGTGAAAGAGTAAGAAGGACAACCAATGGAACGAAGAATACCGCTTAACAACAACCTGTCTCTCTGTCTCTTTCTCTGTCTTTCTGTCTCTCTGTCTCTCTCCTATACTAACTTGTTTCAGATTGGAAGTAATGGTATGTATTGCCCAAGAACAAGCATGTGGTCCCATCAAGGGAGGTAGGGTGTTGGGAGAATCCAAATAGTATTTTTGTGGGTGAATACCTAATATACTTTCAGTCAACTCTACCAATCAGTCCTGGATTTTAAAGATCAATGTCTGAAAGTACAGTACATCTTTTGTACCTGAACTGCTGTTGCATGCACTCCGCCACTAAGATCCGAACATCTTGTCTTCTGCAAGGGGAGTTGGGAGTGATGCGTTTGATTCTGCCCGCAGGGCCTGTGCTGAGGCAATCGGATGTTTATGAAGGCAACATTTTCTGTTTTCTTTTTCATTTACAGCCTTTCTTATTTTGAAATTTTTTTAATGTTGTGGATGAATGCCAACTTTCAGACAGCCTGCTTAACCTGTTCACATGTGTCTTGATGCCAATACTCCATTCTTCCTTCCCAGGTCTTTTTGGGAGTAACAAACATTCTTTCATCCTACTTAGCCTCCTTAGATTTCTCATGACCAGTTAATGTATGTCCATGGTTGGGTGTACCTGTAGTTCTGTTTACTGGTCAGTGGAGATGAAAAAAAAAAGTCTGCATTCATTGCAGTTCCAGTTTTCTCTTCCATCCTGTGTCAGAAACTCCAACACACCACTCATTAGAAAATGGAAAAAAAAAAAACAGAAAACCAAAAAAAAATGTACAACAGATGCACTGAAATTATATGTAATTGTATAAATGGTGCAACAGTAATAAAGATAAACAATTAAAATAAAAAAGATTGCAAGTTGTATCTTTTCCACCCTTTAATTTTCAACTTTTTGTTCCTCATTTTGAGATGTATTATTTATAGTCAGCAAATAGTAAATTTTACAAGTTCAATATGACCACTTTTGTCTTTTAATAGGAGCATATAATTACTGATATTTTGGGTTTAAATCTCCTATTTTATATTCATCTCCAATTAACCTAACATTCTTTATGCTGTTTTCCTTCTTTCTTGCCTTGTTTTTTTTGTAGATTTTTCTTAATATCCTATCTTTGCCCTCCTCCCCCCAATCAACATCAGCTTGGTAGCCATACAATTACTATTCTTTCGTGGTTATCCTGAAGAATACAAGGCGCATCTTTAAATTATCAAAAACTAATATTGCTTGATTCTTTTAGCCATTTTCTTGACATTATAATAATCTTGAAATACTTTAACTCCATTTACTACCCTCTCAACTTTTGTGCTATTTTTTGCCTTGTATCTCAATTCTATAAGCACTGCTTCTCTGACTTTCTGTGTTTCATGTTTAATATTTTCTTCTTACTTTACTTTCAAAAACAGAAAAAAATCCTATCTTTACAGAACTTATATTGCCATTGGAAAATAGCAAAATAAGTAAAAAATAAAAATAACTAACAAAACATATAGTATATCAGATGATGATAAATACTTCAGAGAAAAACAAAGCAGGGAAGGATGATATGAAATGTTGGGAAGCATGGTTGAAATTTTAAATGAGGGTGATCAGTGAAGACCTTGAGGTTTGAGCAAAGATCTACAGGAGTTAAGAAATCTAGGAAGAAATCTATAGAAGAGTATTTGTAGACACAGTATTTTCTATTTGTAAATAGAAAGGCTCTGAGGTAGAATTGTACCTGACATCTTCCAATATCAGCTAGGAGGCCGGGATGGCTGGAGTTAAATGAGTGTGAGGGTAGAAGTGATGATATCAGAAGGGTAGTGAGGTTTTTATGAAGAGGTAACAGGGTGGGAGTCAAGTGATTTAACTAGGGCTTTGGTAGAAGGATTTTTGGCTTTTATTATGATATAAAACCCAATTTAAGAGAAACAATGGTAGTTGAATGCAAAATACAACTTTTTTTTAGCTTACATTTTTAGAGGGCTTATTATACACCAGGCACTGTTTTAAGTTCCTTATGTGCAGGATTTTATTTCATAGTGTATAAGAAGAATATAGATTTCACACAGGTTAATTAACTTACCCAAGCTCACAGCTTGTATGCAACAAAGCTAGGAGTCACGTCCATGTGGTCTCTTGCTTGTAATTCTACATTTCTCTGAATTGTCATTTAATGACAGAATATTTACCAATCATCTGGAGAGATCTAGCTCTGAACTCTGTCGATGAGCTTTTCTGCTTCCTCTTCTTTCAGTGCACATAGCGTCAGCAAATGATCCCAAGATACTCAGTTGGTTTACCATGTGGATTATTTACTTGTTCTACGTTTTACTGACACATGTTACACACCTAATTCTGGGCCATTTTTTTCAGAAATGCCTAATGCCAGTCCACAAGAATGGAGAAAGTTACCATAAATGGATACATCCAAACTAAACATCATTACTGAAAAAAAAAAATTGTGTCTCATAGAGAACATTGGTATATGAGTTATTTTAACCTACCATAAGATCTTTCACCTATATCTGAGTGACCGGTTATGTTCCTTTTACACTTTTTATAATATAAAATACAAATTAAATGAATAGACTATGCAAGAAAAACCTGTACTTGAAATAATCCCATGTTACATTTGTAATGTCACAAATGAGTAGTATATGCATTCTTTAGTCTATCACCTTTATCTTCATGCCTGATTAGCCCCCCTCAGAAGGAGGGATGCTGGCTAACCCAACCCCTGTGGTACAATCAGGAGGCTGTGCAATTCATTATGTTTTGTACACAATTTGGCTAGAAAGCTGAAGATTTATTGATGCAATGTAAAATATTAGCTGGCAGGTAAAAATAAGCCTGTTAATGAATGTGATTAGAACAGCAGCTGGAATGAATTGCAGTATTTGCAACATCAATGGAATTAATAGACCTTAAAATATTCAGGGAATCAATTAAAAGTCTTCTTTGGGATTCAAAAAATGTGTGTTCATGTGCTTAACTTTAAAATGAGCACCGGGAGAAGAAATGGCCAAACCTTCTGTCAGAAAAGTGTTTAAAGATTCCACAGGCGTCTGACTGTTTCTGGGTCCAACTAGCTTCTGAAGAAAGCCCTCGTGGGCTGAGCGGCAGGCAGCTCGCAGAACACAGGCTCCAGACTGTGCTTCCAAAAATTAAACAAGAAAAGCACGTGAGAGCAATTGAAAGGGGTGTCCTGGCCACACTCCCTGAGGTTCTGCAACCTCATTAACCTTTGAGAAGAGCACAGCTTCCTACCAGGATGAAAGAATAAAAGAAGATGATAGTTTCTTAAGCGTGTTCTTCTCTAATGGTCACCCCAAAGACCTTGAAAAGTTTCAAGCCAGAAGTTTTGCGCTGAAGGGTCTTGTATAAAAGTCCTTGGGAGGAATTAATTGGACAGCATCATGTACAAGCAATGGAACATAGATATTATCTAGCATTCCCAAAACTAGATTAAATAACACCCATTCCCCTAACTAACAAACAAATTAAATAGGCTTTTTAAAGCTATGCCTTTATGCCTTTGCCTCCAGGGAAGAGGCAAAGAAAGCACCCATTGTCCTCATAATTGTTCTACAATGCAAAGTTGAAAGTTTCTCTTTAAATTAATATAAAGTAGAAGCATAGGATAATAAAGCGGGGGAAATTATTTTGTTTAGACTGTGATTGTCTAAAAGCGTATTTTAATTTTGGGGCTATATTCATGCCTTATTCCATGGCTAAGTTCAAAAGATATCTACTTGTTCACAGGTTAACTACTTCCTACACGATTTCTTTTTCTTTTTTTTTTTTTTTAATTTCCCTCATAGACTTTATTTATTATTTTTTAAATTTTTCATTTTTTTGGCTGCGCTGTGGGGCTTGTGGGATCTTAGTTTCCTGACCAGGGATTGAACCCAGGCCCTCAGCCGTGAAACTGTGTTGTCCTAAACACTGGGCTGCCAGAAAATTCCATCCTACACAGTTTCTATGGTATTTGTTTCTTATTGCATCAGTAGGGAGCTGGGCAGGGTCAGAAATCGAGCCGTCATAACTTTTGCGAAGATGACTTCAGGATTTCTGAACCTGTAAAACATCCTACTGGTTTCTTAGTGCCCATGGCTCCAAGCTACAATGTTGCCCCTAAACCTAAGCAGACAGGGTCCTGCCTTGGCCCCATACTACTAGTGGCCATCTGCTGGCTGCTCTTCCTGGGGACAGGAGACAGTGAGGAGATGGCTGCAGGGATGTGCCCACTCAGTGCCTAGGCTCCTCTTCTAGACCATGCTCTAGGGAACTGGGACCGCCAAATTTCTGCTTAAACCTGTGAGCTAGTTTTTAAGACCACAACATGTCCTCACGAGAGTGGGCTGTGACACTAAGTGTGTGTGTACCCATAGATCTAAGGGGTAGGCAGTGTGTGGCTGTTTATGGGGGGAGAGTGTGCATGGGAGGGTGAATGGAGCCTAGACATGCGGATGCACCCAGGCCCATAGGAGGGCAGTGGGAAAATTGAGGCTGACCACACAGTTAGGGGGGCCTCTATTTGTGCTCTTGCCCCAGGCCCCACAGGCCCTGCCATGCTGCAGCCAGCCATGGGCATGACCACACGAGGAGATGAGCTATCTGTGCCTTGGGTGACTAAAGAAGACACTGAAGACACAATTTGCCTTCTCACCAATTTTCTCTAGTTGTTTTCTTCAGCAACTGGAACACCCATTCAACACTTTACTGCTGAGAAACTATCAGAGGCAACAAGGGGTAACTCACTGTTTACTCTACCTTCGTTCTAGTCTCAGCAACTTGTTCCCTATTTCAGCATCTCCTATGGCTCCCCCTATTTGGATATTCCTTTTCTGGCGGAGTTTCCCTCCACGATCCAGCCATTGTACTTCACCTCACCCTCCTCAACAAGGTTTTTCTCATGGTATTACTCCCTATGATCTTCCACTTAGGCCCCACAAATGGCTTCTATTATCTTTGCTTTAGCCTAATCCACAGTTTGCATGATGAAATTTTCAGGTGGAAAGGGAGTGTGGCATCATCCTAATGTGTATATATGTTTGTGGGTAGCAGAAGGAGGAGAGAGGAGGAGAAAGCACAGTGTGTATTCTGGAGTGGATACCTTGAAACCACAGAGTCTTGAGGCTGTATATTCTTCTACTGTTTATGACATTTGTCGATTAACCATTTGAAGACTTATAAAAAGAAAAATGCATTCCTTGTGAAGAACACTAAGGAGAGCAAATTATTATTATTATTTTTAAACAAAAAATGAAGAATTAACATATAAACCTCTTAGCCAAGAGCTCAGATCCTGATCTAGGGACAGGAGGGATAGGTAGATAGAAGGTAGGTTTAAATCCCCCTAATTCAGGAAAAAAAAAGACAACTTGAGACCAAGAAAGTACATGCATTGTACTGGTGAAAACAATACATTGAACTGTCATGAGGTAGGAGGACTGAATTCTGGCTCTTAACATCCAATTCTGGCTCTTAACATCCACTACCTGTGTGACTTTGAGAAGTTTACTTTCACCTTCAGGTTACTCATTTGTAAACTTAGCATATCTTCCCTGATACCTTACAGGGTGGTTGTGAAGAGGAAGTGAGACAATGACCATGGAAATACTTTGTCTACTGGAATATGTTATGCATACATGTTTGCGCTCCAAGTTTTCTTGCACACTCAGAAATTTCTAAGACCCAGACCCAGTCAAGGCTAGTAAACATGGCAGTGCCTGTGCTTGTGTTTTTCCCACAAACTGCTGTCTCCAGGTCATAAAACTTGTTGGCAAAATGAAGATAATACGGGACAATATTCTGCTTCTGTCACAAATGTTTTATCTCATTTTTCATTTGTTTTGTTTTGTAAATATATTCTGGTGAGCCAACAAGATCATACCAAGGATCCCCCAAATAGCTCCTTGGTGTGGAAAGATAAGCTATCTGCCCCAAGGAGGCCGAATTCTATTAGGTATCAGTGGTTTAAGGGTTAGAACAGGAGCCTGGATATTATCCTGCTGTGATGGACCTTGGGCATCATATTATCTGGCCTATTGGAACCTAGTTTCCTTGGCTATAAAATTAATATGTTGAATAACATAACTTCTAAAATCTCTTTCAGCTCTAATTTCTGATTCTAAGTCTACCATAAACACATGCTCAGCTTTTCTTTTTCTTTTCTTTTTAAAATGATGAATAAGCAAAGGCAAAGCCAACCAGAAGCTAAATAATCAAAATCATTAACTGACTAATTAAATATTTTAGTTGTTCAACAATTGTTTCTTGAATATCATCTTTATGCCAGTTCTAGGTACTGGGGACACTGGGGAAAACAAGATACATAAGGTCCCCACTCTCATGGTGCTCACTGCTTAGTAGAAAAGAAAAAAAAGAAGCAGATAGTGAATAAGGAAAATGTTGAACAGAGACATGTGCTATAAAAGGGGAAATTTTAGGTTCACCAGGTTAACTATATCTCCTCCCTCCCCCAAACCCCAAGATTTCTGATGAAGTATCATCTTTTAAGTAGATTTAGAGCATTTGGTTTGCCTACATGGTGACAAGGAAGAGAAAATAAATTGAAAGGGGTTTAAAGAATTCTAAATCTTTGAAATTATTAACTCTTTCCATTTTGAGAGCAGGAAATCTAGAACCCAAATGAGCAACTCTTGGTCTTAGTTACAGCATCAGATAGATGAGGTTTGTCTGTGGGGAAAATACTCATACAGTTGTCAACTTACAGTGGGTCACAATAGAGGCATTAATTTGCATCTTGAGTGAGTCTATTGATAGGAAAAATATCCCACATGTGATGGAACTAATTTGAAAGCTTGCAAAGCCTTATTAGTACAGTGAAATTAGTCACTATATATTTGCAATTAAAAAAAAGAGAGAGAGAAAGCCATCATGTATAGTGCTAAAGCACAAAACAGAAAACTTGAAAATAGGTAAGAAATAGTTTTGAATTTAATTGAATGTCAGCACTAGAAGCAAATTGGTCAAACCAGAAGAACATATGACATTAAGTTAGAGAGAGAGAAGCCTTTGTGGGTGTTTCAAGGAGCTCAGCGGTTGAGGTGCTTATCCCTTATTATGCCATGTTTTGTGTCTAAATATATGGCTTTCCTTTCCCTTGATTTAGTGATGTCATGGATGCTACACTTATGCTTCACAGTCTTGACTATAGTCTTTTTATTTGACACATAAATGGAACAAAGTAAGAAGAAAAAAGAGTATGAAAAATTTCTGAAGTAATAGAGAAAGAGAGTTGAAGGAAGGGATGGGGAGAGATGAGGGTGTGTGGACACTTCAGAAAGAAGGCCTGACATACAACCAGTAGACAACTAAGTCTTGGAGATGTAACACACAGCACAGTGACTGCAGACCACAACACCATATTATAAACATCAAACTTAAGAAGGTACTAGATGTGAATTATTCCCACCACAAAACAGAAATGATAATTATTTCATGAGTGGAGGTGTTAGCTAATGCTATAAGGTCAATCATATTGCGATACAGAAATGTATCAAATCAACGTGTTGTACACTTTAAACTCACACAGTGTTTATATGTTAAATATATTCCCACTAAGAAAAAAGAAGACCTGTTTCAAATTCACCCAGCTGTGAGGGGTGAAAGGCAAGAAACAGGAGAGTGGGGAGAAGAGGTTGGGGAAATGAGAGTATTTATCTCATGGCCATGAAGGAAAAGTTAGAGACTGTAGCCAGGGTGGTGGAAAACAGAGCTGAGTATCGTAATGGTGCTGGTGACAGATTGCAACCTACGATTTCCATTTGGGAATCTTTGTAAATCAGATACTGGTGCGTTAAAGAGTGCTTATTTTTTGAACATTTGCCTTGGATGTACCAGTGGTTTTTTTTTAAATTTTTTAAAAATTAATTCATTAATTAATTAATTTTTGGCTGTGTTAGGTCTTCGTTGCTGCACGCAGGCTTTCTCTAGTTGCGGCGAGCAGGGGCTACTCTTCGTTGCGGTGCGTGAGCTTCTCACTGTGGTGGCTTCTCTTGTTGCAGAGCATGGGCTCTAGAAGCAAGGGTTTCAGTAGTTGTGGCACACAGGCTCAGTAGTTGTGGCTCGTGGGCTCTAGAGCGCAGGCTCAGTAGTTGTGGTACATGGGCTTTGTTGCTCCGCAGCATGTGGGATCTTCCTGGACCAGGGCTCAAACCCGTGTCCCCTACACTGGTAAGCGGATTCTTAACCACTGTGCCACCAGGGAAGTCCCTGTACCAGTGTTTTTAGCCACACTGCATTTTCTTTTAAGACAAGCTTAATGCTCTTCTTTGTCATTCAACACATCTACTGTCAGAAGTGGATGATTTGCTGACGTTTTAGCACCAATCAATCTATTTACTCACTAAATGCTGAATTAGAGATTTTATGCACAAAATATGGATTTCAAGAAATCTCCCTGCAGAGGTTAATGTGCTTGAAGGTCAATGAAGTAAGGTGTGTTTTGGAAGAACATAATATAAAGCATTTAAAAAATATAGATTTGAGAGATCTTTTGCAAGCCTTATTGTCTAAAATGCAATGCTTAGTTTCTGTGAGATTCATATACCCACAAAAGAAATCATTACTTGTACTTTGACTGAGTTGTTTCTGAAGCTACTGCAACACCCAATCTCTATTGAATACAATATGCCCGGGCAGCGGTGAAACTATAACTTGGCCTGGTGTGATTATGTTGTTTAAGTAGAAAGCAAGATTCAGGCAAGTTGTTTTGCAACAATGTGTCCTCCAAATAACAGAGTATTTACTGATTCACCAAGAAAACGCCAGTGTTCAAAAGGACTGTGGATGTCACAAGCAATTAGTGTGTCTATGAAGGATCTTTTGCAATTCCCAGAGAAGACAGGAAAACGTTATATAGAATGTGAAATGTAGGGGTCATTTCAAAAGTAATGGATACCGACACAGAGCTACAAACAATTTTAAGGTTTACACATCACTCAAAGAAATTGGATTAGAGCCAGAGAAAGAGATGTTTTATATTACAGTTTCAAAAAAAAAATCTTAAGGTCATTTGATACAAGACAGGATAATATCTACCTTCTTTTGAAATGTAATGTACATGAAGGCAAAGTGTTCTATGTCATTTCTGAGGTAAAATGTTACCATTTTGAGCATATTTCTTTCCAAAAGACTTCATACCAACAATAGCCTATACATAATAAAATAGTTTATAAGTGGCATGTAAATAAAGTACCTAAATCCTAGTGTCCAAAAGTCCTACCTTCTGCTGAAAGAATTGCTCATCGGGTATTTCATAGCCTTTGTCTAAATTGTCAAATAGGAGCAGACTGCCATTTGCTTTTCTTAGAAACACATTAACCAATTTAGTGCTTTGACTTAGACTTGAGATGATATTTGTGGGCACTGGTTGGGAGAATGGTTGATTCTTTGAGGCAGGACACTGGCAGCCATCATGAAAGTTACCTCTATCTCTGTGGGCCTTGTAGTGCTTTGCATGGTGGCCTCCAAAAAGATATGCTCACATCCTAATTCCTGAAATCTATGGATGTTACCTTATTTGGAAAAAGCATCATTGCAAATGTAAGTCAAGGATCTTGAGATAAAGAGATCATCTTGGATTATGTGGTGTGCCCTAAATCCTTATGATGTCCTTATGAAAGAAAGGCAGAGGGAGATTTGAGACAGAAGAAAGGACACAGAGGATAAGGCAATGTGAAGACACAGAAGAGATTGGAATGATACGGCCACAGCCACAGGAAGTCGGGAAATGCCAGTGGCCACCAGAAGCTGGAAGAGGTAAGGAAGGATTCTCCCCAGAGCCTCCTGAGGGAGTGTGGCTTGGTGGAAACCTTGATTTTGGACTTTCGGCCTGCAGGACTGTGAGAAAATAATTTTTATTGTTTTAAGCACCAGGTTTGTGGTATAACTTGTTATGTATAATGGACACAGGAAACTAATACAGAAACCTTTAACTCCTATGGTTCCTATGCACCAAAATAAAAAGAACAGTGTGCCATGTAGAACGTGGTCTAGTTTGCTCAACTTCCGTGTCTCATTCTGCACTCACATGAGGTCATAAACACACTGGGAGGTGACAGAAAAGATGGAGCAAATAGCTCTAAATTCCAAACGCATGAGGAAAGATAGGAACCATTTCTAACTGCATGCTTACCACGATATCTCTCCTTGTTCCTTTTTACTTGCCTCCTGTCCACCATTTTGGCCTTGAGAAGAGGAGGGCAGGTGAGACACAGGAAGAGGAAAGGATTAACAGGAAGCAAGAAATAAGCTGAAAATAGTAAAGACTCTTCTCTGACAAGAAAGCACAATTTTGGTAAATAGATGAAGAAACTGTGAAAAATAAATACACAAACACACAAACAAAGAAAACAGACACAAATCTAGGATAGGTATAAATTAACAATGAGAAAGTAATGTGACTTTTTTTTCCACAACCTTAACGTTTGATGAAGTAGGTAGATTATACAATCAAATTAGGAGACAAAATATTTCTATGTCTTGCCAAAGCTGCTGAATAAAGAAACACAACAGTGTGCATAACATCATTTAATTTTAAACAGTTTTTTTTTTTTTTTTTTGGTCTGGAACAGCCTGGAGTATATTGTTTTGGCCCTTATTGAAGACTTTGTTCTTGGTCCCTAGTTTCTGTTCTCTCTCTCGCTCTCTCTTTTGCCATACCTTTGAGGTGGGGTTCCTCAAGTTTCCCTTAAAGGGGATAAGTCTTCTTGATCTTATTTCTAGATCTCCTCAGTCAATTCAATTTAGGATGTTAGTTTAACAAATTAACTTGTCCCTTCCTTCACTAGTGTATTTTAGCTTTTGGCCCCTTGGACTTAAGTAGGTTACGTATTGATGTTTTATTAGGAAACTTTGACTTCATACAGGCTTCATAAAATAGCAGCCCTGTCCTCTAAAGTCTAAAGTAATGGAGGTTCCTCTCAGTGAAAAGAAATACATATCTAGACAACCCTGCATGCTCACTCAAGCTGGCTCATATTCAGGTGCCGTGAGGGGACTGGGAACATCTGAGAATGCATCTAGATATTTGCCCAGACTGCTGCTACTGGTGAGGAAACTCTTGTCTTCTTTGGGTTAAGAAGAAGAAGGCAGCGCTCTCGAAGTGAAGATAGATTCAATTTGCTTCAACGCAAACAGTTGTAGGAATAATTTGCTGAGTCGGCACATTGCAAATGGCTTTGTGGAATGCTGTCATGGGGACCACAGTTGCTCCAGAAGATGTCTACTCAAACTGCTCAACTGGCATGGCCTGAACCTGGATCTTCAGGTCTTCCTGATCTGTCCACCATTTTTCTTTCCTTCACTAGGTCCCTCTGCACACGTTCTACTTTGACTAAGCCTAGCCAATTAACAGTGAAGTCATGCTCCTGGGACTTTGTCAGAGACACCTGTCCCTTCATCCCTGCTTAACTGAGATCCTAGTCATTTCAAGGTCTTGCCTAATCCAAACCTCCCAAACATAGCTACATACTTCCTCCTCAGCAGTCAAGCATGTCCCACTGCTGGAACCTCTATCTTGGTCCTTCTCTCTTCTGCCCTGATTCACAACTGATGCTCTTTCTGACTCTTTCCTACTAAACTGTGACTTCCTGGGGACTTGGGTCTTACTCGTCTTTGTATAACTCACAGTAACTGACAGGGGACTTTTTCTCTTGTATCTGTTCAATAAATATTATTTCATAAATTAAAAAATTCATAAGGAGCTTCTAGAGAAAAATGTGATTTGGACAGTTATAAATAATTTTAATCTCTCGGAGTTGCTGGAGAGCCCTGAAGGAACAATTGCCTGGAATACCCAAAGATCAAGTAAATGTTTGAAAATTAAGAAAGCAATTCATTGTCCACAATTATATAGACAAAAATGTTGGAATTAGCTCAGAATTTGCCTTGTGCAATTTACTGTAGATGGGAAAACCAAAGATCATTGTTGCCAAACTCCTAATCGTTTAGAGTGTCTTGCTCGGGTTGTGGCGACAGTCTCCTAGCTGGTCTCCATCCTGCATGGTGTCTCCTCCAAACCACAGTCTTCACACAGGAATATTTAGAAAATAAAAAGGTGACCCTGCCTTGATCCTGCTGTCGAGATGATGTCCAGATGCTGTGGCCTGGCATGTAAGGCCTCTATGACCCTCCCTTGCTTGCCTTTCCAGTGATGTCTCTGTATATTGTTCACACGCTCCTTTCAGAGTCATTGCTTCTTCTCTGATTCCATGCTCTCTCAGGCCTCTGTTTCTTGGGGGATTTTTTTTTTTTTTTTTTTCCTGAATTTTCTCCTTCTTCTCATCTTCGGAGCAATTCCTTCTTATCCTTTCAACTCAGTTGAAGCAAATTTTTCAGACTGAGTGTGCTCCATGTGCAAATGCTATCATAGCACCTTCTAGGACAGCACTCTGTCCTACACTCTGTCCTAGTAATTGATGTCTTTTGCTTTTTTTCCCTATAGAGGGCCAGGATTGCGTCTTATAAGTCTGGAGCTTCGGGAATCCTTAGTGCAGAGGAGCTGTTTTAGGCAATGATACAGAGAAGTTTCCCCAGAAAGAACGTGTAGGCTAAAGGGCATCAGGCTGAGAAAGGAGACCCAGGGAAGACCAGCTTTCACAGGGTCAGCAGAAGAAAAGTACCCACTAAAGGAGACTAAAAAGGAAGAGGAGAGTCAGAAAAGAACCAGGTTTGGAATCCAAGGGGTGAAAAAGTTTCACATTGAAAAAAGGTTCAGCCGTGTGAACTATTGTAAAGAGATCAAGTTAAGTAAACACTGAAAGGTACTCATTGCATTTAGTGCTTAGGAGCTCATTGGTGGCCTTCACGGTAGACCACAAGGTCTTTTTCAAGGGATTAGAAGGCACACAAACACTCTCTCACACCCAGATACATAACACGTGATTTGGCTTGAGCCTTTGGGATGCCTAGGTTGGCATGTTTACTATACTTTTGTCATTAGGGACATAGTCCAGGCTCGAAGCACAAAGAGATATTTGGTAAAATTTGAAGAAGGAGGATATATTTCTGTGCTTTGGATGTGATTTTATTCCCAACTCCTGTTGTATAGTATACTCTTATATACTTCATCAGATTCTCCAGACCTCACCTGCTTTCCAGGCCCTCAGCTGCTAATGAGACTGATTGGTTCTGTGTGGGCCTGTCCAGTTTTGCCACCTGAGGCTGGCCAGCTGTACCCCTGGGGTCTCTGGCTCCTCAGCCGTATCCAGGCTTGGATGCAGCAGGTCACTGCATCACTGGATGGGCTTTTTCTGCAGCCATTGAGGGAGTTGGGTGACCTGACTTGGAATTTGGGGAAGGAACTCCCTGTGTGGTGAAGCTGGGAGACTGAAGATGGGAAGGAGCTGAACAGAAAAATTTCCTCTCCTTCCTCCTTGAAGGGACTGCTTTGAGTAGCTTCTCTGCACAGCCCATCTGGAGACATCCCAGGTGGCTGAGTAGCTGCACCTGCTGAGCCACCAGCTGTGTGTATTTGTTGCTTTGGTAAAGCGGTGGTCAGTGCAGTGACACGCTGTGGCTTCCCAAACCTGCCCTGTCACATTCCCCTTTCATTAACTCTCACTGCCTCTGGACTCCACTTTTCAAATAAAGCACCCCTGTCCAGGTTCTGTTGCCAGGCTGAGACATTTCTTTATCTCCCTCTGTCACTAAGGCTGCTGGTGATTGTGGCAATACCAACAGCAAAGCCCAGGCTTTTCTAATCAAGAACTGACCTGTCCTTTTCTTCCCAACCTCATGGCAATTGATAGAGCAAGGATGTCACGTGATTTGAATGATGTGAATAATTGGTCAGGATTCATTTTGACTGATATCCTGCCTATTTTGCAAAAGTTAGAAAATTGGATTGAATAAAGAAATTATTGTTTATTTGGGGCACGAGAATGCAAGATCCACGTGCCAGCTCACCACTACAGCACCAGGCTCTGACTTACTCTTCTTGGCTGCATATAGCAGGAGAATAGGACCATTCAAACACCAGGAAGAAGATGATTTTATCAAAAAACTCCACCAATCTACTGAGTCTTCCATCAGTTGGGCTCCATCTGCACAGATGTGAAATTGTATTCTGTTGAAACAAGAGTCCTTTGGGTTAAAAGTAATAAATATTATTTTACTTAATTGAGAGGTTTTTAGAATTGTTTCTTAGGCTTTTGGCCACCCACCCTCTCCTCCCAAGAGGAAAAGTGAACGCAGATATCCTGGAGGAGAAGGAATAAATTAAGTGCTGGAATCTGGAGTGGATCCCTTAGCAGCTGGACAAGAGTTGAGAGAGTGGGTGGGGATTCTGAAGAGGAATTGAGGGGAGAAAATAAAACCAGTAAGTGCCAAATTCTATTTCTAGGAGTTTGTTTATGAAAGTTAGGATACATAGGATGGTTGCTTGAGGGAGAAGCTTTCATCCTTTTGTATTTTACTTTTTCAATATTGGGTTGACTTTGTCTATTTACATACTGAAGGGAAGGAGCCATCCGTTGAATTAGTGTTGCCACAAAGAGAAAATGTTTCCCCTGTTATCCAGATGATTCTTGGGATCTCACGTGAGTTCTGAAATTTTATGGTCATTTTGCCCCTCTGGGCCTCAGTGTCCCTGATTTGTAAAATGAAGACACTGCACTAGGTGGTCTCCACGGTTGTTGGGACAGATGGAAGTCTCACGCGCATTCATTTTGCTGTGTAAGGCTGTGTTATGGGACCTGTATTGACTTGTTTTCAAGTCCCCCACTCTTTCTTCCATCTCTGAATCTCACAGCAGAAATATGTAGTATATCACTGACCACCCTTATTCTAATGGCAAGGTTACCTTTCTGAACACTGTATGGGAGGGAAACATTAGGGTGGGATAGTAACAAAAAATTAAAAGTAACAAAAGAATACTTTGAGAGATTGGTTGCACATATTTTAAAGTACTGATGTGCCCAAGGAAGATGATGGAAGTACAGATAAGTAGAGATTAGGCCAGCTGTAGACAGAGGGGGAATGGGAGAGAGAGAGAGAGGGAGAGAAAACTAATGACTTTACCATTGAAATAAACATCAGGAGCCCCAGGTTCTCTTCCTAGTTGGGCAAAGCTTTGTTAACTCTCAGCCCTACCAGCCCTCTCTAAAATTAAAACTATCACATCTCCCTTTTGTCTCTCTGCAACTTGGTGGGAAAGATATGCACAGTCAGTCTTGCAACTTTTTCTTGGTTCTTCTTGTTCATTGTCCCAAACAGTTTCTGTGACTGTTAGCTGATTGATGCTGCAATGCCTGGGGACACAAGTGAGATAGCCTCTTAAATAGGAGAAAAGCACCTATAATTTGGGTGAGTGGGGGTCATAGGCCTACTAACTTGATTCTACTTTCTGAGAACCTACAATCTATCAAGGACTGTGACCCAAGCTGGTGCACAGCAGTGAACAAGACCACTGGGGTCCACAGAGCCTCCATCCTGGATCAGGCTTTCTCATGGGGACATGATCATGTATTCTGTATAATGTTAAATAGTTATTTCTCATTTTTTCATAGATGATTTAGAAGAATGATGAAGATTTTATTCATTCAATGAACAAACTTTTGTTGAACACCTACTGTGTATCAATGAACTTTCAAGATGTTGGGGATAAAATACAGAGCAAGGCAGACTCTGTTCTGCCTCTTTGGAGTTCGTGCTTGAGGGTGGAAAACAGAGATTGAGCATATAATTATATGTGAAGTGGTAAGTGTTATGAAGAAATACAGAAGATTGAGAGGCCCACACAGGCATGTATAACTGGAAGGTCAGAGCAGTTGCTGAAGAGGTCATATTCAAGAAACTTAGAGCTCATTCTCAATTATTTGAGTTTGGAAAATGTAATGCATAGTAAAATTTTAATCTCTCATTTGACTTCCTACTCTTACCTAGTATGACTATGGGTCATCTATGTAATCAGTTGCTGCTTGTTAGGGTGCTACATCCTCATTTAAAAGTTAATATAAGCAAAACATTATTAGAAAGGTAACTTTGGTGCAAATAAATAAATAAAAGGTTCTAAAGACAAATACTATTTAAAAATTAACTGCTGTGTTCAGTTATCTGTGCCACTTTTTCTGAATATGGATAGTTGAGAACTGACTGTAAAATACTATTTCTAGCAGTCAATTGTTCTCTTCTATAGATCAATTTTAATTTTATTATTTGTGTTTCATTCTTAAAGAGAGTTAATGTTTCCCAATTTACTTTGTTGTGTATCAAATTAATCATATCCTATGACACTCTATGAAATCATTTCTGAAATTCTAGCTTGAGATACTAATGACTTACTTGCTGTGACCATTAGCAGGCTGATGCTGCTAGGGACAGATAGACAATCAGATAGCCTTTCAAATGGAGGAAAATACCTATGATTTGGGTAAATGGAAGTGGTTGGGCTACTAGCTTCATTAAGACCTGATGCTTTGGCCTTCCCATGAAAATCTGGAACAAGACAAAGATGCCTACTCTCACCACATCAATTCAACATAGTATTGGAAGTCCTAGCCACAGCAATCAGGCAAGAAAAAGAAATAAAAGATATCCAAATTGGAAGGGGAGAGGTAAAATTGTCGCTCTGTGCAGATCACTAAGGACTCCACACAAAAACTACTAGATCTAATAAATGAATTCAGCAACGTAGCAGGATACATGATCAACATTCAGAAATTGCTTGCATTTCTTTACAATAACAATGAAATATCAGAAAGAGAATGTAAAAAAAAAAAAAAAAAACCTTTTAAAAATGCACCAAAGAAAAAAAACCCTGGGGATAAACCTGACCAAGGAGGTGAAAGACTTATATGTTGAGAAACATTATAAAAGGAAATTAAGAGGATTCAAAGAAATGGAAAGATGTCCCATGCTCTTGGATTGGAAGAATTAATATTGTTAAAATGGCAGTACTACCTAAAGCAATCTACAGATTTAATGTGATCCCTATCAAATTACCAATGACATTATTCACAGAACTAGAATAAATAATCCAAAAATTTCTATGGAACCATAGAAGACCCAGAATTGCCAAAGCAATTCAAGGAACAAAAACAAAGCAGGAGGTATAACACTCCCAGTCTTCAGACAATACTATGAAGCTACAGTAATCAAAACAGTGTTGTATTGGTACAAAAACAGACATATGGATCAATGGAAGAGAATAGAGAGCCCAGAAATAAATCAGCAAAGGAGGGAAGAACATAAAATGGGAAAAAGACAGTCTCTTCAACAAGTGCTGCTGGGAAAGGTGGACAACTGCATGTAAATCAATGAAGTTAGAACACACCCTCACACCATGCACAAAAATAAACTCAAAATGGTTAAAGACTAAACATAAGACATGACACCATAAAACTCCTAGAAAAGAGCAAAGGCAAAACATTCTCTGGCATAAACCATGCCAATGGTTTCTTAGGTCAGTCTTCCAAGGCAATAGAAATAAAAACAAAAATAAACAAATGGAACCTAATCAAACTTACAAACTTTTTGACAGCAAAGGAAACCATTAAAGAAAAACAAAAAAAAAATGAAAAGACAAGCTACAGAATGGGAGAAAATATTTGCAAATGATGTGGCCGACAAGAGCTTAATCTCCAGAATATATAAACAGCTTATACAACTCAACAACAACAAAACAAATGACCCAACCAAAAAATGGGCAGAAGACCTTAATAGACATTTCTCCAAACAAGACATACAGATGGCCAGTATGCACATGAAAAGATGCTCAACGTCACTAATTATTAGAGAAATGCAAATCAAAACTACAGTGAGGTACCACCTCACACCAGTCAGAATGACCATCATCAAAATATCTACAAATGATAAAGTCTGGAGAGGGTGTGGAGAAAAGGGAACCCTCCTACACTGTTGGTGGGAATGTAAATTGGTACAGCCACTATGGATAACAGTATGGAAGTTCCTTAAAAAACTAAAAATAGTGGATGCACCTAGAGTCTGTCATACAGAGTGAAATAAGTCAGAAAGAGAAAAAAAAATACCCTATGCTAACACATATATATGGAATCTAAAAAACAAAAAAAGAAGTTTCTGAAGCACCTAGGGGCAGGACAGGAATAAAGATGCAGACGTAGAGAATGGACTTGAGGGGAGGGGGAAGGGTAAGCTGGGACAAAGTGAGAGAGTGGCATAGACATGTATACACTACCAAATGTAAAATAGATAGCTAGTGGGAAGCAGCCACATAGCACAGGGAGATCAGCTCAGTGCTTTATGAGCACCTAGAAGGGTGAGATAGGGAGGGTGGGAGGGAGATGCAAGAGGGAGGAGATATGGGGATATATGTATATGTATAGCTAATTCATTTTGTTATACAGCAGAAACTAACACACCATTGTAAAGCAATTATATTCCAATAAAGTTAAAAAAAAAAACAACTAAAAATAGAATTACCATATGATCCAGCAATCCCACTCCTGGGCATATATCTGGACATAATAATTCAAAAAGATACACGCACCCCTATGTTCATAGCAGCACTATTTACCATAGCCAAAACATGGAAAAAACCTAAATGTCCATCGACAGATGAATGGATAAAGATGTGGTACATATACACAATGGAATACTACTCAGCCATGTAAAAGAACAAAATAATGTCATTTGCAGCAACATGGATGCAACTAGAGATGATCGTACTAAGTGAAGTAAGTCAGAAAGAGAAAGAAAAATATCATATGATATCACTTATATGTGGAATCTAAAATATGGCACAAATGAACCTGTCTACAAAACAGAAACAGACTCACAGACATAAAGAACAGACTTGTGGTTACCAAGGGGGAGGGGGGACGGAGAGGGATGGACTGGGAATTTGGGGTTAGTAGAGGCAAACTATTAGATTTAGAATGAATAAACACCAAGGTCCTACTGTACAACATAGGGAACTATAACCAGTCTCCTGGGATAAACCATAATGGAAAAGAATATTAAAAAAAGAATGTATATATGTGTAAAACTAATTCACTTTGCTGTACAGCAGAGATTGGCACAACATTGTAAATCAACTATACTTTTTTTTTTTATAACTATATTTTTCTTCCCTCTCTTTGTTAGCCAAGTGCTATTTAAATTTATTTATTTATTTTTATTTATGGCTGTGTTGGGTCTTCGTTTCTGTGCGAGGGCTTTCTCTAGTTGTGGCAAGTGGGGGCCACTCTTCATCGCGGTGCGCGGGCCTCTCACTATCACGGCCTCTCTTGTTGTGGAGCACAGTCTCCAGATGCGCAGGCTCAGTAGTTGTGTCTCACGGGCCCAGTTGCTCTGCGGCATGTGGGATCTTCCCAGACCAGGGCTCGAACCCGTGTCCCCTGCATTGGCAGGCAGATTCTCAACCACTGCGCCACCAGATTCTCAACCACTGCGCCCTTGTTTTTTTTTTTTTTTTTAATAAATCTCTCTTGGAGTATAATTGCTTTACAATACTGTGTTAGTTTCTGTTGTACACCAAAGTGAATCAGTCATATGCATACATATACCCCCATATCCCCTTCCTCTTGAGCCTCCCTCCCATCCTCCCTATCCCACCCCTCTAGGTCATCACAAAGCACCAAGCTGATCTCCCTGTGCTATGCTGCTACTTCCCACTAGCTAGCTATTTTACATTCAGTAGTGTACATATGTTGATGCTACTCTTACATCGCCCCAGCTTCCCCTTCCCACCCTGTGTCCTCAAGTCCATTCTCTATGTCTACGTCTTTATTCCTGCCCTGCAACTAGGTTCACCGGTACCACTTTTTAAAAAAAAAATATTCCATATATATGCATTAGTGTACAGTATTTGCTTTTTTTTTAATGATTTTTAAAAATTTTTATTGCAGTATAGTTGATTTACAATGTTGTGTTAGTTTCAGGTGTACAGCAGAGTGAATCAGTTTTACATATACATATATCCACTCTTTTTTAGATTCTTTTCCCATATAGGTCATTACAGAGTATTGAGTAGAGTTCCCTGTGCTCTACTGAAGGTCCTTATTAGTTATCTATTTTATATAAGTAGTGTGTATATGTCAATCCCAGTCTCCCAATTTATCCCTCCCCCCTTTACCCCTTGGTAATCATAAGTTTGTTTTATTTTATTTTTTAACGTCTTTCTTGGAATATAATTGCTTTAAAATGTTGTGTTAGTTTCTGCTGTATAACAATGTGAATCAGTTATATGTTTGCATATATCCCCATATCCCCTCCCTCTTGTGTTTCCCGTCCACCCTCCCTATCCCACCCCTCTAGGTGGTCACAAAGCACCAAGCTGATCTCCCCATGCAATGCAGCTTCTTCCCACCAGTTATCTTACATTTGGTAGTGTATATATATGTCAATGCTACTCTCTCACTTTGTCCCAGCTTACCCTAGCCCCTCCCCCGTGTCCTCAAGTTCATTCTCTATGTCTGTGTCTTTATTCCTGTCCTGCCTCTAGGTTCTTCAGAACCTTTTTTTTTTTTTTTTTAAGATTCCATATATATGCGTTAGCATATGGTATTTGTTTTTCTCTTTCTGACATTTCACTCTGTATGACAGACTCTAGGTCCATCCACCTCACTACAAATAACTCAATTTCATTTCTTTTTATAGCTGAGTAATATTCCATTGTATATATATGCCATATCTTCTTTATCCATTCATCTGTTGATGGACATTTAGGTTGGTTCCATGTCCTGGCTATTGTAAATAGTGCTGCAATGAACACTGTGGTACGTGTCTCTTTTTGAATTGTTTTCTCAGGGTATATGCCCAGTAGTGGGATTGCTTGGTCATATGGTAGTTCTATTTTTAGTTTTTTAAGGAACCTCAAAACTGTTTTCCATGGTGGTTGTATCTATTTACATTTCCACCAACAGTGCAGGAAGGTTCCTTTTTCACCACACCCTTGCCAGTATTTATTGTTTCTAGCTTTTTTGATAATGGCCATTCTGACCGGTGTGAGGTGATACCTCATTGTAATTTTGATTTGCATTTCTCTAATAATTAGTGATGTTGAGCATCTTTTCATGTGCCTCTTTGCCATCTGTATGTCTCCCTTGTTGGAATGTCTCTTTAGGTCTTCTGCCCATTTTTTAATTGGATTGTTTGTTTTTTGATATTGAGCACCATGAGCTTTTTGTATATTTTGGAGATTAATCCTTTGTCCATCATTTCATCTGCAAATATTTTCTCCCATTCTGAGGGTTGTCTTTTGGTCTTGTTTATGTTTTCCTTTGCTGTGCAAAAGCATTTAAATTTAATTAAGTCCCATTTGTTTATTTTTGTTTTTATTTCAATTACTCTAGGAGGTGGGTCAAAAAAGATCTTGCTGTGGTCTATGTCAAAGAGTGTTCTTCCTATGTTTTCCTCTAAGAGTTTTATAGTGTCTGGTCTTACATTTAGGTCTTTAATCCATTTTGAGTTTATTTTTGTGTATGGTGTTAGGTAGTGTTCTAATTTCATTCTTTTACATGTAGCCGTCCAGTTTTCCCATCACCACTTATTGAAGAGACTGTCTTTTCTCCATTGTATGTTCTTGTTTCCTTTGTCGTAAATTAGGTGACCATATGTGCGTGGGTTTATCTCTGGACATTCTATCCTATACCATTGATCTATATTTCTGTTTTTGTGCCAGTACCGTAATGTCTTGATTACTGTAGCTTGTGGTATAGTTGGAATTTGGGGAGTCTGATTCCTCCAGCTCCGTTTTTCTTTCTCAAGTTTGCTTTGGCTATTTGGGGTCTTTTGTGTTTCCATACAAATTGTAAAATTTTTTGTTCTAGTTCTGTGAAGAGTACCATTGGTAGTTTGATAGGGATTGCATTGAATCTGTAGATTGCTTTGGGTAGTATAGTCATTTTCACAATGTTGATTCTTCCCATCTAAGATCATGGTATACCTCTCCATCTCTTTGTGTTGTCTTTGATTTCTTTTATGAGTGTCTTATAGTTTTCTGAGTACAGGACTTTTACCTCTTTAGGTAGGTTTATTCCTAGGTATTTTATTCTTTTTGTTGTGATGGTAAATGGGATGGTTTCCTTAAATTCTCTTGCTGATTTTTCAGTGTTGGTGTATAGGAATGCCAGAGATTTCTGTGCATTAATTTTGAATCCTGCAACCTTACCAAATTCATTGATTAGTTCTGTAGATTTCTGGTGGCATCTTTAGGATTCTCTATGTATAGTATCATATCATCTGCAAACTGTGACAGTTTTACTTCTTTTCCAATTTGTATTCCTTTTATTTCTTTTTCTTCTCTGATTGCCGTGGCTAGGACTTCCATAACCAAGTTGAATAAGTGGCGAGAGTGTACATCCTTGTCTTTTTCCTGATCTCAGTGGAAATGCTTTCAGTTTCTCACCATTGAGTATGACGTTTGCTGTGGGGTTGTCATATATGACCTTTATTATGTTGAGGTAGGTTCCCTCTATGCCCATTTTCTGCAGAGTTTTTATCATAAATGGGTGTTGAATTTTGTCAAAAGCTTTTTCTGCATCTACTGAGATGATCATATAGTTTTTATTCCTTAATTTGTTAATATGGTGTATCACATTGATTGATTTGCATATATTGAAGAATCCTTGCATCCCTGGGATAAATCCCGCTTGATCATGATCCTTTTAATGTGTTGTTGGATTCTTTTTGCTAGTATTTTGTTCAGGATTTTTGCATCTGTGTTCATCAGTGATATTGGTCTATAATTTTCTTTTTTTGTGATATCTTTTTCTGGTTTTGGTATCAGGGTGATGGTGGCTTTGTAGAATGAATTTGGGAGTGTTTCTGCCTCTGCAATTTTTTGGAAGAGTTTGAGAAGGATTGGTGTTAGCTCATCTCTAACTGTTTGATAGAATTTGCCTCCGAAGCTCCCTGGTCCTGGACTTTTGTTTGTTGGAAGATTTTTAATTACGGTTTCAATTTCATTACTTGTGATAGGTTTGTTTATATTTTCTAATTCTTCCTAGTTCAGTCTTGGAAAATTGGAACTTTCCAAGAATTTGTCCATTTCTTTGTGGCTGTCCATTTTATTGGCATATAGTTGTTTGTAGTAGGCTCTTATAATCCTTTGTATTTCTGAGGTGTCAGTTGTGGTTTTTCCTTTTTCATTTCTTATTTTATTGATTTGCGTCCTCTCTTTTTCGTGATGAGTTTGGCTAGTGGTTTATCAATTTTTTTAATCTACTCAGAGAACCAACTTTTTGTTTTATTGATGCTTGCTATTGTTTCCTTCATTTCTTTTTCATTTATTTCTGATCTGATCTTTATGATTTCTTTCCTTCTGCTAATTTTGGGGTTTTTTTGTTCTTCTTTCTCTAATTTCTTTAGGTGTAGCCTTAGATTGTTTATTTGAGATTTTTCTTGTTTCTTGAGGTGAGATTGAATTGCTATAAACTTCCCTTTTAGAACTGCTTTTGCTGCATCCCATAGGTTTTGTGTCATCATGTTTTCATTGTCATTTGAGTCTGTGTATTTTTTTATTTCTTCTTTGATTTCTTCAGTGATCTCTTGGTTATTTAGTAGTGCAGTGTTTAGCCTCCATGTATTTGTGTTTTTTATAGGATTTTTTTCCTGTAATTGATTTCCAATCTTATAGCGATGTGTTCAGAAAAGATGCTTGATATGATTTCAATTTTTTAAATTTTCCAAGGCTTGATTTGTGACCCAAGATGTGATCTATCCTGGAAAATGTTCTGTGTGCACTTGAGTAGAAAGTGTATTCTGCCGCTTTCACGTGGAATGTTCTATAAATATCAATTAAATCTATCTGATGTATTGTGTCATTTAAAACTCGTGTTTCCTTGTTTATTTTCTGTTTGGTTGTAAGTGCGGTGTTAAAGTCCCCTACTATTATTGTGTTACTGTCGATTTCTGCTTTCATGGTTGTTAGCTTTTATCTTATGTATTTTTTTTTTTTTTGCAGCTGTCTCCCACTAGCTGTCCATTTTATTTGTTTATTTATTTATTTATTTACTTTTACATCTTTATTAGAGTATAATTGCTTTACAATGGTGTGTTAGTTTCTGCTCTATAACAAAGTGAATCAGTTTTACATATACATATGTCCCCATATCTCTTTCCTCTTGCATCTCCCTCCCTCCCACCCTCCCTATCCCACCTCTCTAGGAAGTCACAAAGCACTGAGCTGATCTCCCTGTGCTATGCAACTGCTTCCCACTAGCTATCTATTTTACATTTGGTAGTGTATATATGTCCATGCCACTCTCTCACTTTGTCCCAGCTTACCCTTCCCCCTCCCCATATCCACAAGTCCATTCTCTAGTTGGTCTGCATCTATATTCCCATCTTGCCCCAGGTTTTTCACGACCAATTTTTTTTTTTTTTTAGATTCCATATATATGTGATAGCATACGGTATTTCTTTTTCTCTTTCTGACCTACCTCACTCTGTAAGACAGACTGTAGGTCAATACACCTCACTAAAAATAACTCAATTTCGTTTATTTTTATAGCTGAGTAATATTCCATTATATATATGTGCCATATCTTCTTTATCCATTCATCTGTTGATGGACACTTAGGTTACTTCCATATGCTGGCTATTGTAAATGCAGCTGCAATGAACATTTTGGTACATGACTCTTTTTGAATTATGGTTTTCTCAGGGTATATGTCCAGTAGTGGAATTGCTGGGTCATATGGTAGTTCTATTTTTAGTTTTTTAAGGAACCTCCACATTGTTCTCCATAGTGGCTGTATCAATTTACATTCCCACCAACAGTGCAAGAGGGTTCCCTTTTATCCACACCCTCTCCAGCATTTGTTGTTTGTAGATTTCTTGATGATGGCCGTTCTGACCGGTGTGAGATGATACCTCATTGTAGTTTTGATTTGCATTTCTCTAATGAGTAATGATGTTGAGCATTCTTTCATGTGTTTGTTGGCAATCTGTATATCTTCTTTGGAGAAATGTCTGTTTAGATCTTCTGCCCATTTTTGGAATGGGTTGTTTGTTTTTTTGTTATTGAGCTGCATGAGCTGCTTGTAAATTTTGGAGATTAATCCTTTGTCAGTTGCTTCGTTTGCAAATATTTTCTCTCATTCTGAGTGTTGTCTTTTTGTCTTCTTTATGGTTTCCCTTGCTGTGCAAAAGCTTTTAAGTTTCAATAGGTCCCATTTGCTTATTTTTGTTTTTATTTCCATTTCTCTAGGAGGTGGGTCAAAAAGGATCTTGCTATGATTTATGTCATAGAGTGTTCTCCCTATGTTTTCCTTTAAGAGTTTGATAGTGTCTGGCCTTACAAGTAGGTCTTAATCATAAAGATCAGATGAGAAATAAATGAAAAAGAAATGAAGGAACCGATAGCAAAGATCAATAAAACTAAAAGCTGATTCTTTGAGAAGATAAACAAAATTGATAAAACATTAGCCAGAATCATCAAGAAAAAGAGGGAGAAGGCTTAAATCATTAGAATTAGAAATGAAAAATGAGAAGTAGAAACTGACACTGCAGAAATACAAAGGATCATGAGAGATTGCTACAAGTAACTATATGCCAATAAAATGGACAACCTGGAGGAAATGGACACATTCTTAGAAAAGCACAACCTTCTGAGACTGAATGAGGAAGAAATAGAAAATATAAACAGACCAATCACAAGCACTGAAATTGAAACAGTGATTAAAAATCTTCCAACAAACAAAGGCCCAGGACCAAATGGCTTCACAGGCGAATTCTATCAAATATTTAGGGAGGAGCTAACACCTATCCTTCTCAAACTCTTCCAAAATATAGCAGAGGGAGGAATACTCCCAAACTCATTCTACGAGGCCACCATCACCCTGATACCAAAACCAGACAAAGATGTCACAAAGAAAGAAAACTACAGGCTAATATCACTGATGAACATAGATGCAAAAATCCTCAACAAAATACTAGCAAACAGAATCCAACAGCACATTGAAAGGATCATATACCATGATCAAGTGGGGTTTATCACAAGAATGCAAGGATTCTTCAATATATGCAAATCAATCAATGTGATACACCATATTAACAAATTGAACAAGAAAAATGATATGAACATCTCAATAGATATAGAGAAAGCTTTCAACAAAATTCAACACCCATTTATGATAAAAACCCTCCAGAAAGTAGGCACAGAGGGAACTTACCTCACATAATAAAAGCCCTATATGACAAACCCACAGCCAACATCGTCCTCAAAGGTGAAAAAGTGAAACCATTTCCACTAAGATCAGGAACAAGACAAGGTTGCCCACTCTCACCACTAGTATTAAACATAGTTTTGGAAGTCTTAGCTACAGCAATCAGAGAAGAAAAAGAAATAAAAGGAATCCAAATTGGGAAAGAAGAAGTAAAGCTCTCACTGTTTGCAGATGACATGATACTATACATAGAGAATCCTAAAGATGCTACCAGAAAACTACTGGAGCTAATCAGTGAATTTGGTAAAGTAGCAGGATACAAAATTAATGCACAGAAATCTCTTGCATTCCTATATGCTAATGATGCAATATCTGAAAGTGAAATTAGGAAAACACTCCCATTTACAATTGCAACAAAAAGAATAAAATATCTAGGAATAAACCTACCTAAGGAGACAAAAGGCCTGTATGCAGAAAATTATAAGACACTGATGAAAGAAATTAAAGATGATACAAACAGATGGAGAGATATACCATGTTCTTGGATTGGAAGAATCAACATTGTGAAAATGACTATACTACCCAATGCAATCTACAGGTTCAATGCAATCCCTTTCAAACTACCACTGGCATTTTGCACAGAACTAGAACAAAAAATTTCACAGTTTGTATTGAAATACAAAAGACCCCGAATAGCCAAAGCAATCTTGAGAAAGAAAAACGGAGCTGGAGGAATCAGGCTCCCTGACTTCAGACTATACTACAAAGCCACAGTAATCAAGACAGTATGGTACTGGCACAAAAACAGAAATATGGATCAATGGAACAGGATAGAAAGCCCAGAGTTAAACCCACGCACATATGATCTCCTTATCTTTGATAAAGGAGGCAAGAATATACAGTGGAGAAAAGACAGCCTCTTCAATAAGTGGTGCTGTGAAAACTGGACAGCTACATGTAAAAGAATGAAATTAGAATACTCCCTAACACCATACACAAAAATAAACTCAAAATGATACTTTTTGAGTTCCTCTTTGATTTCTTCAGTGATCTCTTGGTTATTAAGTAGTGTATTGTTTACCCTCCATGTGTTTGTACTTTTTACAGATTTTTTTCCCTGTAATTGATATCTAGTCTCATAGCGTTGTGGTCAGAAAAGATACTTGATACGATTTCAATTTTCTTAAATTTACCAAGGCTGGATTTGTGTCTGAAGATATGATCTATCCTGGAGAATGTTCCACGAGCACTTGAGAAGAATGTGTATCCTCTTGTTTTTGGATGGAATGTCCTATAAATATCAATCAAGTCCATCTTGTTTAATGTATCATTTAAAGCTTGTGTTTCCTTATTTATTTTCATTTTGGATGATCTGTCCTTTGGTGAAAGTGGGGTGTTAAAGTCCCCTACTATGATTGTGTTACTGTCGATTT
The DNA here is from genome assembly GCF_028021215.1 of Eschrichtius robustus. Lineage (NCBI taxonomy): Eukaryota > Metazoa > Chordata > Mammalia > Artiodactyla > Eschrichtiidae > Eschrichtius > Eschrichtius robustus. The sequence goes on along the minus strand of NC_090840.1, from coordinate 43,865,743 downwards.
CCCTTTTTATGGCTGTTAGTATTTGCCTTATGTATTGAGGTGCTCCTATGTTGGGTACATAAATATTTACAATTGTTATATCTTCTTCTTGGATTGATCCCTTGATCTTTATGTAGTGTCCTTCTTTGTCTCTTGTAATAGTCTTTGATTTAAAGTCTATTTTGTCTGATATGAGAATTGCTACTCCAGCTTTCTTTTGATTTCCATTTGCATGGAATATCTTTTTCCATCCCTCACTTTCAGTCGGTATGTGTCCCTAGGTCTGAAGTGGTTCTCTTGTAGACAGCATATATACGGGTATTGCTTTTGTATCCATTCAGCCAGTCTATGTCTTTTGTTTGGAGCATTTAATCCATTTACATTTAAGGTAATTATTGATATGTATGTTCCTATTACCATTTTCTTAATTGTTTGGGGTTTGTTATTGTAGGTCTTTTCCTTCTCTTGTGTTTCCTGCCTAGAGAAGTTCCTTTAGCATTTGTTGTAAAGCTGGTTTGGTGGTGCTGAATTCTCTTAGCTTTTGCTTGTCTGTAAAGCTTTTAATTTCTCCGTCAAATCTGAATAATATCCTTGCTGGGTAGAGTAATCATGGTTGTAGGTTCTTCTCCTTCATCACTTTAAATACGTCCTGCCACTCCCTTCTGGCTTGCAGAGTTTCTGCTGAAAGATCAGTTGTTAACCTCATGGGGATTCCCTTGTATGTTATTTGTTGTTTTTCCCTTGTTGCTTTTAATATTTTTTCTTTGTATTTAATTTTTGATAGTTTGATTAATATGTGTCTTGGCGTGTTTCTCCTTGGATTTATACTGTTTGGGACTCTCTGTGCTTCCTGGACTTGATTAACTATTTCCTTTCCCATATTAGGGAAGTTTTCAGCTATAATCTCTTCAAATATTTTCCCAGTCCCTTTCTTTTTCTCTTCTTCTTCTGGGACCCCTATAATTTGAATTTTGGTGCATTTAATATTGTCCCATAGGTCTCTGAAACTGTCCTCAATTATTTTCATTCTTTTTTCTTTATTCTGCTGTGCAGTAATTATTTCCACTATTTATCTTCCAGGTCACTTATTCGTTCTTCTGCCTCAATTTTTCTGCTACTGATTCCTTCTAGAGAATTTTTAACTTTATTTATTGTGTTCTTCATCACTGTTTGTTTGCTCTTTAGTTCTTCTAGGTCCTTTTTAAACATTTCTTGTATTTTCTCCATTCTATTTCTAAGATTTTGAATCATCTTTACTATCATTATTCTGAATTCTTCTTCAGGTAGAGTGCCTATTTCCTCTTTATTTGTTATGTCTGGTGGGTTTTTGCCTTGCTCCTTCATCTGCTGTGTGTTTCTCTGTCACCTCATTTTGCTTAACTTACTGTGTTTGGGGTCTCCTTTTCACCGGCTTCAGGTTCATAGTTCCTGTTGTTTTTGGTGTCTGTCCCCAGTGCCTAAGTTTGGTTCAGTGGGTTGTGTAGGCTTCCTGGTAGATGGGACTAGTGCCTGTGTTCTGGTGGATGAAGCTGGATCTTGTCTTTCTGGTGGGCAGGTCCGCGCCTTGTGGTGTGTTTTGGGGTGTCTGTGGCCTTATTATGATTTTTGGCAGCCTCTCTGCTCATGGATGGGGTTGTGTTCCTGTGTTGCTAGACGTTTGGCATAGGGTGTCCAGCACTGTAGCTTGCTGGTCGTTGAGTGGAGTTGGGTCTTGGCGTTGAGATGGAGATCTCTGGGAGATTTTTGCCATTTATTATGTGGAGCTGGGAGGTCTCTTGTGGACCAGTGTCCTGAACTCGGCTCTCCCACCTCAGAGGCACAGCCTTGATGCCTGGCTGGAGCACCAAGTGCTTGTCATCCACACAGCTCAGAATAAAAGGGAAAAATAAGGAAAGAAAGAAAGAAGAAGATAAAATAAAATAAAGTAAAATAAAAGAAAATAGTTATTAAAATAAAAAATAATTATTAAAAAAAAGTTTTTATGTAATAAAGAAAAAAAAAAAAGAAAGAAGAGAGCAACCAAACCAAAAAGCAAATCCACCAATGATAACAAGTGCTAAAAACTATACTGAAAAAAAAAAAGCAAAACACCAGACAGAGAGAACCCTAGGACAAATGGTAAAAGCAAAGCTATACAGACAAAATCACAAATAGAAGCATACACATACACACTCACTAAAAGAGAAAAAGGGAAAAAATATATATATATCGTTGTTCCCAGCGTCCACCTCCTCAATTTGGGATGATTCATTGTCTATTCAGGTATTCCACAGATGCAGGGTACATCAAGTTGTTTGTGGAGATATAATCTGCTGCTCCTGAGGCTGCTGGGAGAAATTTCCCTTTCTCTTCTTTTTTCACACAGCTCCTGGGGTTCAGCTTTGGATTTGGACCTGCCTCTGTGTGTAGTTAGCCTGAGGGCGTCTGCTCTTCACAGGCAGGATGGGGTTAAAGAAGCAGCTGATTCGGGGGCTCTGGCTCACTTAGGCCAGGGGGAGGGAGGGTGAGCCTGCGGCGGCAGAGGCTGGCGTGACATTGCAGCAGCCTGAGGTGCGCCGTGTGTTCTCCCGGGGAAGTTGTCCCTGGATCACGGGACCCTGGCAGTGGTGGGCTGCACAGGTTCCCAGGGGGGGCGGTGTGGATAGTGACCTGTGCTTGCACACAGGCTTCTTGGTGGCTGCAGCAGCAGCCTTAGCATCTCATGCCCGTCTCTGGGGTCCACGCTGATAGCCACAGCTCACACCCGTCTCTGGAGCTCCTTTAAGTGGCACGCTGAATCCCCTCTCCTCATGCACCACAATACAAAGAGGCAAGAAAAAGTCTCTTGCCTCTTCAGCAGCTCCAGACTTTCTCCTGGACTCCCTCCTGGCTAGCTGTGGTGCACTAGCCCCTTCAGGCTGTGTTCACGCCGCCAACCCCAGTCCTCTCCCTGGGATCTGACCTGCGAAGCCCGAGCCTCAGCTTCCAGCCCCCGCCCGCCCCGGCGGGTGAGCAGACAAGCCTCTCGGACTGGTGAGTGCTGGTCGGCACCACTCTTCTGTGCGGGAATCTCTCCGCTTTGCCCTCCGCACCCCTGTTGCTGCGCTCTCCTCCGTGGCTCCAGAGCTTCCCCCCTCCACCACCTGCAATCTCCTTCCGTGAAGGGGCTTCTAGTGTGTCGAAACCTTTCCTCCTTCACAGCTCCCTCCCACTGGTGCAGGTTCCATCCCTATTCTTTTGTCTCTGTTTTTTCTTTTGCCCTACCCAGGTACGTGGGGAGTTTCTTGCCTTTTGGGAGGTCTGAGGTCTTCTGCCAGCATTTAGTAGGTGTTCTGTAGGAGTTGTTCCACGTGTAGATGTATTTCTTTTGTATTTGTGGGGAGTAAGGTGATTTCTATGTCTTACTCTTCTGCCATCTTGAAGCTCCTCTACCTTATCTATTGAGGTGCTCCTGTGTTGGGTGCATAAACATTTATAATTGTTATATCTTCTTCTTGGATTGATCCCTTGATCATTATGCAGTGTCCCTCCTTATCTCTTGTAACAGTCTTTATTTTAAAGTCTATTTTATCTGATATGAGAATTGCTACTCCAGCTTTCTTTTGATTTCCATTTGCATGGAATATATTTTTCCATCCCCTCACTTTCAGTCTGTATGTGTCCCTAGGTCTGAAGTGAGTCTCTTGTAGACAGCATATATACGGGTTTTGTTTCTGTATCCATTCAGCCAGTCTATGTCTTTTTGTTGGAGCATTTAATCCATTTACATTTGAGGTTATTATCAATAGGTATGTTCTTATTACCATTTTCTTAATTGTTTTGGGTTTGTTTTTGTGGGTCTTTTTCTCCTCTTGTGTTTCCCGGCTAGAGAAGTATCTTTAGTATTTGCTGTAAATCTGATTTGGTGGTGCTGAATTCTGTTAGCTTTTGCTTGTCTGAAAAGCTATTGATTTCTCGGTCGAATCTGAATGAGATCCTTGCTGGGTAGAGTAATCTTGGCTGTAGGTTTTCCTCTTTCATCACTTTAAGTGTATCCTGCCACTTCCTTCTGGCCTGCAGAGTTTCTGCTGAAAAATCAGCTGAAAACCTTATGCGGATTCCTTTGTATATTATTTTTTGTTTTTCTCTTGCTGCTTTTAATATTTTTTCTTTGAGTTTAATTTTTCTTAGTTTGATTAATATGTGTCTTGGTGTGCTTTTCCTAGGGTTTATCCTGTATGGGACCCTCTGTGCTTCCTGGACCTAGGTGACTATTTCCTTACCCATGTTAGGGGAGCTTTCAACTATAATCTCATCAAATATTTTCTCAGACCCTTTCTTTTTCTCTTCTTCTTCTGGGACCCATGTAATTTGAATGTTGGTGCATTTAGTGTTGTCCCAGAGGTCTCTGAGATTGTCTTCAATTCTTTTCATTCTTTTTTCTTTATTCTGCTCCTTGGCAGTTATTTCCAAAATTTTGTCTTCCAGCTCACTTATTCATTCTTCTGCCTCAGTTATTCTGTTATTGATTACTTCTAGTGTATTTTTCATTTCAGTTATTGTGTTGTTCATCTGTTTGTTTGTTCTTTAGTTCTTCTAGGTCTTTGTTAAACATTTCTTGTGTTTTCTCAATCTGCATCTCCATTCTATTTCCGTGATTCTGGATCATCTTTCCTATCATTGCTCTGAATTCTATTTCAGGTAGATTGCCTATTTCCTCTTCATTTATTTGGTCTTGTAGGTTTTTACCTTGCTCCTTCATCTGTGATATATTTTTTGCCATCTCATTTTCTTTTTTTTTAATCAGTGGAGCTGTGTTCCTGTCTTACTGGTTGTTTGGCCTGAGGCTTCCAAGACTGGAGTTTCTAGGCTGTTGGGTAGAGCTGGGTCTTGGTGCTGAGATGAGGAACTCCGTGAGACCTCACTCTGATGAATATTCCCTGGGTTCTGAGTTTCTCTGTTAGTCCAGTGGTTTGGACTTGGAGCTCCCACTGCAGGAGCTTCAGCCCGACCCCCAGCTTGTGAACCAAGATCCCACAAGCCGCGCGGGTCAGCACAAAAAAAAAAAAAAAAAAAAAAAAAGAGAGAACAATAACAAAGTAAAAAATAAAATTAGACTAGGAAACTAACAGATATATTAGAAAGAATATAAAAAAAAGGGAGGGAAAGGCCTTGGCTGTGGAGGGCTGGGCCTAAGCAAGAGCGAGCTTTGGGCGGTGGGTGAGGCCTATGCTTAAGACCCACAAGGCTGAAAAAGGTCCTGGTGCCTGTGGGGGGTGGGGCTTAGGCTCAATGGAACAGAAGGTACCCAGGTGTGCCCCCCCATTCCTGGTCTCAGAGGACAGAGGACTTCACCTTGGAGCCCAGCAGGCTTCCTGGGCTTGAGTGGCCACAGCAAATGCCCTCCTCTCCTCTCCTGCTACTTTGGTCCTGAAGGGCTCCTCCCATGTCTCTCCTGTTCTCCCCTTGGCCTCCTTCCTATGCCTCGAGGACCAATGCAGCCAGGGAGATGGGGGGCCTTGGAGGGCAGGGGACTGGCCTGGGAGCTCAGCAGGCTCCCTGTGCCCAAGTGGGCAGGGCAAATGCTCTCCACTCCTCTTCTGCTCCTCCTGGAGGGTGCCTCCACCTGCCTCTCCTGATCTCCCCGGTCTCCCTCTTATGCCCTCAGGATGCACATGACCTGGATGGGGCTTTGGAAGGGAGGTACCAGCCTGGGAGCTCAGCAGGCTCCCTGGCCCGAGTGGGCAGGACAATTGCCCTCGGCTCCCACTCTGGGAGGGCCCCTCCCACCTGCTTCTCCTGAACTCCCAGCCTCAGGGACGCTGATCCTGTCTGGCCTCCACTTCTCCTCCCCACCTCAGTCCCCCTACGTCCTACCAATTTGCTTGGGGGTTCCTCCCTGCTCCTTGGGCATCAGGGTCCACCAGCAGCCGGCAGATGCCCTAGCCGTGGGGACATGCTAACTCTGAGTCTTCCCAAACCACCGTCTTGACTCTGCCCCCTGACGGAGACCTGATGCTTTGGGTTAGCATTACCCTTCAGGCAGCAGCTAATCTCACTGTGGACACCAGAGAGAGGCCAAGGCCTTGGAAGGCCAGTAGTCAGGAACTGAGCGTTAGGAAATCAGACCACTTGGGTTACATGGATTTTATGTCAAAACACAGGTTCAAAAACCATGTATGTCACAGTTCACTGAAAAGATTCAAAATGCAGTCAGAACAGAGGTAACCTCAGGGAGCCACAGAGTTCTTAGAAGATGTAAGTTTCTATAGCCTAGAAAACTATATCCTGAATTTCAAAGCTAATTTCTACCTTCTCCAGATCTAAACCATACGTGTCCTGAAACTATGTCAAAAGGGTTTTCTGGAGAATGGTTTAGTCTGTGTCCCATCTCTCAGGTCCTCTTTAAAATAGAATCAGCTGGGTACTGACCAATGTTTGTTTCTGGAGGAGAAACAAACCAGATCTAAAGCCGAAGTCTAAGATTATCTTGGGATTCCAAAAGTTCTCTGATTTGGGAATAATTTTAAATTTTTTTGTGAACCTGATAAAAGCTGTGGACTCTCTCTCCAGAAAAAGACACATGCACATGTGTACATAAAATATTGCTTGTTCTTTTTAAGGGACCATGGACCTCAGGTTTAGAACTCTTGGGTAAGAGGAAGAATGCAGCCCAATCACTCTTATTTGGCTGGAATATTCTCCCATTGAACCTTCTTTGGTGTTGACATAAGGGGTCTAGAGTCATCTCTGGAGAGTTCATGTTTCATTCTATTCACTTTCATTCTATTCACTATTTCTCATTTCTAAGCACTTTTAGGTGGTAGAAGTTCCTACAGTCCCATTCAGTCCCAAACACAGTATCAAGTAAATTCATAATATATCAATTCTAGATTATAATAATAAAAAAACTCTGAAGTTTATTTAACATTAACATCTTTCCTCCCAAAATGTGGAACTGGAGCCCGGGTCTCTTTCAGACTGGAAGCCCAAAGCTTATGGCAGGCAATAGTTTTTTTTTTTTTTTTTTTTTTTTAATTTTATAAATTAATATGCCTATACTTTTTTTTTTTAATTTTATTTATTTATTTATTTATTTATTTATTTATTTATTTATTTATGGCTGTGTTGGGTCTTCGTTTCTGTGCAAGGGCATTCTCTAGTTGTGGCAAGTGGGGGCCACTCTTATCGCGGTGCGCGGGCCTCTCACTATCGTGGCCTCTCTTGTTGCGGAGCACAGGCTCCAGACGCGCAGGCTCAGTAATTGTGGCTCACGGGCCTAGTTGCTCCGCGGCATGTGGGATCTTCCCAGACCAGGGCTCGAACCCGTGTCCCCTGCATTGGCAGGCAGATTCTCAACCACTGCGCCACCAGGGAAGCCCCAGGCAATAGTTTTGACTGGCTCCTTTTTTCTTTCCTCTACACACTCATTTATTCTCCCTGATCCTGCCAGCTGTGGTTTCTGAGTCCTTGAGGGTTGGAACCAGGTGAACAAGAAGAGGAAAGGCAGCAGGAAAGATCCATTGACAGGTACTGTTGGGATCTAGCTTCAAGTTGATGATACTATTGCTTTTCCACTTCTTATAAGATTTAGTAGACTTCATAAAAGTAAATTGAGGTAATTTCTGGACAGCAGATGCTGCTGGTAAAGGTTTGGTGAATTATTACCACTGTGGTTGAGGATCAATGAACCTCATGAAGAAAAGGAATCCTTATTGATGTCTCTGGCTTGCTTTGGTACCATTGAGCCTTAGTAATTCCGAACATATATTAATAGTACAATATTCCTTTGAAAGAATAGGCATATTCAGATTTGACTTTCCCCATCATTAGCTCTGGAGACCCCGATCTTGGGTGGCCTTGGCATGCAGTAGCTTGAAGAAGGGTTTTTGTTCCCGGCCATAGACTGAGGTCAGGCTGCGGCAGTGAGAGTGCCCAATCCTATCCACTACACAACCAGGGACCAGTGGCCAATGACAAGGCCCTGGCCCTTTGGCTTTGCAGGAAAGAATTCCTACGAAGACAGAAAGTAATGAAACAAGTAAAGAGTACAGTACATGTGGATAGACACACGGGCGGGCTCAGAGAGAGAATCATGCCCTCGTGGTAGTTTGAATCACTTTTATGGGCCATTTCTTCTGGGTTTCCTTTGACCAGTTATCTTGCTTTGCCTGGTTCTGAGTCTGTATTTGGTATATCTTAGGGTCCTCCCAAGTTTGTGTGCACACCTCTTAGCCAAGATGGATTCCAGCGAAGAGGTCTATGGATAGTTGACGTCACTTACTATGAGGTGGTGTCCCCTCTGTTTTTGACCTCCAAGGAGCCTTTCAGCACATGTGTAGTCAGGAGGTCTTCTTGATTTGAGAATGAGAAATATGTGGTCTTTTATCTCTTATATGGGCAGGGCCCAGCCTCCTCCATCATCTTGCTTTTATGGAGTTTCTGCTATTATGGAGTTTCTGTCCACAGGGGGATGAACTTCAGCTATTCGGCCTGGGGCCCATCTATCTCCTGCCTCAACCCCAGTCAACTTTAGCCAGAAATTCTCTATACCTATCTTAGCCTGATATATTCTCCCTCTCTCTCTCTCTCTCTCTCTCTCTCTCTCTCTCTCTCTCTCTCTATATATATATATATATATATACACACATCCCTCGATGCTCTGCCTACTTAATGGAGTTGAGCAAACACAGGGAAGCAACACTTGTCACTTTTAGCCTTTCTAGATGGATTGGGAAGAAAGTGTAATAAGTAGAAGGACTGTAGGCTTTGGAGACAAAAGAAACCACCTCCCAAACTACCTTTTCCCTTTATCAGTTGTGGAACTTTGATGAGTCATTTTTTATCTCAGTGGTTAGTTTTCTAATTAGAAAAAATGAACACAATAATAACCACTTCATGACCATATTGGATAATCAGGGCTAATGTCTATAAGGTGTTTGACACTTTGTAGGCACTCAGTGAATGATAGCTCTGAAGGTTATTTTGAAAACATACCTCAAGTCCCTTTGGTGCAGATGTTTACAAGCAAAGATCATCCACATCCTTTCTCAGTCTGTATCAAATATTCAGTGTGGCCTCCAACACATTTACTGCTTTGAGAAGAAAAATAATACTCAAGCTGAGGTTATTTTTCTGTCACACATGTGGTTTCTCATAGTTCTACATGTGTGGCTTGGTTCTTGGATTCCACTCAGTTATTATGCAACATCCTGATGTTCCAAAGATGTTGTGCTGGAGAGAGAAGTACGTTTAAAACAGACACGAGTAACAGAGGCAGACTCGGTGGTGGTGGTGGCAGGAGATGAACTTGACCAGATGTTCCCCAACCTCCCAGAGGCTGTGACTCACAGGTGGCCCCTGATGCCGTGTGCAGTGGCTTGGGGGAAGTAACCTGCTCTCCCAGCTGAGTTCCCCATCATGGTTAGGTCAGAGCCCAGATTTATGAGCTCCTGGAGAGGTGGAGTACAGATGGAGAAAATGTCAACTTCAGCTTTTTTGAGAGGATCAGGAAGGACCTTTAGGAATTGCCACTGCCATGACTTATTGGAGACTTTATACTTCTGAACACTTTCTCCTGACTCCCCTCCACTGCTGACTTCTTCCCCTTCTGCCTCCGCACAACCTCTAATTATGCCTATGGACTGAATCCTTATTCTTGACAACCTTCTCTCTTGTTATTTGTTGGAAGCATCTATGTACCCTTCTGGATGGATCTGAAATTCCACATGGCCACGCATATTCCTGATTGATGGCAGAACTCAGAATATGATATTATATAATTCAGATAGCTTGCAAATTGAAGTTGTCTTAGCTTTCTCTCCCTCAATGATCTTGACCTTGGTCTTGTACCAAATGAATTGCTCTCTTGGTGTGCCTTTTGATGCTGATGAAATGTCCTGGTATTGAACAATGTGTCTTGCCACACCTGTCTTTACCCTTTGTCTGGGGAAAGAAGAAAGAAAGAGAGAAAGAGAGAGAGAGAGAGAGACAAATGAACTTATTTATGAAACAGAAACAGACTTACAAACAAAGAAAACAAGCTTATTGTTACCAAAGTGGAAAGGGGGTGGGGAGGGATAAATTAGGAGTTTGGGATTAGCAGATACAAACTACTATATAGAAAATAAACAACAAGGTCCTACTGTATAGGAACTATATTCAGTATCCTATAATAAACCATAATGGAAAAGAATATGAAAAATCACTGAATCACTTTGCTAAACACCAGAAACTAACCCAACATTGTAAATCAACTATACTTCAATTAAAAAAAAAAAAGTAAAAAGAAAACATTTAATGTGAGTTGCTTGTTTTTCAATGGAAAATAAATTAAATATTCTAAATAGTCCATGAAGTAAAAAAAAAGGTTCAGTTTGGGAAGTAGAACTCACTTTCCACAATATTCAGACACATCCTCTAGAAGTGGTTCTGTTCCACTGCTAGACTTTTTAGTGTGTGACTCCCCAGCCTCCATTCTAGCCAACAGCTGCTGGCAATTTTGCAGTGAATCTCCTCTTTAATTAATCAATTGGGGTCCACATGGAGGAGGTCTGTATCTACTGTGTCAAAATTTGACAAAAGCGTGCATGAAAGGGAATCAGGCATGCACAAAAAATCCAATTTCTTTTTGACTGTATTCAAATAGCAATCAGAAAACTGCACACAAGAAACATGGGACTGCTTTTGCATAGACAATAAATGTAGCATTTTTTTCTAAAAAGGGGGGGGCATGATTGGTTACTAGAATAAACACAGTGGTACTATAAGATCAAGAACAGAATAATACGTTTAGGGAAGAAAAACAAAGGTCATAAATCCAAGAACTGGAATAACTGAGAGTTGTTAGGGAATGAGAATTACAGCAGAGAGGGGGGTTTACCATTCTACCCCAACATAAGCGGAAACATAAGCAGAAAATATGTCTTAAAGTGCTATTAACTTGGGGTTGTTTTGCTGACTGAGAGTGAAGGACAGTTGGGGAAAAAGGAGGATACGAAGCCCACTTCCTGGCACACTTTAAGGCATGTGTAATGTAGGATAATGAACCTACTCAGCTGAAAAGGCAGCAGGGGATGGGGTGGTCTCATGTGAAAGCCAGATTTCAGTGAAGATGGGCAAGGAGAGGGGTGTTCTGAGAGGAAGTTCAGGATAGAAGGGTGTTTGTTAACAGGCGAAGGGTTTCCAGAAGGAGCAGCTATACCGTGGAATGCGTTTTGCTTTATTATTTCCCACATGCCACATGCCAATATGTGTTACAATATATGTGTGCCAATATGTATGTTGCCAATAGGTGTGTGTATATGTGTGTATGCATGTGTGTGTGTATATATATATGGTCTATAACCTTACAACTTTATCAATTTTATTAAAAAAGTGAAGTTTCCACAACCTCAAGTCATTTGCAAAGGCTAGAAAATATCTTTAACCAAGATACTTTTATTTTCTTTAACCAAAAAATAGCTGAATTAAAACAAACTGAAAAAAACGCCTAAATATGATACAAGACACTCTCTGGACAAATGAGAATATATATATACACATACAAAATATGACCATTCTGGACAAAATAAAAGAAGGCAGTCAGGAAGTAGACGGGGTTGTGCAGAAGCATCTATCTAGATTCCCAGGGCTCTGCAATGACATGGTTTCTACTTTTGCTAACCCTTGGCCTCCAATGTCAGACAGTGCTAATATCAGGGCCCCTCTGGGGTGGCTTCCTGCCACAGGGAGCCAGGAGGAGAGAACAGGCAAAGTATCCCACCAGGATGTTTAGGGTACAGCCGGGGTGGGTGGGTTTTGTCTTTTTTTCCCTGCCTCATATATTGTTTCTCCCTCGTTAGAAATGACACTGCTGACAGTGTTCTTTCTCGGCAGTTTACATGCCACAGAATGTGCTGAAGTTGTCTGGCAGCTCGCATGATGAGGGTAATCATCCTCGCAGACGCCGGTCCTCGCGCACCTGCACTTGGCTCCAGCGCGTCGTGAAGGAGGCGGCGGGTCCTCACCCTCTGCGGCTCCCCCCTTCTCTCTGCTCAGCAGCGGGCCGGGCGGCTTGCTTCCCACTCGGAAGTGTGCAGTGAGGGATTTAGGGTGAAGGGGCGGGAGACCGAATTTCTGCTTACCAGTGTGCTATCACTTCCTGATATACTGGGCTCCTGGGAGTGCATGAAGGCTTCTTATATGAAGAGTAATGGGCTATCTTAACAGCAAGATGAGAGAGCACAGACCACTTAGCTCTCTAGCTGGGTAGAACCAGAGTCAGAGTCAAAACTACATGGTAGGAAGCAGCTGTTATGTGCAGGACTAACTTCTGTTTCTCGTGGAATGTTCTCAGAAACATCACCAAACATTTATTCCAAATAGGGAACAAAGTCATTGCTTGAAGCACAGAGGCAGTCCATTAAATGTAACAGGTAGTTACTGAGTCTATTGAGTGCTCTCTCCTCCCGGACACTGCTAGGGAGAAGCCCAGGCTGGCTCCTAGGAACACTCCAAGGAAAATGTATGAGACAAGCACTTATTTTCTATTGTTACAGAAAACATGTGCTCCAAGAATTAAGAGGAGGGTTTATTAGCTGAGTGACAAGGATAGGATGCTAGACAGGCAAGGAAAGGTAGGATTTATATAGAGGTAGAGAAAGGGGGAGCATGAGATAGGCATAGATTTTAAATTCTTCCAGCCCATATCGGATTTGTTGGAGTTAAGGACCAGTGTTAAGTCAGGAGCCTCTTTCACCAAAGCAGAGTGGGAAGGGGTCAGATCTGCTCAGGGAGGTGTTACTATACAGCACAGTTCCCTCCATGCAAAGACGACTCAGAGGGTAGGAACACATATGAAAAGGGAGAGGAGGGAGAGAATGAGATAGAGTTGGAGGGAGGGACTAATTACTCCAAAAAGGAGAAATTAAACCTTGAAATTTAAAGAGTTGAGACATTGTTGTTCTTAGAAGGCTTAAGAAAATGTTACAGCAGTGTTTTAACAGGTGTAATTTCACCTGCTTGACAGCTGGAAAGAAGCCTGACAAAGAGTCCCTGTATTGGACTGCAGCTTGAAGGAGAGGAGGTAAGGTAAATAAAAGAGAAAATGAGGAAATGACTTCATTGTGAATGGCACCACATACCTTTCCTTTTTGCTTCTGAGACTTTATTTTTAAAGTACCTGTATATTGATTTGAATTATTTGGAATCTTTTAAAGTGATTTAGCTACTTCATTGTCTTGTTCCAGTAAATAATACTTTTCCCTAACAAAAATGCTAGTGAATAGGCTATATGGTGTGGAGCTACTGTTGTTCTGTTTAGGAAGTTAAATCCCTAGGTCTCTGTTAAAGTAACGAGCACCTGAAATCATTTTTGGCAGCCTCCCAGCCCCCAGTTGCCATGTTTTACTTTTCCCCCTGCCATTGCCCTGCATCTAATGAGCTGCTCCATCTGAAAGATTCTCTTTCTGTTGTATGCCACAGCTTTCTACTCCTCTCCACGCCCATGGCAACTAACCACACTAAAATGCCCCTGCCTTTCACCTGGACATCAGCATATCCTCCTTCACCCCAAACAGCACCATTTGAGCATTCAGGTAAGAGCTGGGATTGCAATTATGCATGAGACACAGTCTCTGCTTTTAAGTTACCCTTAGTCTAGCTAAGGAGCAGGACAAGCAAGCTGACAATGGAAGTATTGTACTATTTTACAGCAAAGAAATGGAGAGGTTTTCAGTACACCTAGGAGGGCCACCCAACCCAGGCAGGGCTTCAGGGGTGATTTTCTGGAGAAGGAAGGGATGCCACGTTAGTTAGAGAAAGCAGGTGAAAACGAAGTGACCCGCGTATTGGTGTGGAGGCGTGAGTGAGCATGGCACATTTAGGGAACTGTGAGGAGTTCCGAATAACATACCCCCAGGAAAGTGGGTAATGGGAAGACAGTAACTGAGCAAGGAGACGGGAGCTGGCTGTGTTGGGTCTGTGTTACATTCATTTGTCATTGTCATTCATCTGTTCATGGTTTTGAGTGTTTACCATGCACAAAGCAAGAGACTAAGCACCATATCTTTAAGGAAAGTGAGAATAATTTCAAAAATTTGTTGATGAGAAAGGTCACAGGTGAGATGTTGGCACTTGATGCAGAGAGGAGAAAGGGGTTGATGCCTATGTACTGACCAGCGTCATCCTCCTGCCTCTGTTGTGCCCAGCCAGACCCCAGCTGCCGAGTGCAGCTTCAGTGACACTGAAACTAAATGTCTGGTTAATTTTCCTTTTCCCTTATGAAAATATAACTGTGGGAAGGATGATGGGGCATTCAGTAGTTAGGAAATGAGTCAGGGACTAAGTAGAAGCAAGCTAGATGGTTGAGCAATTTTCTTAAATGATACATGAAAGGAGAATCTTGAAAAGGAATAGGGTTTGACTTGACTCCATATCAGAACTTATAAACATGCTGGGCAATGTGCACTCGGCAGAGCATCACTGCATTAGGAGCTATAGTCTAGTTGAGTTTCTACAAAGTAACTCGAAGAGAAATGAAAAATGAAGGTGTTCGATTTCTGCAGAATCAATTTTTGAAAAAAAAGTAGTGAATAATGGATGCAATAGAATGGAATAACTGAATAATACAGTGGGAAGGAATTAAGAGCAAAAAAGGGAAAAGAGAGTGCTCAGAGATAGTCTGATCCATGGCAAAGGGTTATAAACTACCATTTTTAGCAATAAAGGTACTTGTCCAGGGAAAAGAATACAAAAAATAAAAAGTAACTTAAGATAAAAAAAGAGAGAAACATGAAATATTAAACACTTGGGCCATGCAATATTGAAAAGATGGAGCAAAATTAAAATAATATATAAACTTTGACAGTTTCCACTTCTGTAAAAGCCATGTTGCCTCAGCCTGGCTCCCAAACTACTGCCACCTTCCTGGTGGCCTCTGCTCAAAGCCCTTGGTGGAAACACTGAGATCTACTAGACTCTCCTTTCTCTCTCTCTTCACGCAGCTCAGAATTACCCCTTCTCTCTGCATCCACCACACCAGTCAGTCAGTTGGATGAGTTCCTGTTAAACTTCAGGTCTTGCTCCAGTTCTTGGGGTTCTGGGATAAGAGAGAGTGCCTGTTTCTGAGACAGACCAGCCAGTGTTCTGGAGATAAAATGATGAAGTGCGTTAAAGGCAAATGAACTCTCAAAAAAGATGTGATCCCCTTCTTCTGGGCTCTGTGTTCTGATGCCATCGAAGTCTCTTTTCCCATTGGCATTTTCTCTCAGAGGATTTCTTTGCCTCAGAGGTCCTTGAACTGTAGCTCCCAGACCAGCAGCATCCGCGTTACCTGGGAACCGATTAGAAATGCAGATTTTCAAGTCCCGTCCCAAACTTACTGAACCAGAAGCTGATTCGGGGTGAGGCCTAGAAATCTGTGTTTGGAGGCCCCTCCATCTGGTTCTGACGCTCATTCAAGTGTGAGAAGCCCTGCTCTGTCTTCCAGCCCAGCTTTTTCTGACCATTCATCTCCACCGAAGCCCAGGCCAGAGTCAGGGGCTTCACACACGTGCTCTTTCTTAATCCTCAAAACAACCCTATGAAATATTTCTTTTTTACTTGCCATTTCCACAGAAGACAAAACTGAGGCTCTATTTGGTAGAGGTGCTTCCGCAAGGAATCAATGATAATAAGGAAAGAGCTGGACCTTGAATCTATGTCTGGTCGATTCCAAAGTCCACGCTCCTTTCTCTACACGTTGTCATTTTCTCTGAGCATCACAACCTCTTCCAATTCAACTTTTCATTTTCCAATCAACAGTTACTCCTATATCTACCTCAAAATATGTCTGTACTTGTCTGCCCTTCACTGCCTCCTGCTTAGAGAGAGGGAAGGAGGCTCTTTCCAAATGTAAGTCTTCCAATCTGTGCTCTTCAATGAGATTCTTCTTCCTCCCTGATCTCTCTGCCATTTCTCTTTCCCTCTCCTTTATTTTCTCTTCATTAGCCCTTCTGATCCTGTTTATCTCTTCCAAAAATTAGTTGTCTTTTTCCCTCTTTCATTTTTAACCATCAAACTCCCTTGGCTTCCCTTCTTGTTTCATATTCTCTCACTGAGTATCTCGCACATTCCCCGGATTTCTCTTTGGATGAAATCCAAATCTGTTTCTGGTCTTGCCTCTTTCCCATGCTCCAGACCTATGTATCAAGCTTCTTCCTGGATATCTTATTCATCCTCAGCCCAATGTGCCTAAAACAGAGCTGAATGTTTTCTCCCCAGATCTGCTCCCTACCTGGTTAGTAGGATCATTTTCCATCCATTCTGTCAGGAGAGAAAACCTTGTACTCAGCCCTCTCTTTCACACTGTTTATCCAATCAGTCTTCCTTAAAATAGTGTTCAGATCTGGTCCTCTTAGTTACATTCCTCACCTAGATTACAAGCTCTCTGAGGGATGGACAGGATCTTATTCCCCTTATACTGCTACATCTAGCTCATTGCTTTGCATGTTATAGGTGCTCAAAAATTATTAAGTGAATATATAGAAAAATTAAGGGATTAAAAAAGTAACAATTGTTATTCTCATAGGAAAAGGAGAGAAATAGCAGACACCCTAAAGGTAAGTTAAAATAATTCAGTGACAGCCAAGGTGTCTGTTAAAATGTTCACTGAATTATTAGTCCAAGAGGAGCAGGAGGATGGAGACCTGAAAGACTTATCAAATAATGAATCAAAGGATGGTCCCTGTAGCCTTCTGTTAAGAGGCAGAGATATTTCAACATCTCAAGAATCAAGTGCTACAATCTTTTATGAGACTAGAAAATCATTGTAGGTCTCATAAATTTCCCTCTTCTTATTGTTCCAAAGGCTTAATTTAGGATGAGTCACTCCATAAATCTAGGCAAAGGTGACAAATGATTATAATAACAATATCATAAATTATATAGTGCTTTTCCTCCAAAGGAAAACTGTATCTAATTTATTCTCACAATATTGCCTATTGGCTGCTGGGGCCAGGGATCATTATTTCTATTTTTCAGCTACCTGGGCATGGAAACATACCTTCCCATTTTTCCTCATTGCCATGCCATACCCTACGGCTGCATCCTCATGTCTAGGCAAGCTTACTTCCAAGTGGGTTCCTACTCTTTCCTCACCTTCTTCAGTCACCAAACCTTAGATTGTTTTTCTTTCCCTTTATTTGTCATACCACATTCCCAACCTGATATAAAAACATTTTGTAACTTATTCATTGCCGAACTCATTGCCACAGAAATTCAGAAAACCTAACCAAAGGTGAATAAAAATGGTAAAAAACTATGAAGAATGAATTGTAGGTCACTTTCTTGATAATTATAATGCACTCCTCTCCTATAACAGATATTTAAAGTTACTGCAGTTGAAGGTTTCCTTTTTGATATATCATTTCAGATAACCCAACCTACTCTTGTCTATTGGCTGTTAACTCCAGTGAAACAGGAATTATGCACTTTAATCACTGTTTATCAGATTGTACAAGGAGGATATTAAGCACATAGTTATTTAGTAAGTGATCAGGTTAAAGTCACAGGTTCAGTAATACTTATCACAGTATTTGAGTCATTAGAACATGAATCCATATCTTTTGATACTAAGTTTTATTATTTGGTCCATAAATCTATTATTTTGTAAAAATTTAAGCAGAACTTTAGAATATTTTCCTTAGTAAACCCTAGCAGTAAGTTAGTTAATCTTGAACAATTATGTTAAGAATCTAATGGCAAAAAATAATGCCTTGGATTTTAAGAATTATTTCTTTATGAATTCAATTTACTTTGTGTGTATTATTTTAAATAACTTCATAAGATGGTAAGGAAAAGTGATATTCTTATCTTTCCCTTCATAGATGGCATTGTTAATACTTCATTCATCCATTCATTTGTTCCACAAATATTTGTTGGTTGCCAGCTGTATGCCAGGAGGTCTGCTGGGTGCTGAGTGTATAGTACTGAACAAACCAAATAGTCCTTTTCCTTGAGGAGCTTAGAGTTTAAAACAAGATACAGACATTAAGTGAAGAAACACATAAAAAGATGCATACCTTCAGATTATGATGAGTGTTATGAAGTAAAAGAATTGAGAGGAATCCAAGAAGGCCCCTTTGAGAAAGAGACCTTTGTTATGGGATGAAGGGTAAGAGTTAGGCTGAGTGGCATGCAGATGACTCAACACATGTGGATGACCAGAATGCAGCTGAGAACCTGCAAAGCAGGGAGTGGCCTGATGGTAGTGAGAGGGGGCAGTGTCACAAAATGAGGCAGCGGAAGGAGGCAGGGAGGGCCTCCATCCTCTTATTGTCCATGGTAAGGATTTGAGATGTTATTTTAAGTGCAAAGGGAAACCACTGAAGGATTTTAAGCAGAGGAATAGGTAGAATCAAATTTTTATTTTAAAGGAGCACTCGGGCTGCTTTGTGGGAGCATAGGTTGGAGAGGTATGAGAGTGAAGGACCAATTAGGAAGCTCTCAAGTCAGTCCAGGTGGGTAAATTTCAGGGTGGTCACCATAGAGGTAGACAGATTTAAAATATATTTTCAAGTCACTTCAGTAGAACTTAGTGATGAATTGGAAAGAGCTGAGGTGAGGGATGTGGGAGAATGTGATGCTCTAAGTACTTGATATGGCTCTGAGATTAGAGCCAGAAGGAACCTTGGATACTACTGATTCAATGGCCTGTTTTAGAGAAAACAGAATTGAGGTTCCGAGAAGCAAGGTGGTTTCCCCACACAAATAGTGATTTCACTACAGGTAAAGAAATGAGTGTTGTTCAAGGCCAAAAGGATGAGGCAGGGGAATTAAACATAGTCTGTTTATATTTAATTCTTACAGCTAAGAAAAATACTTGGGATAACTATTATGAGAAACTCACCACTTATTTTATAAATATTTGCAATGGGTCTGAGCAGGTAGGAAAAACTTTCCAGTTCCTTTTCCTGTACATTTAAGTGATTCATCGGTTGGGGGAGCTGTCTCCTCATCTGGTCAGTTTTACAGTCTAATGATGCTAAATAAGTCCTTGATATTTCAGCCCAGGTTTTCACTTGTCCAATGTCAGATGCTATATTTTATTTGCAAATGTAAAAGAAACCAATATTTCCTCGTCTGCCCCTTAAAAGAAGACAAGGAGCTTTATTCTTTATGTGAATTATGTTCATGAGTGCACATTTTAATTTTTTTGTTTCTTTCTTGCTGATGCAAAAATAATTGAATGCTGCGAAATGAGTCACAGTCCTTAGTCCTGTTTTGGTTGACATGGCCTACTCTTGGAAAGTTTGACTCTTTGTTAAAATAAATTATAATTTTTAATGATTCTCTTTGGAGCATGAGGCTCATATTCAATGATAATAATAACAATGTTTTAATAGTAATAACTAATTCAGACAGAGCTATTTCCTATATGCCAGGCACTGTACCAAGACAGTTAACATACACTATTTGCAAAGAGTCATACAGCTAATGTTGACAAAGCTGACATTCAAGCCCAAGTCTTTCTGATTACAGATCCCATGTCCAAAGCCATTCTCCTGGATATTCAGTCATCCATTCAATAAGTGTCAAGCAGTTGTGTGCTAGGACTGGGGATATTGCTGTGAAAAAAATGGACAAAAATCTCTGCTTTCACGAACTTATATTCTACTTGGGGGCAGAAATGGGTAAGGTAATGAAACAAAATAAGTAAGTAAAGTATATAGTGTGTTAGAAAGTGATGAATGCTATGGAGAAAAATAAATGCAAGTGAAAGGAGGTGTTGAAAATTTAAATTGTAGGGTTGGAGAGGGCGTCATTGAGAAGGTAACATTTGAGCAAAGACTTCAAGGAGAGGGGGCTGAGCTCCATGGCTGTGGAGAGGAAGAGCATTCTAAGGAGAGGGAATAGCAGTGCAAATGCTCTCCTTCAGGAGCTGCCTGGCATGTTTGGGGAAGAGCAGGGAGGCCAGGGTGGCGGCAGGGGAGGGAGCAAGGGACGAGTAGTAGATGCAGTTAGTGATGGAAGGCCAGATTGTCCTGTAGGGTATTTCAAGCCAGGGTAAGTCTTTTTTAACTATATAAGAAATACAAAAATCTTGTATAAGAATGCTATTTGTCATGCTGTTATGAGGGAAGGCTTATTCACGTTGCGTTGGAGGTCTCCGAGAATTGACAAATGACAGCGGTGCTGCTCTCTGGGAATGTCTGGTCCCCTGAGGAAGCAGGGGTGACTTAGGACGTCAGCTGTGTGGCTGACATTTTGGTAGCCAAGAGGTGGATGGGTTTTATTCAATTTTGCAACTAGTCTGTAAATCCAACTTTTATAGTGCGTTAGAACAGTGTTTCTCAAACTCGAATGTGCATATCAACTACCTTGATGATGTGAACAAGCAGATTCTGATTCAGTACGTCCGAGGTCAGGTCCATGGGCCTGAATTGCTAACAAGCTCCCAGGTAAAGTCAGCGCTGCTTAGTCTGTGGTCCATACCTTGAGAAGCAGACCTTTAGAGTTTGCTGAAGACTTTCCTATAAATCATGTCATTTTAATTTGGCTTTTCATCAAAACCCTGAGTTAATTGTCTCAAGTATTATCATTTTCATTTACAAATGAATAAACTGAAGCTCAGAGGGATGAGATGACCTGGCAGAGGTCATATGGCCAAATGACAGAGATGTGACTTGAATTTAGTTCCCTGGTTCTAGACAACAGCTGCCCTGATGGCTTTTAAGCTCTGTTACATAAAAGCATGCTAATGAATGTTTTTGGCTGGTGCTTACACACACACACACACACACACACACACACACACGCGTGAGTGCAGCTGGGGTTGGGCGGTTGGGTAGGGAGGGGAATGATAAAGCCTCACTAAAGCTGCAGCTGCCCAGAGGCCCGCCTTGGCAGTCTCTGGAAATGATCCAGTCATCACGCCAGGCCCTGGAAATGTCTTGCCGTGTGCCTTTCTCACACACAATGCTGGCCCCCACCTCTGATGGGAACATTTTCTTCCCAGGTACTTTGCATATGAGCTAAACTGCATGTACCTCTGAGGTAATCTGGTCCTGTGCTCTTGCCCAAGTCAGAATGTTATTTACTGCCAAGCTGGAAAATACTGTTCTTCTCACCCAAGGAAAGCACTGTTCTCAGAAATGAAGCACATCACTTCATACTGAACTCCAGCTTTCTGGGACAGGCAGAAATCTTTGAAGCATTTCCAGCCAGATCCTTGGAGAGGTAAACACATTTTTCAGCTGCAGGATTCCAGGTTAAAGAAGTGTGTCCCCCACTTGTTTACAAAGCAGCGCAGCAGCTGTTCGGAGGCCTCCACCCCCGTGGACAGACAGGCATTTGGAAGATGCACTGAGCCCTACCAGACCGTATACTCAGGCTCCCTCCTCCCCCTCACCCCGCAGCCCTCATCACCATCAGCCACCGGCAGCACCGAGAGCTCAGTGCAGGAATGGCACAGGAGACACGCCTGGCTTCTCTGATTCAGTTTTGTTGTGCTCTTTTTATTAATGTTAAAAAAAAAAATCAGGTTGCCTCTCAAATTTGTCTGCAGATGACGATTAAAGAAAACTTCTACCTGCACCCTCTGTTGCTTTCTAATCCTTAGTGAGAAACGTGGCTTCAGAGACACGGGCATGAGTTTCTTGGTGCTGCTGTGAGAAGAGCTCTCCCACTCTGCCTCTGCCTGTGTGCCTGTGCTTACAAACTCAGCTTCTGTCCTGTATCTTCTGTCAAATCCTTCCGGGACACACCACTTCACAGCAATTGCTTGCGTTCTTAATTCCTAAAACACAAAATGTTTTTACTACTATTGGACATTTATCCTATACTGCCTTGGATGGTTATAGTAATCACAGAGATGACAATATCTAGCCTGTATAGTGAATTATTCATTCCACACTGTGCTAAGCTCTTTATATGGAATGTCCCATTTATCCTCAAAATGGGCCTCATAAGGTTAGTATTATTATCCCCATTGTAAGATGAGAAAATTGAGGCATAGAGAAGTTAGGACTAGAGTTTGCCCAAGGTCCTACAGCTCATAAGTCAGAGTCCAAACTAGAACCAGGTGTGTTTGGATACTTTTTATCTTTTAAATATGTAAAGATAATGCCTCTTCTTCTATTATGCTGTAAACTCTCTCTGATGAATAGCAGTCCTTAATAAACATCCCTGTATTTCAGCAAAAACTACTCTGGAGGCACTTCACCTTAATACCACTACCTAATACTACTGCCATTGTTAGCAATTATAGGGACTCAAATGATTAGGTAGCTGTAATGGATATGTGTTTTGTGTGTGTGTGTGTGTGTGTGTGTGTGTGTGTGTTTGCTTGCTAGCTTCAGATACCTTTGGAGAAACCACCCTGTTTCCATTCTTAGTCCATGTGATTGAGGTTAGCATGAACTTCTCCTTGTCCCCTCACTCCAAAGTGGCACTCGGTCCTTGCCAATTAGAATAATCCATACCACTGGACATAGGGATGGATAAGGAGACTGATACAGGAGGACCAATTTGAGATTCTGGGTACATCTCAAAGAATTACATGAGCCTGAGTCTACTTGGGGCCACTTTTGCCCTCATATGAGTACAGACAGCCTAAGAAGAAAGCCAACATAAGAAAGAATAGAGCTGAGAGATACAGAGATATAGTTGTTTTTTTTTTTTCAGAGATACAGTTTTAATGAGAGGTTTGAATCCTTGGATCCAGCTGAGATTTATTCCTAGATTTTTTTTAACTATAAAAACAAATACATATTCTATTTTTGCTAAAGATTTTTTCAAGTTGGGTATTTTTCCCCTTATAGCTGGATGAGTCAGGACTAATATAACCAATGAGAAAAGAAACCTAGCATTAAACTAACACTAATATCAAAGCACATGGCCCGTTTTCCTTTAAATACCAGTCATTGACCAGCAAGGGTTTGCTCTCTTTTTTAATCTAGATTTTAGATTTTAATCTAGATTTTCTGTTATGATTGGGGTGTTCTAGAAATGGTCAAGATCTGCACCGTCCAATACAGTTGTCACTGGCCACATGCGCTACTGAGCACTTGAAAAGTGGCTATTGCAACTGAAGGACTGAATTTTTAACTTTATTTGCTTTTAATTAATTTAAATTAAATAGCCACATGTGGTTTATGGCTATCATATTGGGTAGCAAAGATCTAGACCATCTTTGCATGACATGAATGAATACAGAGATGCCTGATGACTCCATTGCAATAGGTGGAATGACCAAAGAATTATAGCTTCCTCACTCTGTTTCTGGTGGGTTCCCAGGTGTCCTCCCTCTGTTTCTGAATCCAAAGCTCATGCTCTTTCCCCTGTAGGAGGTTTAGAGAGGTGAATTACTTGTCTAAGTCTTCTAATGGCAAATGCCTTATCAGCTCTGCTTGTGCAATGGCAGATGAAGGGAAACTCCTACCTTTTGAACATGGCTATCCTGTTCCAGTCCCTCCACACTGACACCTGTGTGAGACAGGCCCTGGGATGTCATTATAGTACTTCATGATCTAGATCATGCTAACCCTTGTGGTAGAAATGAATAAAGAAAAATAGACACAACAATATCCAGATTATTCTTATTTGTCATCTAAGTCTTCATCTAAGTTTGGAGGAAGAAGGTGGAGACAAATCTTAAGATATTGCTTAACTAGAAATTCATCTAGTTATCAGAGCTTTCAGATTTAAAATCCCGACTCCATCATTTAGCACATGTGAGACCTCTGTGGAGCCATTTATGCTCTTTGAATGATGAGTTTTTGCAATTGAAACAATGGGGACAACAGTATTTATCTCATAGAGGCTTAGTGAGTACTAAGTGAGACAGTACATATGGAAGATGAAGCAGAGTGCTCTGTGAGAGTCCACTGCCCTTACTGTTTCATACTATTGTTGACATCGACGGGGTAATGTAAGTAATAACGTGCACAAACATGTTGATGATTCTCTAACAACTTTCCATATTAGGGCTCTTCACTAGCCTGCAGCATCTTTGATCTGAAATTTAGCTGGAAGTCTGGAGATCCTCTCCACAAATTACTCAGTATTAACTGAAGTAAATTAGATGAAGATCTCTGTTCAGAAAGATAGGTGTCTTCCTGGCACTATCACTACTTTTCACTGCTTGGCACCTTCCTTTTCATCTTTCGGATGTGTCAAGGGTCCTTGCCGGTGGGGTTTAAAAATAGTTGTTTCTCTTCTTTTCCCAAAGGGTGAAGCATTAAACACTTTGAAACCTGGTGAGGAGGCCACATCCCTTCCCAGAGTGCCAACATAGATGCTGTTCAAAATAATTAGATTGGAGTTCAGGAAGCATTTATTCTAAAAATATTTGTTGCACACCTCCTACTTTTTAGACACTATGCTGGCCACCAAGGATCTAGTAATGAACAAAATAGACACAATCTACAGCTACTCCCATGGAGTTTATAATCTAAAGATGTTGCCTGATGATTAAACATGGGGGATGGTTTAGGGTCTTGTTTATAGGATACTGGTCATCTCCCCCAAATCATTTTCTCATTAAGACAGCACCACTGATGAAGCCTACAGGTATGTGTACATGGGTTGAGAGAACATTATTTGATTAGATGCTGAAGCTTCTCTTGAGTTTTTTATTCTCATCATGCAAAGAGAACACTTCTAGATTTATGTAAAATAATTTAATGGTTGGATTCATGTGTAATGGCACAATTCCATCCATTAGAAGAAGGAGGAACCTTGTAAGGTCGTATTGTCACATATTTTAGTCCCACAAATTGTCAGCTCATTTAACCCAGATTTCTGTCATACTCACTTCAAAATAGAGAGGAAGCATTTCAGCATGTAAACATTGGGAAGCAGGTTCACTGGCATCAAATATCTCAATAGCTAGAGTATACGTTTAAAGTATTCCTTCTGCAAACATTAATGCAGTATCCATGTTATGCCAGACACTGGCAGGATTTTGGAAGCGTTGAGTCTGCTCAGTTCTCTGGGAGGCATCTGCTTTCAGTAGTTTGAGAGCAATATGTTTCTGTGAATTTATACGATCACAGAAATTCTTTTAATGGGATCCTGTTCCTCATTTCCAAAAACTGCTGTGTTAGGATTTCAGTAAAAGAATCAAAGGATCAATGGGTGTACAAAAGCAGGATTTCGTGTCTCATGATCTATTCTGACTTAATTCCATCATGGGTGACTGCAGTGTACAAATGTGATAACTCAAAAAGGGCAAACATATGGAAATTTTGATACACTTTAGTTCCTTTTACTTTAGCAGACACATTGAGTCTCATGTCCCATTAAGTACCACTAACAATAGTGTGCATTTACATGGATTATCTTACATTCCTCTGACATAGGCATTATATTTGTTGCCATTTTACAGATGAGGATATTGGGACTCAAGAGTTAAGATGACATGCCCCAAGATGAGGCTGTAAGGAAATGATAGACCTGGATTGCATGTGGGATTATTTGACCCCAAAGCCCATTCTAGAAGCCTGTATACCTGTGGACATGATTGCATTTTCAGCTTCTTTATAGTCACTGCAAGATGGACAAGCATAGTTAAGATCTCAATAAATACTGGTCAGTTATAAGTTTGAGTCTCTATGGCATAGTACGGTAGGGGATGGGAGAGTTGAGATTTAATTCAATTTAAAAAAATATTTGTTTTCAGTACCTACTTGATACTGCTGTGACCGGCTACTTCTCTATATGTTTGAAATTCAGATAAACTGGATTGGAATCACCAGCTCTACATCCTGGTTAACATCTCTTCTGACCCCAAGCTTAATTCTCCTGCCTCCACACAGGTTCTATTTTTGAGCCAACTTGATGCAAAATTTACTCCCTGCAAGTTTCCACAAGGCATGTAACCTCACAACAGCATGTTTTTCTATTACTTTTCCTGATGGTTTGGAGGTCACATTGAGCAGTTAAAATATTTTGCTAGTATCCTGCTGGCAGCTGGCTCTCAAACTCACTTTCCCCTTCTACTGCTCCCTGGCCCCAAACACCCAGCATCACACACTTCCTGAGTCTTTCAAAAATCCACCCTTGAGCCCCCACTGGGGTACCCTCTTCTTGCAGCTTCCCCATGAAGCAGCGTCCATTCGCCCTCTTTATTTTTCTTTCTTTGGAAAGCTGAAAGGTGAATAAAATCCTCTCCATTTCTACACTTAACAATTTTATGTACATTCTCATTTAATCCTTACACTCACTCTATGAATTAAGTGTTTTGTCCTCATTTTATGATGAAAAAACAGGCTCAGAAAAGTTGTAATTTGCCCAAGTCCAGTTGTCACCGGGGGAGCTGTGTCGGAAACCTTGGCCCTCGACCCGGATTCTGATATTTTCTCCACTCCATCGTGCCTCCCCAATCTGATGGAGGCGTGCAGTGGAGAGAGGAAAGATTCTTCCTTAGCTAGTCAGCTCTGTCAGTGTTTCTCAATGGAGGGCGACTGACATTTTGGGTGGGATGATTTGCTGCAGGGAACTCTCCTGGGCTTTGCAGGATGTCTGGCATCTCTGGTCCCACCATGAAATGCTGGTAGTGTCCTCCGGTCATTGTGGAAACCAATGAAATGTCCCTATACATGTCTGAAGATCACCCTTTGGAAAGGGGTGGTGCCTCCCTCATGGAGAAGAGCAGATTACCCCTACAGGTCAGTGGACAGATAAATCATTTCAATGTTAATCAGTTAATTTGAAGGCAGGCATGAATACATCAGCCCCTACTAATGTTAAAGTGGCATCATGGTCAGAGAACAGAAGACAGTAGGAAAGCAGCAACCCTCCTCTCCCCCCATTTAATACATAGATCCCCTGGAAGGTCCAGACTACAAGGTCATTCTCACCCCTGGAAGTAGGCTGTGGGTGGAATCCAAGATAGCAGAAAAACAAGACCCAGGAAGCGGTGCTTTGGAGAGCAGCAGGAAGGGAGAAGCCAGCATTTAGTGGTGGAGAAATCACTGGGCAAGGGGAAGGAGGCTGGATCAGAGGGTGGCTATGAGTCCTCTTGGCCATGTTTCTCAATTTGGGGACTTTGGGAGATCAGATATGCTGGTCATTTTGTTTACTGAGAGTTCTTAATACTTTGGTGGTTATGTACAGTTTAGCCTGCTAATGATTTCCATGCTTCTCAGCAGCTTCAGCCTGAATCATCTTTATTCCTTATTACTTAAGGAAAGTCCAAGTCCATGATTTGATTCTGTTCAGAAACTATAACCCTCAGGCCCAGGCTCAGGACTTGTGCTGCCTTATTTATCCCTGCTGGCAAGTCACAAGCTCTGGGTTAGGGAGATACATGATCTTAAATGTTAACAGAGTCAGATGTGCTCAGTGGAAACAGTCTGGCTAACCCAGAGCAGATTCTCAGCCCTCTCCGTGGTTCTCCAGAAATCATGTCTGGTAGGATTTCTGCAGCAGATCTGATAGTTGCTGACTTGGAGAACTTGTAAGCTGTTTGTGAATTCATGGTGAATGGCCCTAATTCCAGACACAAGTTCCCATTGACACTAAGAGACTGGAAATGTACAGAAAATGCATTGAAAGCTTACTTGTGAAGTGTGTGTGTGTGTGTGTGTGTGTGTGTGTGTGTGAGAGAGAGAGAGAGTGAGAGAGAAGCAAGGAGAGTGTGTTATATGAAAATAATTTAGGTTGGTAGAGGCTGGGCAGTCTCTACATGGAATATTTTGCATAGATGGCTATGTTGGGAAGGAAGTCAGACTGGAATGATAAGTTCTAATGATTTTCCTAACACAGAACATAACTTAACCTCACAAGACGTTCTACCAAAACATAGCATGCTCTACTAAAAGACCAGTGTATAACTTCTGGTAATTGAGAGAAACAGGATAGGCAGACATAAGACATAGGAGAGTTGATAAAACTTACCAGAACTTACAGATTGGTTTTATTTTGTGTTATAGCACATCAGGTAAAATTTTTGGTAGATGATCAGATTATTTTTTAAGAACTTTTCCTTTTTGAAGCACCAATGACTTCTTGTGTTTTTTATTTACTCAATACATGTTTCTTAGATTCTGACTCTGTCCCAGGTACCACACACACTCTACTTTCATGTGTATGAGTATCCCCATGTGTGTGTGTGGTACAGATAGTCATTTGTAGAATTAGGAGGATAGGAACTGGCTATTTTAATATCTTTTGCAGGTTTGCTGCTTGTTGGCTAAGCAATGATTCCAAAAGAGCAGAGGAAAAATAATATTTCTGCCTAATAATTGATTATGTGACTTATCACCTATTGGTCAGTTTTCTGCTGTTAGCTTCTCTCTGGAAACACCTTATTAGGATGGGCAGATGCATGCAAATAATTGTGTGGACAAGTACATCATTGCTTCTTTGTAGACTATATAGTGTTTGGAGAGACATCTTAATTCTTAGAGTGAGTCTAAAGAATTGAAATTGTGAGGGTCAGCTCTTAGATGAGTGATGTTGGTAAGCTAATTTTAAAGAACTAGGACTTGGGTTTACTGGTAGAACATCTCTTCCCAGCCTGTGTTACTTGAAGAAGACGTTAGGAGCCTTTAGAAGGGTGTTATCTCTTTCAGATGGCAGGTTAGCAGTGAACATATTTATCTAGTATTAACTTAATGACATCTAAATAGAAACTTAATGACCTGAAGGAGTTAAAGTAACTCCTCCTATTGGTCAATCAACTGACCTGTTATACACAGACCAACTCTGAGTCAGTAGAACAAAGTCCAGTAAAAAAAGACAAGAACAACAAATCAGGAAAAAATCATTTATTTGTCTTAATACTTGTTCTGGTTATCTAGTATTATGTACCAACCATCTCTAAATGTAGTGGTTCAAGATAATTTATTATTCTCTCTCATGGTTCTGTGGTGACAGGGCTCAGCTGGATGCTTGACTTTCTCCCGTCTGAAGGCTTGACCAGTCTGACTCACTCACGTGGCTGGTGTGATGGTGGCTATTGACTGGGAGTTTAGCTTGGATTGTGGACTGAAGCATCTACACATGTTCTAGTGGCTTCTCCATGTGGTTTGGGCTTCTCACAGTCACAGAAATTGGGGTCCCAAAAGAAGCATCCCAAGAGCTAGAATTCAAGAGACAGTGGCTGCTAGTCTCCTTTTGATAGTGCTTCTTAAGTCCCAGGATGTCACTTTTGCTGCATTGCTTTGGTCAAAGGCAAAGCAAGAAGGCCAGCCTAAGTTTAAGGGGAAGGACATTAGATTTCACCCTGTGATGGGGGAGCGGCAAGGTCACACTGCAGAAGAACATGTAGAATGGGTGATGTTGTTATGGTCACCTGTGGAAAATACAATTTGTCATTACACTTATCACTTGATACTCATATTATTTCATATATATGATTACACTGTCATTGTTAAGACATTTTTGGAAAAAGGATGACAGTAAGAAGATAAAATCCAGCGAAACAAAAGCAGAATGGTGGAGTGCTCTGACATCACTCTCACTTGGTTTTGAATCCTGATTTCATTCCTCTAAGACCTGTGGGACATTGGTCAAGACCCACAACATAATTTGTGGGGTCCAGTGCAAAATGAGATATTTTTCAAAACATAAGAATTTTAAGGTAGTAGCATTAGATCATTAAACCAAGCATGGAGTCCTTTTCAGTGCAAGACCCTGCGTGACTGCACAGGTTACACATCTCTGAGGTACCTCTGGTCATGGTACGTAACGCCTCTGAGATTCAATCATATCTTCAAATTGGGAATAATACTATCTACCTTGCAGGGTGGTTGTAAAGAAAACTTGAGACGATGTTATGTGGCAGTGTTTATTAAGGTTATCAATATGCTTATCAAGCTTATTAAGCCCACATTAGGTGCTTAATAAATAATAATATTGAAAGATAATAGCAGTAAATTGAATTAATATATAAATGGGAATTTATTTGGTAGGGGGAACCATTTTGCTAAGTGATCTTACTTTTGGTCTTGATTTTTCAAGTTAATAGTCCACTATTAATTTCCTGTTCAAAGAAATAAAAACTTGGTTGAAGGCCACAAGTGTGCCATGAATATATCCCTGGGTAGAAAACATATGAATTTTAGAGAAATGCTTGACTCACATGCTTAGTTATTCACCGTATAATATTTGCAATCATAAAAATGTCTGCTATGATGCTTTCAAACTTGAGTAGAATTTCTTTTTCATGGAGTACCATAGACGAGCAAGGTTCCAGGTTCTCAAATTTAGATACTGTAGTTAAACTTCAGTTATTGAAAAGAATGTTTTATACCATAAACATAATTATATACTTCTTTTTAATACTTAACAGGTGAAATGATTTAAGTTCAAATCTCATTTTCAAATCCTAAAGACACCTTTGAGAAGAGACAACAATAAGAACTTTTAAATCCTAAAGGACATGTAAGAAAGTTATGAGTTAATGCAAAGAGGACCATTCATTTTCTTAAAAAAAATTCCTTTGACGTATTTCCTTACCTGGAGAATAGAATTGTTGAGGAGTCATGTAGTTTGAAGTAAGGTATGTTACACCTCCATTTTTCTGGTTAGTTATCAAGATAATGTTTCAGACAAAATGACTGAAAATCTAATGTTTTATTCAAATTTAGTTGTTAGAGATAGAAGGGGATAACCCTATGAAGCAATTATATTTTCTTTCTTTTCATTGCAAAGTTGTTCTCTCTCTCCTCCTCTCTTCCCTACCCACCCCATGCCCCCATAATTTAAAGTTTCTAAATTATCTCCAGAGTAACGGTAACAGATATTTCTGTGGCGATATCATTCTTAATTTGTTATGGTATTGTCAAAATCTGGTCAAGAATCCACAAATCAGTCTTCTGTCTTCTGCGCAGGAAGGCCCAAAGGACAAATACTTTCATGAAGTGAATTGTGAGTGTTTTGAAGGAACTTCCTACCCAGTTCATGGAGGATTGGATCCTCCTAGTAAAATGCCCAACGTCTCATGGGCACTAACCCTGTAGATTCTGGGTAGACAAGGACATGCTGCCTCCATGCAGGGTCAGGGCCTGAATGACCAGCTCTATCCTTTAAAGAGTTGACTAAGATCTGAACCAAGGCAAACCAAAGGGCATAACAATGTTCTGGTCTTTATCAAAAAAGATTTCCTGTGTCCTTCTGTATCACTTCAGAGCCTGGGTTGTCCACTGATGCTGCCTGGGACCTCAAAGTCCGTCTTCCATTTAGTGGTCCCTCATTCTGTTGCCTGTTTTCACTTGAGCTCTGCCAGTGGTATTTGCCCTCTCATACTGGTCCTGCCTGTATCCTCATACCTGTGGACATCATACCCACATCTGCCCCACATATCCATCAGTCTTTGCCTCCTGCCAGATCCTACTGACCTGACCTCCCTCCACTGCAGCAACACCTGATCATTTTTCCTCTGACTAATGAGAACTTTCAATTTCCATATATACTGGCCCAGTGGATTCCTCTAGGGGCCTGCTATGTGTTGTATTGTGTTCCCCACAAATTCATGCATTTAAATCCTAATCCCTGGTGCATTAGAATATGACCTTATTTGGAGAAAAGGTCTTTGTAGAGATAATCAAGTTAGAATGAGGTTATTAGCGTGGGCTGTAATCCAATAAGATTGGTGTCCTTCAGAAAAGGGGAAATTGGAGGTACAATAGATTCAAATATAGGGAGAACGCTATGTGCACATTGAGATGGCCATCTGTGAGCTGAGGAGAGAGGCCTGGAACAGATCCTTCCCTCAGAAGGACCATCCCTGCCAATACCTTGATTTCAGACCTCTAGCCTGAAATCAAGAACTGAGACAATAAATTTCTGTTGCTAAAGCCAACAGTTTGTGGTACTTTTTATGGCAGCCCTAGCAGACTAAGGGAGGGCCTTTCAACACAGCTCTCAACCCCTTTTCTTATCTCCTCCTCAGCATTCAAAGGTTCAAAACCTGTGTTTTGGCAATCACTCTTTTTATGCCCCAGAACACATTGCCATCCACACGGGAGGTCTACTTCCAGGTACACAAGCACAAAACCTGCTGAGAAGTTTCTGGCTGGTGCCTTGCAGGTCTCCTGGCTTTCTTGAGACTCTTATTTTAGAAGGAGCTCCTGGGCTGATGTACACATCTCTAGTTGTGTCCAGCCTGGTCTTTCCTTTGAGTAGACAGCATTCAGTCAATGTCTTCAGACCATCCTTTCCTCCCTTCATTGGCTTCCTCCTAACTGGAGAGAGTGAAAGCAAGTCAGCCCTCAAATCCTCTCCAGTGAGGAGTTGCCAGTGTCTGGCTCTGCTGCTTCATCACTAGGGTGACAGTGTGGCCAGTCATGCCATCAGTGCCACAAATCAAATGTTGCAGTCAGATACAGTATTTTTTCCTCTGCTCTACCTATGAACAAGTACCATCCTGACTCTCCATCAGGAGTCAAGCCATAATGACTTCTGATGGCAGGTGGCAGGACTACATCACATCTTGACATTAGTTTT
This sequence comes from Eschrichtius robustus, assembly GCF_028021215.1. Taxonomy (NCBI): domain Eukaryota; kingdom Metazoa; phylum Chordata; class Mammalia; order Artiodactyla; family Eschrichtiidae; genus Eschrichtius; species Eschrichtius robustus. Next base: position 43,833,391 of record NC_090840.1, on the reverse strand, counting down.
TAGCTATTTTTTTTATAGCTGCCAGTGTGCTCATATACCTGTCTGTCATCACAATCAGACAGGTCTTAATGTCTCTGCACTACGGAGGAGGACCTCGGCTCCCTTCCAGCCCGTTTATTATGTTCCCAGCATAGCATTTTATCACACATTCCTCACGCATAGCCTCCTCTCCACCACCACAGAAATCTTCCAAGTTGGCAGCTTTAGTGTCTACTGCCATTAATCTTCACTAGGCTGGGATCACGGGGCAAAGGATGATTTATTGCAATTACCTGTTATAGTGCAGAGCTCAGGTGAGCTGGGCTAACATGCATTTACTGGGCTCCCTACCATTCTCCCACAGCCAAGAAGTAAAACGTGACTGCTTTGTTTCTGTGTATATCTTCTTGCATTTAGCTCATCAAATGTTAGTTAATTAACGGAGAAGTGAGGAAACAGATTTAGATAGTAGTAGGGTTATGTATATACACAGTGAAGCCTGGCTGATCAAAGGCAGAACTGACACTGACATTTGATAGTCCATTTAATTTCTTTGTTGTTTCTGCATTTTAAGAAACATCCAAAGGAAATTCGAAATTGCACTTACCTGCCACTTTCCACACCATCCGTTCCAGGTGATTAAAACCAATCTGCATATAGTGTGTTTCATTTCCAATTTCTCACTCCCTAGGATGGCAGAGAGTGCATGAAGTGGAGATAATGTGTGCTTAGGTTCTGCTGGTGAGGGAGGAAGAGGGGATGGGGGTGGAATAACAGGGGAGAAGAACATTCTATGGAAAGCTCTTTGCAGCAGAAAGAAACGTGTTCCTAAAAGTGGCCCATTGTTTCCCCGTTACCAGCTCTGATGGGAGCTCCTTGTCTGCTCTAAGTAAAAAACCCAAAATACTCTCATGTCCCTGGCCTGATGAAGAAGTGACAGTTTTCAGGATAGATTACAAAGCATTTTTTTGCTATTGTATCTGGAATCTGATTCATTCGCAGTTGGATATAATCTGTAGGAGACACTATTTGGTGTCTATATGATGAACAATAACTCATTTGTTTCCTACAGGAGAGGGTTTGAACTAAATGATCCCTCTCCCTCTCTCCCTTCATCTTTTCCCTCCCCTCTCCCCCTCTCTCTGATGAAGACAGCTGCCATGTTGTGAGCTGCCCTATGGAGAGACCCACATGGCAAGGAACTGAAAGTGGCTTTGGTCAGCAGCCAGGGAGGAACCAAGGCCTTCTGACCAAAATCCTGTGAGGAGCTGAATCTTGCCCACCATGTGAGCTCAGAGGCAAACCCTTCTCCAGTTGAGCCTTGAGATGCCTGCAGCCCAGATAGCACATTGATCAAAGCATGGAAAAAACCTGCACTAGAGCAATCAGCTAAGCCTTCCCCAGATTCCCAACTCTAGGAAATTGTGAGATGATGTGTTGTTTTAAACCATTATGTTTTGTTAAATTTATTTTTTTAACATCTTTATTGGAGTATAATTGCTTTACAGTGTTGTGTTAGTTTCCGCTGTATAACAAAGTGAATCAGCTATATGTTGACATATATCCTCATATCCCCTCTCTCTTGCCTCTCCCTCCCACCCTCCCTATCCCACCCCTCTAGGTGGTCACAAAGCACCGAGCTGATCTCCCCATGCGGTGCAGCTGCTTCCCACCAGCTATTTATTTTACATTTGGTAGTGTATATATGTCAGTGCTACTCTGTTACTTCGTCCCAGCTTACACTTCCCCCTCCCCATGTACTCAAGTTCATTCTCTACATCTGCGTCTTTATTCCTGTCCTGCCCCTATGTTCTTCAGAACCTCTTTTTGTTTTTTGGATTCCATATATATGTGTTTTAGCATACGGTATTTGTTTTTCTCTTGCTGACTTACTTCACTCTGTATGACAGACTCTAGGTCCATCCACCTCACTACAAATAACTCAATTTCGTTTCCTTTTATGGCTGAGTAATATTTCATTGTATATATGTGCCATATCTTCTTTATCCATTCATCTGTCTATGGACACTTAGGTTGCTTCCATGTCCTGGCTATTGTAAATAGTGCTGCAATGAACATTGTGGTACATGTCTGTTTTTGAATTATGGTTTTCTCAGGGTATATGCCCAGTAGTGGGACTGCTGGGTCAATGGTAATTCTATTTTTAAGTTTTTTAAGGAACCTCCATACTGTTCTCCATAGTGGCTGTATCAATTTACATTCCCATCAACAGAACAAGAGGGTTCCCTTTTCCCACACCCTCTCCAGCATTTGTTGTTTGTAGATTTTTTGATGATGGCCATTCTGACCGGGGTGAGGTGATACCTCATTGTAGTTTTGATTTGCATATCTCTAATGATTAGTGATGTTGAGCATCCTTTCATGTGTTTGTTGGCAATCTGTATATCTTCTTTGGAGAAATGTCTGTCTATTTAGGTCTTCTGCCCATTTTTGGATTGGGTTGTTTGTTTTTTTGATATTGAGCTGCATGAGCTGTTTGTATATTTGGAGATTAATCCTTTGTCAGTTGATTCATCTGCAAATATTTTCTCCCATTCTGAGGGTAGTCCTTTCATCTTGTGTATGGTTTCCTTTGCTATGCAAAAGATTTTATGTTTCATTAGGTCCCATTTGTTTATTTTTGTTTTTATTTCCATTTCTCTAGGAGGTGGGTCAAAAAGGATCTTGAAGTGATTTATGTCATAGAGTGTTCTGCCTATGTTTTCCTCTAAGAGTTTTATAGTGTCTGGCCTTACATTTAGGTCTTTAATCCATTTTGAGTTTATTTTTGTGTATGGTATTAGGGAGTGTTCTAATTTCATTCTTTCACATGTAGCTGTCCAGTGTTCCCAGCACCACTTATTGAAGGGGCTGTCTTTCCTCCCTTGTATATTCTTGCCTCCTTTATCAAAGATAAGGTGATCATATGTGCATGGGTTTATCTCTAGGCTTTCTATCCTGTTCCATGGATCTATATTTCTGTTTTTGTGCCAGTACCATACTGTCTTGATTACTGTAGCTTTGTAGTATAGTCTGAAGTCAGGGAGCCTGATTCCTCCACCCTTGTTTTTCTTTCTCAAGATTCCTTTGGCTATTCGGAGTCTTTTGTGTTTCCATACAAATTGTGAAATTTTTGTTCTAGTTCTGTGAAAAATGCCATTGGTAGTTTGATAGGGATTGCACTGAATCTGTAGATTGCTTTGGGTAGTATAGTCATTTCCACAATATTGATCCTTCTAGTCCAAGAACATGGTATACCTCTCCATCTGTTTATGTCGCATTTAATTTCTTTCATCAGTGTCTTATAGTTTTCTGCATATAGGTCTTTTGTCTCCTTAGGTAGGTTTATTCCTAGCTATTTTATTCTTTTTATTGCAATGGTAAATGGGAGTGTTTCCTTAATTTCTCTTTCAGATTTTTCATCATTAGTGTATAGGCATGCAAGAGATTTCTGTGCATTAATTTTGTATCCTGCTACTTTAGCAAATTCATTGATTAGCTCTAGTGGTTTCCTGGTGGCTTCTTTAGGATTCTCTATGTATAGTATCATATCTGCAAACAGTGACAACTTTACTTCTTCCTTTCCGATTTGGATTCCTTTAATTCTTTTTCTTCTCTGATTGCTGTTGCTAAAACTTCCAAAAGTATGTTGAATAAGAGTGGTGACAGTGGGCAACCTTGTCTTGTTACTGATCGTAGAGGAAATGGTTTCAGTTTTCACCACTGAGAATGATATTGTCTGTGGCTTTCTCATATATGGCCTTTATTATGTTGAAGTAAGTTCCCTCTATGCCTACCTTCTGGAGAGTTTTTATGAAAAATGGGTGTTGAATTTTGTCAAAAGCTTTTTCTGCATCTATTGAGATGATCATACGGTTTTTCTCCTTCAACTTGTTACTATGGTGTATCACATTGATTGATTTGCGTATATTGAAGAATCCTTGCATTCCTGGGATAAACCCTACTTGATCATGGTGTATGATCCATTTAATGTGCTGTTGGATTCTCTTGGCTAGCATTTTGTTGAGGATTTTTGCATCTATTTCATGTTTGATATTGGCCTGTAGTTTTCTTTTTTTGTGACATCTTTGTCTGGTTTTTGTATCAGGGTGATGGTGGCCTCATAGAATCAGTTTGGGAGTGCTCCTCCCTCTGCTATACTTTGGAAGAGTTTGAGAAGGATAGGTGATAGCTCTTCTGTAGATGTTTGATAGAATGCTCCTGTGAAGCCATCTGGTCCTAGGCTTTTGTTTGTTGGAAGATTTTTAATCAGAGTTTCAATTTCATTGCTTGTGATTGGTCTGTTTATATTTTCTGTTTCTTCTTGGTTCAGTCTCGGAAGGTTGTGCTTTTTAAAGAATGTGTCCATTTCTTCCACGTTGTCCATTTTATTGGCATATAGTTGCTTGTAGTAATCCCTCATGATTCTTTGTATTTCTGCAGTGCCAGTTGTTACTTCTCCTTTTTCATTTCTAATTCTATTGACTTGAGTCTTCTCCCTTTTTTTCTTGATGGGTCTGGCTAGTGGTTTATCAATTTTGTTTATCTTCTCAAAGAACCAGTTTCAGTTTTATTGATGTTTGCTATTGTTTCCTTCATTTCTTTTTCATTTATTTCTGATCTGATATTTATGATTTCTTTCCTTCTGCTAACTTTGGGGGTTTTTTGTTCCTCTATCTCTAATTGCTTTAGGTGTAAGGTTAGGTTGTTTATTGGAAATGTTTGCTCTTTTTTGAGGTAGGATTGTATTGCTATAAACTTCCCTCTTAGAACTGCTTTTTCTGCATCCCATAGGTTTTATGTTGTCATGTTTTCATTGTCATTTGTTTCTAGGTATTTTTTTTTATTTCCTCTTTTACTTCTTCAGTGATCTTTTGGTTATTTAGTAGTGTATTGTTTAGCCTCCATGTGTTTGTATTTTTTACAGTCTTTTTCCTATAATAGATATCTAGTCTCATAGTGTTGTGTTCAGAAGAAATACTTGATATGATTTCAATTTTCTTAAATTTACCAAGGCTTGATTTGTGACCCAAGATATAGTCTATTCAGGAGAATGTTCCATGAGCACTTGAGAAGAAAGTGTATTCTGTTATTTTTGGGTGGAATGTCCTATAACTATCAATTAAGTCCATCTTGTTTAATGTGTCATTTAAAGCTTGTGTTTCCCTATTTATTTTCATTTTGGATGATCTGTCCTTTGGTGGAAGTAAGGTTTTAAAGTACCCTACTATTATTTTGGTACTGTTGATTTCCCCTTTTATGGCTCTTAGCATTTGCCTTATGTACTGAGGTGCTCCTATGTTGGGTACATAAATATTTACAATTGATATATCTTCTTCTTGGATTGATCCCTTGATCATTATGTAGTGTCCTTCTTTGTCTCTTGTAATAGTCTTTGTTTTAAAGTCTATTTTGTCTGATATGAGAATTGCTACTCCAGCTGTCTTTTGATTTCCATTTGCATGGAATATATTTTTCCATCCCCTCCCCTCACTTTCAGTCTGTATGTGTCCCTAGGTCTGAAGTGGGTCTCTTGTAGACAGCATATATACAGGTTGTTTTGGCATCCATTGAGCCAGTCTATGTCTTTTGGTTGGAGCATGTAATCCATTTACATTTAAGGTAATTATCGATATGTATGTTCTTTTTACCATTTTCTTAATTGTTTTGGGTTTGTTATTGTAGGTCTTTTCCTTCTCTTGTGTTTCCTGTCTAGAGACGTTCCTTTAGCATTGTTGTAAAGCTGGTTTGGTGGTGCTGGATTCTCTTTACTTTTATTTGTCTGTAAAGGTTTTAATTTCTCTGTCAAATCTGAATGAAATCACTGCTGGGTAGAGTAATCTTGGTTGTAGGTTTTTCCCTTTCATCACTTTAAATATGTCTTGCTACTCCCTTCTGGCTTGCAGAGTTTCTGCTGAAACATCAGCTGTTAACCTTATGGGGATTCCCCTGTATATTATTTGTTGCTTTTCCCTTGCTGCTTTTAATATTTTTTCTTTGTATTTAATTTTTGATAGTTCGATTAATATCTGTCTTGGTGTGTTTCTCCTTGGATTTATCCTGTTTGGGACTCTCTGCACTTCCTGGACCTGATTATTTCCTTTCCCATATTAGGGAAGTTTACAACTATAATCTCTTCAAATATTTCCTCAGACCCTTTCTTTTTCTCTTCTTCTTCTAGGACCCCTATAATTTGAATGTTGGTGCATTTAATGTTGTCCCAGAGGTGTCTGAGACTGTCTTCAATTCTTTCATTCTTTTTTCTTTATTCTGCTCTGTGGTATTTATTTCCAGTATCTTATGTTCCAGGTCACTTATCCATTCTTCTACCTCAGTTATTCTGCTCTTGATTCTTTCTAGAGAATTTTACATTTCATTTATTGTGTTGTTCATCATTGTTTGTTTGCTCTTTTTTTCTTCTATGTCCTTCTTAAACGTTTCTTGTATTTTCTCTATTCTATTTCCAAGATTTTGGATCACCTTTACTATCATTACTCTGAATTCTGTTTCAGGTAGACTGCCTATTTCCTCTTCATTTGTTTGGTTTGCTGGGTTTTTACCTTGTTCCTTCATCTGCTGCATATTTCTCTGTCTTCCCATTTTTCTTAACTTATTGTGTTGGGGTCTTCTTTTTGCAAGCTTCAGGTTCATAGTTCCTGTAGTTTTTGGTGTCTGCCCCCAGTGGGTTAAGTTGGTTCAGTGGCTTGTGTAGGCTTCCTGGTGGAGGGGAGTGGTGCCTGTGTTCTTGTGGGTGGGGCTGGATCTTGTCTTTCTGCTGGATCTTGTCTTGCTGCTGCGTCTGATGGTGTGTTTTGGGGTGTCTGTGAACTTAGTATGATTTTAGGCAGCCTCTCTGCTAATGGGTGGAGTTTTGTTCCTGTCTTGCTAGTTGTTTAGTATGGGACCTCCAGTACTGGAGCTTGTTTGGAGCTGGGTCTTACTGTTGAGAAGGAGATCTCTGGGAGAGCTCTTGCCAACTGATATAACATGGGGCCGGGAGGTCTATGGTGGTCCAATATTCTGAACTCGGCTCTCCCACCTCAGATGCTCAGGTCTGACACCAGGCTGGAGCACCAAGACCCAGTCAGCCACATGGCTTAGAAGAAAAGGGAGTAAAAAAGAAAGAAAAGAAAGAAAGAAAGAAAAAATAATTAGAGTAAAAAAATAAAAATATATTATTAAAATTTAAAAAAAGTAATAAAAAAAGAGAGCAACCAAACCAATAAACAAATCCACCAATGATGACAAGCACTAAAAACTATACTAAGATAAGCATAAAAATCAGAAACAAGTCAGTCACAGACAGCAAACTGCAAGTCTACAGTTGCTCCCAAAATCCACTTCCTCAATTTTGAGTTGATTTGTTGTCTATTAAGGTATTCCACAGATGTAGGGTACCTCAAGTTGATTGTGCAGATTTAATCCGCTGCTCCTGAGGCTGCACAGAGAAATTTCCCTTTCTCTTCTTTGTTCATACAGCTCCTAGGGTTCAGCTTTGGTTTTGACCCCACTTCTGAGTTTAGGTTTCCCTCAGGCTTCTGTTCCCACCCAGACAGGACAGGTTTAAAGCAGCAGCTGACAAGGGAGCTCTGGCTCACTCATGCCAGGGTGAGGGTGGGGTATGGTAGTTATAACTGGAATGCGGGGCGAGCCTGCGGTGGTAGAGGCTGGCGTGATGTTGCAACAGCCTGAGTCATGCTATGTGTTGTCCCAGGAAAGTTGTCCCTGGATCACAGGACCCTTTCAGTGGTGGGCTGCACAGGCTCCCAGGGGGGTGTGGATAGTGACCTGTGCTTGCACACAGGATTCTTTGGGGCTGCAGCAGCAGTGTTAGCATTTCATGCCCGTCTCTGTGGTCTGAGCTGATAACCTCGGCTCACGCCCATCTCTGGAGCTCATTTAGGCAGTGCTCTGCCATCTGTGGATAGACAGGGAAGGAATCCCCTCTCCTCACGCACCCTGAAACAATGGTCTCTTGCTTCTTAGGCAGGTCCAGAGTTTTTCCCAGACTCCCTCCTGGCTAGCTGTGGAGCACTAACCCCCTTCAGGCTGTGTTCATGCAGCCAACCCCAGTTCTCTCCCTGGGATCTGACCTCCGAAGTCGGAACCTCAGCTCCCAGCAACCCCCTGCCCTGGCCAGTGAGCAGACAAGCCTCTCAGGCTGGTGAGTGCTGGTCGGCACTGATCCTCTGTGCGGGAATCTCTCTGCTTTACCCTCTGCACCCCTGTTGCTGCGCTCTCCTCCATGACTCTGAAGCTTCCCCTCGCCGACCCCCCGTCTCCTCCAGTGAAGGGGCTTCTTAGTGTGTAGAAACTTTTCCTCCTTCACAGCTCCCTCCCAGGGGTGCAGGTCCTGTCCCTATTCTTTTGTCTCTGTTTTTTCTTTTGCCCTACCCAGGTATGTGGAGATTTTCTTGGCTTTTGGGAAGTCTGAGGTCTTCTGCCAGTGTTCAGTAGGTGTTCTGTAGGAGTTGTTCCACATGTAGATGTATTTTTGATGTATTTGTGGGGAGGAAGGTGATCTCCATGTCTTAGTTCTCTGCCATCTTGAAGGTCCACCTACTGTGATGATGGGTTGATACGCGGTTTCTCCAATTCCAAGAGAGAGGAATTACAGTACTATACTGTACTGTAATTCTTTGAAAGTGACATACAGGCAGTGGCCATGGTGATTCCTGCAGTCACTGTGAGCTGCGGGTGGGTCCGAGGTCAGCAAGGGCAGCTCTGGGCACATGGCTCACACAGTGGTGGCCCTTTGGATACAGCCCAGCTGCGCAGTGGCCTAGACCTTGGCGTGGCTGAGGGCTCCTTGCAGCGTGGAGCTAAACCATTACATTTTGGGGCATTTTTTTACACAGCCATAGATAACTAATACAACATGGAAAACTTAAACACACAGGAATATTTCTATAATTCTCTTTGCTATAGAGGGAGATCTGGGAAACGCTACATTTGCCTTGGAATTCAGTAAGGAGTAAAAAAAATAGATCAATAAAGTAATGATAAAAATATTTAACAACTCTGACTGGCACAGACACCAACCAACCAGAAATCAGCCTTGTCACTGAGCAGGGTGCTGAAAGCATGCTGTGGTGCCAGGGCCGTGGTTCCAGGCCCATGGTGCACTCTAGTTACTGACTTGTGGAGGGTTGCATGTGGTTCTGGCAGAAAGGGTGGGGCAACTTACAGGTACTTGTGGGGCTCAGAGAAGGGGTTAAATATCTACTGGGATGAATACTTCTATGTTTTAATATTCAGCATGCTCATATTAGGGCCTCTCTCCTGGATGTCAGTCCTGGGTCAGTTCAAAGAAGCTCATTTCAGATAGTATCATCTGAATTGGAAGGCATAGACCCTGTGGTGGGGGAGTGGAAGGTGGGAATCCCTTTTTGTTCTTCCCTCTGACTTAACTGAGGAGACACTTATGGGTTCCAAGGTTCCAAAAGGCCAGAATCAGCTGGATTTTCCATTTGCTTATCAGTAAGTCATCTATTACAAGCCCAAATGTTTTAGAGAACATACCTTCCCACAGCTGGAAGCCAAGGCTTTGCTTTGACACCTTTTCTCCTGGTTTCATGTATTAGTGAATGTAATTCTACAGTGTGCAGGAGCCTGGGCAAGGCAGGCCTTTTAAACGTTCAGCTGCATGCTTGAACTGGGAAAATCACAGCTGCTCCTCGCTTTTGATAATGCCAGGGAAATTGGTAAATAAATAAATAACTAGGACCCAGGGTTCATTTACTAAATACCCCAATATGTGCAAGCAAACCGCATCAGGCACATCAAAGGAAAAGAAAAGCATAATTTAGTAATAACATGGTCTCCTGCAGCCTCCTGCTTAACTCAAGTGTTAAGTTAAAAGAGGTAAATCAGGGGTTTTGAAGCACAATTTTATACTTAGTCTTCTTTTTCTTTTTTTGCAAAAAGAACAGGATCTGGGACTACTTCCTATGTTAGCAGGATCTGGCACAGTTTTCCTTCCTGTGAAAGGGGAGACCTTTAAAAATAACTGTTACCAATTACTCTTTATTTACCCTTCAACTGGGGAATCTCCCCTCACGGAAGAAGCGTGCCAGTGCTGAAAGTGTTTGCAAGTACTTGAGGGACTTCATATCCCCCGTGTCAGGGATTGGTTTTCAGTCTGGGTGTGGAAGAAACAGTGCAGAGCCCATGCCCTGACTGAGGAGGCTAGTCTGTAAGGCAAAAGGGAAAAGATAGTGTGCTTGGGGAGCAAGATAAATGCATTGTCTCCTGGGACACCTTCCAAATTGTCTGACTCCCAGGGACATCCAAACCTTTGGCTGTCCAATATCAGGGAGGAGGCAGCATAGCGATGGCACTAGGAACACCCATGGTCAGCCTTTGTATTTCCTTATAATCAGCCATGGTTGGTGCAGTCATGTCCCTATCACACTGGACTGCCCACTGCCCTCCAGCATCTCAACCTCAGCCCCAGAGTTCCCCCTCCCTGGCTAGCCTTCCAGGATGCACCACCCTCCAGCTCTGTGGCCTGATCCTTCGCCTGGTCCCCTTCTCTTAAAACTGGCTACACCCCTGGGCATCAGCCCCAAATTGTTCTGATTTCTCACTACCTGCCCTCCATCTGAGTACTGGGTCTTTTCACTTCCAGTCTACCTCATGGTCTGATATTTAAAACTGCTCCTTTTGCACCTCCTCCAAACTGAAATGACACTTTCTGTCCACCAAGTCCTTCACTGTATGCACCCGCCTAATGGAGATGCATGGGCTCCGGAGTCAGGCTGTCTGGGTTCAAATGTCAACCCTCCTACTTGTGAGCTGTATAATCTCAGGCAGATCACTTGACTTTGCTAAGCTTTGTTTTCCCATGATTAAAATGGAAACTTCTCCAAGCCTCAACTTTTTTCCTTAAGATGAGAATCAGTAATCCCTAACTTGTAGGGTTGTTGTGAGGATTAAATGATATAGCATGTGGAAAATATTTCACATGCTGACTGGCTGCATAAGGGTGCCCTCAATAATTGATACTTATGCATGTGATTTAATACTCCTCTATACCACTGATATTTCTTTGACTATTGGATTGTTTTATCCACTTAACGTCCCTCTTAGGTAAGTACCCTTGCACAAGAGGTGTTAAATAACTTGCCCGAGCTCATACATGGATAAGGAGAGGTTTGACTGTAGGTCTGAATCCAGAACTTCCTTCCAGATTCCCTTAAAATGATGAATGATTTATTCTCTTTTACTCTACATTTTGGCTAGGAGTTGATGAAGTGTTTACGCTTCAAATGGTGTACCCATACAAAGGGATAAATTGAGAGAGATGAGAAGTCAACACAGGTGTAATCAGGCGGATCATCTGCTGTTGATAGTGACTCGCCCAGATGTCAACAAAACAAGTTCCTAAATAGAGTGGATGTTGGTAGTAAACTTGAAAGCAAGCCATACCTTGGAGGATCAAGAATCACTGCTGATGGAAGGGAGCAATAGCATAATTAATTCAACACATGGATAAATAGTGATTTACATTTAGATTTAGCATCTACTTAAAACCCATATTGGTTCACGTGGAAATGTTGAACACACCAACCAATTGGAGAAACCATACCATAAAGATCATATTCATCAGGGGCTGGAAACCTATCCCCACCCCCTCCCAGGTTCTCCTTCCTAGCTACGGGCCAGAGGCAATGCTACACTTTCACCTCAGGGAAGTTCCCACTAAGTTTCATGTCCTCCACATGCCTTCTTGGTGATTTGGAGAAAAGAAAGTAAACTCATTGATTTTTTCTTAGGATACAACTGAGTGACTGCTAGAGGCATATGGCAACATCCTTGGCTTGTTCTCACATGCAGGGTAGTAGATTGGGCATCAGGAGGCTCCTCTGGGCAAGTTGCTCTTGACCTCAGTTTTGTGAAAGGAAAAATGAGGAACTCCAAAATTCAAAATCTCTTTCCTTTCTAGATTGTGCTGGGCCACAGAAGGAATGGGCCACCAACAAAGAATGAAGGAATAATAGAAGTGGAGAGTGCCTAAAGTAGAGCCTTTCTAAACAAATGGGTCAACATTCAGAGTTAATAAAAGGTTGCTGCCAGATGAGAAGTTGCCTGGGACTGTTGTCATGTGTGCAAACCAGAAGCATATAGTTATTACTTAGTCTTATTTTATTTGGCCTAAAGATAGTTTTAAAAATAATTGAATTTCATTTATAAATCAGGAGATTTCATATGAAACTCTAGATTTTTTCTTTGGCTTGAAAAATAGGAAATTCTGGTGACAGTGGACCTGCATTTCCACGGACAATATTTAGTCAGGGCTGAGTGACGGCTAGCTCCTTAGAGGCTGGGCTCCCCAGTTCCACCCACTCTTGGGTAGGACACTTATTTTGTCTCTTGGCTCTCAGAATTAGTTCATTTGCCACTCATCTTGGCAGTCACTTTATTGTTTTTCTTACACTCTATTGTTTTTTCTTATTCTCTATTATTTTATATTGTTCTTGTACTTGACCCATTTGCATTACTGCAAGCTTGTTAATATGTGATCTCTGCTTTAGATAAATACCAAATACATATCATTCGGCAGTTTAGAGTTGGCATAGCCAATTGGGAAGATCTATTCTACGAGGAGGGTTACTTACTTGGTCAACCCAATCTGGATTCCGGAAAAGTGTTTCTAAATGCCTTTTGGGTTGTGATCCGGCTCAGCTAGCTCTCCTGAACACCTGAAAAGGGTTCTTTTAATTTCGGACTTTATAAGGACAACTGTGTATAGGAGTAGAGGAAACGAAACACAATACATGGAGTAGAATGGCCACAAGGTTCACTTGAATATTTACCTACGTGTAATTCCTAGCGTTGCTTTCTGCCTGGTATTGCACTAAGCACATCACATCCATCATCTCATTATTCCTCATAACAGCCCTGTGATAACATTGTGATAACTGATAATATTAATATTAGGTAGGACCCAGTATTAGCCAACATTTTATGGGTGAGGAAACGGAGGAACTGATAGCATTAGTGGTCACCCACATTACCAGCTGCCAAGTAGCAGAACCAGGGATTCCAAGCCAGCAGCCTGACTCAAGAGCCCACTTCTTTAATCACCACCTCCCCTGCCTTCCTATCTGCCGGGGAGGAGAGATCAATAGCAGCTCCAAGGCACTTCAGGTAATCTCCTCAGGTGTGGAATTTGTGAGGAGTGAAATGAGGATCAAATGAATACCTATTAGAGGATCCTACGTTGGAGCGAAAAATAACAGCACACAGACTCCTCTGGTAAATCAGATTGTGCGTAAGCCCTGCGGACTCTGGCGAAAATAAGTAGCGACATGGGCTGAGTTTCCAGCTGCTTTCGGTCGGATTTGTGAAGACTGAAGCCGTAGATGCAGGGTCCTTCCAGGACACTAATACCGTATTATCTGGTGCTGATGGTGTTTTGTGGAGTGACAGTTTGACCACCTCTGCCGTGAAGTTTGCGGGCAGTACTGGTGCTGGCAGCAGCCCTGTCATCAAGGCTTAGAGACCAGCTGTGTGCAGTGGAGGGTTCGCACTCCCTCTGTGCTATAAAGCACTTCGTGCCACAGTGCTGCTCACGCTAATGGATGGCTTGTTAGAAACGTAACCGCTCTGGTCCCATGTCCTGCCATGAGTGTGGAAAGCCTCAAACTCTGTTGCTAGGCCAGGAACTAGTGTCCTATTGTGATTAAAAACACCCTCTCAGGGCTTGGGTGGACCTGCATTTGAATCCTAGCTTTGTCATTTAAGAGCTGTGTGATTTGGGGCTTGTTAATTAACCTCTCTGAATATCAGTTTCACTCTTCAGAAAATAAGGACTAATGTAAATACCTGCTCTGTAGTATTATTTTGATGATAATTAAATAAGATGATAAAAAATCACTCAATATAATATCTGGGTATATAGTAAATACTTAATTGGTGATAATTTTATTTTAAATATGATTAGGAGCAAATGGAAAACATTTGTGGGTCCCTTTACTAGCACCATCAGAGGAACCATTAAACCACATTTCTTTGACTCCAAGTCACCCTTGATTGTAACATCATCAAATTCATAACTTTTGGGGAGAAAAAGAAGCACTAACACATTGAACCACTTGCAAGGCCCATCTTGATTTCAGGTGCAAAACTATGAAAAAATTTCTATCTTAGAATCACATAAATGTGATTTATTAGGTATGAGATGTACCTGATTAAAAAGACTTTGCTTTAGTATTCTCCCAGAGTAATATCCAAAGGAATTGAGCCCAACTGAAAACTTTGTCCTTGTCGTTTCTCTCACAAAACGATGTCTATTCTGTTTCACACACTATGCTGTAGCAGAAAGAACACCGGGCTCTTCCTATTTATGGACACTTTTCTTTTGATGAGCCTCAGTTTTCCATCCATAAAATGGGTTACGACTCACATCACAGGGTTGTTGTGAGAATTGAATAAGGCAACATAGACAAGTCACCCAGCCTAATTCCTTACCCAGAAAAGGAGTCTATATATTCTTGTCTGCTCCTTCCTGCTTTCACACAGCTGTGTGTTAACATGGATTAGAACTAAGTGACTTCTGCATGAAGGAAGCGGCATGAGATGACATGGAACATTTCTGAATTAAAAAAAAAAAAATTAGATCACTGAGAATTCTCAGCCTGTGTATTTAGCCAACAGTCATTGTGTAATAAACACCACTGTGATAAGCTGGCAACAAAGCCCCCACATTAATTTTACTTCCTGCTGGGAGGTAGCCTAGAGAATATGTTTCTAGCTGGGATCAGCAGAAGAGGAGCTCCTCTGATGAGCTGGTGTGCGTAGAGGCTCTGAGAGGCCAAAGCAAGCATGAGAGATGGCACTCTTGCTCTTCCAAAGAGTTGGGACTTTCATTCATTTGTTCAACTGTTATTTTTTAAAGTGCCACCTTTGCATGAGGTACTGTGCTAGGCTGGGGACAGATTGATGGATAACAGAGCATGTGTCCCTTGCCCTGTGGAGCTTAGAGTCAAAAGGGGGAGATGGGCAATGAATAGGAAAACAAATCAACATAGATTTATAAGCTGGGATAGTGTTCCGAAGGGAAGGAGCAGGCTGCAGGGAATAATAGGAGAGTGTGTGGGATGATCAAGGAAAGCCTCTCAGTGGGGCTGACATCTAAGCTGGAAGAAATGCAATGTGAAGCATAAAGAGAAGAGTGTTCTTGGCTGAGGGAACAGCATATGGGAAGCCTGTGAGTTGAGAAAGAGCTTGGCATGCTTTAGACCTGAAAAAAGTCCATTGGGCAGGAACACAGTGACCAAGGGGCCAATCTGTTCTCAAACAACTGATGTGCTTATTACTCCAGTAATATGTTGAGCTGAACCTGAAAGAATAATTATAATCTGAACAAAATACCTGAACTTCCAGGGAGAACATGCAGGAAATGGGACATGCAAGGAAGATGCAAGGGGGATTGGTCACCTTTTCTTCTCATGGCACGGCGTATCAGTTAACATGTCCTACACGTGTCACCTACACTGTAATTCAAGCACATTTTGCTCTCCAGAAGTGAGGTCCCCAGAGTGGAGCAGAGGTGCACAGGGTTCGGTTTCTCCTGCTGGTACTTACTTCATCCCAGCTGCATAGAGTCAATTGGCTGCTGGAACTGGATCAGACCATCCTGGAAGCAGTGAGTTAAGAGCCAGCAGAGAATATGTTTTTCTCCCACTAGAGAGTATTTGAAAATGGTTTCTTTCTCTTTTCCTCTTAGGGCAGTGCATTTCTTAATAGGTGCTGTGTTCTGAATGTTTGTGTCCCTCCAAATTCATATATGAAATCTTAATGCCTCATGTGGTGGTATTAGGAAGTGGGGCCTTTAGGAGCTGCTTAGGTCATGAAGGTGGAGCCCTCATAAATGGGATTAGTGCTCTTATAAAAGAAACCCCCAGAGAGCTTGCTGGCCCCTTCCACCCTGAGAGGACACAGCGAGAAGGTGCTGGCTATGAGCCAGGAAAAGGGCCCTCACTACAATGTCACTATGCTGTCACCTTGATCTTGGACTTTGCAGCCTCCAGAACTGTGAGAAATAAATTGCTGCTTTTCGTAAGCTACCCGGTGTGTGGTATTTTGTTATAGCATCCTGAATGGACTAAGGCAATAAATATTGGATTAAAAAAAGGTCTATTAAAAAAATAAGTTTGGGAAGTCTTGGGGCATGGGTGGTAAACAATATTGAAAATTACTTTATTTCAAGACTTCCCGGAAACTTTCATTGTCTTAGATTTCCCCCAATAGTGTATTGAATGTTTATATTTCTGTTGGGGTAAAAATCAAGTAAAAGGACAGTTTAAAAAATGACATTTAAAATTCCTTTAAAATAAGATATTGAGAAAAGACCCAATTTATTCTAATATATGCCAGATTCGAGATCAATAGCAATTAGACAATTAGACAATTAGAAGTGCAAAGCAGATATATGTCACAATGTAAGGATTAATGGAACGGAATTTAAGCTGGGACATTAAAGACAATAGTATTTATATAAGTTTTGAATGAATTCCCTTTGGAAATAAGCTACATAAACCATGATCAGCAAGATGCATCCCAGTGAGTATGTGGGTGCCAAGGAGCCTCGCATCTACCTAGAATCATGGGTACATTTGTGAGAATGGGTCATTTGGAGGAGAGTCTATAAACAAATGCCCTCCGTGAAAATAGTCTGAGCTGGACAGGAAGGGAGATGGAATTATTAAGATAGAGGGTGGAGTTGAGCCGCGCCATATGGTCAGTGCCACAGCCCGGCAAGCCTGTCAGGGTTGGAATGCAGGCCTAAAGGGAATTGTCCTGAAAGAACCACATACATTCCGCCACGAGGAAATGAGGACAGAGGGCTGTGGGCAAGAATCTGCTCAGTGACTGACACTTGCACTGATTGGAGCCAACACGGGATGTTGAATCATGTCTACACAAAGTTGATTAGGATGGATGGGAGCCTTCTAATGCCCTAAAAACATTCAGTGAGGGCAAACCATACTCATCCAAAGTGCCATATACAGGATTGGCTTCTGTTTTGCAATGCACGTGACTAAATTTACTCAACTGATTAGAGGCATATGAATGGATCTACCAAGAAAGTCCTCTTTCTCTAACCACTCCTTGTCCCAAAGATCTCCCTATAGCTACCATTTCTCCATTAAAAAATAATATCAGTTATAGTAAAACTTCAAGCTTTCTGGATTAGATGTAAGACAATATTAACTTCAAATGACTTTGCCTATGCACACCCTGTGCCTTGTTGCTATGAATACATTAGAATTGCTAACAGAATTGGTGAAAAACATCGTTGGCCATCTGCTTCCATCCCATCAACAGGGGTTGAGCATGGGGTTATTACAAGAGACTTGGTAGTTGATCATCCCTCCATTCTCTATCATGCTGATGGAAATGAAGCCAGATATCTGGAAAACATGACTGCATTCTCCAAATGAAGCCTCTTTCTTGGAGTAATGGATGCATATTGGTTTCTATGCCATCCATTCAGACTAACAAAAGAAGCAGGAAAAAGATTCTAGCTCATTCAAGGTTTGCTCTGCCCCCTATTCCCCACTGGCCCACCCACTGTGCTAGACACGCCCTTTCATGACAGGTCACAAACCTCCAGATTCTCAAGCTAACCTAATGGGCTTAGCCTCATTAGTGAATTAGCTCCTCTCTCTCACACATACTCACACATAATCACACACATACATTATAATCGTTTAATGTTCTGCTGGAAGGATTACTTGAAATATTTGCACAAAAGAATAATTATCACAGTTATGGTTATTTTATAGTATATACAAATGACCTTAATGTCGCATAAAAATATGTATCCCCAGGAAGACTCTTGTTTCAAGTCCTAATAGCAAAATGGATATTATGAAACAAGATACTTTATGACATAATAATGGGTTAATTTACTCACAACACCCTATAACAGTTGCTAAAATTAAATCATCCTTTCACTAGTGACAATGGTTTAAAATATCTTGCCTAAATATATTTTGTTATATTAGAATGTGTGATGTCTGGCATAGTTTTCTAGAGTCTTGAATTGCTTTCTTTCAAATATAGGTAGCTATGAAAATTCTTTTTGTAATAAAATCTAGCTCTTCTCCTTGTACTTAGAATTTTGATATTTGTGGTCTTGAGGGGTGGGGCATGTTATTATATTCCAATTTTCTTCTGTGTTGTCTAAAATGTCTTCTTAGAAGGAGACCCAAGGAAGGGAATAGTTTGTTTTGGTATGAAGTAAAGAATTCAAAATGGCCTTGGCTGACGCTCTAAGCTCTCTGGTTTTAGAATATAATTTGGGACAATAAATTGTGTTCGGGTGTTTGGATTGGTTGCCAGATCACTCTCGGATGGGGAAAATGTGTCTCCTCTGTATTACTTGTCTATACATTTTCCTTCTGGCCAAGAAGGTGTCTCTCACTTTCTTTTTTTATATAGTCCTTCTGGATCTTTGTTGCTTTGGCTTTAGTAGGCTTTACCGAATTTGCCTAACACTAATGTTACTATTCAATTCTATACTCATGTCTGAATAGAAATATTAAAAACTTGGCAGCATAAAACAGGTTCAGGCAGGTATATCACTTAATCAGTACATAGCCACATGTAAGAATCTGGGATTCTCATTTGAGTCTACACAATTTCCTGACTCTAAAAGAAAAAAAAAAAAACACCCCAACTTATTCTGAGACTGGGACCTGATCTCATATCACTGAACCCATAATTTTTCTACATTATGGTGGGCCTGGTGATTGCAGACTATAATTATACAACTGATATACAACTGATATAAAGCACCAGCTGTATATCCAGTCCTTGGTGACGTGAGGAGTTCCTAAAGACATTCAAAACTTGGTCTCTGTTTGGGGATTTACAGTAAAGTTAGGAGGCAAGACTCGCTTACATTAAACAACCAAGAGGTGGCCATTGCGATGTGGTGCCAAACGTCTGATGCAGTGACCCTAGTCCTCCAAGTGTGAAATGTGGAACATTTCACAGCAACATCACCTGGGAGTTTGCTACGAATGCAATCTGCATTTTAACAAGATCTCCATGTTAAAGTTTAAGAAATTCTCATGTAAACAGTGAGCACCAGGAAAAGCTAGCTCTGAGTGAGGTTGGTGTAGACTGGAGTTGTGGGGAAAGACTTTATAGAGAACAACAGAGGTTCTTGGACAGGGTTTAGGATCTGGGTAAGAGGGACCAGTATTAAGTTGTCACCTGCACAAAAGCCACTCCCTGGGGGGTTCTTGTTTAAAATGCCAATTCCTGAAATTCTCTCCCCACCCCTTCCTGAATAAGAGTCTTGAGGGTAGGCCCTAGGGAAATGTATTTTTAACAAGCCCCACAGGAAATTTCCTAAACTAAGTTCCAGAAATATAGAAACAAGTGAAAGGGAGTGCATTCAAGGCACGTTGAGGCCACGCCAGTTTTGTTGTCTGTGTTTCTTCCAAAGACTCTTGCCTGCTTCATGTCTCACCAGTTTCCTGTCTAGTTTATTCTCCTTACTGTTGCTGGAGTAAACTATCTAAAAACATGTCAGAACACGTCTTGCCTATTGCAAAGCTCTGCTCTTGCCTAAAGCTTGATTCTTGCTTAGCGCGACAAGGCAGCCCGGCCGGTGCTGGCCCTGCCTCTCCTTCCCCTTCAGCTCCCAGCTCTTCACACCTGTGCCCAGGTAAACTGCCCTTCTCACCCACCCAGAACGCTGCGCACTTTCACTCTTGAGCAATTCCCTTGTGATGCCCTTCTATTCCTTCCCTGTCTGGAAAACTCCTCATCCCTCACCCTCTATAGTCCTTCTGGCAGAAATAACAATAAGTTGTCTTTTTGCTGAGCTGTTTGCTGTCCACGTTCTAAAGCTGGCAACTGGATTCAGTTGAAGAAGGTGGTGCTTCTCTTTGGGGGAAGGGGACAATTGAATAGGCTTTCAATTATGCAAAGGCCTGGCATATTTTGGAGGGAGACTTGGGGCAATGAGCTTAGCTCTTGTTTATAATAAAGCGTGAGTGTCTTCTTAGAGACGCGAGATTGTTGTCATGTTACCTTTTTGTTTGTACATTTGCTTGTTTTCTCTATGCAACAGGGAAAGCCAATAAAATGGGCCTGGGTGAGGAGATGGGAGAGGGGGAACATTCTGACCTCCCAGTAACACTGTGGCAGAGCCAGAGATGGAAACAGAAGGGCAGCTGGGATGCCCTGGGAGGGCATGGGCCGGTGTTCCCTGATAATCCGATAGCCACTTTTCACTAGGTCATTTCCAAGTTGTTATCCTCAAGTCTTAGGTTAAGTTGGTCTGCTGTTACTGCCCCCCTTGGTCGTAAGTTAGCACCATGTGGAGCATAAAAAGGACCCATATTTTAGAGCTACAGCAATGTGGAGAGAGAGTGAGGAGTCGGCAGACTTAATTGAGGAAAAACTCTGAGCCTTGGTCTGGAGACAGAAAACTCATGGAGTAACAGAGCAGGTACACATTTGTCATTAGTCTTCAAAATCATTCATTCACTCATTTGTTCGTTCGTTCAGTAAGCATTTGCTGAGCTCCTACTGTGTCCATGGAGAAAAGGACACAATTCTTCCGGTAGTTGTCAAACTTGGGACTTGATGCTTAACAAATCTTTTACTCATCTCTGAGTGGCTTGAATTTTTAATCCCCTATAATAGTTAAAAAATATCATTATTCTCATGAAACTGCCTATTCCCTTGATCCTTGCTTTGTCCTTCACTGAAATATGAAGAAAAATTTCTTCTGATTCCTGCCCTTCTGTTCCAGGGTTTTTCTATGTTTTTTCCCATCTTTATTTCTTTGTTCTTAAGGAAAAGGTGGCTTCGGCCTTTGGAGTTAATATAACTACAATCAATAAGAGAGGACAAACAGCTTAACCAAGAGTGGGTAAAAGCATGAGTGAGCATTTCTCATCTGAGGGAACCTATCTGGCCCCTCTATACATGAGGTGACCACAGCTGGCACACCCACTTTGCCAGAGTCCAACTCTCAGCTCTTTGGAGACTTTGCTCACATCCTCTGTGGTCTCTGCATTTTCAATATCTCCCACTCCACTGGCTCCTCCTCAAATTTGTACCTCCCCCTAATCAGCAGATTTCTATTCTTCTTCCCCAGATGCTACCAAACTTTCTCTTTGTTACTGCTACCACAGTTCTTGAAAGACCAAACACATTGCCTATTTCCTCATGGTCTCTACAATCCCCATCCTCCTGCAACCCAGCTTCTATCCTTATCGGTCCCAGAAACTTCTCTGTCTAAGGTCACTGATGAGCCTCTCACTTCCAAATCCAAAATCCTTTTAAAATACTCATTCTACTTAATACTTAAATCTTGATCTCAAAACATTTATAAATGTAGGTCACTGGGTCACAACCTTCTTGAATTTTTCTCCTCTTAGTGTTTTCCTGCCTCTCTATTATTTTTCTCAGTCTCTTTCAGCCCCTCCCTCTGCCCTCCTTTCCCACTGTTGTGCCTCAAGATTCATCCTTGGCCCTCTGCTTTTATCTCTCTTTAGCTCTCTGTTGAATACTTTCTCTGAACAAGTTTATTCCTCCTCTAGGCTTGGTTTACCACCCATGTTCATTTGGTTCTCAAAAGTCCAGCTTTCCAGCTCTTGATACATCTAGGTCATATTTCTAGCTGCAATGAAAATAGTTGTAAATAGCAATAATAAAAATAACTGCAACTTAAAGTTGTTGGGATAAACTGAGATAATGACTGTAGAAAGCTGAGCACAGTGCTGGCATATTGTGAGCCCTCTATAACTGTGAGCTGTTTTATCCTTCACAAAAGCAAGAGGATAACAAAGTCATCGTCACCCATGGTGGCTGCTGAAGAAAGGCACAATACATAAGGCAATAGCAGGTAAATTAAAACTCTAAGTCAGCTATGAGCTTCAAAGCAAACTGTCATGGTCCACTGAAATGGTCTTTTAGTGATGTGAAAATTAATTCTATTTCCTGAATATATCTAGATTTCTGCCTCTGGGCACCAATAGAATGGTATTTCTCAGCCTGCTGGTGTTGGTGGGGCTCTGTGACCAGCTGTGGCCAATGAGATGTGAGCAGATGTGATGTGTGTCATTTCCGGAGCTAACTTTTAATTGCTGGTGCAAGGCTCTCCAGAGCATGCTTTTCTCTCTGCCAGAAATGTTCCAGATGATAGTTGCTCTACCAGCCAGGCTTTTTGGCTCTTATGGAGAAAATGGCATGTAGGTTCACTGCCTTTCCTTTATGAGGTGAATTCTGACCGATTACTAGATTTGGTACACATGAAGTAACGTTGAGTGCCTCCCCAGGGCTTGGAGGGGCAATTCATTGCTGCAGTGTGTGGCCTGGCTGCTAGGGACCCTGCAGAGCATCCTCTGTGCAAGTGTACATCCAGCTAGTCAAACTGCTCCAAGTTCAGCAAGCATCCCTTGTTATCGGTGTGACTGAGTTGGCTGTTGCTTTCAGTTTTTATTCTAGCTTTATTCTAGGTGTTAATGATCAATTATCATTAACTTGGTTTCTTCATATCGTTTTAATTGGTTGTGGCTTATTTAACCATACAGGTGTAAGATGCATATTTATTTCAGCAGTATTTTTGGCTTCTAACTTTCTAAAAACTTGACTTCAAGGCATAGTGGTGTTATTATTCAAATGTAAATAACCTGTATATTTTTCTTAAAGAAGATTTATTCATTCTCCATCAGAAATTTACTTGCATCATAACACTTTATTGGTGATATGCTCCTGTTATTTCATGACGATTCTGAAATACAAGTATTCCTATTTTTCAGAGATGTCTACAGAGACAGAGGCAGGATGAAAATTTTATGTGTAAGATGTTATTTTTCTCTATGGGATAAAAAATAAGCAATGATGCTGTTAGCAATGTTTCTTAACTTTAAAATTTTGATCCTCTGTAATTGTTCTTTATTACTAAGTTCTGGAACTGTGGCAAGGGTTGGAGACATGTGTCACACGATCACTGACCCTGAGATGGGGGCTGGAATAAAAACATTTGAAAGTCACTAACAGATGCCTCCTTAGTAGCCTGGTGAAGGGCTCAGTGTCTGGTGTAATCTTGTTTAAAACAACTTCAGGTTTTAAGGATATGAATGGGGGGCAAAAGGAGAAGGATTAGATTTATTTTATGTGGCCCCAAAGAAAGGTTGCAAACTTAAGTGGTACCCACAGCCAGTGGGCAGGTAGTGTACATGATTGGATCGTGTACTGGAAGACAAGAGGGAGTCCTGGGGATTGTGTTCAGTGTGAGATCCATTGCAAAGCATTAAAAACCAATAGAACAAACAAATGAACCAAAACACAGCAAAGCAAGCCTGCAGGCTGAATTCAGTTCATGGACGGAGAGTTAGCACTCTGATCCAGAAGTTCCAGACATAAGTCCATAAAGAGAGAGAACGTTGTAGAAGTGCTGGCTTTGGTTCAATGTTAGACTCAGTTTCTAGTAGTAACTGCATGAAGTTGAAAAGTGGATACGTGTAATCTTATTGGAAATAGAGACCAAGATCTACTAATGCTTAATCCTAAGTCTCTAGAAACTACATATTTTATTTTTCCTTGAAAGGATAAATTTTGATATATTAACTTAGCTTTTTAAAAAATAATTTCTGCTGTCCTTGCTCATTCTCCCTTTTGGTAGCTCAGCCTGCAGCATTTGATGCTTCTGGGGAGGCAGGACATACTTTGATACACTTATTTGGAATTTTCAGAAAACTATTGCTTGACTTTTGTTTTTATCTAATTTTGATTTCTCTTGGATTATTAGTAGTGATCCTGCAATTCCATCAGCAAGTTATTGATGATGAAGTACATCTGGGACAGGAGACTTCAGTTTAAAGCAGCTGTAGATTATATTTACCATAAACACCTTAACACTTGCAGTTTGAAGGTTATTTTTCTTGAAGGGAAAAAGTAAGCAAAGTTGGAGATGAATAATTCTGCCTTTTCTTTGTCATCCTCTCCACATTATATCACATATTCCAAGCTATGGGTCAGTCCATTACTTTATATTTTTTGCTCCCATAAAAGTTTAACGACATATTTGTTGTCTTTGGCATGTTCCTCAAGCCTCAGCTAGTTCCGGACCAAACAAACACTAATGGTTCTCATTTGTGCTGCCCCTTCATAATTTGATGACTTACGCATTTTAATCAAGATCTTTTAGAATCCAACTTTGTTGGAGAAATCCCTTTGGGGCCACACCTACTTCTTTGATTGCCTTGTCTCTCCTGTGTCCCTCTTTGACCATATTATAGCCTCCCATCCAAAGCATCGAAGTTCATGGTGACATATCCATCATTCACGCCTCCCAAACACTTTGAAATTTGCTCACCTAAAATCAAGGATACGTTTATGATTATGCATTTAGTTCTTTTTTTATAATTCAGACTTAGTGTCAACACAGCACTTTCTTTCAGTGTTATCACTTCCATACTACCGACGAGTTCTCTGGAATGAGGTCCATGCTCAGCAGGAAGCAGTGTGGTATGATGGAAATAGCATGGCTCTGCCTCGCATGAGCTGTATGACCTTGGGCAAGCTGGTTAACCTTTCTAAGCCTCAGTGCTGTTTCTGATCTGTAAAATGAGGATAGTGTCTACTTTTGGGGGTTATTGTGGCAATTAAATGAGAAATGCTTTTAGCAGAGTGCCTGTTATGATATAGGAGTTCTGTAAAAGGCAGCCAATATCTTCTTTTAAGACATAAAACTTTCAGAAGGGTGAATCAAGAATTTATCAGATGTTTTACTTTTAGCAGAAGGAGGATAAAATTCTACCATCTGATGATGAAGAGAACGATGATGATGATGACTCTGGGTACCATTTACTGGAACACTCACTATATGCCATTATTTCCCGCTACTAGCAGCCCTAAAAAGCAAGTACTGTTATCATTCTCATCTTACAGTGAAGGAAACTAAGGTCTAAAGAAGTTAAGCAACATGCTTAAAGTGGCAGAGTCCAGATCCAAACCAATATGTACCTGACTTTGAAATTTGTGCTCTGGATGCTTGATGACCCCTACCAATAAATTGTCTATGGCAGGTTGCCCATGGCTCTTGGCAAGCCCGTCCACATGCTCCAACTGGAAGGCCTTTGTTACACCCACAGTGACCCTCCTTCCATGTTTCCTTCCATTAGCCCGACCCACTTTTCTCTGCAGTGTCTTCATCCTCTGCTCTTAGCACATGCACACAACTGGATGCCTCTGAATTCTCAACATGTGACATTTCTCTAAAATTTTATATTTTCCTGTGTGGTTATCATTCTGTTGTGCTGTGTTTCCCCTTTCCCACTTTGCACTTATCTCAATGACATCTCAGTCCTATAGCACAGCTTTCTAGTCCCCTCCAGTGATTAATGCAGCTTCAGTTTAGTAATTAAGTTTTAGTCATGCTGATTTCTAATCTTCAGGCTTTGATTTGATCCAAAGCTCTCTTCTCTTAGGACAGAGAAGAGTTTCCAGCTTGAATCCAGAGAAGAGTGGGGGTTGTTTTCTCTTTGCTCTCCCTTTGCTCTTTCTGTGCTGTGGCCTTTGGGGTGGAGCTAAGAAGGAAGAAGAGGAGAGCAGCCTACCAATTTGTCTGACTGTCTTTGGGGTTCCTCTTTCCTATCTATGGGTCCTCATCAAAGCTTAGGTCATAGTAATAGACTGTGATGGTTAATTTTATGTGACAACTTGGCTAGACTATGGTTAGCAGTTGTTTGATCAAGCAATAGTCTAGATGTTGCTGTAAAGGTATTTTTAAGATGTGATTAACATTTACAATCAGTTGACTTTAAGTAAAACAGATTGCTCTCCATAATGTGGATGGAGCTCATCCAATCAGTTGAAGGTCTTAAGAGAAAAGATTGAGGTTCCCCAGAGAAGAAGTTCTACCTTCAACCTGCATCATAGGAATTCTGCCCGCGTTTTCAGCCGTCAGGACTGCAACATCAACTCTTATCTGAATCTCCCTCTCTCTCTCTCTCTCTCTCTTTCTCTCTCTCTCTCTCTCTCTCTCTCTCTCTCTCTGTGTCTATCTGTCTGGGGAGAAAACCCTTATTGCTTCTGTTTTTCTGGAGAATCCTGACTAGTACAGTAGTAATTCCTCAAATGAGCTGTGTAAAATGGGAGGCTTTTATATACCAGGGGAGGTATATATACCACGGGAGGTTCAAGACTCCATTGGGATGTTGCAAGAAAATATTAGAGCTTCTATCTGTAGATTTTTTTTAAATCCAAAGAAATAAAAAAGAATTTCCACTCATGAATGTTTAATATGCAGATTGACACCAACACCTTTCCTGGATCCACATATCAGTGTCACATTATATACGAGGCCTGAGCTTCATGGGCAAGAAGGGGCATTCCACAAAGCAAAGAACTTGCCGGTGGTGTCCTCCCACTGTCATTGGCTTTTAGGGTATTCAGGCACCTTGCAATTGCCTAAAAATACACTTATATTTAAATGTATTTATGGAAAATATTATCTAAGTTTAGCTAAATCAACTCTGATTCAATGAATGGTTTCAGAAGATCTTTACAAAGAATCCACGTACGGGTTGAAGTGAGTGCTAATAATGCCAGCACACACAGCAAAGAGTTTTCATGCCCCCAGTGTAAGTGCTTCTTCATCTCTATTTCAGTGTAAAGACTGAAAATCGGACACATTCCAATCAGATATGACAAAATGGTCACCAAAAGTTTTTCTAATTCTCAAGGAGACTATTGGAAATATGGATTTATAGTCACATCTTAGTTTAAGTTTGCATTATTATGTAGTTGCTTTCTATATATTCTAAGATAAATAGTTGAAACATAAGTATGTCCTGATCCAATTCTGTTGCCTACTTCCTTTATTCTCTGATATTACATAAATATATGGAAGGAGGGAAGGATTCCAAGATAATTTCAGAGTTTTAATCTGGGTGAATGGATGAGGTGTGATGTGGAAAGTTGAGAACTAAAGGGTGGATGATGTGTTTTGAACAAGTTAAGTCTGAGGCAAAAACGTTTAAGAAAAACCTGAAGAGTTTATACACACACACACACACACACACATGATTGTACACATAGGGAAAGATACATAAAGAAAGAGTTCCATTTTGAAGAACCTGAAAAAATTTGTAAATTCAAATTTTTATAAATGGAAGTGTATTAACACAGTATGCCAAAGCAGTGTATTAAGTTTTTTAAAAAATACAGGTATTAACTGAGTACATTTAAAGATAATAACACATTTTGAGGAGAAATAGTCAGTTTTAAAGTGGTGGTGCATAAAAAGCTACAGATACCATGCTGTTTTAATTGTCTATTTTGCAAATAAAACACATCATTCTTTTCAAAATGTTATTTGTTGCTGTTTATGAATTTCACAAATCTGATATGTTTCAAGTGCTTCCTCACTATAGGTATGTAGACTGATTAGAGCATAAGGTGATAACACCGCTGTCAGCTCAGCATGGGTAGAAACCAGAGGACACTCAAGCAAATCAGTGTATCTCAGCTAAACTCCATGCATTTTATGACCCTGCAAAATCTGAGCCACCTATAAAGCAACCCTCTGAGGCTAAAATTAAGCCTTTTTTTTCCTTTGGCCTCTCCACGTTCCCACCTCTCCCTTGCCAAGACTCCTCTCCTTACCATGCATACATCTACTGACGAAGTGCTGAACATCATGCAAACAAAAATGAGTTTAATCCATCTGAGTTGAGGGCTTTTGGACCCATGAGAGTTAACTAGTCTGAGTTCATCTTACTCATCTGCTTGGTCAAAATTCTGCAAATGTCATATAGAAGCAGTGAGAGACCATTGTCCCATATAGCTTATGTGTATACCCTGAATGCATTAATTGGGCAGATCTAGTTCTTTAAAAAAAAAAAAAAAGAAAAAAGAAAACGTCCCAAATCACACAGTACCATGAGGCACAATATCTGATTACAAAGTCTAAAACTGCTTTGTGTATGTAATGTTTGAAAAGAAAAAAAAATTACAAGCCAGCAGCAATGAAGTGTTTAGTGCAAGATTTCAGTTTTCAACCTTGCAGCTATTACATTTCAATCTCAGCAGCAGGAAGATTCTGCTGATCTTAAGCTAACGAATGTCAAGAAGGAAATGGCTTGCTTTCTTCTTTTAGCAGGTGGTTATTGTTTTAAAAGTGAAGA
The DNA here is from genome assembly GCF_028021215.1 of Eschrichtius robustus. NCBI lineage: Eukaryota > Metazoa > Chordata > Mammalia > Artiodactyla > Eschrichtiidae > Eschrichtius > Eschrichtius robustus. Next base: position 43,805,240 of record NC_090840.1, on the reverse strand, counting down.
GCCTTAAACCTGGCTGAAATCCAGGGCATGTCACATAATCCTGATCTGGAGATATACAGTGAGAATCCCCAGCCCCCAAATATTTGATTAGAGCATATGTAAATCACCTTGTGTTCTTGGCATCGGCTGAATCAGGAATGACAATATGGATTATGATGTTCTTATACAATCAAAGGTTATTATTACTATTCTTTTTCCCCAAAGGAAGTAAAATTTGTTTAGTCGGGAGATCTGATGCTTCTTGGTGTGGCAGATAATTTCTGCTGATATTCAATAAAGAAATGAACAACAAATGTAACAGTTCATGACATTCTGTAAATATAACTTAGGTTTCTTGAAAAGTATATAAATTAGCTAACACTGAAATATGTAATCACTCAAAGAACTATGGGCAATTTTCTTTCTTGACCCCAGTTTCTGAGGGCTCCGGTAACTGACCCTGAACCCAAATCAGAAAATTAGATTTCAGAGCCTCAAATATGTATCAAAATCATTAAGAGACGGTGTAGTAGCCGAAATATGAAAAGAGACACGTTTTCTTATATAATCAGTGGACAAAGAGTTTCAACATTTTATCTACTATGTGTATAGAGCAGCATGGGGAGAAGTTAAAATCGCTGTGATCTTAAATGCTTAAATTTGAGAGTTTGCAGAAAACAGCTCCATCCTCTCACTAATGTCCCTGGTTTGATCCCATGGATCTGGCTACACAGAGTGCATGCCCTCACCCCAATCCAAATATAGTTAAAGTAATTCAAAGCAATGATTTTCTTGTCATAGTGATAACGACGCACAGGAGACTGAATTCACCAAGAAGATGACTTTGCTGTGGTTTAACACAATGAAAAAATGGAATTATATGTATTTAATATAACGTGCCACCTACAGAGAATTATTGTTTGTCTAGAGAGCATTTCATGTGGGCATTTCGTGTATATCTCATGCATGACTGGGAAAACAACCAGAAACATGTCTATGCACAAGAGTTGCCAGTTTAAAAAAATGCATGTGAAACCTTTTCGGATTAGCTCCAGAGTAGTTATTATTGGATTAAAAGTGTTTCTTTCTCATAAGAATAAGGAGGGGGAAGGGATAGAAATGGAGTGCAGACAGGAACCAGTCTTGCCTGGAGGTAGAGATGGATGCAGTGCCTCTGAACAGACAATAGAAAACTAATGAGGTAAAAAGTCTGACATGATTGTGATCTGATTTTCACAGATTAAACTAATGTCAATGAGGAGAAAAGAAGAGTGAATGAGGCTAAATGGCTTCGAGACACCTGCAGATAATTGTATTTCCAGCGATAGATTGTTCGTGCGTTGTTTTACATAACATTTTACAGTAGAAGGACTGGAATGGGAATTTGGGTGATGGTATTCTTTCCTCTGCACTCCTCCCCACTCCAAATATGCACCCTCCATAATCCCCCACAGCAACGGTGTCCCAGGAAGGAGCTGCCCACTGAGCCCTCTGCCGGTATTATAAATTATATAATTTGATTGATAAGAAAATCACTGAAGCTGGAAGCTGCACCCCAATCTTTAGGAAAAAAAGATTTCTAGTATTAATATTTTACGGCACATCTATACAATATATGGGCTGCAATTCTTGGCAGAATTCTAGGGACGATTTTTGATTCATTCGTTTTATTCTCTCTTCTTTGGGCCCTTGATTAGATATTTCTGGGTACGTATTTTACTCAGAATTCAATTCAAGTGAGCTCCTTTTGTAAGCATCTGAAATTTTTGACTCACAGCCCCATAGGAGGGGACATATTCACATTTCCGTAGGCAACACTTATAAAAAATTCTCTAAGGGCTAGATGAGGATGGAGGGGAGGTAAAATCAATATAACTATGCTTATGACTTGAAGTCTTCTACTCCCATCTGGGAAACAATAAAAATGAAACGGTGATCATTGTGAGACAATCACACTATTTGGTAATTAATCACCAATGTGGTAGATATGTAGTGAAAACTTTATTTCGAAGTTTAACCATAATCAACTAAGTGTCTAATTAGGTTAATATGACTTCATCTGAGTAGAAAACAGTTTGAATTGTCATGAAAATATAATATGATTTTAAAGGAAGAATCATAATCCAAGCAGGGTAACAAACTCATGTTGACTTTTCCATGATTCTTTCATTTTTTAGTGTCAGATTTATTTGACCTATAATTTGCATATACGAAAATTCCCTCTTTTGAATGTGAGGTTTGACAAACATACAATCATGTAACCACTGCCACACCAAAACATAGCACAGTTCTCTTACCCACAGAAATTTCCCCCTGTCCCTTTGTGGTCAATTCCCTCCCTTTGACCCCCAGCTCTGGCAACTGCTGATCTGTTTTCCATCCTATAGTTTACATAGTTTCGTCTTTTCTAAAGTGTCATGCAAACACAATCATACAACATATAGCTTTTTGAGTTTAGCTTCTTTCTTTCATTTAGCATAAATGTATCAATATTAGAGATTCATCTATGTCATTGTGTGAATCAGTAGTTCATTTCTTTTTGTCACTGAATAGTATTCCGTATGGCTGCACTTTTAAAATAGGAATACATCTGGTGACTAATCCTTCCACTTGGTTTATGATGGAGTTAAGGGCAGAGAGAGACTTATCTGGTGCCAGTGGGAACCTCCTGGCAAATTCTCCAGTGAAAACCCGCTGCAAAATACTGTTTAGCCTAGGAGAACCCAAACCAACGAAGCATGATAGTTATGCATATGGACTGTGCTCTCATACAATTTGGGGGACAATTTTGATGATAGAAGAGTGGCTGGAACTGAGGTAGATACCAAACTAAAGTTCCCATGGTACCAGGGATTGATTTTTTGCAAATAACTCAACATTTATGGTTTTCTGAAAAAACAACCCTTTATAGAAATCAATTGGAGAAAGTTAAAAGATCATATTTAAGATATCACTTTTCAAAAGACCAGTGCATGTATTTGTCTGGCACTTTCTAATATTTAAAGCACTTACCACATGTGCTATCTCATTTAATTCTCACAGCAACCCCAGGAGGCCAGCAGGGCAGATGTTGTAATTCATAATTTACATATGAAGAAGACACATCCAAGGACATTGTGCCTTGCTCAAGGTCAAATAGTGGGTCATCATCAGCACTGGCTCCAAAGCCTGAGATTCCTAGCTCCCAACCTAGTGGAAACTGACAGGACCAATTCTGAATAATAAATTTAAGTAGAGGTAAATGCTGTCAGAGTTCAGTATTTAGGGTTGTAGTAGCTAAACTCATAGGAAAATTCAGCCACCAGTCTCTTGTTAATTCATAAAAGATTGAAATAAAAAAAAATGCAATCTCACCATGTTATTAGGTTAAGCCCTTCTAAAACAAACAAGCAAACAATGATGTATTGTAAGTTAGACCATTTTGGAATTTGTACAATTTAAATGGTTGAGTTATTTTATGTTAGGGAAGTGACTGCACAATATTCATTAGCTAATTTTCTTGATGTTTTGGGGTTTTTTTAAACACATTGGGCCAAATTACACTTTCAGAGATGCCTGCAGAATTTTAATTAACTTAATAGATCTAATTTCAGTTCTTTATATGGTGGCTTCCTTTTGATTCAGGGAGATGTTGAGCATTATAATTCCCCCTTTTGTAAGGGAAGAAAATCAGTTTTCGGAGGCTGAGTTACATACCCACAGTGGGACAATATATCATATAAGAGTTCATCACTGGCATGTATTTTATGAAAGTGAAGTTTCTGCCCTAATAATTTGGCAAAAGATAGTAAAATAGATAACATCCTTATTTGTCCCATTGAGTGGCTATCTTCCCCCTTCCCCTACCCCAGTCCCCTCACCTGTTTTCTTTTTGTTCTGTGGAAGTGTAAGAATCATAGAAAGGACAAAGATCTGTATATTAAATGAACGTGTTAAAATATCCACTAGAAAATATTGTAACAAAAACAAAAATTTTATTGTTTATATCTATATGGTAGCATCTTCCACAAAGCTTTGCAAGGACTTTAGCATAAACTGTCACCTTTCTCCTGGGAGGTAAGTAGTAATATCTATAAGCCAATGAGTTTATTTAAATTTAGTTTTTCATATGCATATGATTTTTACTCAAAGGAGCTTGATGATGAAAGTAACACCATAAAAAATAACCTATCCTGTGTCGTTTTGATGTCTGAGTGTTTCAGGATTTGAATATAAATGTATAGCATCTCATGAACTGCATACTAGGGTTAGAAACTCCCAGTAAAATGGAGTCACCTTTAGCATCTTAGAGCTAAGATGGATCTATAGTTTAAAAAAATATATATTAGCAGGAGCTAGGGAGCACTGAATGCTTAACACAAGCAGCTGTTAATTATAAAACTGCAGTCATTTGTATTTTACTAAAAATGTTGATATGGCTCTCAAAGAATTTCTAGGAAGACATTAAAACCCCTTTCATCTCTGCATCTGATTTCTACGTTTGCTATCTTCCTTCCCCTAAAGAATACCTATTCTCCCTTCAGAGCCCTATCAAGGCTCATAAAACCAATAAAATATCTTTTTGGAAGAAGCCAAAATGTATTTGAAGGGATTAGGGTTGATCTGGGAGATGCAATGCTGGTGTTATAGCAAATTACTTCTGTTAAATATGAGTAGGACGAGTGTTCTGTATATTGTTCTGCAATAAAATCTACGGTCATGTGTGTGCATGTATATGAATGTAGTACATGTACGGAGAAAACTGCTTGCAGGTATCAGTAGGTGTTTAATCATGGTCATGCTACAAGGAAGTAAAAGATGGACCAAAGATAATAGATTTTTCTGTAGACACTATAGACACCAGTACAAGATGTATTTCTCATGTTTAAGCCTGTCTTTTATTTTGTTTACACAACAAAGTTATTATGTTAATTACATGGTAATATGCTGCCCCTGAGGACTTTCTATGTTGATAGCATCTACTTGAGGATGCAGATTTGGAGCCAATATGTGATTATTACTATTTCAGAATAATATGATCAGAATGACAGTTTCGCCTTCTAGGGGAGTCCTCACTAGGCTCTTTGTTGCTGAGTGTGGGGTGTAACAGTGAACAGGGGGAAAAGTCCAGGAGAGTGTGGGGAATTTTTTTCACTCTGTTTTAAAAGAATGTGGGTCTGGACAACATTTTGGGTTAGAGTCAAGTGTGTGCATGTATGTGTGTGTGTGTGTGCGTGTGTACACGTGGGAGACCTCACACAGGAGAGATCTCACACTAATATGTGTGCAACCTCACTAGGGGGAGCTCTTGGCTGGCTGTTCAGAGGCTTGACCATTGTCTGCAGGAGACAATTTTTCTTTGTTTGAAAATTTACAAATCATCAATGAAAATGCCACAGATATGGCAGATACTTTAGGGCTAAGTCACTGGCTCCCAGTTCTGCCTTCAGGTGGGGATGAAGGTGGTGATATGTTTGCCCCCTCTGCCCAGCAATTATTTTTGTGTTCCTATCATTAAACAGATCTCAGAACTACTGTAAATATTTCTTTTCACCCAGAGATAGAGCTTCTCTGCAGCCTATTCTTTTTGAAAGGCTCTCCACTGAAGCTTGTGTGATAACAATGAAAAAGTATACATTTACAAAAGCCTTTTCTTTTCAATCTATACTCAGATCAATTAATTAAATCAGGATAGAAACATGATTGCCATGAATGACATTGTAATGCTGGTTTAAAAATTGGGAACTTTGTGATTACAAATGCACCTGATTAAAAGAGTCATTAGGGGGAAAATGATCAGCTGAAGATACAGAACAATTATTTGAAAATCTTTATAATGTAATCACTTTGGGAAGGAAAAGAGAATATGCCAGCGCTAAGATAATGGTGACACTGCCTCAGCCAATTTGGGGACGATTTTATTGTTCTTATTCTCCAAATGTTCTCTTCTTACCCCTCACCAGATTTTTTTTTGGTCTTTTTAAATTGGAGGAAAAAAAATAAAGCAAAGTGCTTCTTTCCCTACCATGTTCCTTCCCTTTTTTCTCCACTGTAATGACATTTGGCAGGCTCGGCTGTGTAATGCTTGACTGGTTTTATTGTTGTCTGTTCCCAGTGGGGAATAGTTGACACTGCTCTCTGTTTCCAATTGATATCCATTTTCAACAATATTGCTTTCTATTAGATTCCTGCACAGTTTGTGCCAAGCAAACTGAATATTTACTGGGTTGACCGCAAAGCCTTCAAATCAACAAACACTAGAATAAGCAAAATGTGCATTTTTAAGATCAAATGTTTTCAAATGCTACTTTCAAAATTATTATTTTTAAATGCGCTGTGAACTGCAGATTAAAGGATATTATATTGCCACTTCTGTCAGCCTATTTTTATTTATTTATTTTCACACATTAAATAATGGGATTAAACATTGAAAGGATAGTTGTATACACTACCTAGGCAAGGTTAAAAGCAATTCAATTTTTCCATATTTAGCAATTCCTCCTTCTAAGCAATAAAGCATGTTTGCTCTTTGCTTTTAAATGTAGGCATAGTTAATAGTATCATAGTGAGCAGAGCAATGGAGTCTGACAAACTAGAGGATAGACAACCATTTCCAGTCTTCCTTGGTGGCCAGGGGCTCTGTGTTAGAACTGAGGGGTAGAAGATTGAATTTTAGACATAAAGAAAGCCAAATAGCCAGTAAATTACATGAAATTTCCCAACACCTTTCCTTCAATTTGCTAGCAAATTTTTCAGAATCTTAATTATACACCCTACCTACCATGTAGTGCATCTGGCATATAGAAAAGAAAGCTGTTTGGTTTTTGGAGATAATCAAGAAAAGGATTAAAAAATGGAAAAGAAATGGTTTATGATGAACACTTCAGAAACTACTGCAATATAGTCAAACCTATTTAGTTACTTTTGCAAATGTTGTAATTCTTTTATAGTAAATTTGAAACAAACCATAATGGATAGAATGTGTTTTTGCATGAAATTTATTGGTTAGGTTGATGCAACTATTGGTAATTCAAGCAAAGAAGCCTGCACAGTGAGGTGGAGTTGACTTATATTAAGGGCAGTCTTAAGAAATGTTTCAGCCAAAATAAACATTTTCAAATGATGTTTAGACCATCAAACTCTCATATTACAGAAGATAAAACCATTTTACAGACTCTAACAAGTCACAGGAAAAAGACTGTGAGCTAGATTTTCCATTTAAAAAGTTTTCTTCTTCTCTAATTTCTTTCTTTTTTCCTTTCTTCCTTTTGTACATATTTATTGAGTATCTACATCAGCAGCCTCATTTCTTTCCAGGCAGAGACTTATTTCCCTGTTACCATTTCTTGTGACCACACTACCTGCCAAGCGCTTTCCATACATATCCTTTACCCCTCACAACAACCTTATGCTCTGAAACCTTTATTTTACTACATCTCAGACTATGTGTGCATTGCAATTGAAACACACCAGAGCCTTTAATGATCGTTTGCCATTTGAAGCATCTTAGAAAATGTGGTCAAGTAGAGATTGTGCAGGCCTGGCAAACAGCAGCCTGGGTCTGATATGCTGGGTGGTTCTGGGAAAATCCCTTACTCAGCTTCATTTTTCACCATCTGTGTCTCAGTTTTTCTATTTGTAAACCAGGCATAATTAAAACTGCCCACTGGTCCTTTCACAGGCATGTTGGGAGGATTAGCAAGCTGCTGCAAACTTTCCTTAGCTCTTTGAAAGAGAGGTGCTACAAGAAATTCAAGGCAGGCACCTTTTGTGCAAGATGCTGGCTGCATTTACACTTAAACCTCCACTTTTTGAAATTAGATATGGCACTCTTTGGCTAGAACACAGAGCACAATTAATCAGCAGGTCTCAATCAAAAATACAGTTTTCATGGATTCCAGGAATGCCTGGAAGCTCCTGGCCAGTACGGAACTAGCATGATAGGTGGATGATGCTGGGTGTTCTGGATGGGTGTTCAGAAAACTCAGGGTCCAATCCAATACCATCACTAACCAGCTGTGTCAACCTTGGCAAAAGGCTTTCTCTCTTTCAGCTTCCTCACTTGCAAAAATAATGCACTTTCTGACAGGCTTACAGGGTCATAGATGGAATAAAAGTAACAAACATATAAAAGTATTTAGAATGATACAAAGCATTATTTGTGCTAAATATGTGCTATTGGTGGTTTCTGAAAATGGGATGAGATTGTCCCAAACTTTCCGCTTTGACTAATTGCAATTGCATTAAAATGTTGCAATACAGATTATTTAAAGAGTAAAAAACACCGTTCTCCCCATCATTCCTTATTCAGCTTTTCTGTCATTAAATTTTGATTGTCTTTCTGGTTGAGTATAGAGGCAGCTACAGGACAGCTATTTCTTTCAGTGCTTTGTTCCTGAAAAGTGCCCTCAGGTTGAAGATGCATTTCACTCTTGTGGAAAATGTACATGACTTTTGATCCCAGAATGTTTTCCATCATGAACCTTGTCCAGGAATCTGCAGATAAAATCTACAGTGTGCTAGCTGCACAAATGATTTTCTTAGTGTCCCTGGCACCATCTTAATATCCTCACACCTATGACCATATTTCCCAGTGGTATCAGAATTCAATTATGCTTTACTTAATTCTTTCCCTTTCCAAATGCAAATGATTGTTTGTCAAAACAATGAGCATATAAATGACAGGAGAGATCAATTTAATTGAGATCTGTTACTTTGGTGAATATTTCATTTCAACTGGATTGTAAGATGAAACTTCCATTTTCTCTCCATGAGTTGCAAGCCACCCCTGGGAAGGAGACTTGAAGCAAAGTCACCCGGGAAGGTTGATGGCCCAAAGTGTTGGAATCACCTTGGTGGATACTGTAGATGCATGGATATTGTTAATTGTACAGAGAGAAGAAAGGTATTAGACAAAGAAAAAAAGAGTGGAAGAAATCACAGTGTGTTCCCTTAATTCCACTTGGGTAAAATCAGGTTAAAATGAACTCCTATATCCTAGAAGGGGAGAAAAGAGAAAAAAATTGTTTTTTTTTTTTAAGGCAAAGGGGTAATTACATGCTGTTTCTCTCCCTTCCTTCTCATATACCATGAGCCTCTATTATTCCAGTTTGTTAAAGTGTAGGTATTAATCCAAGGCATTGGACTTACTTCCATGTCATGCCTGGGTGTGGTTTAGAATCCCCACATACCCCTTGAAAGTATTCAGAACCTGGGATGGAACCATGGCTGGAGGAGACTACTAGGTACTGGGAGCTCTGTAGCCCAGAAAGGAGGGAGCATAGCGGTAGAAGTTGCAAGAGATGAGGCAATAGGTGTAGAGATGGCATTTTGGGGACCCCAAATGAAGAGCTGAACTGTGGTAGTGGCAGAGGTTAGATGGAGGTCAGGTTGAGGAAACTGACACAGGAGGAAGGAGCCTGAAGCTGGCTTGAACCAGATCACTCAGCTGTCATGCTAACTTAGTAACCTAACACGCAGGAGCTCAGGTAGTAGTGTCCAAAAAGAGTTAAAAGAATGGGGTGATCTTCAGGAAAGTTGGAAGTAACAACTGGAATAGTATGTGTAAAAGCACTTTGTCCAAATAATCAAATAATGTGCAAACATAAAGGCCTCTTAGGACTAAACGTAAAGTTGGCACAACTACAGAAGCAGGAAGGCAGCCTGAAAAGGTCTTCTTAGGTGTGCAGTCCCAGCACCCTTCCCTGCCCTGCATCTGTGGGTGTCTGCCCTGCCCAGCCTATCCCAGCATCTCCTCAGCACTGCTGAACCTGCACAGAGCCTCCGTTTAGGGGATAGAGGGACTGAGCAACTAACTCATATAAAAATCTGCTTAGCGGTAGAGATTTCGAGATCTAATCTCAGAACCTTAGTCTCAGGAAGCCATCCAGCAGAGCACTCCACCCGTGAAGTGACTTGAGGAGCAAGAGGTCAACTTTAAAACGTCTTCACAAAGGAATAAAATATTATCAGAACAAAAGGAACTTCTCTAGGCAGGAAACACAAGAGAAGCAAAAGTCCTACAATAACAAACTCAAAACAATTAAGAAAATGGTAATAGGAACATACATATCAATAACTACCTTAAATGTAAATGGATTAAATGCTCCAGGCAAAGGACATAGACTGGCTGAATGGATACCAAAACAAGACTTGTATATATGCTGTTTACAAGAGAACCACTTCAGACCTAAGGACACATACAGACTGAAAGGGAGGAAATGGAAAATGATACATTTTCTTTTTCTTTTTCAAAAGAAAGCTGGAGTAACCATTCTCATATCAGACAAAATAGACTTTAAAATAAAGACTATTATAAGAGACAAAGAAGGACACTACATAATGATCAAGGGATCAATCCAAGAAGAAGACATAACAATTGTAAATATTTATGCACCCAACATAGGAGCACCTCAATGCATAAGGCAAATGCTAACAACCATAAAAGGGGAAATCGACAGTAACACAACCATAGTAGGGGACTTTAACACCCCACTTTCACCAATGGACAGATCATCCAAAATGAAAATAAATAAGGAAACACAAACTTTAAATGATACACTAAACATGATAGACTTAATTGATATTTATAGGACATTCCATCCAAAAACAACAGAATAAACATTCTTCTCAAGTGCTCATGGAACATCCTCCAGGACAGATCATATCTTGGGTCACAAATCAAGCCTTGGTAAATTTAAGAAAACTGAAATCATATCAAGTGTCTTTTCTGACCACAATGCTATGAGACTAGATACCAATTACAGGAAACAATCTGTAAAAAATACAAACACATGGAGGCTGAACAATACACTACTAAATAACCAAAAGATCACTGAAGAAATCAAAGAGGAAACCAAAAAATACCTAGAAACAAATGACAATGAAAACACGATGACTCAAACCTATGGGATGCAGCAAAAACAGTTCTAAGAAGAAAGTTTACAGCAGTACAATCCTACCTCAAGAAACAAGAAACTTCTCAAATAAACAACCTAACCTTATACCTAAAGCAATTAAAGAAAGAGGAACAAAAAACTCCCAAAGTTAGCAGAAGGAAAGAAATCATAAAGAACAGATCAGAAATAAATGAAAAAGAAATGAAGGAAACAATAGCGAAGATCAATAAAACTAAAAGCTTGTTCTTTGAGAAGATAAACAAAATTGATAAACCATTAGCCAGACTCATCAAGAAAACAAGGGATAAGACTCAAATCAATACAATTAGAAATGAAAAAGGAGAAGTAACAAATGACACTGCAGAAATACAAAGGATCATGAGAGATTAGTACAAGCAACTATATGCCAATAAACTGGACAACCTGGAAGAAATGGACAAATTCTTAGAAATGCACAACCTTCCGAGACTGAACCAGGAAGAAATAGAAAATATCGACAGACCAATCACAAGCACTGAAATTGAAACTGTGATTAAAAATCTTCCAACAAACAAAAGCCCAGGACCAAATGGCTTTAGAGGCGAATTCTATCAAACATTTAGAGAAGAGATAACACCTATCCTTCTCAAACTCTTCCAAAATATAGCAGAGGGAGGAACACTCCTAAACTCATTCTACGAGGCCACCATCACCCTGATACCAAAACCAGACAAAGATGTTCCAAAGAAAGAAAACTACAGGCCAATATCACTGATGAACATAGATGCAAAAATCCTCAATAAAATACTAGCCAACAGAATCCAACAGCACACTAGAAGGATCATACACCATGATCAAGTGGGGTTTACCCCAGGAATGCAAGGATTCTTCAATATATGCAAATCAATCAATGTGTTAAACTATATAAACAAATTGAAGGAGAAAAACCATATAATCATCTCAATAGATGCAGAAAAAGCTTTTGACAAAATTCAACACCCATTTATGATAACCCCCCCCCCCCGAAAGTAGACATAAAGAGAACTTACCTCAACATAATAAAGGCCATATACAAACCCACAGCCAACATTGTTCTCAATGGTGAAAAACTGAAACCATTTCCTCTAAGATCAGGAACAAGACAAGGTTGTCCACACTCACAACTATTATTCAACATAGTTTTGGAAGTTTTAGCCACAGCAATCAGAGAAGATAAAGAAATAAAAGGAATCCAAATTGGAAAAGAAGAAGTAAAACTGTCACTGTTTGCAGATGACATGGTACTATATATAGAGAATCCTAAAGATGCTACCAGAAAACTACTAGAGCTAATCAATGAATTTGGTAGAGTAGCAGGATACAAAATTAATGCACCAAAATCTCTTGCATTCCTATACACTAATGATGAAAAATCTGAAAGAGAAATTAAGGAAACACTCTCATTTACCATTGCAACAAAAAGAATAAAATATCTAGGAATAAACCTACCTACGGAGACAAAAGACCTGTATGCAGAAAACTATGAGACGCTGATGAAAGAAATTAAAGATGATACCAGCAGATGGAGAGATATACCATGTTCTTGGATTGGAAGAATCAACATTGTGAAAATGACTATACTACCCAAAGCAATCTACAGATTCAATGCAATCCCTATCAAACTACCACTGGCATTTTTCACAGAACTAGAACAAAAAATTTCACAATTTGTATGGCAACACAAAAGACCCCGAATAGCCAAAGCAATCTTGAGAAAGAAAAACAGAGCTGGAGGAATCAGGCTCCCTGACTTCAGACTATACTACAAAGCTACAGTAATCAAAACAGTATGGTACTGGCACAAAAACAGAAATATAGATCAATGGAACAGGATAGATAGCCCAGAGGTAAACTCATGCACATATGGTCACCTTATCTTTGATAAAGAAGGTAAGAATATACAATGGAGAAGAGGCAGCCTCTTCAATAAGTAGTACTGGGAAAACTAGACAGCTACATGTGAAGGAATGAAATTAGAACACTCCTTAACATCATACACAAAAATAAACTCAAAATGGATTAAAGACCTAAATGTAAGGGCAGACATTATAAAAGTCTTAGAGGAAAACATAGGCAGAACACTCTATGGCATAAATCACAACAAGATCCTTTTTGACCCACCTCCTAGAGAAATGGAAATAAAAACAAAATAAACAAATGGGACCTAATGAAACTTAAAAGCTTCTACACAGCAAAGGAAACCATAAACAAGACAAAAAGAGAACTCTCAGAATGGGAGAAAATACTTGCAAATGAAACAACTGACAATGGATTGTTATCCAAAATTTACAAGCAGCTCATGCAGCTCAATATCAAAAAAACAAACAACCCAATCCAAAAACAGGCAGAAGATCTAAATAGACATTTTTCCAAAGAAGATATATAGATTGCCAACAAACACATGAAAGAATGCTCAACATCATTAATCATTAGAGAAATGCAAATCAAAATTACAATGAGGTATCACTTCACACCAGTCAGAATGGTCATCATCAAAAAATCTACAAACAACAAATGTTGGAGAGGGTGTGGAGAAAAGGGACACTCTTGCACTGTTGGTGGGAATGTAAATTGATACAGCCACTATGGAGAACAGTATGGAGGTTCCATAAAATACTAAAAATAGAACTACCATAGGACCCAGCAATCCCACAACTGGGCATATACCTTGAGAAAACCCTAATTCAAAAAGAGTCATGTACCAAAATGTTCATTGCAGCTCTATTTACAATAGCCAGGACATGGAAGCAGCCTAAGTGTCCATCGACAGATGAATGGATAAAGAAGATGTGGCACATATATACAATGGAATATTACTCAGGCATGAAAAGAAACGAAACTGAGTTATTTGTAGTGAGGTGGATGGACATAGAGTCCGTCATACAGAGTGAAGTAAGTCAGAAAGAGAAAAATAAATACCGTATGCTAGCACATATATATGGAATCTAAAAAAAAAGGAAAAAAAAGGTTCTGAAGAACCTAGGGGCAGGACAGGAAGAAAGATGCAGACGTAGAGAATGGACTTGAGGACATGGGGAGAGGGAAATGTAAGATGGGAAGAAGTGAGAGAGTGGCATGTGTATATATACACTACTAAATGTAAAATAGATAGCTAGTGAGAAGCAACCACAGAGCACAGGGAAACCAGCTTGGTGCTTTGTGACCACCTAGAGGGCTGGGATAGGGAGGGTGAGAGGGAGACACAAGAGGGAGGAGATATGGGTATATATGTGTATGTATAGCTGATTCACTTTGTTATAAAGCAGAAACTAACACACCATTGTAAAGCAATTATACTCCAATAAAGATGTTAAAAATATATATATTATCAGCCCAGAGACAGATTCTGTAAAGACCCGGTTTATTTTCTGCATTTGGCTGGATTTCATAAAATGAAGAAAATCAAACCGGAGGCCTGTATGTGGAGTGGAGGCGTGACTGTATTTTTATTTTTCTTAACTAAATAAATCCATCATTTGACAAAGAGGAGAGTGTAGTGGATTAGACAGAGAAGGTATGATTGAAGACTTGAAGGCAGGGTCAGCTCCATATACATTGATCACAGTCTCATTAGGCCTGGAACAGAAACAAAAATGAATTTGAAATGTGGGGAGGGGCAGGGGGTGGAGAGTAGGGAGGCCAAAGGGAAATTTTGGTACCCTTTCCAACAGTGTGATTCATAACACACTGATGAACTCAGACACTGAGGTACAATTCATAGGTTAAAATTCCTGACAGATACTGAGCCAGGGAAAACTCTATCAACCCAAAATCTCTCTCTCCTTGTCTTTCGTGGTAAAGGGTCCTGAAATAATTTTCACAGCATGGAAAAATGGTTCTACTTCTGATAAGTATTTTTAATATTGTAAGACTGAAAAATATATTCCAAGTGAAGTCAAATAAAGTAAGGATGCTGTCAGAGACAGACAAAATGAGCATGGGACCATTATTACTATTGGTAGAGCATTCCTCTGATTTAGATATTAAGAAGCATATATTAACAATAAAAAAGATCTATAAAAGAGTCAATTGCATCATTAAATTGGAAGTGAAGCTGATCACAGAATTTAATATTAGGAGAAAGTGGAATAATTGGTGGAAAATTAAAGTAACTCTTATTAAAACTTAAATTTTGTCTTCAAGGCCCTCCATCAGCTGCTCCACTGTCCCATCCCTTGTCAAACTTCATCCCTTATTATTTTCCATCTGAAAAACTTAGTTATGTTCTTCAAACTCATCTTCCTTTTCCTGCCTACTGCCTCCTTTCTTTGCTCTTGCTGTTTCCTTTGCCTGTCTTCTCACTCTCTTTTGTTCTATTGCCATTGCATCCTTTATGAGCTGGTGGAGAGCTTCCTTAGGTCTCCCTGAGTAATCTGTTCTGGGGTTCAAGGGAGCCCAATAATAAACACTTCTCCTCCCCTGTTTAGTTCTGAACCAGTTGAGAAATATACAGAAATATGACAAATGAAGCCTAAAATATGATCTTTATTCTAATAGGGCTGGAGAATGTGGCAAGTGGATCTCACAATCCAGAATCAGAAGGACATGCCCACCCCACCGCAGGCAGAGCCAGCCCACTGCAGAGACCTGCCCCGTCAAGCTTAGAGCAAGCTTATAGTGTGCTCTCAGCCAGCAGGCTCACTCCCAAGAGCAGGAGGAAGGGACAGGGCTATGCGGAGCCACTTCCTTATCCCAAGCTCATCAACAGATGAATATGAGTAGGTGGGAAAGAGGCCAGGAGGGTTTCACTGGTGGAGCCTCCCCTACATGGAAAGAAACATCAGGAGTGGGGAAAGTGTTATTCCGTAATAGCAATCCCATTTAGAAAAATTTCTTCAGGGGCTTGTTCTGTCTGTGATGTCATATTTTTATATACTGGGTTGGCCAACAGATTTTATGGAAAAACCTGAATGAACTTTTTCGCCAACCCAATATTTTGATTCTGTTGGGTTATGAGTATTAGGAGATAAGGAATTTATTACAGACATTAAGCTTTACACAGTAGTGGAGCAATTGAAGTCTCAAAGGGAGAGTTGGGTGATCAGAGAATCACTAACCATTCATCCTGGAGCACTGAGGTGGGTGGACAGTCTGAGAAGGAAAGCTGAGTAGCCGACCACTTCCAGCTGCCAAAGTGAGACATGAAGGGACAGAGAATGGAGACTTTCTGGAAGCTGTTGCCCTTGAGTTGCTACTGTCCCTGCAGTTCTGTCACCAAGCATGTGGTGGTGGGCCTGGGACTGCTGTAGGCAGCAGTGCGACAGTCAACGAGAACAGGACCTGAGGCAGATGAGAGCTGGGACAAGCTGGGGCCTCCCAGCACCTCCCATCAGTCTGTCACTTCATCTAACTGTGAACAACTTAGAGAGTAATGGATACCACTTCTCTTTCAGCTCCTCCTTTGGCCAGTTCTAGACTGGAATCATGGAGAGGGGAGGGGATTCCAGGAAAAATAGGTCTCAGCTTAAACAAGTTGGTGATAGAACAATCTAGCACAGTCAACACCTTGACAGCATGGCATCCATATTCTCCTCTTCTAACCACGTTTAACGTCAAAGTAAAGACAAGAGATAAGTCCTGCTTCTACTTAACACAATACAATTAAAAATACTGTAACCCATCCCCCTAAAAATCATTTCATGGTCTCAAATGTCAATTTACTCATCTTTGAGGGATGTTCATTTCTTTTTCAGCTCAATCATATTCACCCTGTAATATCTTGTAACTTAAATATTGATATATAATGTTAACCATTATGAATACGTCTCATGTTAGATACTATGGGAATCGGAAAGGAAAAGATCTTTGAGTCCCGGACAAAATTAATAATTTAATTTTTCCCTCATCTGTGTCCTGATTGACTTTTATGTCTAACTTTCTTGCAGAATTTCTTAAATTCACATTGAGATTAATTGAATGGCAGAAAAAGTGACTGTTCAATTTACATTGATTTGCTCTTAGTTTGGATATCCTCATATGCACACCCTGTGACAAGGATCTGTGGGCCAATAGTTCATTTGAGAAGTGTAGGAATTACTGATAAGGAGTAGGGAAGTAAGACAAGGGATGGAAAACAGCCAATAAAGTTTATATCATAGAACCAAATAATGCTGTGGGCAACTAGAGTTTAGGATATTAGAGTGAGGCAGCTGAGCTACACTAACTCCCGTTGGCAGTGCCTAAGGACTGCACCCAGAGGTGTTAATTCCCCTGAAATTCTGGCCAGCTTTAGATGTAGAGCAGTTTTCCCCTTGTGGAGAAAAACTCTCAGGCACAGAAACACAGTCACCAGCAGTTGGAAGTTAGTTAGTTCCCCTGAAATTCTGGCCAGCTTTAGATGTAGAGCAGTTTTCCCCTTGTGGAGAAAAACTCTCAGGCACAGAAACACAGTCACCAGCAGTTGGAAGTTAGTTAGTTCCCCTGATATTCTGGCCAGCTTTAGATGTAGAGCAGTTTTCCCCTTGTGGAGAAAAACTCTCAGGCACAGAAACACAGTCACCAGCAGTTAGAAGTTAGTTGGAAAGCACTGTATGAGGCCCTTGTCAAATGGTTAGAAAGCCCAAGTCTAGGATCCTATTGTCTTTGTGGCATGGTATGCAATAAGCAGGGAATGATGGCTATGGTCTTTCCTTTACTATCAATCTGTTCCTTAATCTTTAGCTACACTAACACTGCCTGAAGGCCAACAGTGCATCAATCACTGAAAAAGTTCTACTTTATTTCATCTTCACAGCACTAAGATGTAGCTACTGTTTGTCATTTTACAAAAGAAACTGATACTTAAAGAATTTAATTCATAGAACTTAAAGGAGACCATTTGGGTTATAGAATTAAGGAGATCCAGAAAAAGCATTTAAATCTGGGTAATTTTCAAAGAAAATTCAAATACTTGATATAAAGATATTGGAAAAATTAATCTGGCTTTTCCAGCTTTAGTATATCATCTATTTATATTTAATTTTAGAGTCAAAATGTTGATTGAAATGGACATATTTTATCATTTATGTGCCTAATTTTAATAAGAAACTTTACATTTAATCCAAATTTGTGAAATCTAAATAAGAGCTTTAGTTACTTGTGAATTACTATGAGACTGATTAGCATTACTTATTACTTTCAAAAATCAATGATAAAAGCATCATAGTGCCAAACTAGTAAGCAAAAATACTAAATTTTATCATAAAATACTAGAAACATGTTCTAAATGCCTAAATATATGTTATTATTAGGGATATGGGGATATATGTATACGTACAGCTGATTCACTTTGTTATACAGCAGAAACTAACACAACACTGTAAAGCAATTATATTCCAATAAAGATGTTAAAAAATAATAATAATAAAATAAAATAGAAAAATAACAATGAAGATGGGAAAAAATTAATGAATTTTTAACTCTAAAAATTTATAACTGGACTTGTACTTAATAATTTTAAAGAAAATATTAAACATAAATAAGTATATGTCTTTGTGGAGTTTATGTATGAAAACTGTCCAAAAATTTGAAGTAGGTTTCTTTTTTTTTTTTTTTTTTTTACTTTTAATAAAAATCTTGGCCACTGTAAAAAAAAAAAGGAAAAGAAATAAAAAATATATACTGTGTATATTCATATCAAAATAAGGAAGAAATATTAATAAGTACTACAGTCCTCTTTTCTGCAACTGTTCACATGGCACAGCCAGTACTCATAACTTCCTTCTTACAGAAACCATGTCATATTTCCTTTGCTCCAAGCGAGTACCTCAACCCACCATGGTTTTCTCCTGATGATGGGAGGGGGACCTAAACCTTCATTCCTGAAAGGTCTGTGCTATTAGCAGTCTCATCTATACTGGGTTATTGTAGTTTTCCATTTACTTTTATCCCAGAGCATGGAAATATTAAAAGGTCTCTGTCCCATTGTGTAGTAGTGTGGTATAATAAGAAAAATATTTGGTCTTTGTCCCCACTTCCTGGCATAGATCTCCTAAAACCCTTGAGATTTCCTGAGTGATAGGGTGATAGGAGCATCTTTTGTTCTAATGAAGGGAGTCTCGGTGAGAAGAGTCCCCATCCATCAGGATGGGGGCTGCTGATCAGAGGAACCATATGATTAGAGGGTTGGAAATTTCAGCCCCACCCCCAAGCCTCTGGGGAAAGGAGAGGGGCCAGAGATTGGGTTAATCACTAGTGGCTAACAATTCAATCAGTCATGTCTATGTAAATGAAGCCTTCATTAAAACCCCGGAACAGTGGGGTTTGTAGAAGTTCTGAGTTGGCAAACACATACGTGTCCTGGGAAGGTGGTGCACCTGAACTCCATGGGGACAGAGGTTCTTACATTCAGGACTCTTCTGGGCATTGCCCTATGTGCCTTTCCATCTAGCTGTTCATTTTTATCCTTCGTGGTAAACTAATAGTAAGTATAACATTTACCTGAGTTCTGTAAGTTGTTCTAGCAAATTATCGAACCTGAGGAAGGGGGTTGTGGGAATGCCTGACTTTGTAGCCAAGTTGGACAAAAGTGTAGGTAACCTGGGGATCCAATAATTGGAATTGGCATTTGAAGTGAGGGGAGTCTTGTGGGACTGAGCCCTTAAAGTTGTGGGGTCTGAGGCTCACTCAGATAGTAGTATCAGAGTTGAATAGAATTGTAGGATACCCAATTGGTGTCAGAACTGGTGGGAAGAAAAAAACCTCTCAAGCAGTAAATCAATTTTTCCTTTATAGAATCAATCACCCAGCCAGTAAAGTAACTGCCTTCTTTGGCTATTGGTTTATTGACATGCAGAGCCCAAAACTGTGAAGATAGGAAGCAAAAATTTTATTAGTAGGTGGTTAGGGGTAATATGAGAGGGGTCACTTCCGTTTCCATCCCTTGATTCTCAAACTCCTGAATCTTATGTATGGGAGAAAAAGTACAATATAACAGTCGCTAATCCTGGAGAATATCACACCATGCCTGCAAAAGGATTGGCGCTCAGCTGGCACTGAGTCTTCAAAGGTCTTTCCACCATTCTATCAAGCCAGTTGCTTCAGGAGGATGAGGACCATGGTAAGCCCAGTGAATTCCATGAGCATAAGCCCATGACCCACTTTTTGCTGAAAAATAAGTTCCTTGATGAAGAACAATACTGTGTAGAATACTGTAATATCCATAAGACATTCTGTAAGTCCATGGATGGGGTTTCAGCATCAGCATTGTGGAAAGGGATGGCAAATCCATAGCCAGAATAAGCATCCATTCCATGAGAAAAAAAGTTCTACCTTTCATGGAAGACTACATGAAAGTGGTCCAGTGTAATTCATTTGCCATTAGACGGCTGACAGGTTCCCCAGGAAATGATGCTATATCAGGGGCTCCGTGTTCATCTCTGCTGTTGACAGGTTGCATATTAGGCCCAATGAGCATGCTATTAGGCCCAATACAAATTGTTGACCCACAGACCTATGAGAAATAAATGTCTTAAGCTGCTAATTTTTGAGGTGGTTTGTTGTGCAGCAGAAGCTAATTGAAACAGAAATTGGTACCTAGAAGTGGAATGCTGCCACCTAAAATGTGTGGCACTGGTTTTGGATCAAAACAATTGGCAAAACTATTGCATGTGGTAACTCAGAAGTTAGAAAACACACCTAATAAATTTGTGGATCTGGTTAAGGAAATTTTCAGGCAGAATGTTGATGTTATATAGGAAGAAAGAGATGAACTAAAGAAAAAAACTATTTGGTTTGCAAGCAGAAAGTAGAAGACATAGAGAGCACCCAGGACTTTCTAGATTAGAAAATAAAATTGTTTTTCATTCCCAACCTCTCCAGTTTACAAAATATCCTTGCAAAATCTAATCAAGGGATTGCTTTAAGGACTTTGTGAAGACCTCAGAAAGATTTATGATGGTTTCTACAAGATTCTCTCAACTGGACAAAATAATTTCTAAAGATCTTAAGGGCGTTAATCCATAGCATCCTGATTTGCTTCCCAAAGAAGAAAGGAGACAGCATCAAAAAGAATTATGTGTATATCCTTTGTATAATTAAATGACTATAGTCTGATACATAAGAATCTCACACAGTTTTAAAGGGGGTTGTATAAGGTTGTATAAGCTTATAAAAGGGACCAATACAGTTCAAAGTGAAAGTGACTTTGGGACCTCAAATTTCTTTGAGTAGAAAGCAGAATGAGTAAAGATATTTATCTGTAAATAAGGGCTATTTCTTATGGTAATATGTACATGACTAGATTCTTGAATTGCTATGGATTAATGACTCCTATGTGCTTCCCATTTCTCCTTTTCTTGAATGGAAATTTTTATTATAATTATCTCGTTGCCATCTCACCCTCATTATGTTAGGCATATGGGAGAAGGGAGCAAATAAACTTGCCTGTTAAACCACAGATTTCTGGATTAAGAGAAGTCACATGCAACAAACTAAACCCAAGGGATATCATCCACTGCTGGACTAGATGCAGTTCCTGAGATATTGGACTGAGTACAATTTTTGACAGTCTTGGAAAAAGGTGAATTCCTTTTACATGTGGGAGGTATACAAATAAATATAGCCAGTGGTTGAGTGTGGTAGACTAAATAGGGTTACAAATTCTTTACAGCTTGTTCCATAAAGAGATAAACTTGGTTTCTCCACCTCTTGAATAATGGCTGGCTCATGACTTGATTTGACCAGCAGGATGTGGCAGAAGAATGTTGTGCAGGCTGCAAATCTGAGCCTCCAGAGGGCTTGCAGCCTCTGAACTTGCTCTCTTGAAACTTGTCCACTCTATGAACAAGTCTGACCTCTTTTTCCTGTGGAGAGAAAGGTCTAGTTGCCGTAGACTTGCCAGCTGTCCCATTTGAGGCCCCAGATATAGGAGTGAACTCATCAGATACTGTGTCTGGCAGAGCTAGGCTGTCTCAACCCAAATCACCAATCCCCAGAATCATGAAAGAATAAATTATTATGGTAAGCCATAGAGTTTTGGGGTGGTTTGTTACCTAACAAAATCCAGTTGAAACACACCTACATTTGCAGCTTCATACATGTCTTTTGCCTTTCTAATGAGATTGTAAAAACTTTGAAGGTAGTGACTGTATTGTGTAATTTTTATAAATTCTATAACACCAAGCACGGGGCTAAGTACAGATTGATGCTGTATGAATGATTTTTTATGTGCCTGAAGCTCTTCTTCCTCTGGTTGGAAATATAGCATTCAGAAGTAAAAAAAAATATCAGAAGAAAAAGTTTAGGCTAGATTAGGCATATCATAGGGTCTACTTCTACCCTCACCCATTTTTCTCCCAACAAGGGGAAGATGTTTGGTTTTTAACCGCTGCTCTTCAAGATCAGAGGGAACCCGATTTTTCATTTTTCATATTTTATTGCTACACTCTCAATGAGTAGTAAAGAAGGACCTGTTACTTAAAGAGGTAACAATTAAAAAAATAAATAGATAAATAGATAAAGAAAAGTTTCTGGAAGCAGGGAGTATTGGCACCAACTCTGAACCTTTCAGTCAATGTCCATGTCCATTACTGGGCTTAATAACCAAAATGGATGAGTTGAAAGAAGGCCATTGAGAGTTCGAACAATTGCCTGGCATCATCTTGCTCCCTTCCTGATCTGCTCTGCTCCTATTTCCTCCCAGATCCTGACCTCTGGTTTCATTTCCCCTTTGCAACGTACTCTTACCTTTGAACTTGGTATTGCTATTAAGTTTTCCTGGTTGGACCTTTAGCAATCTGTATAAATGTTGGCTTAGACTCACACAGATCCTTCCACTCAGTGTTGCCTTAGATAGGATACCCTGACCTAATTTTAGCTCCTCATGAACTGATCACCTGCTCTGGATTTCCTCAGTGAAGAGGAATTGACTGCCATGAGTTTTTGCAGACAAAACGATGGGCAGTGGTGGTGGTGTGAAGAGGAAATGAGATAGAACAGGGTGTGAGGAAGAAGGCTCTGTTCACACCTGAGGGCTCTGACAAGGCAGTGCCTTATCTACTTAAGACCCTAGAAAAGTCACCTCATGGGAAGTTTTTTGAAGCTGGAATAGTATGTAACCAGAAAAGGGCCCTTTCTTTTAAGAACACTTTTTAACTTTCCTTCTCAAGGGCTGTTCAAACTCTGAGGGAAGGATGTTGCCTCTGGGTCGGTCTTATTTATTCTGTGAGGACACCCTCAAGAGATGCTGCAGAAGTGAGCTGAGAGCTGGGTGGGAACCTAAGGATGACTCCATGTCCATTGCTGTATTTCCATGCTGTCGGGTCTTAGAAGTAGTCGGCTCAAGTCAAGGCTGACTAACCAGACAAAGGGAAATAAGTAAAATATTCTTACATTTACATACAAGGGATGTAATAATTCCCTCCTGAAATTATTATGAAACATACCCAATTTGTTTTATCTTGCTGGAGTTTAGAGAGATGGTTCCCAGCCGTGCACACCTTAGAGCAGCGGGTGTCTGCGGAGCTGTGCTGAGGGTATCTGTCCCTTCGGCCACCAGGCAGCGCTGCTTCATTCTGCTTTAAATGCCGGTGATGCATAAAAAGACCCTGTCAAAGGATTCTGCTGGATTCAGCACAAGGCTGAGATGCAACTCACATCCTTTTCATTTTTTAACCCTAATAACTTTAAAGGCCATGTTAAGACTTTGAATTTTATAATAAAGTCGCAATTTGGCTTGCTACTTTTATGGTTATTTGAAGAGTCACGTGAATCTCTAAAACGATAGTTAGAAAAAATGTGGATGGGCATAGTCAGCAAAAGACAATACCGCCTTTCTGTGTGTGAGGGCTCGCTAATACTTCAACGTTCACCCAAAGAGAGAAGGGCATGTGTCCCTCCGTCTTCTCACCTCCCAGTACGTGTTTGCTTGATTACTGCAGGTGCGCAAGAGCCTTTTCCATGTGAAGCCACATGTCTCTGCATAGGAGGTTGGGCTTGGGAGTACATTTATCAAATGCATACCAGCTCCTACAAAACTCCCTGAGAACATTGTAGAACACCTGCATACTAATGGTTTTTATTGTTGGAATTATTTTATTGCACAATCAAAAACCTACAATCGTATCATAGAAGCATGGTACATAGCTCCAAGTACAGAAATTGGCTGCGAACTTCACTGCTGACACTTTATTTCTTGTAATTAAACTTTTACTTTTATTTCACCTATTTTATCCCATAAACAGGGAGAGAAAATAAAACATATGGAGGGAACTGCAGGATGTTGTGGTTTACTCCATGTTTTGGTATTTTTAGCTGTTCCCAACGGACCTAAAGGCCTGAAATTTGTACTTGAAATGTATTAAAAAATAAATTCATTAGTTAAGGAATATTGAAGAGCTGGCTATATATTTAGGGTGGAATCTTCTCTATTTCCTTGTCTTGCAGAAAGTAACAGACGACAATTGCCAGTATTTTCTTTCTTTTCAAAACCACTTCTGCTCCAAAGACCATGAACCTGAACTGAAGAAACAACTCTTTCCTGCTGGTGTGAGATAATTCAGTCTCCATGATGTCTTAATCCTGGGCCCCCCTTAATTGACTTCTAACTGTGCTAAACTGTGGCTGCTAGTAGTTGCAATGTGGATTGCAATTTACAAGGCACTGGAATGGTTTCTTGTCCTCAAATTAGTCCTGAGCTATACTTGAGAGAGATTTAAAAAATAGGCTTTACCTTGCTGGCTGTCTTGAGACCTCAAGTGACATTTTTTTACCATCTCTGAATGGATGGTTACCTTTTAACAGTTTAGTTAGGGGCAGAAAGGAAAAAATATGAGGTCTGCCAATACCCTGTCAATTTTGTCTTAATAAAGCTGCCTCCTGTGGCCTATCTTGTCCAGGGAATTGGAGAACTCCTAATGCTTTTAGACCTCCATGAGGGGTGGTAATTATTTTGAAGCCCTGTTCTGTGAGTGAATCCAAGGTATAGCAAAGATCATCTCCTTCTCTTTTCTCATGAATGTCTATAGGATAGATTTATTAAGTACGAGGTGTTCTAGATTTAGGAAGCAGGGAAGAATAAAATGAAAGAAAGTTATTTCTTTTATGGCCCCTTATGGCCATTTAACATTTATTTCTATCTATTCTACCTAACTTCTTCCTTTTCATCTTGGGACCCCAACTTAGAAAGCCATGATATATACACACATACACAGTGGGTATAGGCACTCTATTAACTCTTGGGATAAATAAGATATGGTTGGAGTCCTCAGAGAATTCATGGCCCAAAAGGGAGATACATACATAAATGATCATGATGATGCCATTTAGGAAGATACATGTGAAGAGTGTTTATGAGAGCGTAGAGGAGAGACACCTATCACAGGCTGAGGGAGTGAAGGGTGGATTTCTGGAGGAAATGGCAACTGGATCAACTCTTAAAGAATGAGTCAGCTAGGGAAAGAATGTAAAGAGGGGATTTTAGGCAGATGGAATTGAGAAATGCATAGAATGTAAAACATGTAGCGAGTGCAAGAACCACAGCAGTTCTATGTCAGGGGAATACATTCAGGGAGGGGTGGGAGGTAATCAGGCCCAGAGGTACATAAGGGCCAGTTATGAGGGTCCCTACATGGCATGCCAATGAGCCTGGACTTCATCAAGTAGAGGCAGGGAATGGAACTGGTCAGATTTCTGCTCTATGTAAGTTGTTCTGGCAGCTGGGCACAGAGTGAATTCAAACACAGGAAAACTAAGGCTTCAGGTCAGATAGGAGGCTAATGTGATCATCTAAGACAAAGCCCTGAACTACGGTGCTGAAAGCAAGATAGCAATTGGTTAGGGTTGAGAAATAGCTTAAATTAGCAGGCCTTAGACTAAGTGCATAGAAGGTGACTTAGAGGTCCATTAAGTCTACAGAATTGCCACAGAAGATACTCTGGTTTGAAGAGACTGGATCCCCCATTCAAGACCTGAAGCTCCTCCATCATGCAAGGCTGACTGTAAACCTTTAATGGTGTGACAAGGCTGGTGGGGCTGACCTTAACAAACCAGGGGTTATGGGTGGATGTTCAGCTATAAAACCAATTCTTACAAGAATTCCATGAAGTCTGGTCTTTCTCATTCTCAGGAATTTTGGAACTGTGGGATAACTTTTATGGAGAACTGAGAATAAATGGGGCTGGGAAGATTGAGGCCAGTTTTTGGCTATGAAGCCTAGGATTTCCATTTCTAAATATTTCCTGATTGAGAGCCATGTCTTTTGTCATGGGAATGTCATTTGGTTCCCAGAATGATTCCTCAAAGCTTTTGGGAGAAAGCTGGTGTCCTGGGCTTTGCACCCAAGCTCCTTTGATGGTCTGCCTTGGCTTTTTCATTCTTGTCTCCCACCACCCTGCACATGCATCCTTTCTTCACAATTTGCCATATGATATTTCGTGGACCTTGGTAAATATTGTTTCTATTTCTGAAATTTTCTCCCAGGGTTTTTTTTTTTTTTTTTTTTTTAATCTAAATACATTTTACTCACCTTCAAAAAGCATCTTGTCCTTTGGAAACCTTTCCCAAGTCCCCATTCTGATTTATTTCTATTTCTGTGCTAAGCCTGTTCACGCCATGATCTTACACTTATCACACTGCTGTGATTTTCTCTCGTTTTTCTGTCAGTCCAATTAGATGGTAAGGCCTCTAAGGGGGGGAAAAAAACCTCTGCATTTGTGTTTACATATATGTGTATTTATTTCCAGTGATTAGCACAGTGCTTAGCAAATAGGATGGAATATTACTCAGCCATAAAAAAGAATGAAATCTTGTCATTTGCAACAACATGGATGGACATAGAGGGTATTACTCCAAGTGAAAAAAGTCACACAAAGAAAGACAAATACCGTATGATTTCACTTATAAATAGAATCTAAAAAAAGTGAAGAAACAAAACAAAACAAAACAAAAGCAGAATCATAAATACAGAGAACAAGCTGGTGGTAGCCCGAGGGGAGAGGGTAGGAGGAATGAGTGAAATAGGTCAAGTGGATTAAGAAGTACAAACTTCCAGTTTTAAAATATACTAAGGGACTTCCCTGGTGGCGCAGTGGTTGAGGGTCTGTCTGCTAATGCAGAGGACACGGGTTCGAGCCCTGGTCTGGGAAGATCCCACATGCCACGGAGCAACTAGGCCCGTGAGCCACAACTGCTGAGCCTGCGCGTCTGGAGCCTGTGCTCTGCAACAAGAGAGGCCACGACAGTGAGAGGCCCGCGCACCGCGATGAAGAGTGGCCCCCGCTTGCCGCAACTAGAGAAAGCCCTAGCACAGAAATGAAGACCCAGCATAGTAATCAATCAATCAATCAATAAATCTTTAAAAAAAAATATACTAAGATGTAATATACAGCATAGGGAACATAGTTAATAATATTGTAACAACTTTGTATGGTGACAGGTGGTTACTAGTTTTATCATGTGATCAATTTGTCATGTATATAAATATCAAATCACTATGCTGTACACCTGAAGCTAATATAATATTGTTTCAACTGTACTTCAATAAAAATAATAAAAATTTTAAAATGATGTGCCGATGCTTTCAAAAATGAAAAAATGATTTACCAAAGTATATTATTATTGTAATAAATGCCATGTTTATCCACTTATTCATTTATCTAATACTTATCTGGCAAAACTGTGACCAATGTACAAATAGAACAAGTAGGGCAGGTTTGGGAGGCTTACCTGATTGAAGTCCAGATGTTCTTTGCAAGACTAGAAGTTCAGCTATAATATTGAGGGTTTTACTGACCTATGTATATTGTAGAGAGGCTAATTGTGAATGGGGTGTTGGAAAGCACTTGTCCTGTTTGGAAGGAGATATGAGCTCCAATTAGCTGATTGACTTGAGTAAAATACCTCTCTCAGCTTCAGTGGTCTGATCTGTAAAGCCAGGGTAATGGTACACACCTCCTGGGTTGTTGTGCAATTCAGTGAGACAATGGGATCTAATGTGGGTGTGCATATACCTGGAACCAGGGTCAGCTTTATGAGTGTGTGACATGTGCATTTGCACAGGGTCTTATCCTTGGTTTAATGTTTTGCTGTTGCCATCTTGAAATTCTTTACAATCATTGCACAAGGGGCCTTGCATTTTCATTTTGCTCTGGGCCTCTTAAATTATGTAGCCAGTTCTGCCTGACGCATAATAGGCACATAAGAGTGCTCTCAGAAGAGCCCTAGATTCTCAACCTGAGATTAGAAGGGAAGCTGAGAGGCCACCTCTAATAAGTGTTGGGCTTTGATGATGTCTTCATTTTGTTCTTCTTCTGAAGGTGAACTGTTGCTCTTTCTTCTATTCCCACATGGCTTCCTATGGAGTATATAGATTTTCAATTCTGCCATCCACTTTCTCTCATTTATTTAAAAATTCCATACTGAGATCATCCTTTTATCTTAACTACTATTTTTAACCCCCACCTGCCCCCTCTCCCTACCAAGATAAACCCATTGGCCACCAGCTGTACATAAAATAAAATCACAGATTCCTTTTTGATTCCATCAAGGTTCAAGTTGCAGGGTTTTTTGTGTGTGTTTGTGGTGTTAAAACACTTTCAAAAATGTAAATTAAAAAAAAAAAAACTAATTCACCGACATAGTTTGATTTTGGTGCCTGCCATATAACTTTAAGGTTTTAATATCTTTGTTGATCATAAATTGACTCTGAGTTTTGCTCTCATGAAAATTATTTGAGCCAGAACGCTACACTGGGTTGAAACATTCTGCCACAATAATCCCTATGGATTAGAGCATATTGAAGTACAATCATGGGAAATAGAATGCTTCTTTTAAACCACTGAGCCAACAAATGAGGTCATTTGATGCTGAGAAACTATGAAAATCCACGAAGGGGTTAGTTCACATGTAACATTAAGCTGGTTTGGGCTGGCCCATCCCTTAGTTGGTGGCGGGAATATTAGGGTTTATTTTTCACAATCTCCCTTTGCTTTTTTATCCTTCCGAGTTACAAGTTGTAAGATAAAAAACTGAAAGATTGTTGACTCTCTACTTGGCTAAAACTAACTCAACTTTTGTACAGATTTTATTCCCTTAAAAATTTGCTGCCTAAATGACTTTAAAATGGCAACATGTTAAACATTCTAAATGGGGAAGACTTCAGGTGTCATTTCTAAATGACAATTCAGAAATATTTCCTTGCATCCCCCCAAAGGCTTTGAGATGGAAAATTGAATGAAAAGAAAAATGGGAAAACAAAACAAATTGGAATCATGCCTGGCTTGTTTACTTTAGGAAGTCTCTTAACACTCATTTTAATCAATTGAAAAGAGATGGTTAATCAGATCATAGAATTTTAGAGTCGAAAGGAGCCTCAGAGCTTATCTCATATGACTTTCCTCATTTTATGGATGAGGAAACTGGGACCCAGCGAGGGAAAGATGCCTTCCTAGCATTCCACAGTTAATTAGCAGCTGGGCAGAGAACCCAAGTCTCCAAATGCCCAGCCTGGTGTGTTTTCCAGTCTGGATGACTGCCTCACTTTCATACCAATTTAAAGTCTTTATATATTTCCAAATTCAAAAGGCTTATAAAAGTAGCTGAGTGAATATAGAAAGAATATCTTCATCAATTGAATGAAAGCTTTCAAGTACACTTCTGAATATTGACTGGTACTGGATACAAAGCTATTTTGCACATAGTAGACACTCAATAAATATTTGTTGATTGATAGAACTGCTCAGAAGTTAATTTATTTAAAAAAAAACCTAAAAGCATATGTCTAACATCACAAAAGGAAAAATGCTTATGTCTATTATCAAAGAAAATAATTCCCCGAAGAAAATAAAATCCTAACTGCAATTTCAGATGTACTTTCCAAAAATAAAAAGAAACCTAAATGGTGGGATATTCACAGACTTTGCCCAGGGTGCTTATCAATAGGGTGGACCATATAATTTATTGTCCAAACTGGGTTATTTTTGAAAGTGAATGTAGACATTATAAATATTTTTGTTGAGGCCACAAGTGTAAACTGAGACTTTCCAGGGCAGTTAGGACACATGGATCACCTTACATAGGAAATGATAAAAAACTTATATTAATTAAGTATTTACAATGTGCTAAGCAAGGCCTTAGGGACTTCCATGCTTTAGTGTCTCTTTTACTGGTCCAGCAGGGAAAATCTTCAGGGTTTTATTATGAGGTTCAAATATTATATTAAAAGGCAGAGGTGTGGGATCTTATCATTTTCATCTCCTACAATGAAATGTCCAGAAGCCTTTTTTGTTTATCTAGGTAGATAGCAGGGAAGATCTTCTATGTGTCTCTTCCCCACTCTCCATTCCCCCCTCCCACTGCAATTTCTTCCACCAAGTCCCTCTTTCCAAGACTTCTCTGAGTGACAAACTTCAAATAGGATTATTCGGTATTGAATATTTCTCTGAAAACAGCTTCCTGGTGAGGAGTGTTTCTTGGTCCTGACAAGAGATGTTGCTGCTGAATTTGCTTTTCTCACTTTTAGTTGGTTTTATAATGGGGTTGTTGAAAGCAATGAATGGTTTTGAAAAATACCCTTGGTGCTGTGAAATAGAAACCATTTCCAAAGCTTGTTCAAAATCTGATTATATTAGCAATTTCTCAAATCCATTGTATTAGCTTTGTAATTTGTTTCCATGACCCACGGAATATATTGACTCAGACAGTGACTTTTTTTTTAAAGGAAGAGAGAAAGACTTGTCCCTCTTTGGAAAATATAATCTTGGGAGAACTTGGAAACAATACATTTCTAGATTGGCCTGAAGGGTTAGATCCGAATCGACCCAATTTGCTTGTCATTGTCTGCAGTGTAGGGAGCTGGGATGTTTGCCTTGATAGCTCTTTTGGGTTTTAGACAGTCCTTTAAAGTAATAGGCACAGGCTGTGCTCTTAGAAGTTCTTTCTTTCTAAATGAAGGGGAGACATTTGAAAATAGCTTATGTGTTTATTGAACCCAGAACATGTGCCTAGACCTTAATACCCAATGCATCTCTCATATTTTCTCACCTCACCTGCAAACTGTCCTATAAAATGTAAACCATGATTTTCCCCAGTTTGCACGTGAGAAAGCCGGGGCTGAGAGAGGAGCCTTCACCTGGAACAGGAAAAACTGTGATTTGCAGGCAATTTTGTCTGGTTCCAAGGACTGTTCACTTGGCCCTTAACTAACCACTCTGTTAGGCAATCTTTCAAGATGCTATTGGATTTATCTCAATATTGAAAGGATTTTCTCCATGGAAAGCCAACCACCCACTTATCAGAGCCAGAACATTTGTCAGCTGTTATGGATTGAATCGTGCCCCTGCAAAAGGATCGGTTGAAGTCCCGAACCCCGATACCTCAGAATGTGACCTCATTTGGACATAGCATCTTTTCAAGGGTAATCAAGTTAAAGCAATGTAATTAGTGTGGGTCCTTATTAAATGTGACTTTTGCCCTTATTAAAAGGGGGGATGTGGACCTAGAAGGAGGGAAGACAAAGTGAAGAGATGCAGGAAGAAGATGGCCATTTCCAAGCCAAAGCTACAAACCATCTACAAGGAGAGAGGCCTGGAACAGACCCTTCCCCAGCTCCTTTGGAGAAAGCATGGCCTTGCCAACTTCTTGATTTCAGATTTCTGGCCTTTGGAGCTGTGAGACAATAAATTTCTGGTGTTCTAAGCTACCCAGTTTGTGGTACTTTGTTACAACAGCTCTAGCAAGCTAATACACATGTTCTCCCATATTTCAGCAGGTGAGAACTTGCTCCTGGTGACCAGTTATCTCTTCTACTCTCTTCTCAGACCGTGGCTGGTGCAAAGAGCAGGTAGAGACCAGGTCTAGGCTGGAAGTGCCCGAGTTAGAGCACCAGCCAGTTGAAACTATTCCAGGCTTCAGGACTGAGGTAGACCCCTGGTTGCTCCACCATGGACAATGTAGGGAGCTAGGGGAGCTGACCTGTACGGTGGCTCTGAACTTATACCCCTTAGACCAGACAGCAGTGGTTCTGAGCAGACTCCTTTCTTCTCCCTCTCCTACCCCTGGTGGTTTCCAGTACTAACTCTAGTGGCATTAATTGACGGGAGAATGATCTGTCACAGCTGTTGAA
The DNA here is from genome assembly GCF_028021215.1 of Eschrichtius robustus. Taxonomy (NCBI): domain Eukaryota; kingdom Metazoa; phylum Chordata; class Mammalia; order Artiodactyla; family Eschrichtiidae; genus Eschrichtius; species Eschrichtius robustus. Next base: position 43,773,329 of record NC_090840.1, on the reverse strand, counting down.
TAATGTACACATTGATGATTTCTTAATAAGTTAAAAGCCCTTATGATGGGGTGAGGAGAAGGAAGAAAACATGTTCCACCTCCTGCAAAGGGGGAACAAAAACCTTCATTCAAGTCATTCACAGGAGGAACCCTAGACCTGCCAGGTGAGACCTGACCATCAGCTTCTGGGGGAAGTGACCTGGTTTTATCAAACTCACCACTACCTCTAAGTGTAACCAGAAACATAAGTATACTATTAGCTAGAAATAATAAAATGCTCAATAAATCCTGTATTATGAAGGCCTAGCCTGGAGCCTCTCAAACAGTCATGTTTACAGCACACCTGGTGAGTATTTTTATGGTACAGTATAAAATCTGCCCTTTTAAAAATAGCATAGAATTGGTGGCACAGAGCATTTATGCCCTTTAAGCTATAAGCCAGAGTTTGCAGAGTTTATAAATTCCTTACAACCCTTTGCTGGAATGTAAAAGTTTAGAATAATAATAATAATAACTTGATGAGCCATAGAGGTCAAAGCAGACAGCTTCAGTTTCTTGTCTGAAGAATAGACAAGAATAGCTGAAGGGGGACTAAGTATTGTTATGGAATTGTTTTGGCCCAGGGGAAAAAACTGATAAAGAGAACTTGAGTCAGATAAATTCCATATTCTCTTTGATTTCTACTGTAGAGTCAGGGTAAACTTCTAAAGAAGAAAACTTTTGTTAAATAAGGTGTTAGCGTAGTGATAACCATGTCAGGTTGGCATTTCATCACACCGATATGGCTGGGCCAGGTGGAGGTGACTCTGTAGTCTCTCTCTCTCTCTGAGTTTGAGTTTCCCCTGGAGACTTGTAAAATTTTGTGGGCCTTTCTTGAGTCTGGAATCTTCCACACTCACGCCAAGCCACCTCACATTTCATCCTCTGCCCTCTCCTCTTGGCCCTCCTGCAACTCTTTCACAAAGTTTTCAGTCATAATCAGTGACCTCTGGAGCACACAGGTACCCATCACTCCCCAAATCCCTTTCTTTTCCCTCTCTGGAATCCTGGTGGTCTCTCTCCAATGGCAAAATTTTACTGAAACCCTCTCTCGCAGGTTGGGTCATGAGAAACAAATTGAGATGGAGCCTGGGAGATACTCTCGGGGCCGTCCCCTGCGAGGCATAAAGCAGCAGGTTGGGGCAAAGGGAGTAGCTGACTAGGATGCAGTCACAACAAAGGCTCAGCTGACCCCCTGTGGGACCCTTCTGAGTTGTCCCAAATGGAGGCATGGGGGCTGGGTCTTCGTAAACCAACATCAAATAGCACCAGAGGCTGGCTGCTCTTGGGAGGGCATGGTCTTGGGTAAGGCAGCTCCCCATCACTGAGGGCAGCTCTCTCCTGGGAAGGGTCTCAGCTGGGAGCCTTTGGCTGCCAACAGGCCTAGCAGCTGGAGGAGTGAGTGTTTGGTCTTACAAGGGTGGATCTGGGTAGGCATGACTGCATCCACTATGCCTCACTTTAGAATTCCCATCTGAGGTAAACAAGACCTTATAGAGAAATGAAGGCTGCAAGTAAACGTAAGAGGAATCTCATATCTATTCTTTACCTTTACTGAAATATAACAATAAACAGATGCTATCAATGTTATTTTCCATATCTTAAATCAGTAATAATTAAGGCTGTACAACTAATTAATTTATTATTTCTCTCCTTCAAGAGCTTCCTCCTGCTAAGCTTTAATAAGATACTGATAAATATGTTTTTCTTTGTTATAAGCAATACAGAAGTAACTACTATTGTCTGAGCATGTGTTGTATTGCAGACATTTATTATTTTATTCAATCGTCATAAGACCCTGTAAGAAAAATATCATTATCCCTATTATGGATGGAAAAAGCAAGGTCTAAAGAGAACAAATTACTTGTCCAATTCACATACACTGGTCAGAACTGGGGTCTGAATCCAACTGACCCCGGAAACTCTACTCTTAACTCAATCATGTTGCATTTTATCCTAATATGTAACTTATTTTCCTTTTTGGTCCTCTTTCCAGATATCCAATGCCTCTCTGATTTTTGTTTTCCTTCCTAGATATGGAAATCCATTTCTGAAATCTGACTGTAGTCCCACACATGGAACTACAGAGAAGACGTGGAAGAGATAGCGGGAACTTATACTTAACCTCCTTGGAGTAGCTATGTGGGTAGTCCTCAGAGATCCCCTCCCCCATTCCTAGGCTGGAGCACCTGCTGTGTGCCCCGACCCCTCCTCCATCCATGATGTGGGACAGTCTCTGTTGGCTTTTCCTCAGTCCCCCAATCTCTTGAGGCTTCCCCACTACAACCTCAATCCATACCTTACCATCCTCTTCTCCTCCCAATCCATTCAGTTTCTTCTGATTATTAGTAAGAATGACTAAAGAATGACTACTACTGTTTACAGATTCAGCTTTAAAATTCTCATGACAACAGAAAGGAATAAATGATCGCTACATCCCTACATCCATCCCTCCATCCTAGAATTTCAAGTACAGGGAAGAGGGATTGAGAAGAAACTACTGTATATGTAGTGACTTAAAGAACCATTTTATTGTGTCCTTTTACCATCATATTTCACATCTTAAACCTGGTTTGGTCAAGACAATATATATATATAATTTGTAAGATTATGACAAAAGGAATCTTATCAAGCTGGTGCTATTCTAACTTAAAATGAGTCACGTGGGCTTTAGAGAAGAAATCAGGAAGAGATGCTTGACTGAGGCCTTTTTTTATACTAGAATGGTGAAATTAAAATCTCATTTTTTGAAATAAAGGGAGGATAGATTTTCATCTGTCTGAGATAATTTAATATAACCTACTTGGAGGCAGGGGAGAATGGGGCAAATGATTCTTCTAGTCTTCTCTAGCTCTGTAATTATATGTTCAGAGGGAGAGAATAAAGATTCCTGCTGCTCCACACATTATTATACATCTTGAAGAGGATTCAGAGTTTCATATTTGTCATTCAGCCACTTTCCTAATTTTATGTCTAATTAGCCAAGAAATTGAAGTTTCAAAAACATTCTTGATTCGCAAAATTCCCATATATATTTCAATTCACAAACATTAAAAAAAATATTCCTTCTGGGTGTGCAGCACCTAGTCAGGGAACGAGGGAAGAAGGATGAAGGAGGTGGGCACAGGTCAGTCTCTGGGTGTTCAGAGTCCAGTGAGAAGGGAAGACACATTCACAGCCAACTAGAACAAGCTGCTGAGTTAAAAGTATTGTCTTCATTTAATGGAAACACAGAGGCGGGCTCACTAAATTGTGTTGCGGGTGGGAGGAGCATTGGGGAAAGCTTCACAAAGAGCTGATGTTGGAACTGGGTCAACAGTGAGCAGAACCTCACTCAGGGCACATGAAGGAAGGAAGATGGGAGGAAGGAAGGGAAGGAGGGAGGGAAAGAGGTAAGGGGAGAGGAAAGTTCTTTGATTCACCTCTTCACTGAGACCCTCCCCTGGCTCATTGCAATTAACCTTCATCCATTGTGTCTAGTCTGAGGGATCTGAAGACTCAGGATGAAAAGCCTGAGGCTCTGTCAGGATTCTTCATTTCAAGACCATCCCATCATTGCTCTCCATCTGCAATTCAGATTAGGAGGCAGCACACCTCTCTGTACTCCCAGCCTATACAAGAGTTTGTGTGTGAGGTCTGTACTGCATATCACAAGCTGAGCATGCCCTAGTCAGAATACTACTTCCCAGGAACCCCCACCCCACAGCAGATTTCTACTGAGAACGATTCTCCTTCTTCCAGGACTGCCTTGTCTCCCTGATCTCTAAAAACAATAGTCATGTTTCTCTCAAGACTGTTATTCCCATAGAGATAAATCTCTCCTCCCACATTGTCTTATTTTGCAGGATGTTAAAAATATCTTTTCATAAATAACTAATAGTATGTTTCTCTTTCCCTTTCAGAGGCTTGACTTTCATGGGCACTATAAGGCTGCAAAGGATGAGTGCTTTGTGGGGTTTGTTGCAAACAGCCACATGACCACAACTCCATGCTCAAGGCCAGCACAAGTCTCCATATGAAGGAAGTGAACTTGAACTTCAATACAGTTCACTTTCTCTTGGTTTCCTAACCACACTCACACTCTTGTGGTGCTCAGGCCACCCCTCTTGCATTCAGCTAGTTGTCACCTAATCCCTCTAAACTGTGAGTTCTCAACCTGAAGATGTTACCTACACCACAGAGACACATTCTAATGGTATAACTGGCCTACATAGAAATGTTGTAGTGAAGGACCTACTGGCCACATATCAAAGAAGGCAAAGAGCTCTTGGGACTCCTTTAAGAGGAACTTTAGCCAAAATTTTTCAAAGGTAGTGGAAGCTGCCTTTTCTACACCAGTAGATCCTTGCAAAGAATGTCTGGACTTACTAACTTGTACATACTGATGGATGGTGGCTTCTTTGACTCTGGGAACAAACCTTATTCCCCATCTTTCTTGAATCTCTAGATATACAGCTACCTAAGGCACTGCTTCTTATTCACAGACCCAAGAGAGTTTCATCAGCTATGAATTTCCTTACCATTCTGCTTGTCTATTTCAGAGCATCAGTCTCTGTGACACTGAGCATTTCCCCTGCTTCTCTGCATCCTCACACCTAAAGTGAACCCATTTCCTTGTGTTCTGGATTCCACCTTGCACCTCTCAGGAACGTTGTTCCATTGAGCTCTCTCTCTCTTTTTTCCAATATCTTCAAAGAATCCCTCTCTTTGGCTCATGTGGGTCCTTCCCATCACCCAATGTACTAATCCTTTTCACCTGAATTCCTGTTTTCATCTTTCTCTTTAATTATTTGCAAGTTGGCGTCCTTTCTCTCCAGTCTGACATAACTCTTCTTTCTAAAACCAACAATGATCCTCTGATGGTCAACTTCCATGGACACTTCTCAGTCATCTGATTTGGTTTCCTTGCAGTATTTACCACTGCCGACCTCTCTATCCTTCTTAACTTTTTCCCTCATTTGGTTTCTTCACTGAGCTCCTTGGTCTCCTTTCCAGGTGTCTCTTTCTCCATAGCATCCTTAAATATTAATATTTATTTAAATATTGATATCATGGATCTCTCATCAGCCTCTTTTCTTCTTTAGTCCTTCCTGGGCTGTCTCATATACTCCCATAGCTTAAAATCCGTCTGTTGACTCTGAGCCCATATGTCCTACTCAGATATCTCTCCTATGTCCCAAGCATAAATGCTCAAGTGTCTAATGCACAACTACCCCAGGCCAATCCAGACACCTCAAAGTTTCTCCATCTCAGGGTATATTCCCCCTTCAACTTTCTTTACTCTCTCTTTTTGATATTCTTTAAGAGGTGCCTGGTACCACTCTGCACCCATGGTTCTCCTGGATTTATTCCCCTCCTTCATCCCACACAGTTAATTGACAAATCTCATCAGTGTACTAGCCTAAGATCTCTCTTGTCCATGCCCTCTTCCACTTCCTACTGCCACTGCCTCTATTTAGGCACCCATCATTTCTTAGATGGACTGTTTTTGCTGCTTCCTTTTTCTAATCTTGCCCCTCACCATCCATCTACCACAAACATCATCCACCCACCACAAATCTGATTATATCAATACTCAGTCAGAATTCTCCAAGGTCCCTCATTGCTTAAAGCAGGGAAAACTATGGCCTGTGGGACAAATCTGGCCCATGATCTGTTTTTATACAAACAAAACTCATGTACAAACTCAACTTTTCCATGCATGAAAAAAGCCATAAACAATGAAAAAGAATTAAGTATTTGTAGACAGTATAGGGTCTATAAAATGTGAAATATTTACTATCTGACCCTTTACAGAAAAAATTTTGCTGGTTTCTGGCTTAGAAGATTAACCCATGCTAAGAAGACTTCTTAGCATGGCACAAAAAGCCCTCCAACATATGTTCTCTGTCTGCCTGTCCAGACTCATGTTCTTTAACTCTTTCTTTAACAGAAGGCAATATTAGAATTTGTTTTTGTACATAAGGCTGTGGTTAAAAGTGATATGTATAGCCAGGATATCTGGGTTGAATACTGACTCTGCCACTAGTTAGCTATGTGACTTTTGGCAATTCACTTAACCTCTTTATGTTTTAGTTTTCCCATATATAAAATGGAAGGTCCTAATTCAAACATTTCCTAATTCAGAGGGCTTTGGAAACACAATTGCCTTAGAGTCTCATTTCATTTGTCTATAACACAGAGGTCATAAAATTGTCTTTTGGATGATAGTTTGTGGTGGTAGAGTGTACCAAAATGCATTTTTGAGAGCAATGTTAAACATATAAGAATATTCTCTCTTGAATAAATCAATTTTTCTTAACGGATTTACCTGACATGTGGTAGGAAAAAAATTCATGTCAATGGAAAAAGCAAATAAATGAGAAAAGGAAAGTAGAGGTATCTGTGAGTAATTTAAAAATTTATTGAAAAAGAGAAAGGATCCCTCTTTAAGAAACAATTGTCCCACACTGTATGTGAGTGTTATATAAACTGAGAAGAACCATATATATGTAAGTGTTATGTATATATTTTAGTGCTCATCCTTATCAGATTCTCTTCATTTAATCTCTGAAAGAATGATGTTTTCTTGCCCTCTTACAGTTAGGTGGGGTCATGTGACCAGCTTGGCCAATTAACAGTGCCATTCATTACTTCCTGGATGAAACATTGAATTGCTGGTGTGAGTCTAGCACTTTCTTCCCCACCTGGATAGAACAAGGAGGGCAATATTCCAGATGGTATATTGACAAGATGGCAGCACCTCTCTTAGGTGGAATTACTGAGTCACTATATGGGGACAAGTTTCTCCAGAGCGTTGCCTGGAACCACAAAGGATTTTGTGACTGTGAGAAATGAACTTTTGTTGGATTCAATCACAGAGATTTGGGAATTGTTTGTTTTTGTGCATAACCTAACATATCTTGGATGTCCTCTCATGTTCTTAAGCCAGTAGAATTAAGTGAACGCCCTGGGTGGGTAGAGCAGGCTTCCCAATACTAAGCCTCCCTGTCTGGAGCGCTGGAAGGAGCTGGTCTATTGTTCTATGCTGATGAGGAAGTGATGCCCCTTTGTGATCACTCCTGGATGTTTTCCCTCTTTTAATTAGCAGTTTTTATTATTGTACTTGGGAGGCAAGGCTCCAGGAGCAAAGGCCACGGCTTTAATGATAAATGCCTCCTCAAACATTTCTAACCTGAAAATAAAATAACATAAAACCTTGCAAATGAATGTGATCGTGAGCTGCAAATGTCAATTCTGCCATTGTATGGATTTAAAATCAAATGTAAACAATGTTTGAGGGAACATTGACCTGAATCGAGTCTTTTTTTCACACTGGTAATTAGTTTTGCAGCAGCAGGCCCCGGCTGAAAGCTGGGTCAGGGCTCCCTCCCCTAGGAAGCTGAGAACATTCTCACTGCAGCCAACCATAAGACAACGCCTCTGGGAGGTTGTCTGCTGAGGCTGCCACTTCGCCCACTTCTGGTAAAGGGCAGGTTTCTTGGCAAATGCTCCCTTACCTTGACTTATGGGGAGCGAGTATAAATTCTTTCTTCAGTGTGGGCAGTAACTAGGGTGGAGAGACAGAGGCTAAAATTCTAGAAAACAGATCATAGGCAGACTTAACCAATATTGGGAATATCAGAACTAAAAAGATATCTTAGTGGGGAGAAGAAAAGGTAAATGGCCATAATGTTACATACCTTTTTTTTTTTGTTTTCATATTCTGGAGCATAGTATTGACTACTGAAGTCAAATTATCTGAGGGTTCCTTATTTTGATTTTTATTCTGCAGTTTCTTCAATAATCAGAACTTTTGGTAACACGTTTTCCTGATTCACAAAACAATGGGTAAGGATGGATCTTTTCAAAAATATGGGACTGAACGGCCAGTTTAAATTTCCAACGATGAGCACCCTCACTTTAGGCCCAAGGAACAGATATCCAATTTTGCGTAAAAAGCACAAACTAGTTAATAAATGAGAATTTGAACCTGTGCAGCTTTTACTCAGAACTCGTTATAAATGCTGACCTGTCCTTGTGACTGGCCATGCCATTTCAAAGTTCATTTGAGAGCCTTTGGTTAGGAAAATATTCTCAGGCCATCAAGATTATCTTCTCTGTTTCTAACTCACAGAACCAAAAGAAAATAAGACTCTACCTAATGAGGTGGAAAAATCATTTAAAAATCAGATAAATCCCGAAGACTTCAGTATTAACAATTTATTATAGTATTCACTAACCTTAGGCAGGCTGGATAGAAATGTTCTCTAAAGCACTAAGTAGAAAGAATTTAATGATTTCAGTTTAATTCCCTGTTGCACTGAAGTCCATTCTGGAATGAAAAAATAAAAACCATCAACATACATTATAGTAAAGGTCTGAGTCTCAAAAGCAACTCTAATCTAATCTTTAGCTGGAAAAACAAAGTATCTGAAAATGCATCCTGAGTATAGTGGAACTTCATCATTCTTGAATCAGTCTGCCTTTATCAATAGCCAGTTCTTCTGTTATGACAGTGAATTAAAATACCATTCTTTGCCTTCACAACAGAAATGAATAAGAAAAATAAGAAATTTAAATGACTTTCTCGAATCAATTCTTTGGCTTGCTTTTTCATATCTTCTTTCTTTGCTGAGGCCTTAAATCTGATATCCTTCAAATAGGGCAGAGAAGAAAATGGCTCTTACCTGCCTGCTCCCTTCTTCTCGCTTCTGATCCTTCTGGTCTTTGCTCATCATTTTTTTCAGGTCATTACATCCCTTCTGGATTAATTTCTTTAATATCCCATTGGCTGGGCTGCCAAAACTCATTTCTTCATTATTGTTCTTTGCTTAAGGGTGGCAGTTGCTGAATCCTCCTCCACATCCCCTTTGATCTGCCTTGGATTTTATTTTTTTATAACATCTATTTCTTTTTTCCTCCTTTGTTTATCCCAGTGGCAGAAAAAAGAGGATTAATTATATCTATGAAGCCAGCACTTCTCTTTGTGTCAAAGTACTAGGAAACAGAACACATTTATCTCAAGAAAAAGCATGTCTCCATCGGTTGCAATTGGGGGATCTAAAGTTGGACGCTGGATTCACTGAGGGCAGTGTCACTGTTTGCAGATTCTCTTGGCGACAAGTGTATGCGGCTTAAGTCCAACTCCTAAATAAGCCTCCTTGTCTCTGACCCGGCGTGCCTCCAAACTCATCCCAGAGTAATCTTGCTAAAACACAAAAAAGATCTGTGACTTCTTAGTCCCAGACATTTTGTGGGCTCTCAATTGCATTCAGGAGAACCCCAACCCGTTTAGAATAGCATAAAAACCACTTTGATTTTTCCTCTTATTTCATCTCTTCCCATTCTCTCTCCGTCAACTTTCCTACGTTTTAGTCATACTGAAACATATGGGTTCCCAGACTGGGAGCATCCTCTTTTATCTCTGAGCTTTTGAACCTCTGTTCTCTCTTGGGAATGCCTTTCTCTCCTTTGTCTACTTGGTAAAGTCCACACACTTTTTAAGATTCAGCCCAAATGGGGAATCTTTTCCCATTTGCCCAAGACCTAGAGCGTCCCTGTCCCCAAAGTCCTTTATGTTTGACTCAAGTGTTGTGCTTATCACATTCAATGTCAGTATCTACTTGCCTGGATAATTCACTCTGTTTTGAGCTGCTTGAGAACAAGACTCTGTCTTATTTATCTTTGGGGTCTCCATGCCCTTTTAAAGAGTCAAGAATATCATGGTGGTTAGAAAATATTGGGTGCTCAGATAAATGAATGAATGAATGAATGATAGGTAGTAAAATAACTCATTATTTCTCATTAGTTGCATGGCACAAATTATGAATCACTCTAGTTCTATTTTTCTTTTGGGTAGGTGAAAGAGTATTCCCGAATGTAGGTTCTCAATAGTTGTTACTGCTGTTATTCTAATTAATTCAGACTCATACTTTTAATAATATAAATAGATTGTGTATACAGTCTGAATTTATCAGAAAATTGTGGCTTCCTTTTTATAATTTTATAGAACTTCTCATCTTTTTCCTTGATAAGACACACTTCTGTTAAGACACACTTCTGTTGGTTTTCTGTAGAGTAAGTAGGATTTGGACCCTGTTCATTTTAAGAATGTCCTTTTCCCTTCTGAGTCCTAAAGAAAAATTGAATTAATAATCTGAATTTATCAAGGTAGCATTGGTTTAAAAATTGAGGTCATACCATTTGTACACAATTTTTTGCCTATCTTTTCCTTTATTTCATTTTATTGTTTTATTGTCAACATTGTACCATGTTATGAAATATTCTAGATAAATATAATTATTAACTGCATAATACATCACTTTTTGGTCATAATCTTCCTTTATTTTCTTTTTTCTACAGTCATCATCACCTATTAAAATATCGTTTCATTAAGCTTTTGTCTCTATGTGTGTATACTTTTATGTATTTATATATTTGTAGTTGTCGTGATATAAAATGTATTTTTTATTACAGATTAGAGTCAAAAAATTTGAAAGACACTGAAAACTACTTATAAAGTAGTTGTGAAACTACCTATTGCCCTTTAACATTTTTGTTACAAAGGCAAATCAGGTTAAGATGAACATCAAGGATGGCAACTTTGAAAGATTCCACAAGTCTAAGGTATGTGAGTAGAAATTAGGATAGTCCTACTATAGAATAAGTGTATTATACTTGATTTCCTTGTGTGACTTATGGAAACTGTATTTATTATTTTTAAACTCACTGTCCCTACCTGTATTAGGCCTCCTGACTTGTTTTACCTCCCTGAATCCCTGTCCCTTTGCCATTCACCACAATTGTTTGGGGATCCCTCAAATGAGGAGCCCAAGACAATGAACTCAGTTCAACATGGTGTTATTTCTACCTTTGGCCAGCTAGCCTGGACCCTCTGCTGTCATTCCCATTGTGTCCTATACATTGTCACACCTGTGGCATGTCTCAGAATGAGTGGCTTCAAATCAGGATAGTAGTGCCCACTTTAAAAAATTTCATCCTATGCTCCTGCACAGCAGTATGATCACTGATTCAGAAGATAGATATCTTCAGAACCCTTGAATCTTATATTCCTGCATTAACACCTAGCACCTCCCACAGACACATGGACTAGTAACTCCTCTTGACTAAGTTTTCCACAGTTCATCTCCATGATTCACCATGGTAGCAATTTACAGTAATGAGCCATGAGCTGACACCCAGGGTGGGTGAGAGAGAGGCAATGTTCAATCTACAGCGAATGGCAGAGTACTTGAGGGATACATTCTCTGCATTCTGAAAGCATCTTAATGATCCTAAGTGCTTTGGATGTTTAGAGGAAGTTCAAAGGCACTGAATCAATTGTACATCATTTAAAAAATACAATACATAAAACTTGGGAGCTGAAGGAAAGATATCTCTTTCTCTGCAAAGACTGAGGAGGTGGCTGGATAGAAGAGTGTTGAAGTAATGCTTTTGTTTCCTGGAAGCACAGGGTAAATGCCTGTTTCCTTATGTTTTGATGGGTGGGTTTCATGTGTACCTGGGTAAGAAAGAGTATATCCAGCCATGCTTGGGAATCATAGAACATCTCAGAATATTATTTTTTCAAATGTCTTGCATTCAGCAAAACATCAAACGTATTTAGCTGAATGCTACTTCATATTTAGTTTTAAAATTGATTCATATATAAGAGGATACAAAATCTACATTATTCCAAAACCTTTTACATTTTTTTACAATAAGATAGTTGAATAACTTTAGAGCTATGTTTTTTATAACAAATTATTTGTTTAATGATAATGAGAATGAAAAATCTATAATTGTTAGAACATGCCCATTATTACCATGTAGATTGAAACACTTAGTTCAGAAGGTCAATTTCTTATTATAAGAACACAAGCTAACAATTTGATGAATTGCATTTTCCTTTCTCTCAGCATAGCCCTTTAATATGGCTTCATTACTGAATGGAGTAGAGAATTTTAGTGCTGGGAGACTGCTGCCAGCTCTTTTTAGATCCATACCTATGTGTTTCTCTTTTACCCATGGAAGGCATCTGAGCATCTTCAAAGTGGAGGGGACATGGCCATTGGGTTCAGCCAGCACTGGGTTTCAGTCCTGGCCTTGCTGCTGACTGGTTGAATGGCCCTGGGCAAATCACTTCACCTCTTTAAGACCTACTTTCCTCACTTGTGGAAAAAGCACAATACCGTTCCTGGTGGTGTTCTTGTGAGAACTAAATGTTTAGTACCTGCAAAATACCTAATACAGGGCCAGTTAGGAGCAGAGACTCAGTGCATAGTGGTGATGGTCTCAGAGGTGCTGCCCTGATCGCTCTCCTCAGTTGATGGTGCAGAGATCAAGGCAGAAGGTGTGCTGCTTTCCTCACCTGGGGCACTGCTGTCTGTTCTCTGACCTGCCGCCATTACCTTGTTTGCCAGTCCAGCAACGTTGCCACTGTGTTCTTTAGATGTCAGACAGGCCTAAAGCCTGTTCAAAGTCAACTGTGTCCCCCTTGATGACCACACAACAGAATTGTTCTCTCTGAAGCTCCTAATCCAAATTTCCTCCCTCTGTTTCCTTTGCCTTGCTGTGGTTTCCTCACTGTGCTTCCCACTCTCATCTTGTTGGCAAAGGTCGTTCCCTTCTTGTACTGTAGGGGGAGGTAACCCGAGAGGGAACACAGTCCGTTGTATAAGATACATTCCCCTCTCTCTTTTTATACTGGTTCAGGGCTTACAAGTATTATAAGAATACTGAAGGTATGGAGGCCAGAAGTTAAATTATGTCTGTGTAGCAGACAGACTGTAGACTGAATGTAGAGGTGGAAAGCTGGTGGAAGTCTCTGTTGCTTACCAGTGGGTCAGCTTTTTATCACAAATCTGGCCTTCCTCCCCTTATCAAGAGACCAGCCATAAGGGAGAGGTCATTCCTGTGATATGATATGACATGATACAACCAGTCAAGCCCCAACATTCACAGATTCCGTATTTGTGATTGGCCTCCTCACTAAAATTTATTTGTAACTTCAAATCAATACTCCAGTGCTTTCTCTGGCATTCACAGACAAATACAGAGTAAGAACAATTCATGTCCTCCTAAGGACAAGTTTCCACCTGAGGCAGAACAAGGTACCCCTCTGTTCTTGTCTCCTTCTTGTATAGAAGGGACCAGGGGATGGAGACCAGAGGCGGCCGTGCAGGGCAGTGTGAGGGTCCCTGGCTCTGGGGTCACTGGACCAGATTTGAATACCAGCTCCGGCAGTGTCAGTGGAGCAGCTGTGGGCAACCCCTCAACACTTCTGAGCCTCATTTTCTCTTTTGTAAAATAAAGAAAATAGAATCTACTGATCTGAGTTGCTTTTAGAATTATGATCTATGTGATATACATATACATATACATTTCCTAGGAGCAATGATTCAGTATTCACTGACTCAATATTTCAGTGTTTGCAGAAATTTATAGAACATAACTACCACGAATAATGAAAATCGATTGTTATATGTATAGTGTGTGTGTGTGTGTCTCCCAGTAGAAGAGTAGACAGGGAATGATACTCTGAATGGCTTCAGGTACATTTCTATCAATAGGCTCCACTGATGCGTGACCTGAGACAAGTTACTTTACCTTTGTGCCCCATAGTTCCCTAATAGGTAAAGGTAGGGTCAAGGTGTCTGCCCTCCATAACAAGAGCTTGTTGTGGGGATAAAATGTGTTTAACAGACATGAACTTCCTTAGTACCTTTTAAAACACTCTAATAATGGAAGGCAGTATTATTATCTGGCTCCTGTCTGGGCAGCAGGAGCAATCAGGAGGCTGGATGGTCATTCTACGGGAGCTTTAGTCTATGGGGGACTGTTCTGGTCTAGCGTTCATACATTCATTGATTTATTTATTCAATCTTTCAACAAACTTGTATTGAAAACTGATTGTATGCCCACGTCTAAATGAGTTGTGCAGGATGTAAATGAATAAGCAAGATCCATTTCTCATGATTCTTACTGCAGAAGGAGACAAACATGCCACATGTATTCTAGGACTGGGTACTCCAGGCTTCCATTCTTCCCCTGACCCAAATTCTTCACATGGCCCTGGGTCTTCACCTGACTGTGGGACTCTTCCATATTTGTAACAGCTGTGTATTTGTATGTGCTTGTGTGTGTGTGAATGGGTATGAGTGTGCTCGGGGTAGGAATAGGCATACAAATACCCTGGTACTTTCACCAGGTGCAATCTGACATCTATCAAAATTCCTCTTTCATTAATGCTTATTCCCTTCGAGTCTCATGGAATGTGTGGTCTTCTCTGGGGTCTTAGTCATATTCGTTCATGCTAGAGCTACCAGCATATGGAAATTCACACATGTCCACATGGTGATTCCTGAGAGTTGAATGCATCAGCTGGACAAACTGCATGCACTTCAGATGTGCTCTATGTGAGGCATGTTGGGTTCTTTTTGTATCCAAAGCCCAGAGGTCCCAGGATAAGCAAACCTACTAACATGATTCCTTCATGTCATTATTTATCTAATAACTTCAGTTCTCTGATCTTATGTGAAAGTGATTCTTAGACAACATTTGTGTATATGAGCCAAAATTTGTTTTAAAAGTTTGTAATATTGCAGCTGTTCTTTCAAATTGTCTCGATGGTGTATGTAAAATAGAGAGAAAATTACAGACTTCCTTGGAAGTTGCTTTGACACAAGATTTGAGTGGACATAGTATCTGTCTTAAAAGAGCTGCAAGAAAACTTAGTAATCATAAAAGTCAAATCCTTTCCTTCACAGAGAAGGTACAGAGTGATGAAATGGAGATCCTAATTTGTGGATTGTTTGAATGAAAATATAATATAAAGGATGTTCTGCCAGGCACTTTATGTACTTATCTCACTCTTGGACTCTTTAGATCATTTTTCCTACCCTTATTTACCCTTTGCCATTATTTCTTCAGTTATCTATTTTTTTATCCTCTTGTACTGGATATATGGTACAAAGCATACAAAATTATTTTTAGAACAAGTTAGGATTTGAATATATAGAAAAACATATGGTAGGCAATTGGCAATAAGATATTATTCCTGCCCTAATTACACAGTTTACTAGCCAGAGAGTCATAGAAACACATAAAACAAATTACAGTGCAGTTTTCTAAGTGCTATAAAGTTGGTGTGGACACAATGCTACAAGGCATGATGAAAGAAACATCACTGATTTGTTCAGTAGCACTTACTCTGTGCTTGTTATGTGCCAGCAATTCTTTTGGGCCCTGAATATACAAACTCTCTTAGCCCCGAGGAGTTCAAGTCTCTGGGGAAAACAAATATATAAGCAAATAACTATACTATAACATGACTCATTTTAAAACTGAGTATGTGTAAAATGCTGTGCAAACACAGATTGCCCAGATGAGGGGCAATTAATTATATCTGGGAAAGGAAATCTCAAGGAGAGACAGTTACAGAGAGGCGATGACATTTCAGCTTGATCTCGTGCATAACAAATGACTTCCTATAAAGTATTTTCCACCTGTTTTGAATTAACTAAAATGATTAGATCTTCGAATTTATAAAGGTCATCTCTACTAGAATGGAAAAAGTGGATCATACTTGTAAAACAACAATTTAAAGAGCATCAGCCTGATTTTGAATGGCTACCAAAGTAGCCAAGTGTATAAGTGCTAAAGTGCATAAGAAAGAAGGTTTTTGAAACTGAGATGGGAATAAAATTATCCGGTATTTGATAAAAATAGTGCTAATAAATACTTACATATAATTAATTATATACAATATAATACAATTTAATAATTATAGCTTCCTACTGTACCACATCACTTCTTAGTTTGTGTTTGATTGATTTAGGTCTAACTTTAGGGAAAAACCACTGACTAAGGAGATAAACAGAAGCCTTGCTAACATCTGTGGAGAAATAATGCTATGTGTTCTCTAAATCTACTTCATTTTCCTTCTAGGCCCATTGTTGAACCCTAGTTCCGGTTACCCTGGTTGATATCTGCCACTTCCAGAACTGGTCTATACAACTCTCTCATGCTTCATTTCTAGTCTCTGACTTTCCCTTCTGTGGGGCCCACGTGTTGAAGACAATGGTGTCAGGAGATGGAAAGAGCTTGGGTGCCTTGGGCACACTTAGTGGTGGGCTCCCTAGGAAGGCTGTATAACTAGGAATCTCTGCCCTGGCTTTTGCATGAAACAACTGTATATTGTGCAAGACCACTGAAATTTGACATTGTTGTAGCGGTTACTCTGTCCTAGTACACCCTCCAATGAAATGATGTAAACACTTTCACTTTTTTACTTACCTCCTTTCGCTTCTCCAATCCATCCTCATAATCATATAACACACTGTAGTTAATTCAATAACTGTTTACAGAATCTATGAATTAAGGTCTTCAGACCTTGAACAAGGTTGGTATTGCAAATTCACTCTATCAAGTATGCATAATATAGGTCATGAAAATAAGTGATCATTCAGTTCTCTGAGGAGCTACATTATGTTGGCTGTGATTCATGTAACACTTGCATGGGACCCCTCAGATTAGGTTCCCTGTGTCAGACCCAGGCCACAGACACTTAACATGAGGGGGCCTGCTCTGCTGTCGTGGTGTAAACATGTTTGCAAAAGACCACCCTTTTGAATGGCCTTTGAATCAGGTCACTTGGCCTTAGTCCTCAGAGGCCTGGATTTATTTGGCAGAGCAGTAGGGTTTTAAAATAGCTGTTTCTGGTTATGAGGTCTGAAATTATTTCTATGACATTATAATGTACCTGAATAAACAATTTATCCAATCAAGAGCATTTCATAAGCATTTCCTGTATGTCAACTAGGCGCTGCTCTAGTTATTGGGATTAACACAGTGGACAAGACAGATTTGACCCCTGCCCTAAGGAACCTTATAACCTAGGAGGGGAAACAGACATTTAAAATACAGTGATGGGGGTTTTCATGGAGGCAAGACAGGCTATGCCGCATTCATTTTCAGCATTTCCTCCTCTTTCTGGACAAAAAGATATGGCTTAAAAAAAAAAAAAAAAAAGATATGGCTATATATTTCTGTATTTTAAAGCCAGTGCATCACCAAAAAGAATTTCATTCCCTATGTGTAAAATGAAATTCAATTATTAAGATTCCTAAATTTTTTTCTCCTTGGTCATAATAGATGTGGTGTGGGTAGAGAACTGGGAGTGAGTGGAGGAGGTATTTTTGTATTAAACAGGCTGATTGACTTTAAGACTCTGATGTATATGTATTTATCTGTGAATAGGTGGCCATGTATCTCTAAGTAGGCAGCCACACATACGTGAGAATTTCCTTTTTTATCCCTATCACTAGGTCTTATTAATTTCTTAGTTAATTCCTCAACAAGGTGTCAAATAGTGAATTATTGAACCTGCAAGTATGCCTGGTTTTCTTGCATTCAAATCCCCATGCCTCTAATATATCACTCATGTTGCTCTGAGATTAGTTTCCCCAGGCTCATCTTACTGTCCCTATTTACCTTCTGAAAACACCTTCAGGAGCTCCAATTGCTTACTGAATTATATCTACCTCCCCAGCAGCATTGCACTGCCCTCCCTGTCTGCCTCATGTAGATTTCTAATCCCAGAAATGGCACCTCTCCTATCCTTCACCACAGGCCCAAGTCCTGAATGCTCTCCAGTCCCACATACCTGTCAGTGCCCTTCCTTACTCCCACTTCTTCACAGTATCCCCAGGCTGTCCCAGCACTCCTCACCCGGTGTGCTTCCAGCTCCAGTTGTCCTACAGAAATGCCTGTTGTCAGGGCTTGGAGCTGAAGGGCTGCTGGCTGAGCTCAGCACCCACAGATTGGTCATTGGAGGAGATCAGTGCAATGGTAGCAGAAGGCATCTCTGGATCTTAATGTAAGAGATGGTCAAGGGGACCTACTCAATTCTGCAATGTCTGACCTCTCCATGGAGGGAGTCTGACAATTTCTCAAAGTCAACATCTTCCAATCTGCTGTCTTCAGAGGAATGGTGTGGAGGGATGGGGACTGGGCAAGGAAGACTAAGGATTCAGGATCTGGAAGTCTAGCCACTTCCTTATGGGTGCAATTAGTCACCAGCCTCAGCACCAACTGGAAATTATAAAATACAGAATTCCAGGCACACAGGACACCAACCAAAGCAGAAGTTCCAGGTGGATGGCGTAGAGCTCAGACATCTACATTCTGTGTAGGTTACTGAAGTCTGAGAGCCATTCTACATAGATGGGCAGACAGTCTGTGGGACAATCCTGGTATCAGTACTGTTACTGCCACAATCAATGTCAGGGTTTATTGGCTTTCACTTCTTTGTTTGTTCACATTGGTGTTTGGCTTCCCAGCCACCATGTGGAGAGCAGAAAAGTAGAGTCCAAGAAGTGGTGGAGTGAGGGCAAATCAAGACTATACCTCCCTGTGGATACAAGTCCTTGACAATCACAAGGAAAGGAATAAAGTATTATTTATTTGGAGGGGTGAGAAATTACACTGATGTCAACCATATCCACTCACTCACTATTTTCTTGAACATTAAGTACTGGGCAGGCAGACCTAAAATGTCAGCAGTCATGATGCCGCCTACTTCTTTTCTCCCACCTCATTCCGGGTCCTATTTCTATCATGTCCCTCATCTCTAAATCTTGACAACTTTGCTGTAAATAGTGGTGAGATATTGGAAGAATATAAAGGAACATATAATTATATTTATTTATTATTGCTTTTTAAGTTTTTATTTTGTCATGTATTTTATAATGTATATGATGTGCAGTGGAACATATATATTTATAAATGATAATACATACATTCACATAATACCCATGCTCACTTTTCTTTAACTGACTGTGTACACCTTCAAAAAACTTTACTACAACTCTCTCGACAATGCAGCAACTTGATCTTCTAAGCTTTTAGCCAACCACTGACTCCTCTTCCTTGGTGACTATCTAAGGCCTGGGAATTTCATGCTTTGGACTCTCCCAGGGTTTAATGAATTTCCTTTTGATGCTGGTCCAGTGGAGCCAGCCTTGTTATTTGACATTCTGAATTTTTCGTTTCTGTATGTGACCTTGTAGGCTGTCGTTTTGAAGTAACCAAATCCTGATCTCAGTCAAGCGAGTTTAACCCTTGCCTGTTTCTCTACCAAGGTCATGGCCAATTAAATGCTTCTGTATTCACAAAAAGTACCAGACAGTTAGGCCTGGTCCTTAATTAAAAGTCCATCCTCTTTCACCTATGGCCAACTCAAATTATTTTGTGTGACCTTAGGAATTTGAGATACAAAACGTTTCTATTTCTAGCTTCTTGAAACTCCACCAATTAACTATATCAGAATATCCAGTTATTATTAAATAGCAAGTACCTGTCTATGCATATAAAGTGCAGTGTGTATTTGTGCAATCCAGAGTCATTTAATTTCTTTCTACGTTGGGCTCTTTTTGGTCCAAGGATCTTTTTTTTATAATAGATCTAAATTTATACTAGTTGGTTACTATTTCCAGGACAGCCTGTCACTGACATAAATCATCTCATTTCAGCAGCTACAATAAATAATTGGGCCCCTGAGACATTGTTTTCCATCTTCTCTGCAGAGAGCTCCCTATAACCTCTGGGTTCTCCCCTGGGTGTGCAGGGTGATGGTGCTGTTGCCTCTGGCCTTTTCATTTATTATTTATTTCATTTATTGCAGGACTCAGGACAAATTGGAATTGGCAAAAAATGGAGAGTGGAATGATAATGTCCAGAGTTCTCACGATTACCAGAAACTGTGGGGCAAGCAGACAGGGAAAAGAGAACAAAAGAAAAACAAAATAAAATATCATTTCAAATCAGAATGCTTCACAAAAAAATACTTGTAGTCTAGTGAATTTTTCAGGCCTCAATCACAAAAGACTTGTTTAATAAAGTTTTGTGTTTTGTTTTGTTTTTGTAAGTCATGCTCGAAGCCCAGGGGAGTGCTGGGTCCAGGTCAGGAGCTCTATCAAGAAGTCGACAGACATGCAGTGTTGCCCCCCTGGAGATAAGCTTCTCCCCTCTAAGCCTCACTTTTTCTGGTTGTAAATAACCAGAGATTGATTACTTTTCCCTGTCCTCGGAGGATCATAGGGTCAGCTCACTACTAGGTTATAATAAAGCTTGCTTCTTGGTTTCTGGTTGATGAAATACTTTGCAGATTTTGCACAAAGCTTAATTTGCCACAATCGAATTTGATGACAATTCAGTAGCTTTTATCATTCAACTCTCATCTTGGATGGATTCTTCTAAAAACAAAGAGCTTTTCAATGATATGGTTCCGATTGATATCAAGTAAAATTTTACTCAAAGGCAGCCTCGGGCTTCCCTGGTGGTGCAGTGGTTGAGAATCTGCCTGCCAATGCAGGGGACACGGGTTCGAGCCCTGGTCTGGGAAGGTCCCACGTGCCGCGGAGCAGCTGGGCCCGTGGGCCACAATTACTGAGCCTGCGCGTCTGGAGCCTGTGCTCCGCAACAAGAGAGGCCACGACAGTGAGAGGCCCGGGCACTGCGATGAAGAGTGGCCCCCGCTTGCCACAACTAGAGAAAGCCCTCGCACAGAAACGAAGACCCAACACAGCCATAAATAAATAAATTAATTAATTAAAAATTTAAAAAAAAAAAGGCAGCCTCAAATATGTAAGGTACCTATCTGGTCCAGTAGCCAAAATAGAATAAATGCTTCATAATAAATAGTGTCTTTCTTGTCTTTTGTTTATATATATATATATATATATATATATATATATATATATATATACACATACATACACATATATATATGTGTGTGTGTATATATATATAATGTCTTTCAGAATTTTAGAGTTTGAATAGATCCTAGAGGTCATGTATTCATGTAGTCCAGAAATATGTGACCTTGGGCACAATAATAGGTAAATACTATTATTATCCATCTTTTTCAGATAAGGAAACTGAAGTCTAGAAAGGTAAAATAATTTACAGAATCACCTAGCCTTTTAGGTCACATTTAAACTCATGCCATCCATTTGAAAGTATTAGTCATCTATTGCTGTGTGACAAATCACCCCTAAAATTAGACACTTAAAAGAACAATAATGACTTCTTTTCTTGCACAGTTTCTGTGGGTCAGGAATTCAGGAGTGTCTTGACTGGGCAGTTCTCACTCAGAGCTTCTTACGAAGGTGGAATCTGATGTTGGTTGAGGTGCCATCTGAAGACTTGTCTGGGACTGGAAGGTGGCTCATTCATGTGTCTGTCAGATTGGTGCTGCTGCTAGCAAGGTGTTTTGCTGCTCTCCATGTGGATTTCTCCACAGGGCTTTTTTTTTTTTTTTTTTAACATCTTTATTGGAGTATAATTGCTTTACAATAGTGTGTTAGTTTCTGCTGTATAACAGAGTGAAGCAGCTATACATATACATATATCCCCATAACCCCACCCTCTTGAGTCTCCCTCCCACCATCACTATCCCACCCCTGTAAGTGGTCACTAAGCACCGAGCTGATCTCCCTGTGTTATGCGGCTGCTTCCCACTAGCTATTTATTTTACAGTTGGTAGTATATATAAGTCCATGCCACTCTCTCACTTTGTCCCAGCTTACCCTTCCCCCTCCCCGTGTCCTCAAGTACATTCTCTACTTCTGTGTCTTTATTCCTGTCCTGCCCCTAGGTTTTTCAGAACTATTATTTTGTTTTTCTTTTTTTTTTAGATTCTATATATATGTGTTAGCATACGGTATTTATTTTTCTCTTTCTGACTTAATTCACTATGTATGACAGACTCTAGGTCCATCCACCTCACTACAAATAACTCAATTTCGTTTCTTTTTATGGCTGAGTAATATTCCATTGTTTATATGTGCCATATCTTCTTTATCCATTCATCTGTCGATGGACACTTAGGTTGCTTCCATGTCCTGGCTATTGTAAATAGTGCTGCAATGAACATTGTGGTACATGACTCTTTTTGAATTATGGTTTTCTCAGGGTATATGCCCAGTAGGGGGATTGCTGGGTCATACGGTAGTTCTATTTTTAGTTTTTTAAGGAACCTCCATAGTGTTCTCCATAGTGGTTGTATCAACTTACATTCCCACCAACAGTGCAAGAGGGTTCCCTTTTCTCCACACCCTCGCCAACATTTATTGTTTGTAGATTTTTTGATGATGGGCATTCTGACTGGTGTGAGGTGATACCTCGTTGTAGTTTTGATTTTCATTTCTCTAATGATTAATGATGTTGAGCATCCTTTCATGTGTTTGTTGGCAATCTGAATATCTTCTTTGGAGAAATGTCTATTTAGGTCTTCTACCCACTTTTGGATTGGGTTGTTTGTTTTTTTGATATTGAGCTGCATGTGCTGCTTGTATATTTTGGAGATTAATCCTTTGTCAGTTGCTTCATTTGCAAATATTTCCTCCCATTCTGAGGGTTGTCTTTTCATCTTGTTTATGGTTTCCTTTGCTGTGCAAAAGGTTTTAAGTTTCATTAAGTCCCATTTCTTTATTTTTGTTTTTATTTCCATTTCTCTAGTAGGTGGGGCAAAAAGGATCTTGCTGTGATTTATGTCATAGAGTGTTCTGCCTAGGTTTTCCTCTAAGAGTTTTATAGTGTCTGGCCTTAAATTTAGGTCTTTAATCCATTTTGAGTTTATTTTTGTGTATGGTGTTAGGGAGTGTTCTAATTTCATTCTTTTACACGTAGCTGTCCAGTTTTCCCAGTACCGCTTATTGAAGAGGCTGTCTTTTCTCCCTTGTATATTCTTTCCTCCTTTATCAAAAATAAGGTGACCGTGTGTGTGTGGGTTTATCTCTGGGCTTTCTGTCCTGTTCCATTGATCTATATTTCTGTTTTTTGACAGGGCTATTGAGTGTCCTTCCAGCATGGTGGCTGGCTTCCCCTATGATGTGTGATTCAAAAGATCAAGGCTGAAGCAGGAATGCCTTTCATGATCTAGCCTCAGAAGCAGCATACTATTACTCCCACCACATTCTATCGGTCACCCAATCACCTCTAATTGAATGTATGAAAGACTGTACAGAAGTGTGAATACCAGGGGTATAAAGAATGGATCACTGGGGGTCAGCTTGAAGGCTGGTACCACAGCAAACCATTACTTACTCTCTTTTTCCACAAGCTTCTTCCAACTCTGACTCTAGTCTATCACTCATTGTCTATGTTGGCCCATCATAGACACTCAATAAATATTAGCCAAGCCAACAAACCCAGTAAATATTTGGACTTAGGAAAGTGAAGAAACCTAATATTTTGAGATGTTGCTAGATGACTTACATAACTTGGGGCTTCAACAATGACTCACTTTTTCCTTTTTAGAAGCTGCTGGCCTACCTTCCTTATGAAACTATAACTAGTGATTGTGTAGGGAACTTCACAACTGAGTCTGCTCTATCTGACCCATTGAGAGATACAAGGATAGGTTTGGCAGATTGGTGCTTCTCAACAGGTCAGTCTTCTCCTTGATGGTGTTCCTGAGAGAGCTTCTACAGTCACTTCTAGTCCTAGAGGTAGCCATGAACCAGGTTTCTTAGATACTCCCTTTCAGAACCAACCATGAATCAATTCTATATTGTATAAAAAGCTATAAATATCCCTATGCATTAATAATGCTGATTGGTGTATATATATACAGCAAATTGAAAAATGTTTCTTTGGGAAGAAGGCCATTTTATTGTCTCATCTCTAACTTACTAATATTCTTCATCCTATATATTACTTAATGAAGATAAGCCACTGAAACTGTAGTTAAGACAGGAACTCTGTCTTTGCAGAAATTATGTCTGGTGTGATGTTTAAAAATACAATACTCTTTTAGTCCCTGCTCCTTTCTTGTTCCAAGGATCTCATTATCAATATTAATATAAATTTTTCATTGTTTGAGCCATTACAATATACAGGGAATAGATTTTTCAATTTTTCAAGTTCCACTGAGTATATTAGCAAAATTAACTGTCTGTCAGCAGGCGTGTGGTGTTGCCTGTAGCATTTCTGATTTTGATTGTTCTAAATCTTTATACTTTTACAGGTCTCCAGTAGAGAAAAAGACAAAGATTTATTTGAAAACTCTCCTCGTCACACATTTCTTTTGATCACTCTCTCTAATATCTTTTATTCTCTTGTCTGAGTCTTTAAAATGATAAATACTAAAAGCAATCTAAGAGAAAGGTTATGTATATTTCATTGGTAAAATTGTGAGCTTTTGAAAATTATGCTTTAAGGAGCTTTATTTTATTAGTTATTTTTAATATCTCTGTAAGTTAGGGAGAGAATTTATTAAGAAAGAGGTTCCTGACCCATGTAGCTTTTACTGTACCTTAGAGGCAGACTGATAGTGGAGCCAGGTTCTAACACTCAGTTTACAGACTATTCTGGACTCATACACAAATGACCTGTGGAGCTTGAACTTTCAACTCTTTTGTAATCTACATGAACTATTGTACAAATGGTGTGCTTGCCTTTAGAAAAAAATTTTAGATTTCAATGTGGGGCAATATGTAAGAAGAACCTAGGAAAGGGTCATGGTGGGAGAAGCAGATTAGAATACAGTAAGCATTCTTAATTGAAAAGGTGAAGTCTTTCAGACCAAGTAATAATATGATGGGATTATAGAGTGGTAGATTTGGGAGGTAGCTTCAGGATCTGCTTCTCAATTCCACTAATATGAGAATGGGGAAAAAGAGGGCATAGGCACAGCCTGATGTCACATGGCTAAAAAGTGGTGAGTGGCCCTAAAATCAAATCTTCTGACTTTTTGCCAGGGACATTTCACAATATGTTGCACTATCTAAGAACAAAAAGATGAGATTAATTTTCCATGGAATTTGCTTTCTTTAAATTTAGATCATTCAGGCATAGAGACTAAAACATAGGTTTTTTTGTTCATCTATTTGAAATATCTGGTTTGAGTAACTAACTGCATAGATCGAGTTCAACAAATGGTCCTTTATTGTTGTGTGTTGTTTATATCCATCCACTGACCTTGATCTTGCTGCATAATGTCAATGGCACTTTATTATTGCATCGTCACACAGACAACCTTATCAATGGACCTGCGGTTATTAACATTTGTATTAGTTTCCTACTGCTGCTGTGAATAAATTTCCACAAACTTAATAGCCCGAAACAATACAACACAAATTTATTATCATAAAGTTCTGGAAGTCAGAAGTCTGAAAGTAGGTCTCACATGGCTAAAAACAAGAAGGGTGTCAGCAGGGCTGGTTCTTTCTGGAGACTCTAATAAGAATCCATTTGTTTCCTACTATCTCCTAGACGCTCCCTGCATTCTTTGACTTATGACCTCCTTCCAGCAATGGCATCACTCAGACCTCTGCTTCTGTCATCACTTCTCCTTCTTTGACTCTGATACTCCTGCCTTCTTCTTATAAGAACTTTTGTGATTACCCTGGTCCTCTCTAGATAATCCAGATAATCTTTCCATCTCAAGATCCTTAATCACCTGCAAAGTCTGTTTTGCCATATAAGGTAACAAATTCACAGGTTCTGGAGATTAGACTGTGGACATCTTTGGGGGAGGGTATTATTCTAACACAACATCTAAATTTGATATTCACTAAAAAAAAAAAAAAAAATTGAGTATGATGGTGAGAGCCTTGCAAAGAGTCTGAAGATTTCAGTTTGAGTCCGATTTAGAACACCCCAGCTGGGTGACCTTGAGCAGCTTATTTAACCTGACTGCATCTTAGTTTCTTCATCTGCAAATGAATAGATAGAAATAAGAGCCAGAATGTATGATGCACTTAGTATACTCACTCATTCACAATTCTTTTAAAAATATCATAGTGCACCTCCTTCATGCCAGGAAGAGTGCTGGGTGCTGAGGACCTGGTGATGAGCAAACACTGACAGGGAGCCTGTCTCAGGAACTTACAGTCTAGGGGAGAAGTCAGTTCCTCATCACACTTGTAGTCATACAAAGCCTTGTAAAACTTCAAATAGGACAACATGTTACTGTAGAGGGACTTGTGTAATGAGAGCTTATAATGAAGAATTTGGTCTACAAGGGGCCTTGGGGAAGACTCCCCTAAGGAAATCATTCCTGAATTGAGATCTGGAGAATACGTAGGAGTTAGGGAGGCAGAGAGGGGAGAGAAGCGCATTGCAGGCAGAGGGACCAGCAGGTGCAAAGGGAAAGGGGAGGAGAGTATGTGCAAAGGACATGAACAAGGCTATGGTGATGGAAGGGGAAGAGTAAATATATGCCGAGAACCCATCCAAACTCCCACTTATTTAGGCAAGTGGCCTCAGGCAAGTCACTTAACTTTGCCAAGCCTCACTTCCCTCCTTGGTAGAATAGATATAACAATTGTAGCTCTTAGGGAGTGTGCAGGTTAGATAAGAAAATGCACATAATCATTGTGCACACAGCATGAGAATCTTAGCAATTTTCCTAATGGTTAACTCATTTACCCTTGCATTAATGTTACGATGTAAGTATTATTAACCCCTATTGTCTGCCTCAGTTTCTTATAGATGAAGAAACTGAGGCAGACAATAGTAAATAACTTGTCCAGGGTTGTACAGCTTGTAAGTGGCAGAGCAGAGATTTGAGCCGAGGTCCAGCTGCTTGCATGAAGCTGGTGCTGTGCACCATCCTGTCATTCACCCCAGAGTGTGTCTTCAGAAATAACACAGGAAAGTAAACTTAAATCCATAAATAAAAGGCTTGTGATTATTCACATTACCTTCTTTACTATTATTTTTCCTTCTATTATTACATTTTAACAAAGGGGATGTAAACTGGCTGAAGTTGAACCATTTTATTTCTTCCCCTAATTTATTTTCTCTCTAAATAAATTCCAGTGAAAGCTAAAGAGAACAGGAATAAGAAGGAAATACAAAGTGCATTTGTGTCTCACTGACTCTGTGGCATTACTGCTTCAGCCTGGGTGCCAGAGCTTATTTCTCAGGTAACAGTCAAGATGAGAACAGTTTATTGTCTGTTATGCTCTTGTATTCTGGAAATTTAGTGTCTGGGCAATTAAATAATCTGGTAAATTGAGATAACCAGATAAACCATTTGAGGTTTACCTAATTTCAAAGACTTAGAGTACAAAAATATATTTAACAGCAAAACTATATATTTAATCTTTCTTTAATAATCTCAAAGTTGCTTAAGAACCGTGCTGTTTCTCAGGATACCTACCATCATATCAATGATCATTGTCCTGATAAGGTGCAGGAGTGCTGGCTTAATAATCATTTTTAGTCAGTAGAATGCCAGATAATCATCTCTTAATGGAAATTTTCTTAGATTGAAATTTGAATTAAATTTTTAGATTAATTCTGCAAATTTAGAATAATGCAATGATTGTTTTGAGATAGTCTCCTTTTTATTTCATCGTTAATGTGAAACAATAAAAAGAATTATGTCTTAAGTGGAAAATTCATAATCCCCAAATGCTTTCCCAACCAAAACAAACAGATATGGAATAAAGAAAGGGAGCTTCCATTTGCCAAGTTATGTATTGTTTTGTCATTCATACAGATGTCTGATGGTGGCAGAACACAAGTTTTTGGCAATTACAATGCCAAAAAGGTATTCAAGGACAGAACTATTGATATTTTCATAAACACCCACAAAAAGTGT
This sequence comes from Eschrichtius robustus, assembly GCF_028021215.1. Lineage (NCBI taxonomy): Eukaryota > Metazoa > Chordata > Mammalia > Artiodactyla > Eschrichtiidae > Eschrichtius > Eschrichtius robustus. The sequence continues at coordinate 43,745,711 of NC_090840.1, read as the reverse complement.
ATTTGGTTTTTCGTTGTAGTTGTTTTAAGATTGTTTGGCATTTAAGAAGAGTCCAACATTAATTGACACTTCATAGTTTCTATGAGCCTTGATCTCTAATCCCCCGTACAAATTCAGGGCAAGTATTCTGCTAATGAAAAAGCATGGTATGAGTCATTATGATAACATGTATCTTACTGTAAATGTATGGATTCTGAATCTCTGGTCATTGTATAGCTAAGTCATTGATTAGCTAAAGAAGGTACTGACAGCCTGGAGCCTAGCTCTCAAAGCTGGAGCCAACAGCATATCTTATGCATTGACTGAAATAATGCAGTGAAATTCCCTTCTCTCTTAACAAGCTTCCTCCAGTCATGAAATTCCCTTTGCTATGCTGCAATGGAGAACATGTTCAGATATTGAAAAACTGTAAGCCATTACCTACTTTATCACTCATATCAAAGACACTGAAAAGATAGCACATGTACAATTGATGGATTATTCTCATCATGAAAGTCTGATGACCCCACTTGGGTTTTCAAACAAGGCATTTAATAACCGCTGCCTTGTTAAAAGGTGGAAAATGATCTGGCTGGTGGCCTGATAGGACGAGGTTTTATTGATTTTACTGAAGCCCTTGACGTGGGAGATCACAGGCTTCTTAAGGGCAAACTTAAAAGGAAGCATTAAGATGGATGAGTAATTACCTGTGTGATGGATGTCATTCTGTAAACATCAGGATTGGGTAGCTTCTCCTTTGGGTATTAATTGATGGAGAAAGGAAAAACCATAGGCAAAGTCTCATTTCGACTACTTTTAGTCCTTTTGCATATTTATGAATTAGCTTTGTTTTGTTGGAAGTATTGAGTATAGATGATTTAAAAAAGATAAACCTTTGGTTTTTTCCCTTTAAATGTTAGTTTACAAGGAGGAATGGATAGATTGTTATAGGTGCTGGAACAGCAGCAAAATGATGTTTCAAATGTTACTGAATATAAAAAAGAAAGAACTTTGTATATGCCTTTAGCTCTCATAGTTCTGTGGCTTCCTGGGAGTGAGGGTCTCTGAAGCCTGAGGCTCCCAAGGGGCCAGGATGAGCTTGAGACAACACCAGAGGAGACCACTTGTGGCGGACTGGGGAAGGATGTACTGAGTTGCTATCAGTGCAGAGGAGATTTGGAGGCTTCATAGGGTGCTGGAGAGCAGAGGTCACGATGTAGCCCTCTGAGCAGTAGGATAGTCATGAGGGACCGGAGAGGGTGGAGCTCTGGGTGCTCAGTTTTCTGTGCATTGGAAGCGGCTGCTTGAGAGATGGTAGAGTGGGGGTTCTCATGCCCTCCTCCTTTGGCCCTCGTCCTCTTTCAGATGGTGTCACTGTGACTAAACAAGGCTATCCTCAGGGTGGAGAGAGAGTAGGGGAGGGGCTTGTGTTCACTGGAAACCACTGAGCTATTGAACCTGGGTGATGCACGAAATTCCCTTAATGTTGAAACACTGAAGTGAGCAATCCTTTTGAAGTAGGGAAAAGAATAATTTTTATCTTATCTGTTGGATATAGTAGAAAAGATGTGAGTTTTGGAGTCAGACAGATGGGGTCTGGTTTCCAATTCTAGCTTCATGCCCTATCTGGGAGATCTTGGCAAGTTTCTTAATTTCTCTAACTTCACATTTCTCTCATTAATCTATGATTCATTTATTCATTTATTTATCAAAGATCTATTGAGCAAATACTATACATTAAGTTCTGTGTAATAAAGATAAATCATGATTTAAACATGATTATTTTTCTCAATATTGTTTAATAGAGACTGTCACATGTGTAAATAAATAAATGCAATATAATTATAGGTGCTGCCATATATTGGATAGATTATGTCCTGGACAGAGTGAGGGCATAAAAAACAGAGTGACTGAATTTTCTGAACAGGGAATTGAGCTGGAAACAATTCAGAGAGGAAGTAATGCTTAATTGAGTCCGAAAGATGACTAGCAGGAAATGTGATTGTAGAGGTGGGCAAATGCCAAGTGATAAAGGGGGCTGGAATCATCAAGGCACAAAGAGGAAACTTCTTATCAAGGGTGTCTTTGTGGAGGGGTAAGGGGGTATTTATAAACAGTCTGTGGGTGCAGGGGGGCAGGGATCTGCAAAACAAGTTTTCCTTGTGTAAAAGATTATATGAACTTGTTGCAGAGATTCCTTCTAAGATTCTGAATTCTAATGGGAAGAAGAAAGTGTGATCTTATTTTTGACAGCTTTTTGTCCATTTTATTGATCTTGGCACCTAAGTTGTTTTCTCCTTCTTATGCGGATCTCAAATGGACGTTGTCCTGCAGTGTTCAAATAATATCCTGGGCCTCTTCTGCTAGGAGGACTTACTTAGCTGTTAGGTAGCACATCCTCCAAAGCCATAAAAGAGAGGATCCTCTGCAGTTATTTCTGTTGCAGGAGATACTGGATCCTCCTCATTCATATAGGCAGGAAGTTTGCTCTACATGCTGTTGTGATACTGCTGGCTTCCATTCCGTGGGTTAAAGAACAAAGTTTTATGTATCATATAGCGGGAAAAGTCAGCCACCAAAAAGCTCACTGTGATATGTGAAATATTTGTCAAATATACAGGTTTAACTTGATTTACACTAGATGAAAGCATCACCACAGCATGTGTGAGCCTTAGAAGAGGAGAGGAAATTCCTTGCTTTATTTCCTACTTGGAAATACATTTTTTAAAAAGGTCAGATCCAAGAGTGAAATCATGGAGGTAAGGTGCTAAAAATATATATTAATTTCATCATTAAATGAACTAATCATTTTTGTATAATACAGAGAAGAAAAATGGATGGGATATAATTTAGAAGAATAGTCTGCTAAGTGTTGTAATGACTATATTGTAATTATATTCCAGTGGTATGATATTATATATTAGAGGAATATTTGGGAGATTGTATTTCTATGTGGGGAAGTACTCAATGACTAGAATACATTTTTTATTTTATGGATTTTTATATATTTGTATAAGTTGGCTTTTTTCCAGAGAAAAAATAATATATAAGGTATTTCACTTTGTCAGAAGCAATCTGTAGTGAAGTATTTTTATATATAATGAATGTGTGTGAAGGATATTAGAACTGTTTTTTCTCTTCTTATCTTTTATAAATGTTATCAACTATAACACTACCAAAGGATAAGCTATTTTGGAATAGTAAACTGCCAGAAATTTCTTGACATCACAGAGAAAAGAAGAGGAATACCAAAGACCAGTTTAATGTATCTTTCTGATTTTTATTACTCCTCTGCTCATTCCTCGGCTTAGAGCTTTGATTCTAGCATATCCGTGGCCTCTTTCCTAATTGTTAATATCTGTGGGGTGGAAGGCCTACTCCTATGGCTGTGATTTAGCCCAGGAAATTAGTTCTCTGTGATGGGTTATTTCATGTTTTGCCGATGTGGAAATAGTACATACTATTGAAAGACAGATCCTATACTCCAAATGTGTTCATGAGTACTAATTCATTTGGGAGGACATCTTTCTAATGAAGATGTTTTGGGGAACAATTTTCATGAACAATATTTAAATTTGAGCGTATGCAATAAATAGATAATAAATTTATCTATATCTCTTTTTTTAAATAAATAATAAAATTATCTATATCTTTTTTTTCAAAATGTATCATGAACTGTTGGAGTCTTCTGTGTAATGAAAAACAATGTTTCCTAAGGTGAGTGAGGATTATAAAATGAAGGCACTCGAATAGCTTGATTGGAAACAACACGAGCCTTATGAAAAGGCCCAGAGACTTTGCAGTAAGTAGGCCTGAGCTCAAATCTTGGTTCCATCAACTGTGTGACATGTTATATAACCTCTTCAGCCCCTTCATCTTCATCAGTGAAATGGAATTATTAATAGCTAATCAAAGGTCCTTACCCATTGCCAGTCACATTGTGAGTTTTAACAAATGATGGCTGTTATCAATAAATGTAAATTCATGAGAAGCTTTGAAAGCTCTTCCATGGAAGTGAACTGCCTAGATTATTTGTCAACAACCTAGTTTATTTTCAAAATAATCTTAATGTGAGGATTTCTACAAGTCTTGCTTTCACATAATCTACTTAGATGGCTGTGGTAGTTCTCCCAGCATTCCAGCACAACAGTTTTCCACATGGTTAGTTGACTTGAGCCATATCACATTGACCTCTAACAACTTAAGCATCAATGGTTAAGACATACCGGACCATAAAACAGAGAAGAAAATTTACATATAAATTTAACATAAAACTCCAAAATATCATTACATGATATTAAAGTAACTTCTACTTTTCTCGCAATATGTGCTTACTGTAGAAAATTCAGAAAATATCAATATCAAAAAAAGAAGAAAAATGTCCCTTCTTTCTATTGCTCAGATATAATTTACAACTGTTAACATCTCAGTATATATCTGTCTAGTTCTTTCTCTAAACATACACCATTATTTTTCCAACAAAAATGGAATCATGTTGAACATGATTGATTTAATGGTTATTATTATCATATTTTCAAGTCTTTGAAGTACTCCAACATGTTCTTATGGCTATATAATAGTCCATCACACTTTAATCAATCCTCTATTTTGGACACTTACATGGTCCCTGCAACTCCTCACTCTTCTTCCCAAACATGGGAAGTTACAGGGAACAGAAGTAGAGGCACTGGACTAAGTCAAGAGAGCAACCTGCTCAACCTTTTCACATCTAGTTCTGTGAGTCCATACAGTTCCTAATTTCTAAAGCAGTATGATTGTGGTTTTGTTTACTTATAGACCAATGTATGGCCCAAAGAGCATCAACTATATGGTAATCAAGTTTAAGGCTTTTAGTGCTTAAAATTCTGATTTTAAGAATTTTAAAATCATAAATCCCCCCCCCAAAGTTCTACTAATTCTTTCTCCTACAAACAAGTGATACAGCATCTTGAAAAACATGCTAAAGTTTATTTTGTGATGAATGAAAATAATCTTGTCACCAAAGTGTATGGCAACCTACAGCTCTTGTATGTTACTGTTCTAGGAGATGCAAACTATCCTTTACTCCATTGCTCTTCCCCCTCCTCCTGCCTGTCTTTATTGGCATGAAGGGATTGATCTAAAAGAACTTGAGCTGCTTACCAAGGGTCTTGTATTCACATTCTCCCATCTGCCATTAATTCTCTCTGTGGTGTTATATAATCCATTAACTCTCTCTGTCACCCACTTTCTTTACTTGCCCTCTCTAACTTACAGTGTACTTATGTGGACAAAAAGAAGTGACAGATTCAAAAGTTCTTTGAAAGAAATTCACTCTATTTCTATCCATTCATTTTTCATTTTTAGCACTTGTTTCTACAGTTCTGTTTTCTATTTCTCTGGCTTTGCTTTAACTATTGGAAAACTCCAGCTTCAGATCTTTAAATACTAGTAATTGTAACTGTAAGTTGTTCTACCTTAGAAGATGACAACTGAGTAAAACACTGAAGGAAATGAGGGATGTCTGAGAGAAAAGCTTTATAGGCAGAAGAAACAGCAAGTACAAAGGCCCTGAGCCAGGACCATGTCTCAGTAATTGTAAATTGTTCAGGTGGATCTCTGCTGTCTCCCACATGGCATCTACCACTCTTTGACTCTTCTGCTTCAGCCTGTTGTAGCCATGTCTTTCATCACTGCTGATACCCAGGCCACAGGTATGACAGGGACACACACCAGAGCATACTGGTAGTTCTGTCCTCACAAAAGCCAATGCCCAAGGACTGCTGTCATGATACTCTTCCATGGAAAGAAACTGACCTCTGATTTTGAGAATGTAGAAGGTGTGACCATCACTACCATCATATGCCAATAGTTCAGATAACATAGCACCAATCCCTCTGAGTCATCTCACATCTTTTGGCTCTAAAAATTCTTTCTGTCTCATCTCTCCCAAACCTACTTAGCCTTAGTGAATTCTTGTTCTTTCTTAAAGTCTCAACTTACATGTCTCCTTTTCCAATTGTAAGCTTCTCTGTTCTATCCCTGTCCTGTCATTACTGAGATCATGTCACACTTTTTATCAAACACTTCAATAGCTGTCATTCAAGAAAAGCATATATGGTCACATTGGCCCTATTGGGTTCTACCTGCCCTTACCTGCCCTTACCTGCCTTTACCCTTTCATCCTGACCCACCTTCTACTCTACTTCACCTACTCAGTCTACTGCTCCCTGAACACAGTCCAGACTCAAGGCCTTTGCACTTGCTGATCCTTCTGCCTGGAAAGATTTTCCCTCAGCGATTCCTTCAGTTTTTTACTCAAGCATCATCTCAGCTAGATGACAGAACTGGCCAACCTATCTAAAATGTCAGCCCACCTCCTTAGTTTCATATTCCCTTCCCTGATTTATCTGTTTCCTTTAGAACTAAGTACCTTGTAAATATATTACCTATTTTATTTAGATACAGTTTCTCCCCACAACTCCCCATGCCCACCAGGTTATAAGATCCAGGTGGGCAGGGATTTCTGTCCTTCATTAATGTAACTGCAGTATTCTCAGTGCCAGGAACTCAATAAATACTTGCTGAATGATAGAACATTGCATGTATGTATGCATTTGTGTATGCATTTATTATCTACTTATTTATTAATTTTACTTTGTTTTATTGCATATTCCTCTCACCAGGACCCAGGCAGGAGGCTAAGAAAGCTGAGGTAGAGGGTAGTCTGAATGAGGGTTGTCTTACTGAACTCAGAATTGCTATCTCCCATTTTCCAACCCCCAGTGTCATTCAAGGAAGCTCTGGATTCCATCACCCTGTCCCCATAATTCTCCAGACATTTCCAGGAACACCCAAAACCCAAATTCTAGGGCACAAAACTACTGAGTATCCTAGTGTATTAAAATGAATAGAAATGAGGGAACCCTTATGTATGGTATGAATAATCTTCTATTGTAACAAGATTTAGACACAGGATAGCAATTAACTCTGACATTTTCATCAAACTCGTAAAAAGAACACATATTGGGATATATGTAAGAATGGGAAAAACCTCTTTTTTACCTCAAATGTTAAAAATTTGTTGTATAGTGAAAAATCAGTACACCAGATCTTTTATTCCATTTAAAGAAAAAACATTTACTATGCAGAAATGAAAAGTCTAGTATGTTAAAATTTATAAAAACATTTTTTAAAGTCTTGGACCATAGACTTTTTGATGGATAGGGGCAGGTTATGTCTTTGAAACAGAATTAGTTTTTAAAATTCCTGTGATGTTAGTGGGAAATTGCTCACTACTTTGTTCTTCAAATGGCATCGTTGGCTCCTGAGAAAGATATCTGAAAGCCTTTATTTGATTGTTGACAGCTGGGCATTCTTCCAGCCTGCCAGATGAGACTCTATCTTGTCTAAATGTAAATACCTGGTTACCTGACTCCCTGTCATGGAGGGCAGTTTATTCCTTTTGTAGGAAGCCTTGATTTCACAGAAAGAAGAGACCAAAGGCCTTCATTAGCAGGCAGGCTTCAAACTGTTTCCAGACCTTGTGTTTACTTCTATAGAGCAGACTTTGTTTTCATGCCCAATAAGTTTGAGGAAGCAGTAAAATCAGTCCGGTAAATGGGTCACTGACATAGAGTGGGAGCCCACTCTGGTTTTGCAAAGTACCAGGCTGCTGCTATGCCGGGAATCTGGACACCAGTGGGTTGTCTGGGGGGTGCCCAAGTTTCCCCTCTGTCCCAGACCATCAGGCTGTAGAGTGCTCCTCAGCAGGTGGGGGCAGGGCTGGGAGGAGGAGAGGCTTTGACTTATTCATGTGCAATCTTAACGTCTTGAATGAGGGAGGCTTAGAAATGTTGCTAATAGAATACATAAGCACACATCACATACACACTCATAAAGCCATTAAATGATTTTTCTCCCCTTTTTTTGGTGGTCAGGAGAGCCCAGAGTGAAATTGCGCAATTTATGCTGTCATTTCTGTAGCTCTTCTAGTGAAGAATCTAGGTGTTTCTTCTAATACCTCCACTGCAACTTCCAAATCATAGTCTTCCTGTGTTAGCTGAAAGCATTAAAACCAGAAATTACCATAATAGTGCTATTTACCCCTCATTTATGGAAATACTAGTGTTATTTTTCCACTGACTTTACAGAATGCATTTCAACCGCAGTATTTTTGGTCTGGTTGATGAAACTCAATTGTACTTAAAAAACACAGTTGGGCGTTGTATCCGAAAACTAAACCAGCAGGCTTGTCATTTCACAAAAGAGACTCCAGAGGTTGCTGTACCTGTGATTGGAGAGTATTTCATCTGGTGTTTGAGGCTGTGGACTAATGCCTTATTTCACAGCTAATCATCTCCATGTGCTTATGTAACTGGACCAGTGTTTGAAAGAAAACTGCACATTTCAACAGCACTACAAACTAGATGTAAGAAATTCTACTTCACTTTATGTAAAAACAGACCTGAAAGTGGGGGTGAGTGAGATATAAACCCTGACAGTGTTGCTTAGACTGAACCAAAAGGTTGAAAGAAAAAAGTGGTGTGTGTGTGTGTGTGTGTGTGAGTGTGCACACGCACTCCCACTCACACATGTGATAACTCGAGGTTATTAGCACAGTTTCACTTCATTGATGTTTTATTCTCAGGCATAGCACTTGGAGACACTCTGAACTCACAAACAGCCCTGATTATGGTGTTTGTGACAATGCCACAGGGTCTTTGCATTATTTATCCCAGTCTGCTTTACTCATCCAGCTTTCTGGGAATATTTTCAGATGGAATCACTAATTAGTACATATGTGGGAACTTCTGAAAGCAGTTCGGCCCCCTCCTCATTACTTTTTAATTTTTTTTCTATTTGCCTAATGTATGTCAAAGACAGAATTTAGAATGATGGGCTGGGGGAATTTTCAGTCTGAAATGCATACATTTTGTGGGGAAAAAATTCTTCTAGCAAGGGACCTTTTATATGATCAGAAAGAAAGCTCCACTTCGTCCTAATGGAGAATGGTGTTGGTTTGGTCCATAAGGTGTTCTACGGAGTATTTTATTAGTTAACCTCTAGCAGAGCTTTCTAATATTGCCTCATAAATATTTTAATAATCCTGTAAACTGTGCCTTTATTTATCAGTGCACATCCTGACTCTGCTAGACTACACTGGGGCCTCCTTCCATTACCTTTCCATGCTTTGAATCCTATACATTGTGGGCACAGTATTTTCCCAGTTAAATCACAATCCACATATGTAAGAACTAATTTTTTTTCATTTTGAAACACTAAGAACAAATGTGAAAACAAGGTCTCTGAATCTTTGCCCCTCCTTTCCTAGGTTTCTTCCTATCACTCTATGTCAAAAAATAAATTATTTCCCATGTCATATAGTAAATACATGTCATGAAATATGAATTCTTAGGCAAAGGCATTTTTAAGATGTCAAAAGAATCCAGGTGCAGTCAGAAGAGAAAATACGTCTACTAAGAGAAAAAAAAAACCCATAGAGACAATTAAAAATAGATCATCAAAATAAAGCAGATCTCTTAACCAAAAAATTCAGACTTGACAAAACTATGTTGAATCAGGTATATGTTATTCTCTGAGTCACATAGACATACTAAAAATATATTTGGTAAATTGAGCAACTGTATGTGTGTGTGAATCATTGGATTGTGTCTTTAGAGATCTGCTACACAGCTTATTTATTATAGTTGCCTTTACTTTCTGAAGAACTCAGTGTAAATATGTTGAAAACCATCAGTATTCTCTGTAGAAGTTCAAAAACAAATAAGGTCTTTTAGAGGGTACTTAACCTCAGATATAAAATATCTGTATAGTCATGTGGTCAAGCAGCTAAGTTACAAATGTCATCTAGAGGATCTAATAAATGATATTAATTGAAGAGTATTTTTAAACTTACTGCCCTAACTTCTTTTGAATTATATTTCCAGTGTCCTAAAATCTAGTGTTTCAAGCTTAGTTAGGAAAGGAGACTTAATATTTGCATGTCTGGGAAAGGGACAGCATATGGGTTCATCTTACGTGCCAATTCCAATCTTTGAGAGTGGCAGCCTGCAGACTTAGCAGGAAAGTGTGTTGGGATAGAAGTATTATCTGTAATTGTTACAGTAAGGAGTTTATGACAGTAACAATACACATACCAGGCATTTCCATCCCTCATCTAAAAACTTACACTCAATTGTGTGAACTTTCTATTTTAACAGATGATTTACAGATGAGAAAACTACATAGCATTTTGTTCCAAACTTAAGCTAATTCAAGATGCTCTAAATCTGTAGTGTCCAATATGGTAACCATCAGTTAAGGGTGGTATTGAGCACTTGAAATGTGCGTCTAGTCCAAATTGAGTTATACGGTAGCTATAAAAATACATATTGAATTTCAAGGACTTAGTATGAAAAAAGAATGTAAACATCTTATTAATATTTTTATATTGTTACATGTTGAAATGATATTTTGTATATATTGGGTTAAATAAATTATATCATTAAAATTAATTTCATCTATTTCTTTTTACTTTTTAAAAATGTGGCTACTAGAAAACTTAAAATTACATAGGTGGCTCAAATTTCTGGTTCATGTTATATTTCTGTTGGGTCATGTTGTTCTCAATTAACATTTCTTCTCTTCTTTCATTACCTCTAATGTTTAAATATTTTAACCTGCAAAGGCAGATTGTGGTTTCTTTTCTACAACTGTAGAAATTTTTCATTTTTTTCAAAGTATAACATATTTTCCATAAAGCATAAACTTGCTTTTTGCCTTTGGACCTTCGCTCTCTCTCACTCTTCTGTTTGGAATGCCAGTCTATCCTTATCCAGCCACCTGGTGAAAGCACACCCATTTATTTTTCAAGACTTGTCTCCAGTATAACTGTGGTATAAGGCCTAAAATTAAGGCTCAATATTATGTGCTGCCTTGATGTCTGGTGAAATTGGGAAGGCCTCCTCTGGCCTCACCCCAAGTTCCCCTCAATATTCTGCTGCTATAGATAAGCTCCCCCAGACAAACAACCTTCCTTAACAAGGGGACAAGTGTTGTACTTGCTTAACTCTGAGTAGTGGGTTTCAGTCCCCTGCCAGTCACAGAACTACTGAAACAAGCCAATCACATCCTCCTGTGGGAACCAGGGGCATCTCACCCTCTTGATACTACAAAGCTTGCCTCCCACAGTCCCTGGTTGTTCACTCCATTCCAGAGTGCAAACCTAATGTGACCCTGCATGGCCTGTGATCTCCCCTTCCTCCCCCAGGATGTAAGTATTTGTGACTAATAAACTGTTGTCAATCTCTCCTGTTCAGTGTTAGGTGCTATATATTTGACCATCCCCATAACCTTAGGATGGAATCTTTCCCGCATCAATAGGGTGAATAGGAGGTGATTAAAACAATTGCCTTTTCTCATAAGCCATCCCCCTCCCCCAAGGTAGAATTGACCATCCCCTTTGATCACACCTAGTGTGTACTATATATCCTTCTATCTTAGTAACCAGACCTCTCATTTGTAATAATTTTCTTATACATCTGTGTCTTTCTCCTGGAAACTAAAAGGTGATGGTAGCAACAATTTCTCATGTGTTTTTATATTTCTGTTTCTGAGGACAGGGCCTGGTTCATAGTTGGCACTCAGTAAATGTTTGATGAATGAGTGGATTTTGAAAACCATTACATAGTTGATACTGGTATTAGGAATTTACTACTTTTAAACAAGAAGAACTAAAATGAATTTTTCTCAGTCTAATACTTGCCTGTAGAGTGGTAGGGGAGATATCTGCTTATGCTGCAATTTGCTGAGAAAGAGAGGGGGTAACTTGAAGTGATGGGCAGATAACTAGTGGCTTATACCTCTTCTCCACTTGGAAAGTTAGTGGTAGAAAGCAAAGAATGACCTTAAGAACCAATTCAGAGAACTACTGTGTAAATACAGTTGTTTGATTAACCACAATCTGCCTTTCAGGGAACCTTAGTTTAAATAAACAGATATTCTTTCTAAATGTAAGAACAAGGAAAATGCTCAGTGTGATTATGGATAACTCAGACTTGTTTGAGAGGAGAGGAAGTCCATGTCAGTGGAGGGAGGAGACCTAGAGTAGATGAGCATTTGGTGAGGCAACAGTGAGATGAATCTAATCTCATAGAACTGGGCTGAATCCAATGGAGTTGGCAAGCCAGGGCCTCTAAGTGATAAAGCTTTTACAAGGCTAGGTCTTGCTCTGAAGTCACCATGACACTTGCACTACAAGGACATTAGGACCAGCAGAGTCATGGGTGGAAAGAATCATGCTGAATCAGTCTGCAGCCTTTCTATTGGCCTCTTCCAGGGCCAAACAACTGGTCTCTGCTTTCTCCTCCATAGACTTTACCCAGAAGACAAGAGGAGCATCCAAGGCCAAGAGCAGTGTGGAACTGTTATTACTCAGTTCTCTCAAATGTTCCCAGTCGATGAAATAGTGATGGCATATTGTCTCTTTGTAATCTGATTTTCTTCCATCACTTATCTGAACAAGCTAGACCTCTCCAATTAAGAATGAAAACCAGGGCCTTCCCTGGTGGCGCAGTGGTTGAGAGTCTGTCTGCTAATGCAGGGGACACGGGTTCGAGCCCTCGTCTGGGAAGATCCCACATGCCGCGGAGCAACTAGGCCCATGAGCCACAACTACGGAGCCTGTGCATCTGGAGCCTGTGCTCCGCAACAAAAGAGGCCACGATAGTGAGAGGCCCACGCACCGCGATGAAGAGTGGCCCCCGCTTGCCGCAACTAGAGAAAGCCCTCGCACAGAAACGAAGACCCAACACAGCCAAAAATAAGTAAATAAATAAATAATTTAAAAAAGAAAAAAAGAATGAAAAACAATTAAAATTTTAAGATAAAATGTGAAGTTTTTGCTTAACTGCATTAGAAATTATTGATAGCTTATTTTTTTTAAAAATGTCAGCATGTGTTGGTTAACTACCTTAGGAAAGACTTCCTTTTGTTTTTCATTTCTTTTTCATTTTGATCTATATATATTTTTGATGTTGAATTGTCCTATTCTTTACACAATTATTGTAATAGTAGATAGCAGTTTGTTTTAATGTCTTCGCTTAACAGCAACAGCTTTTATCATCTGTTCCCTAAATAGTTTCAGAATATGGCTGGTCTCTGGCCATAAGTCTGGACTCACTGTTTTATAATGGAACTTATCCTTGCCACTGGGGTAGTATAGGAGCAAGGTTGTGGAAAATAATAAACATACTCCAAAAGCCAAAAGGGGTTCAGTAGCTGGGTTCTTCCCTGGCCAAGTTTCAGTTCCAAAACATTCTGTTTCACTGATATTCATGGCCTTGGGCCCTGAGAATCTTCAGGGTTCAGAAAACAGAATTCACAGTTTATATATCTCAGCTTCAGTTTATATCTCAGTCTGCAGACTGTCCTCCATTTAGAATTAAATTAACTTAAGAAGAGAGTGCAAGTACCTTTTTTGAAAATCTTTTTGGCTTGCCTAGTGATTTAATTTTCAGCTCAGATATGATTTGGCCTCCCTGTTGCATGGTGTCTGCTTTTCATTTGCTGGGTGTTGTTCACAAGGTCCTGGGACATCGCAGGAGGCTGCCAGCAGAGCAACAGCAGACCTTAGAAGGCCAGGCCCCATGCATACTTTGTAACTTCAGAGTCACAGGACTGGCCTCTTCATGTGCTGTGATTGCTCTGGCTTCAAGAAAGAAGGAGTGTTTTCTGTTCTGCAAAGCATCTTGCATTATTTTTTAAACATTTTGTCTTTGATACATACCCAAGTACCACACATTTTCCCCCTTAATTTTTAAACCCACGTACACTTCAAGGGAAATTGAATCCATATGTTTCTGATTCATTTACACACAACTCATCAAAATGTTGTTTTAAAAGAGCTAAACTCAAATCCCACAGGGGCTGAGCGGATTTCAGACTTGGCTGAAGGTTCTCCCTTCCCTGGTCACGGTTGAATGTAAGCAAACCAAGCTCTAGTGAAATCAGAACCCTCACACTTCCCAGAATTTGCACAAATAGCACCTCTCTTTGAGGTTCAGCTGGAACGTGGTGACTTTTTAGCCTGTAGTCAGCTTTCATTTGCACAGACACCACGGCCTGTGCTTGCTTTAGTTCAGACTGTGTGAAGAAAATGAAAAGGAAAAGTCTCTCCTGACATTGTTCTGGCCAAATTGGAAAGATCCAAAATCTTCTAGGGAGCCTATTTGTGTATATTTTCTGCCTGCTTGTGGACTCATAAAATCATGGAGCTGGCAAGGACCCTGCAAGTTCATTCTCCTGCCTTCAAAAAGGCCTCACAAAATTCCTAAACAAACAGTAAAGCTATTTCAATTGCTACCACAAATAATGTTATAGAGCAAAGGCTAGTTGTTAACCTCCTTTTAGTTAATTCTGACCAAAGCTCAACAACTCTCAATATCAGTAAGTTTGTCAAATTTAGATACATGCACAACACTTGCATACTTGCCCTCAAAGAAATTCTTGAGGTTCCACTAGTTCTTAGATAATAACTGTGAAATTGTCCCATTGTGCCTTTTGGTTGCCAATCACCACTGAAACTAGCATGGAGACTGGCAAGGCAGCTGGCAGTGAGAGGCTTTGTCCATGGTTAAGAGCTATTCCCCTTTGCCTGAATGGATCAGGAAGCTTGGTTGGAATGATTGAAAGAGCTGTCAACATCTAGGCATCTTCACCATGAAAATGTCCAAGGCAATCATAGCATAAAAAAACAGCGTTTGGGGTTCCATTTTTCCATTGCCAATACAGAAAATAGAAATACCAGATGCTTCATGCACCATCGAAAGGTGAGTGAGGTGGCCAAAATGCACAAAGGTCAGCGGGAATTACTAAGCTTCCTCTGAGGCTCAGGACTCTGAAAGCAATGCATTTGCTATTTGACAGAGGGGCCCCCAAACACAGTGGCCTCTGACTGATGCCCTGAAAGAATGGGTGAACATTCCAATAGATGTTTTGACTAATGTCAATTAATGTAACTGCTCTGAAATGGTGGAGCCTCATTAGTATCAAGAAGTTCTGTTAGTTGGCACCAAAATGGCATCAGGCATTCTGATAAATTCCTGCTTCCCCAGGGGCAACCAACCTGTTCGTTCTGCCTGGGGCTTTTGGCTCTACAATCTCTCCTCACATTAAACAAGTGAATCCTGGCACTCTGGTGGGTTCACAAACCCTGACAGATATTTCTTTACAAAAACATGCAGGTCCAACATCCCTTGAAAACCTGAAATGAATGATGTTCTCTCTCTTTCTGAACTTTCTCCATTTTGTTTATTTACTTATTTTTACTAAAACCCATACTAAGAACATAGTATGCTGAGCCTGGCCACAAAATAACATTGTATGGGTGTGTTTGGGGATTTAAAAAATTCGTTAATTGTTTTTAAATTTTTCTCTCAGTTACTCAAGTATTAGAACTGTTTAGTGGTCATGTACTATTCCTATGGGTGACTCTTTTGTGGTATCATATCATGACCTAAATTTATTATGATTGGTTGGTTGATGTAGCTAAAAATAAAAGTAGAGTCATGTATATCACAAGGGCACACTTTGTATAGGCTCTGGAAGGCAGCTTTTAAAATCAGCTGAATCTCTTGGCAACTGTATTAGAAATGAAGCACATTCATTCCAAAATATCCAGAACCTGGCAAGTAGACTTTTTCCACAAGATCTTAGTGTGATCAGGTTATAGTTAGGCACGTGATTTTTCTCCCAGCTTTTCACCTGAAGAGTTCTACTGATAAAACATATCAGCAGTCACCACCCATGGTGACCTGATATGTGTCCTGCTCTGTGCTTAACATATTATTTACATTATCTGATTAGATGAAGACAAGCAGTTGAAGGGGACATCATATGACACCTATTATATAGATGAGGACATTGAGGCTTGGAAGAGTAGGGGCCATTTATACAAGATAATAGGTCTAGTAAATGAAAGAGGGATTCAGATCTAAGCTTGTCTGAATGCCTGCAGGCAAATGAAAAGTAAAAGTGAAATGAAAGAAAATGGCCTCTATGCTATTTACTATACTTTATTTGAAAACACTGCATAAGAAAAAAGGACTTGTGCAAAGGTTAGGTGTTCTGTTTTGGGTGAATATCACATGGTGAATAGCCAGGATGTAGCTCAGAAACCACCTCCTCTGTGATCCTCCCTGATATTCTGGCAGCACACCCTCTCTTTCTCCTCTGCAGAGTAATGTCCTCTTTCCTTCTGCAGTACCCTTACTGTGCTGTGTCTTTGTTCCTGGGTCTGTCTCCCCTGACAGACTATACTGCCCTCCAGGGAAGGGATTGGGGTCCTCCGGTGTTCCCAGTGCCTGGCACAGTGCTCGGCACAGCATGGATGCCTTTCACTGGGTGTAGAGTGAATGGGGATATTGAAGAGCTGGTCAGCAACCCACAAAGCATGAAGGCAGCGGACAAGGAAGAACAGAACAGGGCCTCAAGGTTTTTGGTGCTAAATCAACAGAACTTGAGAGGTGATTATACTGGGGACATTCATGAGATGGGAACCAGTGAAGGACACTTATGACTAGTTTGACATAATTATTTTTCCACTTCAAAGACCACTTTGTAAATGATCTGGAGGATTACTACTGGGAAAGGGAGGAATTAGCAAAATCAAATATTCCTCAAACTTTCATTTAAAGGAAAATATTTCACAAGAACCCTCATTGTTGACTTACATTATTTTTTTAATATCATATTGCATGAACACAAAAAATGCTTGTAGTTCTATATATTTCTTATACTTAGGCTCTAATGAAACTGTAAAATCAAACTGAATTTTCAAATGAAAGATAAACCAAACTAAAAAAATGTGAGCAATCTAACCCAGCGTTAACTTAGGTGACCGATGTTGTTTTGCTGAAACAAAAACAGCGTTCACAGTATGAATTTGGCTCTGATGGCCACAGTGTAATTCATCCTGCTGGTGATACGGGGATGTTTGTATCCAGGGTCATGGACACTGATGGTGTAGAATATCAAGGAAGACATGTTTTTTTCCTAACCAGGGCGCGCAGACTGGACCTCGCACAGCCAAGACACACTGGGGTTGGAGGACAGGCAAAGCCTTCTTGGTCCAGGGCCTCCCCATGGTCAGAGCCCACGCAGCAGGAGTGCTCCTTTCTAATCCCCAACCCAGAGCACATCGTCCTGGGAGTCAGTGCTCTTCAGGTGGGTGTCCACGTTCTAGGCTCAAACTCCCCAGGGCCACCCTCACCACCATCTGTCTAAGGTCCCAGCATATCCCCTTTTACCTCCCAAGGAGAAATTCAGAGGACACTTATTAAGCCTTCTAGGCTTTCTTCTGCAGGGGTAGCCAAAGGCTTGTAATTTATAGAGGTTGAAGAGTGTAGTAAATACACTCTTTTAGGGCACTGGCGCTGGAGACAGGCTCTCTGCGTTGTGTCTCAGGTTGTATACAGGTAGCTAAAGGGCACTGGGCAAGTTAAAGAAGGGCTCTGGAACTTTCTTATCTATAAAAGCACCTCGCAGAGTCATTTTGACCATTAAATGAGTAAAGTGCCTAGAATAGTGCCAGGCATATCGTAGATAAAAGCTATTTTATTGTATTTTCATCACTTGGGGTTTCCTCTTCTGATGGAGGAAACAGAGATGTAAATGATTCTAATTCCTACAGCTAGGGGATCCTACGTGCTGAGATTACGTGAACCTGGCTCCCTTCTGGTGGGACCAGCCATGAGATGTGCCATCGAAATTGGTATAGCTTTCAGCAGCTGGCCTAGAGTGACAGGTCCAAGGTCGCTTCCACAAGCAGTGATCTGTGATGGCCTCAGAGAAGCCCTGTGTGATAAGGTGGATTTTGACCACGTAGGTCACCAGCCTATGAGTACCAGTGGGCATGCTGCTGGAGGTGAGGCTTAGGACTTCACCACATACAGTAAACTTTTTTGTCGAAATTTTTGTCACCCCAGAAGTGGGTCACAGAGAGGTGCTGGAGCAACTCAGACCATTTTCTGTCCCACTCACACCAGCCAAGGGAGGTGGGCCAGCAGGGCTTGTGTGCTCTGCCGTATCAACCACGTCTTTCCAGTGCCCTGAACACTGTGAGGACAGGTAGCTTGTGATTTTTTAAACTATAGTAAAATACACATAACAAAATTTTGCCATTTAACCATTTTTAAATGTCCAATTCAGTGGCATTACATACATTCACAATATTGTGCCACAATCACCACTATCTAGTTCCAGAACTATTTTATCATCCCACACAGAAACCTCATAACCATTCAGCAGTCACTCCTCACTTCCCCCTTCCCTCAGCCCCTAACACCCACAAATCTGCTTTCTGTGCCTCTGTGGATTTCCCTATTCTAGCTACTTCATATGAATGGAATCATACAATATAGGGCCTTTCATGTCTACTGTTTTCCCTGCAGCATAATGTTTTCAAGGTTCATCCAAACTGTAGTAGGTATCAATACTTATTTTCTTTTTTGGCTGAATAATATTCCATTGTATGGATGTACCACATTTTGTTTACCCATTCATTATGGTTGGGTCTGTGGGGAATTGGCCAACCTTTCTCCTAAAACAAAACCAGCCCATTGTTGCCAGGTGAGCCCAGTATTTCCAGACCTTCCAAGTTTTTAAGAATTACAGGAAATTTACATATTATGGGATATTTCCTAATACTTAAATGCTGTCTACAATTTTAAATTTTTAGGAAAACCACAATGTGGACCAAGTTGTATGCCAAAGAAAAAACTTTAGGCAAGATCTGGCTCTTGAGCTACCATTTATCAGTCTGGTCTAGCTTTTATATAAATCACCACTTCTAGTGATATATTTAGTGCCATTTGTTTTTCTTTTAGTATCAGACAGAGTTTTCCAGCATCTTCCTATGTAAATGGCCTAATAACATTACCTGTAATATAAAGTAGGTGTGATTTTTGCACAGAAAGTTCTGGCTAACCTTTGGGCTACGTAGACAATTATGAAAATCACCAATGCTTATTAAGAACTTTATTTAGACAAAAGAGATCAAAACCCTGCTATGCCATGCTTTGTTCAAAGTGAATGCTGTTGACTGGTCCCAGCACAGTCTTTGGTACAGTCAAATTGATACCCTTCTACTTTCAGAACACAGTACATGACACACAGACAAGCAAACATAATTAAACACTGGCTCAGATAGAATCTTCCTTAATTAGTTGTGAGTTTCTATAATAAAAATACCTGGAGATTTATCTAACTTCAAAGTCCCATTAAATCTGTGCTGCTTTTGTTGCTTTGAAAATTTGGGAGTTTAGGACTCTTTGTCTCATGCTTCTTAATGATGATAATTATATGATATGCTTAAAAGTGCTTTTGATCTTGGCCTCTCAAAGCACTCAAGTGAGGCATCAATTCCCTCAACCCCACTCTGAGGCAGGTCTTCCTTGTTTACGGGCAATGTGTGCTGACATGGATGTCACAGTTACTGCTGCTTCAGAGAGAATCTGCCAACAGCATCAGTGAAAATGCACAGTTACACATCTAAACTCTCCAGTTTTAACTTTAATCTGTGGAAATAATTGTAACACTTCACATCTTTATGGTGTTTTTTTTATAGCCTTTCATCTCATTTAACAATAACAAAAAATTCACAGAAGAATCAAATAATACAGCACCCACAGCACCTATAAACTGGGTAATGGAATTTCTTATTCTTTCTTTTCCTTTTCCCTTTTCTAGTAGTTTCTCAGAAGGCAGTTTTGAACAACCAACCAGGTGGCAGGTGTTTTGGTTAAATCTCAGGCTAAAAGGAACAATTCTCTACCTTTCTTACAGTTCCTCAACTGTTGATGAAACAATTCAGAGTACAGTGAATTTCTTTAAGTATCTGTAACTGATTTTGCTGACTTTGTACCTTGCTAGAATGTTAGCTTCTAGTGTTTCTTCATCCATGGGGTAGGCCACAAATAGAAATTAAAAGTTAGGAAATTAAAGCTTGGCTCTGGCACAAGTCTTTCCAAAGAAATAAATTCTATCATGAGCAAGTTATAGTTAAGTGAGATTCTCTTCTAGATGCTACTTCAATTTATACATCTCTTTACCTAAAATGATTGAATATATCTTAGATTTAAACAGAAGGCCCATGAGTCTAATTTGAGGAGGTCTCTCAAGATGCATAGAGACGAGAACTTGATATTTTGGCATTAAGAATAAAACACAAAGAGCATACTCCTTTGTTCACAAGTAGATCCTAGAGTATCATGCCTTCACCCTATTACTAGCTCAGAAGCAATGAGGATAAGGATCTAGTGACATCATGAATGAGTGTTATAAACACATATAACTGTGAACTTCTAGTGCGTTTGGAGAGAAGCTTGATGTCAGCAAAGCACACTTATTTTGTGGATCTAGATCCATGGAGAAGCTACAGAATCAAAGAAAATTTAGAGCAAAATAAATAAAATACAGTAAAACAAACCAAAATCTTATTTTAAAATTGCTAAAATTAGACTGAGTAACAATGTGATTGTCTTAATTACCCTGAACATCCATATAAAATATATATTTTTATCCTAAAGAGCCTGGTGTAGTATTTTTCTGTGCGGTGAATGGGTTTATAAAGTTAAGAAAAGGGAAGAACAGCTAATATTTATTATATTTTTCCCTATGTGCCAGAATTATTCTAAGGTCTTCAGATGCAATCTTCACATTAGCCCTACAATGTAGGTGTTATTTCTCTAGTTTAGAGTTGCAGAAACTGAGATTCAGAAAGGTTAACTAACTTGCTAGAAGACAATGTTAATAAAAGAGCCAAGACTATTACTCAGAGCTGTCTGAAGCCAAAGCTCACGTTCTTATCCAGCAGATTATTCTGCCTGGAGGATGCAATTTTAGATGGAAGACAGGGGACTTGGAACCAATAATGCTAGCACAAGAAAAATCCATCTCGTCTCCTCTTCTATTGGAGAGGTAAACACGCACACACACGCACGCACACACACACACACACAGAAAGAGACCCAGAGAAAGAGATAGGCTGTACCACTGTATTTTATAAGTCTAGTAAGGCTTTAAATTTTAGCCAAAGCTTTTAAAGATGGGTGTTAAATGAGTACTTGAAATATAACCAATAATCAAGCATTAGACATAATAATCTGGACATATTTTTAAAATTTTTTGGTCATTGTGGTCTTTAAAAAAGCGAAACACTGTGTTAGCAAAGATTATTTAAATTTTGGAGATAAGGCAAGTGCAAGTCCTTGCAATATTATACTGGAGCATTGGTTAACAGGACCTCTTAAGGGTTAAATCTTTGCTTTATCTCCTTCTTACTGCTGGTTAGGGCCCAGACTCTGTGAAGACATAAGTCAACTTGGAGAGTCTCTTCAAGAGATATGTAAATGATTCTGTCCACAGCGTAGATTAACCCTAAAGGTTATCATTTTATTGTCCTGATGGACATTGACCAGGTTCGCCTTTAACTTAGCAAACTTTACATTAACATGACTTACCTGAGTAACCAGATAATGTCTTGTCTTCAAATTTGTCTCTGAACCAGCTTTACCACCCTGCTGGTTCCCTCATTAACAAGTCAAAAGAATTTTTGATATGTGCTAACCTTTTATTTGTATAACAGTCACTTTTTTTTACTTGTTAAAAAATTAAACTTTGACATCTGAGAAGGTTGAATAGGTGAAATGGATAAATCTGAAATAGGAATTTAGGACAGACCTAATAGAGAAGACTCCAAATGAGTAAAAAGTAGGCAAACAGGTACATTAGAAACCCCTTAAACCTGTATATCTTAGACTGCAGTACGATGCAAACTTCCATCTCTGCTTGGGCAGGAACTAGCTGGAGAAAGCTGGCAGAGGCCGATATGTCCACTATGTCCCAATAGAAGAAGAGGCAGAATTTACTTCTAGTTTTTTCCCCAGGCACACTAAAGAAGAACAGACTACCCTTCTACCATCTCTTACTCTCCAAAACTGAATAGATCAGAATGAGGCTGATGTCCTGCTCATATTCCAATGCAGAGGGAGAAAACACTCTGAGTCGTTTCAGGAAGTCAAAGGTCAAGTTATGCCGGCAGTTATCTGAGATGATCTAGACAATATGTTTTAGAGAAGTGTGTCTTAAGTGTGATGTGTGGCCTATGGGAGAGCAGCAAATTACCCTCCTAATGGACTGTAGACTGATCCAAAAATGTCAGACATTTTCAGAGTGTGAATGATACATAATTCTTTAGACTTCTCTTTTATATATGGCTAAGACTATTTGATAGCAACCTATAATGTTTTAATATTAAAAACAAAATTAAGAGGAGACCTTCAAGATGGCGGAAGAGTAAGACGTGGAGATCACCTTTCTCCCCACAAATACATCAGAAATACATTTGCATGTGGAACAACCCCTACAGAACACCTACTGAATGCTGGAAGAAGGCCTCAGACTTCCCAAAAAGGCAAGAAACTCCCCACGTACCGATGTAGGGCAAAAGAAAAAAGAAAAAACAGAGACAAAAGAATAGGGAAGGGACCTGCACCACTGGGAGGGAGCTGTGAAGGAAGAAAAGTTTCCACACACTAGGGAGCCCTTTCACTGGCGGAGACTGGGGGGTGGCGGGGGAGAAGCTTCGGAGCCATGGAGGAGAGCGCAGCAACAGGGATGCAGAGGGCAAAGTGGAGAGATTCCTGCACAGAGGATCAGTGCCAACCATCACTCACCAGCCTGAGAGGCTTGTCCACTCACCTGCTGGGGCAGGTGGAGGCTGGGATCTAAGGATCAGGCTTCGGAGGTCAGATCCCAGGGAGAGGACTGGGGTTGGCTGCATGAACACAGCCTGAAGGGGGTTAGTGTGCCACAGCTAGCCGGGAGGAAGTCTGGGAAAAAGTCTGGACCTGCCGAAGAGGCAAAAGACCATCGTTTCAGGGTGTGCGAGGAGAGGGGATTCAGAGCACCACCTAAACGAGCTCCAGAGATGGGCACGAACTGCGACTATCAGCGCAGACACCAGAGGCGGGCATGAGACGCTAAGGCTGCTGTTGCAGCCACCAAGAAGCCTGTGTGCAAGCACAGGTCACTATCCACACCTCCCTTCCCTGGAGCCTGTTCAGCCCGCCACTGCCAGGGTCCTGGGATCCAGGGACAACTTCCCGGGGAGAACTCACGGCACGCCTCAGGCTGTTGCAACGTCAGGCTGGCCTCTGCCACCGCAGGCTCACCCTGCACTCCTTACCCCTCTCTCCTCACAGCCTGAGTGAGCCAGAGCCCACCCAATCAGCTGCTCCTTTAACCCCATCCTGTCTGAGCAAAGAACAGACGCCCTCAGGTGACCTACACACAGAGGTGGGGCCAAATCCAAAGCTGAACCCCAGGAGCTGTGCGAACAAAGAAGAGAAAGGAAAATCTCTCCCAGCAGCCTCAGGAGCAGCGGATTAAATCTCCACAATAAACTTGATGTACCCTGCATCAGTGGAATACCTGAATAGACAAAAAATCATCTCAAAATTGAGGTGGTGGGCTTTGAGAGAAACGATATATATATTTTTTCCTTTTTCTCTTTATGTGAGTGTGTATGTGTATGCTTCTTTGTGTGATTTTGTCTGTATAGCTTTGCTTTTACTATTTGTCCTAGGTTTCTGTCTGTCCTTTTTTTTTTTTTTTTAGTATAGTTTTTAGTGCTTATTATCATTGGTGGATTTGTTTTTTGGTTTGGTTGCTCTCTTCTTTTTTTTTTTATTAGTTTTAAATTTTTTTAATTTTTAATAATTATTTTTTATTCTTTACTTTAATAACTTTATTTTCTTTTATTTTTTAATTTCTTTCTAGCAAACTTCCAGTGGCATTTTTCACAGAACAAGAACAAAAAATTTCACAATTTGTATGGAAACACAAAAGACCCCAAATAACTAAAACAATCTTGAGAAAGAAATACGGAACTGGAGGAATCAGGCTCCCTGCCTTCAGACTATATTACAAAGCTACAGTAATCAAGACAGTATGGTACTGGCACAAAAACAAAAATATAGATCAATGGAACAGGATAGAAAGCCCAGAGATACACCCACACACATATGGTCACCTTATTTTTGATAAAGGAAGCAAGAATATACAATGGAGAAAAGACAGCCCCTTCAGTAAGTGGTGCTGGGAAAACGGGACGGCTACATGTAAAAGAATGAAATTAGAACACTCCCTAACACTATACACAAAAATAAACTCAAAATGGATTAAACACCTAAATGTAAGGCCAGACACTATAAAACTCTAAGAGGAAAACCTAGGCAGAACACTCTATGACATAAATCACAGCAAGATCCTTTTTGACCCACCTCCTAGAGAAATGGAAATAAAAACACAAATAAACAAATGGGACCTAATGAAACTTAAAAGCTTTTGCACAGCAAAGGAAACCATAAACAATACAAAAAGACAACCCTCAGAATGGGAGAAAATATTTGCAAATGAAGCAACTGACAAAGGATTAATCTCCAAAGCATAGAAGCAACTCATGCAGCTCAATATCAAAAAAACAAACAACTCAGTCCAAAAATGGGCAAAAGACCTAAATAAACATTTCTCCAAAGAAGATATTCAGATTGCCAACAAACACATGTAAGAATGCTCAACATCACTAATCATCAGAGAAATGCAAATCAAAACTACAGTGAGGTATCACCTCACACCAGTCAGAATGGCCATCATCAAAAAATCTACAAATAATAAATGCTGGAGAGGGTGTGGAGAAAAAGGATCCCTCTTGCACTCTCAGTGGGAATGTAAATTGATACAGCCACTATAGAGAACAGTATGGGTGTTCCTTAAAAAACTAAAAATAGAACTACCATATGACTCAGCAATCCCACTCCTGGGCATATGCCCTGAGAAAACCATAATTCCAAAAGAGTCATGTACCAAAATGTTCATTGCAGCTCTATTTACAATAGCCAGGACATGGAAGCAACCTAAGTGTCCATTGACAGATGAATGGATAAAGAAGATGTGGCACATATATACAATGGAATATTACTCAGCCATAAAAAGAAATGAAATTGAGTTATTTATAGTGAGGTGGATGGACCTAGAGTCTGTCATACAGAGTGAAGTAAGTCAGAAAGAAGAAAACAAATACCGTATGCTAACACATATATATGGAATCTAAAAAAAAAAAAAAAAAAAGGTTCTGAAGACATTGGGGTAGGACAGGAATTAAGACGCAGACGTAGAGAATGGACTTGAGGACACAGGGAGGGGGAAGGATAAGCTGGGACAAAGTGAGAGAGTGGCATGGACTTATATATACTACCAAATGTAAAATGGATAGCTAGTGGGAAGCAGCCCATAATCCAGGGAGATCAGCTTGGTGCTTTGTGACCACCTAGAGGGATGGGATAGGGAGAGTGTAAGGGAGATGCAAGGGGG
Organism: Eschrichtius robustus; assembly: GCF_028021215.1. Taxonomy (NCBI): domain Eukaryota; kingdom Metazoa; phylum Chordata; class Mammalia; order Artiodactyla; family Eschrichtiidae; genus Eschrichtius; species Eschrichtius robustus. The sequence goes on along the minus strand of NC_090840.1, from coordinate 43,720,319 downwards.
AGGAGATATGGGGATATATGTATATGTATTGCTGATTCACTGTGTTATAAAGCAGAAACTAACACACCATTGTAAAGCAATTATACTTCAATGAAGATGTTAAAAAAATTAAAAAAATAAAAAATAAAATAAAAAATAAAACCAACAAACCAACAAAAAACAAAAAAAAACAAAATTAGACTTGCCAGAGTTCACTGAGGATTCAGTGTTTATTACATATTGCACGTGTTTGGAAATATGTAAGCTCTGTGAGAGAAAGGACTTTATTTTGTTCATTGCTCTATCCCCAGCATCAAGAAAAATGCTTGGCACACCTAGAAGGCACTTGATTAATATTTGGGTACATACTGATATATTTGAACAAATGGCATCTCCTCCTTCACAGGTGCATAAGCATGAAGTCTATTTAATTTCTCACAATTTGGGGGAAGGATACAATATTATTAGAACATCAACAGTTTGTAGTGATTTTCAATTGATGCTAATCTTGCCTTAGAATTATAAATTACTGTTAGTTCAGCTTCATCATTACTAATTTTAGTATGATGTGGGTTGTTTGGCTAACCCTACAATATGTAGTTCTGCACATTTGCATCAACATTATTTTGGTCTATAATTTTCCAATAACTAGACTTTAAGGCATGCCTGCAGTGAGTTCCAGATGAATCATCCATACATCTAGAGACAAAGCAGACACACACACACACATCATCTGCTGAATGATGCTGCCTTCACTCGTCATGTGCTGCCTATACATTTTCTCTATTTAAATAAAATATACTATCATAATAAATGTAACATAAGTACTAGATTATTTTTAACTTTATGCCATTGTTTTATAATATAAAATTATATGTAAGCTTATAAATAACTTGTGAATTTTGTTCGTCTTTTTTTGATCACTAGGTTATTTATTTATTTATTTATTTTTAATATTTATTGAAGTATGGTTGATTTACAATATTTTGTTAGTTTCAGGTGTACAGTAAAGTGATTCCATTATAAATATATGTAAAAATATATATTCTTTTTTTACATTCTCTTTCTTTATAGGTTATTACAAATATTGAGTATAGTACCCTGTGTTATACAGGTCCTTGTTGGTTATCTATTTTATATATAGTAGTCTGTATATTTTAATCCCAAACTCCTAATTTATCCCTCAATCCGCCCCCCCCTTCCCCTTTGGTAATCATAAGTTTGTTTTCTATGTCTGTGAGTCTTCGTTTTGTAAATAAGTTCATATTTATCTTTTTTTTTAGATTTCACACATAAGCAATATTCTGATGTTTGTCTTCCTCTGTCCAACTTACTTCAATTAGTATGATAATCTCTAGGTCCATCCATGTTGCTGCAAATGACATTATTTTATTCTTTTATTCATTGAAAGTTAGGAACAGGCAGGAATGGAGAGCATGGGTCTTTGGCCAACCTAAATGGACTGTGATGTCTCCTGCCCCACCTAAGCTATCAATGTTCACCAAAAGGGTGAGAATCACTGTTTCACAGCCCAATGCTTATAAGATTAGACACTGGCCAAAAGTACCATCTAAAGAGCTCCAAATTTTCAGAAAACACCTCTAAGAAGTTCACCATCCTTCTTTCTAATTGGATCCCTCTTTTATTCATTTCCTAGGACTACTGTAACAAATCACCACAAACTGAGTGGCTTAAAACATAAGAAATTTATTTTCTGACAGTTCTGGAAGCTCAAACTTTGAAATCAAGGTGTTGGAGCCTTCTTCTTAGAGGTTTTGAGGAAGAAACTGTTCCAAGTTTCTCTCCTAGTTTCTGATGGCTAATGGTAATCCTTGGCTTTCCTCAGCTCATAGACACATCATGCCTGTCTCTGCCTCTGTATTCATATGATGTTCTCCCTTGTATGTCTGTGGGTCTGTGTCCACATTTCTCTCTTCTCTGAGGATACCAGTCACTGTATTAGGGCCCACCATAAACCAGTATGACCTCATTTTAACTTGATTATATCTGCAAAGACCCTATTTTCAGATAAGCTCACATTCACAGGTATGAGGATTAGGACTTCAACATAATTTTTAAAGGACACAATTCAATTCACAACATCCTTATTTACTGGTTCCGTTATGGTGTTAATCCTGTAGGCTCTGTGTCTTGTCTTCCTATCCTCAATTAGACCTATTTGATTCAGTGATCTGGTGTTTGAAGGCTCCTCAGAACCTTCCCGCTTGACACCTTTCCTGCATCCTCTGGCCACAAATCTAAGACAGAACTATGCTTGGACAGAGTAGGATACTGATAAATATCTGCTGGCATGACTTAGTGGCGCCTAAAGTTTCCAAATAATAATTTGTTTTATTTGAAAGAATACCACAGAATGACTGCCCCACAAATGACAACTAATCACAAAACTGCAAAGGATTTTATATATATATATATAAAATATATAAATATTTAGAATATATCTATATATATAAAGTTTATGTAAATATAATTTAACATAATGTAAATTTATATAAATATATAAAATTTAGGATAATGTAAATTTATATATAATATATAATTCAACATAAATTTATATAAATATATATATTTGTATATAAATATTTGTATATTTACATAAATAAATAAAATATATATGTATATATTATATATATATTTATATAAATAAATAAAATATATACATATATTATATTTATATATTTATATAAATAAATAAAATATATATGTATATATTATACTTATATATTCATAAATATATGTATGCCATAATTATGTATTTATTATATATCATATATTAATATATTACATTATACTTATATTATGTTGAATTTTATATATAAAATTTATAGGTTATATTTATATTATTATATAAGTCTATATATATTACTTTAAAATTTATATATTTATATAATGATGAGTGTATAATAATATTATAAATATATAGGATATATAATGATATATGTGATATATATTTAAGTACCATATATAAATATATAAATAAAATATAAATTATTATATATTTAAATAAAAATATAATGTAAGTATACTTAAATTTAAAATAATGAATATATATTTGAATATGCATTCATACAATATAAATTATATTATATTTTATTTATTATATATATTTTTACATGTTACTTTATTTTATATATGAGTTATTTTTTAATACATATTATATTTTATTAATATAAATTATTTATAATATATATTTATATAATATAAATTATATATTTTATAGGTTAAATATAATATATAAACATATAATATGAATCATATATATTATAAATTACATAATATATAGATATAATAAATATTATAATATATAAATATAAATATAATATGTAAATATAATATATAAATGTTAAAACTATATAATATATAAATGTAAAATTATAATCATATATAAAATATAAATATATGTAATATTTATATACTAAATGTATATATTATATTTATATAATATAAATTATAACTATTATAAATTATATAATAATATTTATATATAAATATATATTATGGAAATTATAATATATAAATATATATTTTATATTATATATAACTACATTATATATTATCTAAATTAGATATTTATGTAATTAAATTATGTATTATAAATTACATAATGATATTTATATATATAATTATATAATATATAAATGTATATATACCAATATTATTAGGTATTTTATAATATGTAAACATATATTTTATATATTTATATATAAATATATTATATAATTATGTATATTATATGTAAATTATATATGTATGTAATATAAATTATATACTATAAATTATATAATAATATACAAGTATATTTATATGTAAAACATTTATATATATAAAAATATATATTTGTATATTTTTATATATAAAAATTTATATTCATATCAAAATACTAATTATAATATATAATATAATTATGTATATAAGAAATTATATGATAATATTTATACATAAATATTATTGTGTATTTTATAATATACATAATTATATTTAAAATTATACATATAAATAATATATATTTATTTATATATAAAAGTATATATAAATATATTATATATAAAATACATATAATTTATTTTTATATTATATATTTTATTTAAATAAAAAATATATAAAATGCATATCAAAAGTATATATAAAATTTTTATATATGTATAAAATAAAGTATATATAATGTTATAAAATATAATTTCATATAATAATTTATAATATAATATAATATATTATAATATATATTATATTATATTATATTATATATAATAATATTATTAATATATATAATAAAATAATAATTTATAATAATTATTATAAAATAATGTATTTTATATTTTATATCATATATAATTATATATACTTATATGTATATTATATATAATTATATATTATATTTATAATGTATTTATATTTGTTTATTTAATACATATTTAGATATCAGTTAATATATAACATATATTAATTAATAATTTATACAAATTTATAATTTATACAATAATTTATACAAATAAAATTATAATTTATATATTAATTTATATTCATTTAATATATAATTACTCTATAAATTATATATTAATTAATAAATTATATTTATGTATATTTATTTATAAATATATATTTATTAAATTTGCATACATTATATTTATATAACATAAATTATATAACAATACTTTTGTATAAATGTATAGTACATAATTTAAAATATGCAAATATATATTTTATGTTTATACATAAATATATTATATACAAGAATAGTTTATATAATATATATTATTTGTATTATAAATTACATAGTAATATATGATATATAAATATATATTAAATTTATATATATTATATTTACATAGTATATATATTTCATATATTTATATACAGTTATATTATTATATAAATGTATATATTCATATATAAACATATAAATATATTTTTAAATATATTTATTCATATATTTATATAAATTTATATAAATATAAATATATGTAATTCAATATAATATAAATTTATATATATTATTTAATTAAAAAGAAATATGTATAACTATGAATATATAAATATAATTTAATATAATATAAATCTATAGATATATAAATAAATTTATTTTTATGTTAATATTTATATTTTTTCACTGAAATTTGTGATGTTCTAATGGCTGTTGGCATGTGTTATTGGTCCATTAATGCACTTCTCTGCAGTTTGGTGCTTCTCAAGGTCCCAAAAGCACGCATAATGGTCCAGTCACACAACACACTCTATTGAACTTTTTGTGTAATTTTGTTCCAGACAGATCAGGTTTAACCATATACACTGCTTTTTAAATTGTGGCTTAAGGGCATTTTTATTTCTTATGTTCAGTGGTGCTTTTTTAAAGGATGTGTAAATTCATCTGAATGAAACTGTTGAGATATCAGATAGTGGCTGCAGATATGAAGTTGGACCTCCCTTAGCTAATTGTCTTTCATATGCCAATCAATGTGCACAGAGCCTAGATGTTTTGCTTGAAGAAAGCACTGGTATTCTTCACCAGACATTGTAGGGAAATGATTAGAGCCTGGCCTGATCAGGAGATATTTACCAAGTGCATACCATTGTCTTAGCATTTGCCCTTTATACTGCAGTTTTCTGCTTACAATGGTCTACACACTAGTTTTGTAGGTATTTAGGAAAAGAAGTCACGTCTTATTAATATTTGTATTATTAGTAGACTGTCTACTGCGTGATTCACTTAATAAGTGATTGTTGAAGTAAATACAAGTACCTTCAATGCATTACTCTAGATGAAAGAGAGCAAGGGATCATTCAAAGAGACAATATAGCCTTCCATATGTTATTTTGTCTAAAGAAGACAAGATCAAGAATAATGGTTAAAAAAAGTTGAAGGTAAAGCTGTGAAAAATATATACTAGGTAAATATGAGCTAAAGAAACTTGGGTTCAATATAATATTAGACACATAGACTTAATAGTAAACAGTATTCAATTCACACTGAAAAGATAGACTATTAGAACAACACAGGTAATAAACTTTATGTAATGAACATGTATTGAACCTTGTAACTAACAAATTCAGAAATTCACATTCTTGTCAAGCACATATGGAACATTTCCAAAAACTTACCATACAGTCGTCCAAAATGCAAATCATAAAAAATACCACAGAATCAGAATAATTAAGACCACAGTTTTTACTATGATAAAATTATATTAGAAGTTAGAAATGGGAAATAAATACAGAGCCAAAAGAATACCATACATTTGGAAACCACACATCTAAATGTTATGTGGATTAAAGAAGAAATCATAATGGAAATTTAAAAAGTATTTAGAAGGAAAACAAAAAACTTCCAAACATCAAGACTTGTGGGATGAAGCTAAATTAGTGCTTGAAGGCTATTTATAGTTTTAAATGTCTACATAAGAAAAGCAGAAAAATTGAAAACTACACACTAAGCTTTCAAGTCAAGAAATTAGAAAGGCATCACAGTCACTCCAAATAAAATAGAAGGAAGGAAATGTAAATCAACATAAATTAAAGGAATAAACATTTTTTAACACAATATAAAGATTGACAATAGCAAAACTGATTTCTTTGAAAAGACTAATAACATTAAGAAACTTCCCAAAATCAACCAGTAAAAAGGCAAGAAAGTAGAAATAGTAATGTTAGAAATTTAAAAATGGAACATAAGAATAACTACAAAAGAGATGCAAAGCACAAAACAATACTATTCGTGATTTATGCCAATAAATTTGAAACTGGTGAAATAATTTTGTGAAAAATAATAATTACCAAAGAGGACCCAAAAAATATTGAAAAATCTGAATATACTAAGAAATTTATTTCAGTAATCAAAAATCTGCCATGAAAAATTCAGATGATTTTACAGATGATTTTGCAGGTGATTTTGAAGGATTAAATTATCTGCATCTTATACAAATTGTTTCTGTAAATAATAAAAGCTAGGAACTCTTTTATGATGTTTGAATAACCTTGATACTAAATCCAGAAAATACAAGGGAAGACATTTATAAACTAACCACATCTACAATGATGAAGATAATAACATCTTTATTTATTTATTTATTTATTATTTTAAAAAATATCTTTATTAGAGTATAATTGTTTTACAATGGTGTGTCAGTTTCTGCTTTATAACAAAGTGAATCAGTTATACATATACATATGTCCCCATATCTCTTCCCTTTTGCAACTCCCTCCCTCCTACCCTCCCTATCCCACCCCTCTAGGTGGTCACAAAGCGCCGAGCTAATCTCCCTGTGCTATGTGGCTGCTTCCCACTAGCTATCTATTTTACATTTGGTAGTATATATATGTCCATGCCACTCTCCTACTTTGTCCAGGCTTACCTTTCCCCCTCCCTGTATCCTCAAGTCCATTCTCTAGTAGGTCTGCATCTTTATTCCCATCTTGCCCCTAGGTTCTTCATGACCATTTTTTTTTTTTAGATTCCATATATATGTGTTAGCATACGGCATTTCTTTTTCTCTTTCTGACTTACTTCACTCTGTATGACAGTCTCTATGTCCATCCACCTCACTACAAATAGCTGTTTCGTTCCTTTTTATGGCTGAGTAATATTCCATTCTTTATATGTGCCACATCTTCTTTATCCATTCATCTGTGGATGGACACTTAGGTTGCTTCCATGTCCTGGCTATTGTAAATAGAGCTGCAATGAATATTTAGCTACATGACTTCATGAATTATGGTTTTCTCAGGGTATATGCCCAGTAGTGGGATTGCTGGGTTGTATGGGAGTTCTATTTTTAGTTTTTTAAGGAACCTCCATACTGTTCTCCATAGTGGCTGTATCAATTTACATTCCCACCAACAGTGCAAGAGGGTTCCCTTTTATCCACACCCTCTCCAGCATTTACTGTTTGTAGATTTTTTGATGATGGCCATTCTGACCAGTGTGAGATGATATCTCATTGTAGTTTGGATTTGCATTTCTCTAATGAGTAATGATGTTGAGGATTCTTTCATGTGTTTGTTGGCAATCTGTATATCTTCTTTGGAGAAATGTCTGTTTAGGTCTTCTGCCCATTTTAGGATTGGGTTGTTTGTTTTTTTGAAATTGAGCTGCATGAGTTGCTTCTATGCTTTGGAGATTAATCCTTTGTCAGTTGCTTCATTTCCAAATATTTTCTCCCACTCTGAGGGTTGTCTTTTCGTCTTGTTAATGGTTTCCTTTGCTGTGCAAAAGCTTTTAAGTTTCATTAGGTTCCATTTGTTTATTTTTGTTTTTATTTCCATTTCTCTAGGAGGTGGGTCAAAAAGGATCTTGCTGTGATTTACGTCATAGAGTGTTCTCCTATGTTTTCCTCTAAGAGTTTGATGGTGTTTGGCCTTACATTTAGGTCTTTAATCCATTTTGAGTTTATTTTTGTGTATGGTGTTAGAGTGTTCTAATTTCATTCTTTTACATGTAGCTGTCCAGTTTTCCCAGCACCACTTATTGAAGAGGCTGTCTTTTCTCTGCTGTATATTCTTGCCTCTTTTATCAAAGATAAGGTGACCATATGTGTGTGGGTTTATCTCTGGGCCTTCTATCCTGTTCCATTGATCTATATTTCTGTTTTTGTGCCAGCACCATACTGTCTTGATTACTGTAGCTTTGTAGTATAGTCTGAAGTCAGGGAACCTGATTCCTCCAGCTCTGTTTTTCTTTCTCAAGATTGCTTTGGCTATTCGGGGTCTTTTGTGTTGCCATGCAAATTGTGAAAATTTTTGTTCTAGTTCTGCAAAAAATGCCACTGGTAGTTTGATACGGATTGCATTGAATCTGTAGATTTCTTTGGGTAGTAGAGTCATTTTCACAATGGTGATTCTTCCAATCCAATAACATGGTATATCTCTCCATCTATTTGTATCATCTTTAATTTTTTTCATCACTGTCTTATATTTTCTGCATACAAGTCTTTTGTCTCCTTAGGTAGGTTTATTCCTAAGTATTTTATTCTTTTTGTTGCAGTGGTAACTGGGAGTGTTTTCTTAATTTCACTTTCAGATTTTTCATCATTAGTGTATAGGAATACAAGAGATTTCTGTGCATTAATTTTGTATCCTGCTACTTTACCAAATTCAGTGATTAGCTCTAATAGTTTTCTGGTAGCATCTTTAGGATACTCTATGTATAGTATTATGTCATCTGCAAACAGTGACAGCTTTACTTCTTCTTTTCCAAATTGGATTCTTTTTATTTCTTTTTCTTTTCTGATTGCTGTGGCTAACACTTCCAAAACTATGTTGAATAATAGTGGTGAGAGTGGGTAACCTTGTCTTGTTCCTGATCTTAGAGGAAGTGCTTTCAGTTTTTCACCATTGAGAATGATGGTGGCTGTGGGTTTGTCATATACGGCCTTTATTATGTTGAGGAAAGTTCCCTCTATGCCTACTTTTTGGAGGGTTTTTATCATAAATGGGTGTTGAATTTTGTCAAAAGCTTTCTATGCATCTATGGAGACGATCATATGGTTTTTATTCTTCAATTTGTTAATATGGTGTATCATGTTGATTGATTTGCAGATATTGAAGAATCGTTGCATTACTTGGATAAACCCCACTTGATCATAGAGTATGATCCTTTTAATGTGCTGCTGGATTCTGTTTGCTAGTATTTTGTTGAGGATTTTTGCATCTATATTCATCAGTGATGTTGGCCTGTAGTTTTATTTCTTTGTGACATCTTTGTCTGGTTTTTGTATCAGGGTGATGGTGGCCTTGTAGAATGAGTTTGGGAGTGTTCCTACCTCTGCTATATTTTGGAAGAGTTTGAGAAGGATAGGTGTTACCTCTTCTCTAAATGTTTGATAGAATTCACCTGTGAAGCCATCTGGTCCTGGGCTTTTGTTTGTTGGAAGATTTTTCATCACAGTTTCAATTTCAGTGCTTGTGATTGGTCTGTTTATATTTTCTATTTCTTCCTCATTCAGTCTCAGAAGGTTGCACATTTCTAGGAATTTGTCCATTTCTTCCAGGATGTCCATTTTATTGGCATATAGTTGCTTGTAGTAATCTCTCATGATCCGTTGTATTTCTGCAGGGTCAGTGGTTACTTCTCCTTTTTCATTTCTAATTCTATTGATATGAATACTCTCCCTTTTTTTCTTGATAAGCCTGGCTAATGGTTTATAAATTTTGTTTATGTTCCCAGAGAACCAGCTTTAATTTTATTGATCTTTGCTATCATTTCTTTCATTTCTTTTTCATTTATTTCTGATCTGATATTTATGAATTCTTTCCTTCTGCTAACTTTGGGGTTTTTTTGTTGTTCTTTCTGTAATTGCTTTAGGTGTAAGGTTAGGTTGTTTATTTGAGATGTTTCTTGTTTCTTAAGGTAGGCTTGTAGAGCTATAAACTTACCTCTTAGAACTGCTTTTGCTGCATCCCATCGGTTTTGGGTCATTGTGTTTTCATTGTCATTTGTTTCTAGGTATTTTTTTATTTCGTCTTTGATTTCTTCAGTGATCTCTTTGTTATTAAGTAGTGTGCTGTTTAGCCTCCATGGCTTTGTATTTCTTACAGACCTTTTCCTGTAATTGATATCTAGTCTCATAACATTGTGATCGGAAAAGATACTTGATACGATTTCAATTTTCTTAAATTTACCAAGGCTTGATTTGTGACCCAAGATATGATATATCCTGGAGAATGTTCCATGAGCACTTGAGAAGAATGTGTATTCTGTTGTTTTTGGATGGAATGTCCTATAAATATCAATTAAATCCATCTTGTTTAATGTATCATTTAAACCTTGTGTTTCCTTATTTATTTTCGTTTTGGATGATCTATTCATTGGTGAAAGTGGGTGTTAAAGTCCCCTACTATGATTGTATTACTGTCGATTTCCCCTTTTATGGTTGTTAGCATTTGCCTTATGTATTGAGGTGATCCTATGTTGGGTGCGTAAATATTTTCAATTGTTATATCTTCTTCTTGTATTGATCCCTTGATCATTATGTAGTGTCCTTCTTTGTCTCTTGTAATACTCTTTATTTTAAAGTCTATCTTGTCTGATATGAGAATTGCTACTCCAGCTTTCTTTTGATTTCCATTTGCATGGAATATCTTTTTCCATTCCCTCACTTTCAGTCTGTATGTGTCCCTAGGTCTGAAGTGGGTCTCTTGTAGACAGCATATATACGGGCCTTGTTTTCCTATCCATTCAGCCCATCTATGTCTTTTGGTTGGAGCATTTAATCCATTTACATTTAAGGTAATTATCGATATATATGTTCCTATTACCATTTTCTTAATTGTTTTGGGTTTATTATTGTAGGTCTTTTCCTTCTCTTGTATTTCCTGCCTAGAGAAGTTCCTTTAGCATTTGTTGTAAAGCTGGTTTGGTGGTGCTGAATTCTCTTAGCTTTTGCTTGCCTGTAAAGCTTTTATTTTCTCCGTCAAATCTGAATGATATCCTTGCTGGGTACAGTAATCTTGGTTGTAGGATTTTCTCTTTCATCACTGTAAATATGTCCTGCCACTCCCTTCTGGCTTGCAGAGTTCCTGCTGAAAGATCAGCTGTTAACCCTATGGGGATTCCTTTATGTGTTACTTGTTGTTTTTCCCTTGCTGCTTTTAATATCTGTTCTTTGTATTTAATTTTTGATAGTTTGATTAATATGTGTCATGGTGTGTTTCTCCTTGGATTTATCCTGTATGCGACTCTCTGTGCTTCCTGGACTTGATTAACTGTTTCCTTTCCATATTAGGGAAGTTCTCAACTATAATCTCTTCAAATATTTTCTTAGTCCCTTTCTTTTTCTCTTCTTCTTCTGGGACCCCTATAATTCGAATGTTGGTGTGTTTAATGTTGTCCCACATGTCTCTGAGACTGTCCTCAATTTTTTTTCATTCTTTTTTCTTTATTCTGCTCTGCAGTAGTTATTTCCACTATTTTCTCTTCCAGGTCACTTATCCGTTCTTCTGCCTCAGTTATTCTGCTATTGATCCCTTCTAGAGAATTTTTAATTTCATTTATTGTGCTGTTCATCACTGTTTGTTTGCTCTTTAGTTCTTCTAGGTCCTTGTTAAACGTTTTTTGTATTTTCTCCATTCTATTTCCAAGATTTTGGATCATCTTTGTTATCATTATTCTGAATTCTTTTTCAGGTAGACTGCCTATTTCCTCTTTATTTGTTAGGTGTGGTGTCTTTTTGCCTTGCTCCTTCATCTGCTGTGTGTTTCTCTGTCTTCTCCTTTTGCTTACCTTACTGTGTTTGGGGTCTCCTTTTCTCAGGCTGCTGGTACGTAGTTTCCATTGTTTTTGGTGTCTGTCCCCAGTGGCTAAAGTTGTTTCAGTGGGTTTTGTAGGCTTCCTGGTCAAGGGGACTAGTGCCTATGTTCTGGTGGATGAGTCTGGATCTTGTCTTTCTGGTGAGCAGGTCCAGGCTTGGTGGTGTGTTTTGAGGTGTCTGTGGCCTTATTATGATTTTAGGCAGCCTCTGTGCTAGTGGATGGCCTTGTGTTCTTCTCTTGCTAGTTGTTTGGCATATGTCCTGCACTGTAGCTTGCTGGTCACTGAGTGGAGCTGGGTTTTGGCATTGAGATGGAGATCTCTGTGAGATTTTCGCCGTTTGATATTACGTGGACCTGGGATGTCTCTTTTGGACCAGTGTCCTGAACTTGGCTCTCCCACCTCAGTGGCTCAGCCCTGACACCTGGCTGGAGCACCAAGAGCCTGTCCTACACACGGCTCAGAATAAAAGAGAGGAAAAAAAAGAAAGTAAAGTTATTAAAATAAAATTTAAAAAAATAATTATTAAGGAGAAAAAGTTTTTTTAAGTAATAGAAAAACAAAACAAAACAAGAACAAAAAAAAACCGGACAGACAGAACCCTATGACAAATGGTAAAAGCAAAGCTATACATACAAAATCACACACAGAAGCATACACATACACACTCACAAAAAGAGAAAAAGGGAAAATAAATATATATATCGTTGCTCCCATAGTCCACCTCCTCAATTTGGCATGATTTGTTGTCTATTCAGGTATTCCACAGTTGCAGGGTACATCCAGTTGCTTGTGGAGATCTAATCCGTTGCTCCTGAGGCTGCTGGGAGAGATTTCCCTTTCTCTTCTTTGTTCGCACAGCTCCTGGGGTTCAGCTTTGGATTTGGCCCCGCCTCTGCATATACGCCACCTGAGGGCATCTGTTCTTCAGTCAGACAGTACAGGGTTAAAGGAGCAGCTGATTTCGGGAGCTCTGGCTCACTCAGGCTGGGGGGAGGGAGGGGTACGGATGTGGGCTGAGCCTGCGGTGGCAGAGGCCAGCGTGACATTGCACCAGCCTGAGGCACGCTGTGCATTCTCCTGGGGAAGTTATTCCTGTATCACAGGACCCTGGCTGTAGCTGGCTGCACAGGCTCCAGGAAGGGGAGGTGTGGATAGTGACCTGTGCTTGCACACAGGTTTCTTGGTGGCTGCAGCAACAGCCTTAACATCTCATGCGCGTCTCTGGGGTCTGTGCTGATAGCCGCGACTCGCGCCCGTCTCTGGAGCTCCTTTAAGCAGTGCTCTTAATACCCTCTCCTAGCGCACCAGGAAACAAAGAGGCAAGAAAAAGTCTCTTGTCTCTTCGGCAGTTCCAGACTTTTTCCCGGACTCCTTCCTGGCTAGCTGTGGTGCACTAGCCCCCTTCAGGCCGTGTTCACGCAGCCAACCCCAGTCCTCTCCCTGGGATCCAACCGAAGCCCGAGCCTCAGCTCCCAGCCCCCTCCCACCCCAGCGGGTGAGCAGACAAGCTTCTCAGGCTGGTGAGTGCTGGTTGGCACCAATCCTCTTTGTGGGAATCTCTCTGCTTTGCCCTCTGCACCCCTGTTGCTGCACTCTCCTCCGTGATCCCGAAGCTTCCCCCCTCTGCCACCAGCAGTCTCTGCCCACAAAGGGGCTTCCTAGTGTGTGGAAACCTCTCCTCCTTCACAGCTCCCTCCCACTGGTTCAGGTCCCATCCCTATTCTTTGTCTCTGTTTTTTCTTTCTTCTTTTATCCTACCCAGGTACGTGTGGAGTTTCTTGCCTTCTGCAAGGTCTGAGGTCTTCTGCCAGCGTTCAGTAGGTGTTCTGTAGGAGATATTCCACATGTAGATGTATTTCTGATGTATTTGTGGGGAGGAAGGTGATCTCCACGTCTTACTCTTCCGCCCTCTTGAAACTCCCCCCCCATATTTATTTATTTATTAAAATTTTTTTAAATTTATTTTATCATCCTTATGCTTTCTTTTCTTGAATTTTATTTTATTTTATTTTTTAAACAACAGGTTCTTATTAGTTATCTATTTTATACATATTAATATATATATGTCAATCCCAATCTCCCAAATCATCCCACCACCACCACCCAGCCCCTCTCCCATGCCTGATTTCCCCCCTTGGTGTCCATACTTTTGTTCTCTATGTCTGTGTCTCTATTTCTGCCTTGCAAGCTGATTCCTCTGTACCATTTTTCTAGATTCCTCCTATATGAGTTAGTATACAGTATTTGTTTTTCCCTTTCTGACTTACTTCACTCTGTATGACAGTCTCTAGGTCCATCCACGTCTCTACAAATGACCCAATTTCCTTCCTTTTTATGGCTGCGTAATATTCCATTGTTTATATGTACCACATCTTCTTTATCCATTTGTCTGTCAATGGACATTTAGGTTGCTTCCATGACCTTGTTATTGTAAATAGAGCTGCAATGAACATTGTGGTGCATGTGTCTTTTTGAATTATGGTTTTCTCTGGGTATATGCCCAGTAGTGGGATTGCTGGGTCATATGGTAATTCTATTTCTAGTTTTTTAAGGATCCACCATACCGTTCTCTATAGTGGCTGTATCAATTTATACTCCCACTAAGAGTGCAAGAGGGTTCCCATTTCTCCACACCCTCTCCAGCATTTGTTGTTTGTAGATTTTTTGATGATGCCCATTTTAATCGTTGTGAGGTGATACCTCATTGTAGTTTTGATCTGCATTTCTCTAATAATTAGTGATGTTGAGCAGCTTTTTATGTGCCTTTTGGTCATCTGTATGTCTTCTTTGGAGAACTGTCTATTTAGGTCTTCTGCCCATTTTTTAATTGGGTTGTTTGTTTGTTTAATATTGAGCTGCATGAGCTGTTTATATATTTTGGAGATTAATCCTTTGTCTATTAATTTGTTTTCAAATATTTTCTCCCCTTCTGAGGGTTTTCTTTTTGTCTTTTTTGTAGTTTCCTTTGCTGTGCAAAGGTTTTTAATTTTCATTAGGTCCAATTGGTTTATTTTTGTTTTTATTTCCATTACTATAGGAGGTGTGTCAAAAAGATCTTGCTGTGATTTATGTCAGAGTGTTCTTTTTATGTTTTCCTCTAAGAGTTTTATACTGTCTGGTCTTACGTTTAGGTCTTTAATCCATTTTGAGTTTATTTTTGTATATGGTGTTAGGGAATGTTCTAATTTCATTCTTTTACATGTAGCTGTCCAGTTTTCCCAGAACCACTTATTGAAGAGACTGTCTTTTCTCCATTATATATCCTTGCCTCCTTTGTCATAGATTAGTTGACCATAGGTGCGTGGGTTTATCTTTGGGCTTTCTATCCTGTTCCATTGATCTATATTTCTGTTTTTGTGCCAGTACCATATTGTCTTTATTACTGTAGCTTTGTAGTATAGTCTGAAGTCAGGGAGTCTGATTCCTCTGGCTCCGTTTTTTTCCCTCAAGATTGTTTTGGCTATACGGGGTCTTCTATGTCTCCATACATATCTTTGCATCCCTGGGGTAAATCCCAGTTGATCATGGTTATCATCTTTTTAATATGTTGTTGGATTCTGTTTGCTAGTATTTTGTGGAGGATTTTTGCATGTATATTCATCAGTGATATTGGTCTGTAGTTTTCTTTTTTGGTAGTATCTTTGCCTTGTTTTGGTATCAGCGTGATGGTGGCCTCATAGAATGAGTTTGGGAGTGTTCCTTCCTCTGCAATTTTTTCGAAGAGTTTGAGAAGGATGGGTGTTAGCTCTTCTCTAAATGTTTGATAGAATTCACCTGTGAAGCCATCTGGTCCTAAACTTTTGTTTGTTGGAAGATTCTTAATCACAGTTTCAATTTCATTACTTGTGATTTTTCTGTTCATATTTTCTATTTGTTCCTGGTTCAGTCTTGGAAGGTTATACCTTTCTAAGAATTTGCCCATTTACTCCAGGTTGTACATTTTATTGGCATCGAGTTGCTTGTAGTAGTCTCTTATGATGCTTTGTATTTCTGTGGTGTCCATTGTAACTTCATTTTCATTTCTAATTTTATTGATTTGAGTCCTCTTCCTTTCTTTCTTGATAAGTCTGTCTAAAGGTTTATCAGTGTTGTTTATCTATCTTCTCAAAGAACCAGCTTTTAGTTTTATTTATCTTTGCAGTTGTTTTCCTTGTTTCTATTTCATTTATTTCTTCTCTGATCTTTATGATTTCTTTCCTTCTACTAACTTTGGGTTTTGTTTGTTCTTCTTTCTCTAATTCCTTTAGGTGTAAGGTTAGATTGCTTATTTGAGATTTTTCTTGTTTCTTGAGGTAGGATTTTATTGCTGTAAACTTCCAAAAGCTTCCATGCAGCTTTTGCTGCATCCCATAGGATTTGGATCATCATGTTCTTGTTGTCATTTGTCTGTAGGTATTTTCTGATTTCCTCTTTGATTTCTTCAGTGATATCTTGGTTATTTAGTAAAGTTTTGTTTAGCCTCCATGTGTTTGTGTTTTTTACGTTTTTTTCCCTGTCATTGATTTCTAATCTCATAGCATTGTGGTCAGAAAAGATGTTTGATATGATTTCAGTTTTTGTAAATTTACTGAGGCTTGATTTGTGACCCAAGAAGTGATCTATCCTGGAGAATGTTCTGTGTGCACTTGAGAAGAAAGTGTAATCTCCTCTCTTTGGGTGGAATGTCCTTTCAATATCAATTAAATCTATCTGGTCTTTTGTGTCATTTAAAGCTTGTGTTTCCTTATAAATTTTCTGTCTGGATGATCTACCCACTGGTGTACGTGAGGCGTTAAAATCCCCCACTATTATTGTGTTACTATCAATTTCCTCTTTTATAGCTGGTAGCATTTGTCTTATGTATTGAGGTGCTCCTATGTTGGGTGCATACATATTTATCATTGTTATATCTTCTTATTGGATTTATCCCTTGATCATTATGTAGTGTCCTTCCTTGTCTCTTATAACATTCTTTATTTTAAAGTCTATTTGATCTGATATGAGTATTGCTACTCCAGCTTTCTTTTGATTTCCATTTGCATAGAATATCTTTTTCCATCCCCTCACTTTCAGTCTGTATGTGCCCCTAGGTCTGAAGTGGGTCTCTTGTAGACAGCATATGTACGGGTCTTGTTTTTGTATCCATTCAACCAGTCTATGTCTTTTGGTTGGAGCATTTAATTCATTTACGTTTAAGGTAATTATCAATATGTATGTTCCTATTACAATTTTCTGAATTGTTTTGTGTTTGTTTTTGTAGGTTCTTTTCTTCTTTTGTGTTTCCCACTTAGCGAAGATCCTTTAGCATTTGTTGTAAAGCTGGGTTGGTGGTTCTGATTTTTCTTAACTTTTGCTTGTCTGTAAAGCTTTTGATTTCTCTGTCAAATCTGAATGAGATCCTTGCCAGGTAGAGTAATCTTGGTTGTAGGTTCTTCCCTTTCATCACTTTAAATATATCGTGCCACTCCCTTCTGGCTTCTAGAGTTTCTGCTGAGAAATCAGCTGTTAACCTTATGAGAGTTCTCTTGTATATTATTTGCCATTTTTCCCCTGTTGCTTTGCTTTTAATAATTTTTCTTTGTCTTTAATTTTTGTTAATTTGATTACTATGTGTCTTGGCACGTTTCTCCTTCAGTTTTTCCTGCCTGGAACTCTCTGCACTTTCTGGACTTTGGTGACTATTTGGTTTCCTATGTTAGGGAAGTTTTCATCTATAATCTCTTCAAATATTTTCTTGGGTCCTTTCTCTCTCTCTTCTCCTTCTGGGACCCCTTTAATGCGAATGTCTGTGCATTTAATGTTGTTCCAGGGATCTCTTAGGCTGTCTTTATTTCTTTTCATTCTTTTTTCTTTGCTCTGTTCTGTGGCAGTGATTTCCACCATTCTGTCTTCCAGGTCACTTATCCATTCTTCTCTGTCAGTTATTCTGTGATTGATTCCTTCTAGTGTATTTTTCATTTCAGTTATTGCATTGTTCATCTTTTTTGTTTGTTCTTTAGTTCTTCTAGGTGTTTGTTCAACATTTCTTGCATCTTCTCGATCTTTGCCTCCATTCTTTTTCTGAGGTCCTGGATCATCTTCACTATCATTATTCTGAATTCTTTTTCTGGGAGGTTGCCTATCTCCACTTCATTTATTTGTTTTTCTTCAGTTTTATCTTGTTCTTTCATCTGGTACATAGTTTCTGCCTTCTCATTTTGTCTGTCTTTCTGTAAATGTGGTTTTTGTTCCACAGGCTGCAGAATTGTAGTAAACATCTATATTTAAATTGAGTATTTACTATGTTATGAGCACTTTGCATGCATTATCTCATTAATACTAACAACAATCTTATGAAGAATGTAGTAGCTACTATTCTTGACCCTAATTTCCATCTGAGAAAACTGAAACATAAATTGGTTACATAACTTGTCCAAGATAATAGCTAGTAAGTGTCAGAACTTGGATTTAAATGCAAAATTATGATTTAAGTGAATCACATTGAAGTATGTATATGTGTGTGTGTAATCAACAGCATTAGATCACTAAAGATGGAGAAAGAACTATCTTCAAGTCAAAAATAAAATATGGTGCTTATTTTTATCATTATAGGTCAACATAATACTAGAAATTTTTTCCAACATGAAAAAATAAGAAAAAGTAATAAAATATATATGAACTGGAAGTTAAAAAATAAAAATTTGTTATTCACACAGAGAAACTAAGAGGATGTACAAAGTGTTGAAACTAAGAAGAGTTCAGCAATGATGCCAGATGTGCAAACCATGTATAAAAATTATCTGTGTCCCTATAAGCAGGAATAGCAAATTAGAAAACATAATTTTAAAAAACCTATTAAAATTGTGATTGTTAAAGATATTTAATGTCATAAGGTAATGGTAAACTAATCATGATGTAATGTTGAGGGTAAAAAGAAAAACAAAGTTATATTTGTATCTATATATCATTTTCTTTAAAATGTATATAAAGCCCTATCTTTCATGGTTGTTGGTTGTGATTCCCTGGTGTATGTATATGAAGCCCAGAAAAGTGTCAAACGAGTCATGGGAATTTGAGTGATTTTTTTTTCTACACTATTTCCTGTGTTTTTCAAGTGTTTATAATAAGCCGTATTTTGAAAATCAGTAAAAATCTTACGAAAACCTTTTAACGAAATGTGCTGAATACAACCTGAAGAAAAGTCTTGGACAAATGCTTTTGGTGAAGATACCAATGGGTGTACTAAAGGACGAAAGAAGACTTAATTGGGATGCTAGTTCAGGAAGTAGGAAATTAACCCCCTGATGACCTTATAAAGGCTACAATTCTAGTGTTAAATCAGGGCAATAGATTTGGGGAAGGGAAACCCAATGGTATCCCAATTACTTGAGACAGTTAATTTTCCGACACTTTATAATGTCTGATAAATGATTCCATGGAGAAAGACCTGCATTTGAAAGATAAGGAAACAATGGATCTAACAATCAAGGCAATTGATAAATCTGTTGTTGTTTGTGATTTAAATTAATTGTAAGATGAAGGAAACACCAAATCTACACAGAACTTTACCTCTATCAGAGCTTCATGTCTTCTAATGGTTTGATTCCCTGGTAAGTATCTTGAAGCAAAAAATAAATTTATGAATAATTATTTGAAAATATTAAATGAAATGTAATCTTTGTGTTGTGTCTCTATGTGTGTGTGTGTGTGTGTGTGTGTGTGTGTGTGTGTATGTGTGTGTGTGTGAGAGAGAGAGACTCACTTTATTGAGGTGGTCTGTTTTTTTTTTTTTCCTTTGGCCTCACCACACAGTTTGTGGGATCTTAGGGATCAAACATGGGCCCATGGCAGTGAAAGCCCAGAGTCTCAACCACTGGACCACCAGGGAATTCCCTGAAATGTGATCTTAACAGGAACTCCAACCCAGTATTTTGTTACTGATGTTGAACATTCTGTACTTTTGCATTGCTGGTGTCAGCATGTGGGGCCAGTGTTAGTGAGGAGACCCACAGGGTCTTCTATTTAATATGTGCAAGGGCTGGGATGGTGGACATCTTTTGTAGTGATAAAGTGCAGTGATAAGAGTAGGCTTTGTCTCAGAACAACTTTGTTTGAGTCTTAGTTCTACCACTTTCCAGCTGTGTAACTCTGGACAAGTCACTTAAGTTTTCTGAGCCTCAGTTACCTTAATTGTAAAATGGGAATAATGGTAATACCTATGCTACAGAATTATTGTGAGCATTTTACTAGATAAAGAACACAAAGAGCTTTGTGTCACCTGGTTTGCTACTATAAATGTAAGCTAAATGTAAATGGCTAAGCTTTGTGAGATATTATTGTATATACCAATTCATAAAGAAAGTCTGTCAGCTTAATTTTCTTCTCCAGATAACTCAATCTTCAATAAAGTTCCTTTTTCTGAATTTATACTATGCATTGTCACAAACAGATCAGCCCAAAGTTCCCTGTTCTTGATGAAAATTTGAAAATCCTGAAGGCCATGAAGTATATGGACTATATATTTTTGTTATCTAACTCAGGTTGAGAGGGTTGTTTAGAAAAGCACTCAGGAACAGGAAAGTCCAGAAAGTACTTGCAAGCCAAGTAATTGATGAGGCTCGAAACCAGACAAACTGAATCTGCTTGAGGATGTCCCCAGGAAAGGGAAACAAAACCAAAGGATTGGGAACCAGACAGCTTCTGGAAACAATTAGGGACCAAATCATATATGGGAGCAAAGCTAGAGGTTCTACATGCAACTAAGGATGCTTGGCTGGCTGGTTCACTGATTGATTGACTGATTGATTGCTGGCCCTAATTTTGTTGTGAATCTGCCTCTTTTGAAGACTCCGAGTAGAGCAGACAATATATTTTTCTAATAGCTCTCAACTATGAAATTGTTTTTGAAAGAAAAATAAAATCAAGTCAATAGCTATCATAATCCAGAAATGTGCTGCTGTGGCCCACATAACAATATTTATGAAATGGTTAAAAGGCAGAAATTTAGGTTGCTGGTCTTTGAAGGAGAGAAGTGAAATCAGTGGAATTAGGCAGGAAGCATTCATAGAGTTTTTCTGTCCATCTCAGACTAATCTGGAAGTTGTTTTTTTTCTAACTAATGGCATTGGCTGTGTATACCCATCCTTTCTGATAGATGAGCAAGATACTTTTTGACTCTAAAAGAGGCCATATCATCAACAATAGAGAGAACAAAAGGGAAGCCATTCCTGGGATATTAAATACCCATCTGTGGGCATTTGGGGAGTATATTAGTAGTACAGTTACTTTTCTGTGGTTTTTATGGACTTAGAGTTTTGGCTTAGGCAGGAATTAGGAATTTTAAGTGTCTTAGTGATAAAGGTCTTTATAAAAGACAAAACTCATCAGCATAGGCCAAAAATTATATGGAAACTATATAAAACATAAAGTACTATCGGGACCTAAAAGACAAAAGAGGAAAAGTCAAACTGAGTAGTGGCAATAATTTTGTGCCACTAACAAATGAGAATATTCAGTGGGAACAAAGGACTGTTTTGTTTGCCGCTTTCTAATCTACCAACATGCATCCGGACCCACATAACCTACTTTCCACCTAAAGATCAATGTGTCCCATTCCCTCTCACTACTCAGGTACTTTGCTACTCTACTGCCTTGGTTAAGTCTCTTCTGATTTATCAATTTTCCTCTATTCCCCAAAGACTAAAATGATGCTATATTGCTTCCATAAAAAACAAACAAATAACCATGCTTGAATAGTTCATATTTACCTTTGGTTAAGGTCCCCTTTTTTGCTCCCTTTTGTAGAAAATATCTAAGAAGAAGGCTTATATTCTTATATTCTGAGTCTTCCCTTCTTCACTCTCCTCTCTTTAATTTAGCCCAGGTTTTTTTTTTGTTTGTTTGTTTGTTTGTTTCACCAAGCTATAATTTTTATTTATTTTTATTGAAGTATAGTAGTTGCTATACAATATTATATGTTACAGGTGTACAATATAGTGATTCATAATTTTTAAAGATTATACTGTTTATAGTTATTACAAAATATTGGCTATATTCCCTGTGTTGTACAATATATCCTTGTAGCTTAGTTTATAACGACTAGTTTGTACCTTTTAATCCCCTACCCTTATATTTCCCCTACCTCTTTCCCTCTCCTCACTGGTAACCACTAGTTTGTTCTCTATATCTGTGAGTCTGCTTCTTTTTTTGTTTAGTTTTATTCACTAGTTTTTCATATGTTTTAGATTCCACATATAAGTGATATCATATAGTATTTATCTTTCTCTGTCTGACGTATTTTACTTAGTATAATGCCCTCAAGTCCATCCATGTTCCTACAAATGGGAAAATTTCATTCTTTTTTACGACTGAATAGTATTCCATTGCATATATATATATATCACATTTTCTTTATCCATTCATCTGTTGATGGACACTTAGGATTGCTTCCATACCATGGCAATTGTAAATAATGCTGCTATGAACATTGGGATGCATGTATCTTTTCAAATTAGTGTATTTGGATTTTTTTAGATATATACTCAGGACAGGAATTGCTTGGTCATATGGTAGTCCTATTTTTAACTTTTTGAGAAACCTCCATATAGTTTTCCACAGTAGCTGCACCAATTTACAATCCCACCAACAGTGTTAAGAGGGTTCCCTTTTCTCCACATCCTTGCCAGCATTTGTTATTTGTGTTCTTTTTGATAATAGCCATTCTGATGAGTTTGAGGTGATATCTCATTGTGGTTTTGATTTGCATTTCCCTGATGATTAATGATGTTGAGCATTTTTTCATGTGCCTATTGGTCATCTTCATTTCCTCTTTGGAAAAATGTCTATTCAGTTCTTTTGCCCATTTAAATCAGGTTATTTGTTTTTTTGATGTTGAATTGTAGGAGCTGTTTATGTATGTTGAATATGAATTCCTTATTGGTCAGGTCATATCATTTTCAAATATTTTCTCCCAGTTAGCATGTTGTCTTTTCACTTTGTCCATGTTTTCCTTTGCTGTGCAAAAGCTTTTAAGTTTAATTAGGTCCCATTTGTATATTATTGTTTTTATTTCCTTTACTTTAAGAGATGGATCTCCAAAAATATTGCTTCAATTTACATGAAAGAGTGCTCTGCCTATGTTTTCCTCTGGGAGTTTTATAGTATCAGATCTTATATTTAGGTCTTTAACCCATTTTGAATTTATTTTTGCATATGATGTTAGAGAATGTTCTAATTTCATTCTTTTGCATATAGCTGTCCAGTTTTTCCAATAGTACTTATTGAAGAGACTGTCTTTTCTCCATTGTATATTCTTGCCTCCTTTGTCATAGATTAATTGACCATAAGTGTGTGGGTTTATTTCTGGGTTTTCTATCCTGTGCCATTGATCTATGCATCTGTTTTGGTGCCAGTACCATACTGTTTTGATTACCATAGCTTTGTAGTATAGTCTGAAGTCAGGGTGTGATTCCTCCAGCTCTGTTCTTTCTAAAGATTGTTTTGGCTATGCAGGATATTTTTTGTTTCCATACAAATTAAAAAATTATTTGTTCTAGTTCTGTGAAAAATGCCATTGAGATATATATATATATATATATATATATATTTAAATTGAAGTATAGTTGGTTTACAATATTATGTTAGTTTCAGGTGTACAGCAAAGTTATTCAGTTATATATATATATGAATATATATATATATATATATATATATATATATATATATATATATATATATATATATATATATATATGTTCTTTTTCAGATTCTTTTCCCATATAGGTTATTACAAAATATTGGGTATACTTCCTTGTGCTACAAGTCCTTCTTAGTTATCCATTTTATATATAGTAGTGTGTATATGTTAATCCAAAACTCCTAATTTATCCCTCCCCCACTTTTCCCCTTTGGTAACCATAATTTTGTTTTCTATGCCTGTGGATCTATTTCTGTTTTGTAAATAAGTTCAATTTGTATCATTTTTTTAGACTCCACATATAAGCGATATTCTATGATACTTGTCTTTCTTTGTCTGGCTTACTTTGGGTTCCTTAAAAAACTAAAAATAGAGTTACAATATGATCCAGAAATTCCACTTGTGGGCATATATCCAGAGAAAATCATATTTCAAAAAGATACATGCACCCCAATATTCATTGCAGCACTATTTACAATAGCCAAGTCATGGAACCAACCTAAATGTCCATTGACAGAAGAATAGATAAAGAATATGTGGAACATATATATACAATGGAATGTTACTCAGCCATAAAAAAGAATGAAATAATGCCATTTGTAGCAACATGGATGGGCCATTGGTATTTTGATAAGGATTGCATTGATTCTGCAGATTGCCTTGGGTCGTATGGTCATTTTAACAATATTGATTCTTCTAATCCAAGAACATGGTATATCTTTCCCTCTGTTTGTGTCATCTTCAATTTCTTTTATCAGTTTCTTATAGTTTTCCAAGTACAGGTCTTTTACTTCCTTAGGTAGGTTTATTCCTGGATATTTTATTCTTTTTGATGCAATGGTAAATGGGATTGTTTCCTTAATTTCTCCTTCTATTTTGCTGTTAGTGTATAGAAATGCAACAGATTTCTGTATATTAATTTTGTATCCTGAAACTTTACTGAATTCATTGATGAACTCAAGTAGTTTTCTGGTGGCATCTTCATGATTTTTGATGTATAGTATCATGTCATCTGCAAACAGTGATAGTTTTACTTCTTTCTTTCCAATTTGGATTCCTTTTTCTTCTCTGATTGCTGTGGCTAGGACTTTCAATACTATGTTGAATAAGTGTCAAGAGTGGGCATACTTATATCTCATTCCCTATCTTAGAGGAATTTTTTCAGCTTTATACCTTTAGGCATGATATTGGCTGTGGGTTTGTCATATATGGCTTTTATTATGTTGAGGTATGTTCCCTCTATACCAACTTTTTGGAGAGTTTTTATCATAAATGGAAGTTGAATTTTATCCATAGTTTTTTCTACATCTATTAAGATGATCATATGATTTTTATTATTCAATTTGTTAATGTGGTGTATCACATTGATTGATTTGCTTGTATTGAAAAATTTAGCCCAATCAGTTATTTGTTACTACTGCTACGCCTCACTTTTGACCCTCATCTCACTAAATCCAGCAATCTTTTCTCTACCTGGTGTTACCTGGCAACTCAACAGCACACTCTTGATTTTAATCTGACAGTCTTTTCTTATTTAAAACATATTCTTCTCTTGATTCCCGAGACACCACACTCTTCTAATTCTTCCTCTTCCTCCTCCTGTGCATGAAATGGTGGACTTCTCCAGGGCTCGAGTCACAGGTCCTCTTCACTTCTCCATTTATGTTCTCTCTGTACAGAAGGTATCCCATTGAATGCCATGGTTTTAAACATCACACAACGCTAAGGAATCCCAAATTTATGCTAGCACCCTGACCTTTCCTCAGGGCACCAGACCCATGTATGCAAATGCCTACTTAATATCTTTAACTTTGTCTCCTAAGTGTCTCAAACTAAACAAATCTGCAGTGAAACTCCTCAGCTTTTACTCTTGATTCTTCCCTAATTTTTTAAAAAAAGTAAATTAGTAACACTGTTATTAAACCATTCTCTCAGGTCAAAAATTCTGGAGTCATTGTTATTTCCTCTTTTTTTCTCACTCTCTCCATCCAATAAAGCAGCAAGTAGATTGCTGTAGGCTCCACTTGGAAAACGTATTTATAAAAATAAATTTTCATCACTTTTACTACCATCCTTGTCCAAGCCACCAGCATCTCTCACCCAGACCACATAATACCTCCTAGGTGGCTGTCCTTCTTCCTCTCTTCCTCATTCAAGTTTATTTTACATACAGCCAAGTGACTCTTTTATTGCTTTGCTTTGTTTTTAATTAAAATATAGTTGATTTACAATGTTGTATTAATTTCTGCTGTACAGCGAAGTGATTCATATCTATATCTATCTATATCTATATCTATATCTATATCTATATCTATATCTATATCTATATCTCCTTCTTACTGTTTGCCATAGTGGCTGCACCAACTTTCATTCCCACCAACAGTGAAGGAAGATCAAGTGACTCTTATTTATTTATTTATTTATTTATTTATTTATTTATTTATTTATTTATGGCTGTGTTGGGTCTTCGTTTCTGTGCAAGGGCTTTCTCTAGTTGCAGCAAGCGGGGGCCACTCTTCATCGCGGTACGCGGGCCTCTCACTATCGTGGCCTCTCTTGTTGCGGAGCACAGGCTCCAGACACGCAGGCTCAGTAGTTGTAGCTCACGGGCCCAGCAGCTCCGCAGCATGTGGGATCCTCCCAGACAAGGGCTCGAATCTGCGTCTCCTGCATTAGCAGGCAGATTCTCAACCACTGCGCCACCAGGGAAGCCCAAGTGACTCTTTTAAAATGAGAGTCAGATCATGCTGTTCTCCTGCTCAAAACTCTGTTCTTATTTCATTTTGAATAAAATTCTAAATCCTTCCTCTAACAAACAAGGTGGTCCTATGTGAATTTGTCCCTACCTGTTTCTCTGCTGTTCTTTCCTACTGCTTTCCCCAAGACTTCATACCTTTCAGCCATGGTTAGATTTCTTGTTGCTGGAACAGATCACACTCATTTCCCCTCTGGGACTTTTATACCTACTTTTTTCTCTTCCTAGAGGACTCCTCTTCTGGGTCTTTGCACAGCTGTCATCACTCATATCTTTGCTCCAATACCATCTCAGAAAGGACTTCCCAGCCCACCCTACATAAAATAGCATTCCCTCTCTTATCATTCTCTATGCTTTATTTTGCCTCATAGCACTTATCACCAGTGAAATTTATATTATTTAATAGTTTACTTGTCTGTTTCTCTCTATAGAATGTAAACTCTATGAGAACAGGGACATTGCCTTTTTCCCTGTTGTAGCCCCTGAATTTTGAAAAATGTCTAGCACACAGAAGTAGTACAAAGTCTTGACAGGTATAAGCAAAAAGGGTACATATTCACGCACATACGGCTGACTTTCTCTTTTGCAGGAGAGAAAGCTTTTTGCAATGTTTACTGTGAATCTCTGTCTCATGCCCAGAAAAATTGGGTTAACCTCACACAGAATGAGAGACCACGTTGTTTTCCCCTTTCCTTTTCATTACATGAATTAAAGCTAACAGGTAAAGAGCCAATAGACAGCCAACTTCAAATGCAAAGAGAAAGCACTAGTGACTCTTTTAAAAGCCATCAGCCAAATGCAACTATCTTTCCTTGTCCAGTAGCATTCTCATTACCATTGCTTCCTGACCATTCTCTCATCTTGCTCTCCCGCCCCCCGCAGCAGTTCATTTGGAAATTGTAAGCCTACAGACACCCATGGCTGGTGGCAACAACTGATGAACAGCAGGTATATTGCTCCAGGGTACCCTATAATTTAATGAACCAGTGGAACATGTCAGCTGATGAGTAGATTGGTGGATCACAAGGACTGCCTGGGTATATATTGGGAAGGTAGTGTTAGAATCTACAAGGGGACTATCCAAAGCACAAGCCAATATGCATTTAATAAATGAAACTGGGAGACTTGGTGCTTCTTTCCAGTCAAAATCCAAACAAAAGTAAATCCACAGAGTTTAACAGCCAAAGATTCATTGATCCGGTTAAGATCAGATAGCTTCCTGTCTAAATCACTTTACTTGTATACAAGGGATATAAGGAAGAAAAGATATGAAAATTGCCCAGAGTCACACAACAGCCAAGACTTCCCCCCACTATGTGTTGGATCAGGTACCAATGTCCAGACACCATGGTATCTGATGACTGGCTTCCATCAGACATCTTCCCATTGGAATAATGTGCCCCTGAAATGCTATTAGCTAATCTGACCCATCCCCCATGTTTATTTCATGTTAACTATATCAAATTAATTTGTCTTTGGATTTTGTTCACATAAATTCATAAGACATGGAAGAAATTGTTTGCCCTGGTCCTCATTTCTACAGAAATATGGAAGCACCATCTTTCATGAGGCTTGTAACCAAAATTCTTAGTCATAGTGAGTTGGTGTGGCATTTTCTTCACATTTATAAGCAAAAATAGCTCTACTGAATTAATCTTTATAAATGATGTCAAGCTACACCTCCATTTTCATGTAACTAGCTAACAGGCAGTATAGCATGATGGTAATGTACTCATTATTTCAACATCTTAGGAAATACCTTTGAACAATTTGGAAAGTGAATCCTGTGTAATATTTTGGCAAAAACTTAAAAAGCAGTAATAATGAATGACTGCCAAATCATCAGAAGATTTTAGTACAGGAATAATTTAACATTTGACAAAAGTTATGCCTATGCTTACTCCAAGTAAAAGTTTACTAAAATGATAAATGTAGAATTTATTTACAAAACTCTTTTGTTAGTTTGTGAAAACAAGTTACAAGGAAAACTGCATTTTACAAAAGAAAACAAGCTGCATTTTACAGAAAGAATGTAAGAGGGAGAAAAACTGAGGCACAGAAAATTCAGAACCTTTTCTAAATTCTTATCATTTGGGAAAGAATTAGATCTGGGACTCAGAAAGCCAAGCTTGTTTCTACAATTTGATGAACTGAAAAAAGCATGGACTCTGAAGCCAGAATTCCTGCCTTCAAATCCCAGCCTTGTGACCTTAAACAAGTTACTTAATCTCTCTGCCTCAATTTACAGGAAAGCCTCAATTTCCTTTCCTGTAAAGTGAAGATAATAATAATACCTATATCTAGGTTGGTATGAGGATTAATACATGCAAAGCACTTAGAACAAGTATATTTGATAGTGAGTGTTCCATAAACCTTAACTCTCATTAATTTATCAATTTATATGCCAGAAATTTATTTTTCAAAAGAATTAGGATGAGAACCACAAAACACAGGAGGAGGAGGTGGAGGAGAAGAAGAAAAATAAGAGAAGGAGGAGAGGGAGGAAAGAGGGAAGGAAGGTCCAGGGTGTCATCAGCAATTGGGTTCCCCAGCAGCAGACCCCATGCAAGTAACTTATTAAGAATGTGCTCCCAGGAGACACTGGAAGGAAAGGGAAGGAAGTGGGAGCAGAAAGTTGAGTAAGGGTGTGATTCCAGGCAAAGTCTCAGTCTCAGTCTGATCCTGCAGGGGAGGTACGCAGTATGAATTACACTTCTGATTTTGTCCCAACTCAGGCAAGAGTTTCATACACCTTTACCTGGCAGTAATTGATTGACATGCTTCAGGGACATGTAACCTCCAGGCACTTTTAATAACCCTCTGCACCAGCAAAACACTCCAGTAGCCCAGTGAGAGTTCTCCAAATTCTCCAGAGTCAGAAGTGGGCAGTTAGAAGGAAATGCTCAAGGAGAAAGCCCAGAAATCTTTAAAGGGCTCTGACGGACCAGAGTGGAACACGACAGGGTCTACTAAGCAGGGTTTGCCCCAGTTGTTCTCCCAGCAAGAGGCTAGTGATGGGTTTGTAGCTTGAGGGCCAGTGAAAGTCAAGCGCAAAGAAAGAGAAGGCCCAGCTGAGAAGGTAAGTGCCAAGCGAGCTTATTCACTTTTCTGCAGCTTAGACACCTACACCCAAGCTTGTCTCCAGATACATTCCACAAATAGTAATTTGAGTGATTTAAATGATTCCCATGTTCTGTCAGAACAATGAGAAGCTTTCAGAAGAAAGCCAACCTATATGTTGTTTGACTTTCAATGGGAAGTTTTAGTTTATTTCATTCTCCTAATTTTTAATAAGCTCAGTGAGGGAGTGATGTTAATTTTGTCTTGTGTATAACATGGATAACATTTCACCAGGCGATCTGTCACAATCCTCACACTCTAGCAGACTCATGCAGACTGCATGTTTTTGATATTTAGGAAGTGGCATCTATATTTACATATTACTATGTATATGTAAATACATATGTGTATAGATATAAATATGCATGCATCTACATACTTCGTATTTGCGTACACATACACAGATATATGGAGAGACACATCACAGCCCAGAGTGCAATTCAAGATGAACTTTTTGGATTCGGCTTCTGGTTATCAAGCTGCTTATCAGATTACAGATACATAATGCTCTGCACTCTAACATTCCTTCCCTAACCTATACATTCACCAGATAAATTCAAGGACCAGTTAGTGTTTTCCTTTATGCCTAAGTGTTTCTGACAAAATCTAAAATGTCAGGTCATAAAATAGCTAATACAGTCTACTTTGAACTGAAACTATTTGCTATCACCATTAAGATGTGATTAAGTTTAACTTCAGTGAAGTCATGTGAAGATACTTATGTAAATGGTTTTACCATCAGAGAATAAATATATTATGAGCTATCACAAACATGGCTATAAACATAATATTTTAGTGGAAGCAGAGAACTTAGGTTGGAATCCTCACTCTGATACCTATTACAAATGTGACTTTGGGTAAGTCCATTTTTTGGAGCCTCACAAAGGAACAAAAACAGTCTAAGGGAGTTATTAGAATTAAATGAGATAATATGAAAAAGAACTTTGTGACTATCAAGTGCTACATGGTTGTAAAGTTTTAAGATCACAGTGGCCACAGTTATAATCAAAGGTCAAAGTGATAATGGAGATAGAAATCACCCAGCTCCTGATATTAACTTATATTCTTCAGCTGGCAGCTCTGATATTATTAGATACATTCATTCTATCTGAACAGAAATAGTACTGCAGATCTATAAAATTCACAATGAAAAGAAATATCCTTAAAATTTTGTGTTATTTATAGAATTTTCTAGGGTTTTATGCCTTGTTACTTTCAGAGTGCTGTAATATATATATCTCTTGGTAATGACAGTATCTGCATCTTTTTTTCTTAACCAGTAAAAGAGATTCCAGAGGAGTTATAGTCTTAGTAGTGTTTAACTAATTTATCTTGACATATGTAAATACTCTTTTAGCCCGGATAGCAGGAAATTTTGATGATATTTTCCTGATATTTTGGTGCTATTGGGGTTTTATAAGTTGACTTAAACAGTTGCACAAGTTTCAAACACCAAGGATGCAGGCCTTGTAGTATTTTTCTCAACTTCTGTAAACTCGCTACCCATAACTAATCTTTCCCTGTTAACTTTCTCAGCCTGAATCCAGTGTGGCAGAGCCTGGTGCTCAGTATCTGTGTACACTTGCGCAGGTTAGTTAACCTCTAAGCTTCAGTTTCCTTATCTGTAATCACAAGGTTAGATAATATGAATGAAAGGGTCCTCTTGGCTCTTAGCACACGCAGGTATATAATAAGTGTTTCTTCTCTTTCTTCCCCCTCCTACTTCTTGCCCTTCCCCATCTCATTCTTTTTCTTTCCCTTCACTATGGTTGGTTTTCAGCAACCCTACGTCCTCACCTATTTGTTCATTTATTTTAAACCTGATATTTAAATCTGTCATATCTTAAAATTGGAAACACTATAGGGTACTGTGGCTTATGACCTAGTTGCTATTTAGCTGAAGGGTCAAGGAGACCCTGCACTTATTCAGAGAAGACAGCAACAGTGTCGAGAGCCCTCCTTCAAAGGGCAGTTAGAGTGGTGCGGCAACAAACACTTCTCTTCATATGCTCAGAGTCCATAAGAAAAGTGACAATGTCAATGCCAAATTATGAGAAACCTGCTTAGCAACACTAGGGATCATTCCATGCATTTATCTCATATCAGCTGTCACCAGATTTAACCCTGAAACAAATCTTACTCAGATGGAAACAACAGAAGGCACTGAGGTCAATAAATGAAGATACTTATCATAAGGTGGAAAGGAGAACAATTTAGAACACTGTTCTCTGCTTGCTAAAATGTCAGTCAAGAAGAAATTCTTTGGGTTGTGTATGGGATGTCTTTTATAAAGAGTTTTATATTATTTAGACAACTAATTCCTAGTTCCTCAGAACAAGGAAGAAAATACATTCTTACTGTGATTCGTCCCCTGATTTTCAGTAGGTCTGCCTTGGTTTCTTTGTCTTTGGTACTGTATTTAATACTATAATGATATCCATAGAATCATAACATCTAAATATTGAAGGGACTTGGGAAATCACTTAGTCCACAGCAGTTCTAGAAAATGGTCATGCAGCTTACTTATGTTTCTATAATTATATTGTCCCTTATATTGGTCCATAATCTGCATCTAATTCAAGAATGGGTCCACATACTTGGATTTTAGAAGAAAAAATACCTTAGAGATGATGTGTATTTGCACATTTAAATCTTATTACTACCAGGTTCCTCTTCCTCTTCCTCCTCTGCCCACTTCCCCTCCTGATCGTACTTTTCTTGAACCATATTCTGTGGTTCAGAT
This sequence comes from Eschrichtius robustus, assembly GCF_028021215.1. Taxonomy (NCBI): domain Eukaryota; kingdom Metazoa; phylum Chordata; class Mammalia; order Artiodactyla; family Eschrichtiidae; genus Eschrichtius; species Eschrichtius robustus. The sequence continues at coordinate 43,687,807 of NC_090840.1, read as the reverse complement.
GGTGGCACCAGCCATTAACCAAGTCAGAAATGTGCCATTCTCCTTCAAGTCCTTTTGTTCGATTTTCACATCCAATCAGGGTATGGACAGAAGTGTAGAAAATATTGACACAGATCTGGAAAATAAGATTTCAGGAGTTAAGGTATGAAGAGGAACCCAAAAAGGAAAGTGAGAGAGAATGGTCAGAGAGGAAGAAGAGCCATGAAGAACAGGCCATAGACGGCAAAGATAGCGAGCATGGTTAGCAGTGTGAAGTGTTGAAAGTATCCATTTTTGATGAGGGCTGCCTGGTATCTATCCATTGGACTTGGCATTGGAAGTCATGAGTGACCATTACTGAAATAGTTGCTGTAGAGGAATTCAGTCAGATGTCAGCTGCAAGGAGCTGAAGAGTAAGGAAATAGAGACAGAAAAAGTTTTGACTCTTCTTAAAAAAACTTAGCTAAAAAGGGAGAGACATAGGGTGGCACTAAAATAAAGAGACACATATATATCTACGTATATATGTAGATATATATATACATACACACATGTATGTATATTTATATTTGTTTATGTAATTAAATTATATACATTATCTTTAAATTAAATTATATATGTATGAATTAAATATATATATCTTTTTTTAAATCAAAAAAAGAAAATTTATTTCAAAATGTGATACAAGAAAATTTCCCTAAAAAAAACCTGTAGATTGAAAAAGAATTCCATGTTCCAGTACAAAAAAATAATGCAGAATGATACCAAAATGTAAGTCATCTCAATGATAAGCAAAGAGGTCTAGAGGTCTTTAGGCATTCAGGTAGGAAAAAAGTCACCTCTAAGGTAAAAAAACATTCAGACCACTTCATATGGGGACACCATGGCAGAATTCAGTGGAGTCATGTTGACAATTGCTCTGGGAAAGAAAATATAAATATTTCTTTTTAAATTAGATGACTTCATGGTTTCCAAGATGGTGGAGGAGTAGGAGGATGCGGAGTTCATGTCTCTCCTCAAATGCATCAAGAATACATCTACAAATGGAACAATTCTCACAGAGCACCTGCTGAACACTAGCAGAGGACCTTGGACACCTAAAAGGACAAGAAAGATCCCCACATAACTGGGTAAGATTAAAGAAAAAAGAAGGGAAAAGGAAGAGGAGAGGAAGCAGGATGGTACCTATGCCCTTGTTAGGGAGCTGAAGGTGAAGAGAAGTTCCCGCATCTAGGGAAGCCCCCTCACTGTCAGGGGGATCAGCTGGGACAGAAGGGGAACTTTGGGGGCTCAGAAGAGAGCCCAGCAACCAGTCTGTGGTAGGCAGGACAGATTAAGACCTACACAGATGGTCTGTGCCACAGCCCTGCTAGGCCAAACCTGAGATAGGTGACTGCTGGTGTGTACAGGGACTGGGTGCTCGAACATGAGGTTTGGAGAGCAGATCCAGGGAGGGGGCTGCTGTTGGTTGTGAGGAGACAGCCTGAGGGGACAGGAGTGAGGAAATGCACAATGGGGAATGCTTGTAGAGGAAGACCAGACTGCCACAGAAACAAAGAGTGCAAAGGGTGGGGCTGCCATTGCAGCCTCTCTCCTCACGGACTAGCCCCTGCCTCCACAGGCACTAGGGAGGGCTCCCTCCAGAGACAGCTTACATGTCCCTGCCATCATCTCCTCTGCCTGCCTAACCCCCAACCCCCCCACTTCTTGGGCAACCCACTGGCCCCAATCACTGCCTGACGGGCTCTCACTTTCCAGTCAATACCCCAGCACCCTCCCACCTGGGTGGCCCACATGCCCCAATCTTCACCTCAGCTCCTTCCTACCTGACAGGCTCCTGTGCCCCAGCAATCTCTGGAGCAGACTCCAGTGGGAGGAACACATGCAGAGGTGGGGTTGAAATCACAGCTGAGCCCAGGGGCTGTGTGACTAAGGAAAAAGAGCTGAAATCTCTCCTTATGGCTGCACAAACTGCAGTTACACCTCTGCTGACAGTTCCCTAAATTCAGCACCTGCGAAAAATCTGAAAGGCCAGCAAGTGCTCCTACAGCTGGGATGGGTCTGGCTTTAGCAGCTGTGGGATTTGTGGGCACATACACATGGGAGTTGGGCAAAGCCAGAGTCCGAGTTGCCTCTATAGCTCCTACAGTGAGTCCAGGTGCACAGCTACTGCAGTCCTGGGACTTGACCTCAGTGGATCTGTGCCAGTGACCTGGTGAAAACAATGCCTGAGAGTCACCAGGGTCAATTGCTGGCATACCCACAGTTAAGCTGGGACCAAGAGTGGTGCCAACAACAGTGTACTTTGTAAGCCCGAACAATGGGTGAAAGGGGACACATAGAGCACATTCACAAGTGAACAGCTCCAGAGGAGGAATACTCAGTGTCTTCTCTCCCAGTGGTTGTGCTCCAATCCCAATTACCTTGCACCACAGATCAGAAACACAGCTAAGAAACAAATCTGGGGGCTTCTACTCCAACAACTAGGGAGCAGACCCTGCCCCAAACAGGGCATTGACAACTACATAGCAAAGGAGAGGCCCCTGTCAATATCCAGGGCAGGCTCTGGTCACAACACCAGTCAAACCCCCTATCAAGGTGATAATGGCACAAGCCTCTGGACCAACCTCACCAATCAGGGGGAAGACACCAGAAGCAAGAGGAACTATGATCCTGCAGCCTGCAGAAAGGAGACCACGAACACAGTAAGTAAGACAAAATGAGATGACAAAGAAATATGTTGCAGACAAAGGAGCAAGATAAAAATGTATAAAAACAACTAAATGAAGAGGAGATAGGCAGTCTACTTAAAAAAGAATTCAGAGTAATGATAGTAAATATGATCCAAAATCTTGGAAAAAGAATGGAGGCATGGATCGAGAAGATACAAGAAATGTTTAACAAAGACCTAGAAGAACTAAAGAACAAACAAACAGAGATGAACAATACAATAACTGAAATAAAAAATACACTAGAAAGAATAAATAGCAGAATAACTGAGGCAGAAGAACAGGTAAACGAGCTGGAAGAATGGTGGAAATCACTGCCACAGAACAGAAAAAAGAAAAAAGAATGAAAAGAAATGAGGACAGTCACAGAGACCTCCGGGACAACATGAAATGCACAAACATTCAAATTATAGGGGTCACAGAAAAAGAAGAGAAAGAGAAAGTGTCTGAGAAAATATTTGAAGAGATTATAGTCGAAAACTTCCCTAACATGGGAAATAGTCAATCAAGTCCAGGAATCACAGAGAGTCCCATACAGGATAAACCCAAGAAGAAACACGCTGAGACACATATTATTTGAACTAACAAAAATTAAACACAAAGAAGAAATATTAAAAGCAGCAAGGGAAAAGCAACAAATAATATACAAGGGAACTCCCATAAGGTTAACAGCTGATTTCTCAGCAGAAACTCTACAAGCCAGAAGGGAGTGGCAGGACATATTTAAAGTGATGAAAGGGAAAAACCTACAACCAAGATTACTCTACCCAGCAAGGATCTCATTCAGATTTGACAGAGAAATCAAAAGCTTTACAGACAAGCAAAATCTAAGAGAATTCAGCACCACCAAACCAGATTTACAACAAATGCTAAAAGAACTTCTCTAGGCGGGAAACACAAGAGGAGAAAAAGACCCACAAAAACAAACCCAAAACAATTAAGAAAATGGTAATAGGAACATACATGTTGATAATTACCTTGAATGTAAATGGATTAAATGTTCCAACCAAAAGACACAGACTGGCTGATTGGATACAAAAACAAGACTCAGGGGCTTCCCTGGTGGCACAGTGGTTGAGAATCTGCCTGCCAATGCAGGCAACACGGGTTCGAGCCCTGGTCTGGGAAGATCCCACATGCCGCGGAGCAACTAGGCCTGTGAGCCACAACTACTGAGCCTGTGTGTCTGGAGCTTGTGCTCCGCAACAAGAGAGGCCGCAATAGTGAGAGGCCCATGCACCGTGATGAAGAGTGGCCCCCACTTGCTGCAACTAGAGAAAGCCCTTGCACAGAAACGAAGACCCAACACAGCCAAAAATAAATAAATAAATAAATAAAAATAACAATAAAGGAATTCCTTTAAAAAAAAAAAAGACTCATATATATGCTGTCTACAAGAGACCCACTTCAGACCTAGGGACACATACAGGCAGAAAATGAGGGGATGGAAAAAGATATTCCATGCAAATGGAAATCAAAAGAAAGCTGGAGTAGCAATTCTCATATCAGACAAAATGGACATTAAAATAAAGACTATTACAAGAGACAAAGAAGGACATTACATAATGATTAAGGGATCAATCTAAGAAAAAGATATAACAATTATAAATATTTATGCAACCAACAAAGGAACACCTCAATACATAAGGCAAATGTAAACAGCCATAAGAGGGGAAATCAACTAACACAACCATAGTATAGGGGACTTTAACACCCCACTTTCACCAATGGACAGATCATCCAAAATGTAAATAAATAAGGAAACACAAGCTTTAAATGATACATTAAACAAGATGGACTTAATTGATATTTATAGGATATTCCATCTGAAAACAGGAGAATACAATTTATTCTCAAGTGCACATGAAACATTCTCCAGGATAGATCACATCTTGGGTCACAAATCAAGTCTCAGTAAATTTAAGAAAACTGAAATCATATCAAGGATCTTTTCTGACCACAACACTATGAGATTAGAAATCAATTACAGAAAAAGCACTGTAAAAAGCACAAACATATGGAGGCTAAACAATATGTTACTAATAACCAATGGATCACTAAAGAAATCTAAGAGGAAATCAAAAAATACCTAGAGAAAAATGACGAGGAAAACATGACAATCCAAAACCTATGGGACTCAGCAAAAGCAGTTCTAAGAGGGAAGTTTATAGCAATACAATCTTACCTCAAGAAACAAGAAAAATCTCAAATAAACACATAACCTTACATCTAAAGCAACTAGAGAAAGAAGAACAAACAAAACCCAAAGTTAGTACAAGGAAAGAAATCATAAAAGTCAGAGCAGAAATAAAGGGAAACAAAACAAAGAAAACAAAACAAGACAAAGAAAACAAAAGCGAATATCAATGAAACTAAAATCTGGCTCTTTGAGAAGATAAACAAAATTGATAAACATTTAGCCAGACTCATCATGAAAAAAAGGGAGAGGACTCAATAAAATAGGAAATGAAAAAGAAGTTACAATGGACATCACAGATATACAAAGGATCATAAGAAACGACTACAAGCAACCAATAAAATGGACAACCTGGAAGAAATGGACAAATTCTTAGAAAGGTACAACCTTCCAAGACTGAACCAGGAAGAAATAGAAAATATAAATAGACCAATCACAAGTACTGAAATTGAAACTGTGATAAAAAATCTTCCAACAAACAAAAGTCCAGGACCAGATGGCTTCACAAGTGAATTCTATCAAACATTGAAAGAAGAGCTAACACCTATCCTTGTGAAACTCTTCCAGAAAAACTGAGAGGAAGCAACACTCCTAAGCTCATTCTACAAGGCCACCATCACCCTGATGCCAAAACCAGACAAAGATATCACAATAAAAGAGAATTATAGGTCAATATCACTGATGAATATAGATGCAAAATTCCTCAACAAAATAGTAGCAAACTGAATCCAACAACACATTAAAAGGATCATACACCATGATCAAGTGGGATTTATCCCAGGGATGCAAGGATTTTTCTAAATCCACAAATCAATCAGTGTGGTACACCACATGAAGAAATTGAAGAATAAAAACCATATGATCATCTCAATAGATTCAGAAAAGGATTTTGACAAAATCAACATACATTTATGATAAAATCTCTCCAGAAAGTGGGCATAGAGGGAACCTACCTCAACATAATAAAGGCCATATATGACAAACCCACAGCAAACATCATTCTCAATGGTGAAAAACTGAAAGCATTTCCTCTAAGATCAGGAACAAAACAAGGATGTCCACTGTTGCCACTATTATTCAACATACATTTGGAAGTCCTAGCCATGGCAATCAGAGAAGAAGAAATAAAAGGATTCCAAATTGAAAAAGAAGAAGTAAAGCTGTCACTGTTTGCAGATGACATGATATTATACGTCGAAAACCCTAAAGATGATGCCAGAAAACTACTAGAGCTCATCAGTGAATTTGGTAAAGTAGCAGGATACAAAATTAATGCACAGAAATTTCTTGCATTCCCATACACTAACAACAGAAGATCAGAAAGACAAATCAAGGAAACAATCCCATTTACCATCACATCAAAAAGAATAAAATACCTAGGAATAAAACTACCTAAGGAGACAAAAGACCTGTATGCAGTAAACTCTAAGATACTGATGAAAGAAATAAAAGATGACATAAACAGATGCATAGGTATACAATGTTCTTGGATTGGAAGAATCAATACTGTGAAAATGACTATTCTACACAAAGCAATCTATAGATTCAATGCAATTCCTATCAAACTACCAATGGCATTTTTCACAGAATTAGAACAAAAAATTTTACAATTTGTATGGAATCACAAAAAACCTGGAGTAGCCAAAGCAATCTTGAGAAAGAAAAATGGAGCTGGAGGAATCAAGTTCCCTGACTTCAGACTATACCACAAAGCTACAGTAATGAGGATAATATGGTACTGGCACAAAAACAGAAATATAGATCAATGGAACAGGATAGAAAGCCCAGAGATAAACCCACTCACCTACGGTCACCTACTCTATGACAAAGGAGGCAAGAATATACAATGGAAAAAAGACAGCCTCTTCAATAAATAGTGCTGGGAAAACTGGACAATTACATGTAAAAAAATGAAATTAGAACACTCCCTAACACCATACACAAAAATAAACTCAAAATGCATTGAAGCCCTAAACGTAAGGCTGAATACTATAAAACTCTTAGAGGAAAACATAGGCAGAACACTCTTTGACATAAATCTCAGCAATATCTTTTCCAATCCATCTCTCAGAATGATGAAAATAAAAACAAAAATAAACAAATGGGACCTAATTAAACTTAAAAGCTTTTGCACAGCAAAGGAAACCATTAACAAGATGAAAAGACAACCCTCAGAATGGGAGAAAATATTTGCAAATGAAGCAACCAACAGGGGATTAATCTCCAAATTATACAAACAGCTCAGGCAGCTCAATATCAAAAAAACAAAAAACCCAATCAAAAAATGGGCAGAATATCTAAACAGACATTTCTCCAAAGAAGACACACAGATGGTTATAAAACATATGAAAACATGCTCAACATCACGAATTATTAGAGAAATGCAAATCAAAACTATAATGAGGTATTTCCTCACACTTGTCAGAATGGCCACCATCAAAATATCTACAAATGATAAATCCTGGAGAGGGTATGGAGAAAAGAGAACCCTCCTATACTGTTGGTGGGAATGTATATTGGTATAGCCACTATGGAGTACAGTATGGATGTTCCTTAAAGAACTAAAAATAGAGCTACCATATGATCTAGCAATCCCACTCCTGGGCATATACCCAGAGAAAACCATAATTCAAAAAGATACATGCACCTCCATGTTCATTGCAGCACTATTTATAATAGCCAGGACATGGAAGCAACCTGAATGTCCATCAACAGAGGAATGGATAAAGAAGATGTGGTACATATATGCAATGGAATATTACTCAGCCATGGAAAAGAACAAAATCATGCCATTTGCTGCAACATGGATGGACCTAGAGATTGTCATACTGAGTGAAGTAAATCAGAGAAAGACAAATATCATATGATATTGCATATATGTGGAATCTAAAAAAAGGGTGCATTTGAACTTATCTACAAAACAGAAATAGAGTGACAGATGTAGAAAATAAACTTACGTTTACCAAGGTTTACGGGGGGGATAAATTGGGAGATTGAGATCGACATATACACACTACTATATATAAAATATATAACTAATAAGAAACTATTGTATAGCACAGGGAGCTCTACTCAATACTCTGTAATGGCCTGTATGGGAAAAGAATCCAAAAAAGAGTGGATATATGTATAACTTGTTCACTTTGCTGTACACCTGAAACTAACACAACATTATAAATCAAATATACTCCAATAAAAATTAGAAAAATAAATTATATGAACTCATATCAATTTATAGGCTGAAAAGAATGGGAATAAATAAGGAATTGTCTAAGAAATAGAAAAGAGATAAAGTATTTGAGGATGATCATGAAAATAAATGGTATGAGATGAGACTGAAAACATAGTTATAAGGGTTGACTGGAATGAGGATCCTTACTAGTGTGAGCAGAGGGAAGGAATAAAGTATATGTAGGGCTATAGATTATTTGGCTTTTAGCAGAAAAAAAAAATGCATTAGATGCTTTTTAATTCTTGAAATTTTCATAATTCATATCAGAAAATTGAGTTTTCAAAAGGAAAATGCCTTGACTTTCAAAAGGAAAAGGCCTCTTGAGAGTAAAAGATGGAAATCTAGCATCATGGTCTGGGTGGTTCTCAAACTTTGTGGTCCCAGGATCTCTCCATACTCTTAAAAAAGTATCAAAGGCCTCCAAGAGTTTCTTTTTATGTGTCATATGTGCTGTAATTATGTGTTGTAATTATCGGTATTTACCATATTAGATATTGAAATAGAAATTTAAGAAATATATATTTTTATTTTTAAAAAATAACAAGCCAATTAAATTCTAATGAAATGACATCTTTTTATGAAAAATAGTTATATTTTCAAAAAAGTTAGTGACAAGAGTGCTATTGTTTTACATTTTTGCAAATCTCTCTCTAGTCTTTGTTAATATAAGACAGCTGGATTCCCATACCTAACTTTACATTTTATGTGTCGCAATATCCCATGTCATGCAACTTCTGGAAAACTCATTATACTCTATGGAGAAAATGACTTGGAAAAGGGCAAATAATTTCTTAATTATATTATAAAAATAATTTTTCTCTTACAGACCCCTTAAAAAGGTCCTAGTGACACTACAAGAGTCCCCGACCACACTTTGAGAACTGCTATTCTATGATTAGGCCAGGATAGAGTAGAATTACTCTGTATTATAGAGAAGGACAAATTTGAAGTTTCTGGAAGGAACATTTCTTGAGAGAAGTGAGGAAGCAGAAATATATATCAAAGATGGGTAATGGTCAGGTTCTGAGGGGGTATTAGGGAGAAAGACCTGAGAAAATGCCATCAAGCTGGGTCTTTAAGGGGCTTATTGCCAGTATGAAATTCCAGGTCATAAGGAATGGCCAGTGCGTTTTAAGATAGTAATGTCTAATCGTTAATATTAAGAATAACCCCTGTTGTTCTAGGTCCTAAATCCATTTAGTCACCCAAACTACGAGTGCAAGTTTGTTATACATCAAAGAAGAATGGTAGGTTTGAGAGTGAGAATGATGTTTTTCACAGTAGAAAGACAATTTCAGTGGGGAGAGATTCAAGGGATGCATAAGCCATCACCGCCATGGTAAAACACTTTGGCACTCATTGCAGGCATATAATTAGGGTTCAGTTTTTTTCTTTAAACATTAAAGATGTTACCTAAGCAGTGGGCACCTAGGTATATGGTAATCAGAAATAAGATGTTGGATAGTTGAGTCAGATCAGGCTGGATTACCTAAACTTTCTGCGTGCACCAAGCAAGTCCTGAAAATGAGAGATGTGGGAATTGGGAAAGGGGTTGAGGAGAGTAACAGATATTTTTAATAGTTGCTGGGTGAAGTGTTTCATAGTTTCTGAGAGTAACAGATATTTTTAATAGCTCCAAAAAAATAGAACCAATAGTGTTCTATTACAGAGAGAGAGAGAGAGAGAGAGCTTTATTTTAAGGAATTGGCTCAGGCAACTGTGGGGGCTGGAAAGTCTGAAATCTGCTGAGCAGACTGGCAGCCTGGAGATGGCAGAAGAGTTGATACTGCAGTCTTATGCTTGAAGTCAGTGGAGGCAAAATTCCTTCTTTCTTGGGAGACCTCAGTCTTTTAAGATTTTCAATTGATTGGATGGTACTCAACCACATTATGGAGGATAATCTGCTTTTCCCAAAGCCTACTGATTAAACTGTTAATTACATCTAAAAAAATACCTTCACAGCAACACCTAGACTGGTGCTTGACCATAGACTAGCCAAGTTGACACATGAAATTAATCATTTCAGGGGGCATGGATAGGTTGGACCAAGGACCAAGGACAAATAAAAAAATGCCGTGTAATAACAAGGGTCCAGATGAGGCTGGAACCCACTCTTTTATTGTGTTACTACTCCACATGATTGTTGGGATTTTCTCAAGCAGTGCTTAGAGTTTGGATATACGAGTAGAGAAGATGAATTATGGTAATGTCCCAGGAATGGAGTTAAGATCTGACATTGCATAAGGACTGTGAGGAAGATGAGTGACTGTTGACAGAATATTTGTGTAATCACCATAGGTCAGGGCTATTCAGGGAAAGGAGTCTGTATGATTGACAGACAATGAAGTGATCTGCAGACTTCAGGGCTCTATGGCATAAAGTGCAGGGGTGGTGGGAATAGGTGTATGAGAGAGGTGACAGGTTGGAAAATATAGGAAATTGTTGACAAAGAATTAAGTGCTAAAGTTTGATATTACATGTTAGAATGATTCAGAATGATGACAAATTCGAGGAGTGGTTTTGATGGCCACTGGAATTGTGAATGATAAGGAACTGTGAGATTTGGACGTGGAATGGGATTTCCACATATTTGCTGGAGCCACCTAGGATGGTGGCTAAATTTGAGCTAAAGCTGTGATTCATATGCTAACATTTATAATTAATGAGGGGCATAAGAAAGTTGGGAGAGAGAAGTAGTCAGTGGTGTGTGACCAGATGCCACGTAACTCAAAGATGGAGTATGTAAAGTATTATAATTTGGAAATAGCCAGGCAAAGCAAGAATAATGCCAAAAATCTCATGAGACTTGTGGGGTTATGAATGTCAGGAGAATAAGATACTTCCATTAGGGAAGGTGTAAGGAAAACAGCATAATGATTTTGGTAGAGGCCAAGATAGGGAAAAAGTATCTTTTAATGAGTCTGAGTATATAATTTGCTTTCCATGAAATGGGAGTTTGAGAATATGCCCTTAAGATTTGTTAGAACAGTGGAGGTTCTAGAATTTCCATACAGGAGAGGGTTACAGGTAGAAAACTGGTTGGAAGTGGAGCCTTGGAGACTTGTCTGGAAGCTGCGTTTGCAGAATAAGTACTTTGTTTCCTTAGATCGCTGAATACAGAACCCTCTGTAATCCACTCCTTGGCTTCTCTGCTCATTTGCATGGAGGTAGGTGATGGGGAGGCCAGAGGAGTTTGGGATGAGAGAATGAAAGATTTCTAGGGCTAATATTTCAGCTAATGGTGATAGGAGGGCAAGTGAAATGAGCTAGTATCCAGGTCCGGAGTCTTCCATGACTGTTCAAAGAGAATCACAGTGGATGAACTCAATGCCGTGGAGGGGGCGCAGCTGTGACTATGATGAGGTAGAGTCAGGTTTAGGGCTGGCAAGTCAAGGGCCTGGACAATTGGTTCATTCCTACTAATCTCCTAAAACTCAATTCAAAAATCACTTTATAGAAAATGATTTTCCTGACCTTCCCTCTCATACAGAAACAATTGTTTTCTCCTTTACCCTGAGCATGCTTTTATCAGAGCTCTTACAACACCTTTTGGTTTATATCTCAATCTCCTATCCTCAAATCTAGGCTTTTTTGAAAGCAAAAGCACTACTTTTTGTGATGTTTTGCCTATGGTGCTGAGTGTCTGATATTTAGTATAAGCATGAAAGTTATCGCTGTCACACAATAAGTGGCAAAGCTGAGTTAAACTTGGTAATCCATTCATTCATTTGATAAAAATGTATTGAGCACCTACTATGTGCTAGGACCTAGAGAAGTGATCATGATGGAAATTGGTTTGTACCCTCATGCTGCTTAAAACCTGGGAAGATTTTTACTTTCTTGATCTCCATCAAGCATGAAAATCTTGAAAAGGTATCGGTGATAATGCCGTACAGAGTTCTGACTTCATTCCAGTCACCCTAGGATCCCAGGGGCAGGAGATTTTCTGATGTCACAGTTCAATTAGTCTCTTTCAAGCAGCATTATTTATTGCTTCACCTCTCAACCTCATACTGTGTGTATGCCCTGATACACCCCAGCAAAACCATGACAGCGAGTGCATGGTTTTTTCTCAATCAGAGCAAAGCTAACTGTCAAAGGACAGCAGGTTTCACTGGGTTGGAATAGTGGTTTTAGAACTAGAGGGGGCTCTCTGGGGAAGGGAATGGGCACAGACTGAACTAGCCAACATGCTTCTGGGTGAATTGGCCAAAGAGAAAGGAACTGTCAGCACTCAAGATGAATATGGGAGAAAACAACATGGCACATGTCAGACAATTCAATAAGTAAACGAAGGTATTTAAACAGCATCACTTAGGCATTTCATTTGGTGGAAGAAAATGAGACTAATGTCCCACGGGGACTGAAACAGCAATTATCTGCATTGCTTCATTGATGCTTCTTCCCTCCCCACTTTCCTTTCACTTCTCTCCTTCCACTCAACATTCTAAGGTCTTACCTGTATCTTCTCCATTTCCGTAGAGAGAAATACCCTTAAGTTTGACAAACTCAGCGGTCTACCAGTGCCAGACCAGCATGGCTTGTCCAGTTCCCTTCACCTGGAAGAAAAGGGATGCCAGGATCGAGGCAAGTGCTCCTTCTCAGTCCCTTCAGAAACAGTTCATTCCAAAAGACTCTTAAGAGGTAATCTTTACACTCTATGCTTTGTGCCCTTCATCACAATTCTATTGTCAACCATGTGAGCTCAACTGTTAACTGCTCACTTAAAAAAAATGATCTCTTCCCCCACCCTCATTTTGCCCAGTAACAGCCTGACAAACAAATAGCACCTGCCGTCGCTCACAGAGACAAATAAGAGAAAATGGAAAACTAAAGGCGAGAAGCATGAGAATACCACTAATGCCTGATGACTGATCTTGTTAGCGTGCATAGTGCGTCCTCAGATTTTTCCAGAACCTTAGATCTCTCTACTAAACAACCACAAATGCGCACACATATACACACACACAAAAGCACTTTGGAACGGGCTGTGTAGCTCCCCCCACCCTCTGCCTGGAGCTTGATTGTCAGTCTCATACACAAACCCAGACAATGCTCTCAATAGGCATCTTTTGGGGAGACAATTGCAGAAAGCATGATAACGGGATTTGTCACCCTGATGTGGCTGCTGTTTCAGCAAGCATTTCAATAATGAAAGAAAGTTTCACTAATTGTAAATGTGAATGAATTTCAGCTGTCTCCTCTTAAAAAAAATTCTTTTGGAAGAAAGCCAATTAAGATCATCTGTCTAATGCATCTCTTCACCCCCACTGTAACAATATGTCAGTTATAATAGATGTCTAATAAACTCAGACTTCTCAGGACAGGGCGCTGAGCATGCTGAAAGAAGGAGCGATCAGAGCCTCTACCCGCACAATGTTTGGAGGTGACTGATGAAACTTCTCTCTATGAAAGTTTAATCCATAGGGCGGTAGAGCTGGGGGGCATTTACAATACATCAACACACCAAGAAAAACTGGATTTCAAAACAGTCATCTTCCCTACTGGCGACCTGGTGCACTAATTGTCATTTTTCCAGGGAACTGTAGAAGTTAATTGTCAAAATCCGTAGCCTGGCTCCTGGATGCCTGCTGCCTTACATCCCGAGAGGAAGCCTTTACCTGAGGGAGAATGCACAAGTGACTTCAGAAACTGGAGCCTAAGCAATCTTGTTGGCAAATTCTCTTTCATGAGGAAATCTTCATATAAAACGTATTCCCCTACAAGTGTGAGACATTATCTCTTGCTATCTCAGCTGCTGCTCTAGGCTGCTCAGCTAGCTGACTTCACTTGTTGAAGGCCAAGCTATAGTTAGTCCATTTAGGGCACTCTGCTCTGTCCTTTGGAGTCAGTCAGAGGTACTGTCCTCACTGTGACGCACACTGTGTTCAACCCACCATGGAGACTAAATCACTTTCACTAAAGTCCCAGTCCGGCCATTATGCTCACATTAACATCACCGTTGCTTTTGCCAGCATCAACATTGCCTCCACTGTCACCTTCGCCATCACAGTTCGTACTAACAGCATGGAAATTGCCAACACTTCTGCTATTGCCTACAGTAACATCATTGCCATCTTCGTTACCACTGCCACCAGAACCACTGACATTTCTGTGGTAAGTTGCATAATGGTCCCCAAAGATATCCAGGTTCTGATCCCTGGAACCTGTAAATATTACCTTATATGGCAAAAGGTACTTTGAAGATGTGATTAAATTAAGGATCTAGAGGTGGGGAGATTATCCTGGATTATCCAGGGCTTCTAATGTAATCATAAGGGATACAGAGTTTGTATTTCTCAGACTGGCATTTTGACACTGTTCTTCACCAGGGAAGGAGAAAGTTAAGATGAGCAGCTTAGATATTTGTGCAGAAGTCCTAGATAGTGTCTCTTCTCTTTTTAATCTAGATTATTCCATGAGGATAGTATGGAATTTATCTCAAATTGACAGAAGGCAATTGCTCTGCAAGCAAACAGTAAATAGGTGATGGCCTATTCATTTTCTTACCTCAACAGTTCAAACCTCAAACAGGAGGAAAAGTATTTTCTTTTCTCCAATTTCCCTTGATCTATCATCCCGGCCACCCATGGCATATGCAGATGATTTTGAGAATATTCAGTTGTGGGTAAGTCTTATGTATAAAAATTAATAGATATAGGAATGACTTTTTTGACTGTTTTTTTTTTTAAATAAACCCATTGATGAAATTATTTGATGTTTCATACTCCGAGTAAAAAGAAAGCAGTTAGAATAGGAAGAAAATTATCAATTTTGTTTCTTACCATTGGCAGGATTTACTAACCATCTATTTGCACATGGCTGGGTCCTGGGCAGGGTGGCCTTGCTTTCCTGGAGCTACAATGAGCCTGAATAACTTAGATTAGGTGAGTACACTAATTGAATTTACCACATAATTAGCTCACGGTTTTCACTTCACTTTGCCATGCAAGTCCATTTTAAAAAGTAAAACTCATTCTAATTTAACTGTTTTCTAAATACTTCAAATCAAAGCTTGGTCAACCAATTTGTATAGTTAGGAAAAGAATATATCTCCTTTGAGTTATATTTTTGAAGATTCAATGTAGTATTGATATGTTAATAATAATTTATTTTTTCCTTTATAAATGTAATATAATTACATTACAAACACTTTGACAAAAAACACATAATCTTATCCCTTGGACATAACCATTTGTAGCAATTTTCTATTTTTTCATTCTTTTTTTCCCTATGCCTATCATAGTCACATAATTAAAACTAGAGTGTAAGTACCATTTAAAATACTTTAAATAAAATATTTAAAAAATTGTGCATTATTTTTCATTGAAAATTATGGATAATCTTCAAAGTATATAGAATATTTACCTAATATGTAAATTAGAAATATCAAAATTAATATTTTAAAATGTAAAAACTGTTTTTTTCAGATAGTATTCTGAAAAGCAATCTTAGAAAGTTGAAGGTACACCAAACATGACTTATTTGTCTCTTCCTATTTGATATAATAAATTTCTTTATTATCTTTAAAACATGTATAACCATCATCATTGGTTACATGTAATGGAGTCTTGTCTGGGTGAAATGTAGCCCTCAAACTGTCAGTAAATCTAATAACCTCTCAATAGAGGCCATGTCTAGTACACATCAGTACAATCCAAGATATATAATTCTTAAAGCTAAATTTATGAGCATTTCCATCAGCTCTTATATGATGATTAAAGTATACATTACTAAACCATACTACAAACTAAGACTTCTGTAAAGTGGCTTTGACACTTAGTGCATTGTAGTGAATTAACATTGTTAAGGAGTAAAATATTATTTCTGTGTACATAGTGAATACTTACTCTTGTCCTTTAAGATAACTCAGTTAATATAAATGATCAAAATTATTTCCACTTCTAGTCTTGCTTATATAGCTTTAAAATGTCTTCAATGTAAAGCAGAAACAGAATTTACTGCATAGGTTTTCTTCTTTATGTTTCAGTTTCTCCAACAATAAAACGGTAATATCTAATTAAAACTTATATAACTACTTTATTTGAAAAGAATTATCAATAAAGCATTTGGAACTATAAGATTTCCTTAAGCAAAATAAATGGAAAAAAATCAAATTTTATGAATAGAAATTAGCAAACATACAATACAGAGATTAAATTAAAATATAAAATTAAAAAAATACTGAGATTATCATCAAATACTCATCTGTGTAACATCTTGGAGGCAGAGTAGAACTGTGAACATGGAGTTTGGAATCAGTTATTTGGGTTTGTTTGGGCTTGAATCCTTGTTCTGTTCTCACTTGGTGGTTACTTAGAATAGGTGCTTAACCACTTTGAGCTTAATTTCCATGTAACAATATTATTGTTACATAGTGGTTTCCTCAAATGTATATTCTTTGCAATAGGCATTGTTTAGAGTTGTGCTGTTCAATATGGAAGATACTAGCCCCACGTGACTATTTAAATTTAAATTAAAAAAAAATAAACACAATAAAATTTTTTTCTCTCAGTTGCACTAGCCACATTTCAAGGACTCACCTTGTGGTCAGTGGCTACCATATTGGACAGTAAAGATACAGGAAACATTTCCAACATCACAAAAAGTTCTGTTGGAAAACACTGGTCAGAGCATAACTGTTGTGGGAAAAAAAAATTTTGTGTGTTAAAAGATTTTGGAAACACTGATTAAACAAAGTGAAACATATTTCTATATCACAGCACATCTTGTAGGTTTTGCTATGTGTAACATGGATATCCAAAAACAATGACATTCTGGCAGAAACTGTTCCTCATCTGATAAAAATCCTTCCCCCCCCCTTTTTTTTCTTGCAAATATGACCCAAATTTTATTATTATTTGGGATTTTTTTTCTCTATTTTACAAATTGTTTATAATATGGCTATATTACATATGTAAGAAAAATTAAATTGTTTATTTGAAAAAGATCCTTTGATCTCAAGGAAAGTGCAGCTCCTGGACTAAGAATGTACATGCGACCTAGTTCTGAAATGCTAAGAGAAACCTGGTACATTTCCAGAAGAATTTTAATACCTGATGGAAGAGATGGGCCTGATGTCAATACTTAATATAAACTATAGTAATTACTTTAAATTGCTGATTGACAGTACATAGAAATAGTACCTAATGCCCTAGATAGCCAATGTGATCATTCCACTCTGGCTGTCCAGAACATGAATATCTTTCATTCTTGTGTGATATCTGGGAATTACTCAGCTTACGGTTTCCCATTGGTTGCTATTTTCCCAATAGTTGTTTACCTCCTGGCCTCCTGGAGTCTCACCATATACTTGTGCAGATGGATATTTAGCCAAATATTCAAAAGGACCCTTGTGCAGATCTCTGGAACTCTTTCTTTGTGAAGTTCCTTCCTCTTCGCTTATCTGTTCTGTAAGTTCTAGCTATCTTGGCCTTCCGAGACCTATATGCCTGCTCCCTCGTCTCAGGGATGAGACTTCTGCCCTCACTGAGATATTTGGGCCTCTCCTTTCTGCACTACGGCTCTGAAAGTGCCTCCACAACAGGGACTGTGGTCACTGTATTCTCACCTTACTTGTGTCCTTTCTCTCAGGGATCACAGTACTGCATTGCCTTATTATCTAATGTCTGAAAACTGTTGTTTCATGTATTTTATTCAGTCTGGTCCTTGTTGGTGGTGAGAAAACTGGTTTGGTACTAGCTGGAAGCAGAATCACTTTGTTGACTTTCCCAGCGTACATCGTGTCAGCCAAGAGGGTGTATGCTGTGTGTTTCCCAAGTTCTTGGTGTTTCTAAGAAGGGCAACGTTATTGCTTGTAAAGGAATTGTTTATTAGCAACCACATTTATTGCTTAATAATGAAGTGTTGTTTTCAGTATTTTGCATTCTAATCTGGTAGTTTTTTCTTCTTTGTAAGTGCTTTACTGTTTTTTAGTGAATATGGGAAGCTGGTTTGGGGATTTAGGCCACAATAAAATGCATTGTAATTTTTCCTATTTAAAATAATGGGAACTAGGCTCCTGCTTAGCTGTATCATGGACAAGGTCTAAATTTCAGAAATTTCTGAATTACTAATATTAACTGGGAGATGCCTTTATTTGTATAAGGCACCAACTGTTCTTGCACACACCTTGTCTGTCTTTTTCACAACTATATCCTAAGGACCTAAAATACTTCCTGGCATACAGAGGAGGACCATGAAATATTTGCTGATTAAATGAACTATAGGTGTTCAAGATGGAACTCTCTATGAGGATGATAATAATAATTACTATTATAAATATTATAACATACTTGTTATATATAAGTATAATCATTATTTCTTGGATTACTAGTTGCTGTTTTAATTAAATGAATCACACTGAACCATTCTGTGTGCTAGGCTGAACTAACTAACTTAAAGGAGCCATGCTCCTTCTCCATGAGATATTAGGAACTGAGAATGGATAATATACAGTCAATATGCACATTTAGCAAGATTTAACAAAATATCAGTCAAGTTAGGTGGGGCTATTGGTTTTATTATGTGACTAAACATTTGAACTACAGTCAGCTATATCGACATCTACCTTCTCAAAGTATGGAAGGGCATTAAATTAATGCCTGTTTAGAGATAAGAACTCATTCTCTCAGAACCCATGAACTTTTGGCCCTGTCTCACCCCCAGCATTTGTGTGGGTGAAGGTAAGAGTACACAGATGTAGACCCACACACCATAGGTCTAAATGTGAGTTTCAAATGAGTTACTCAACATTTTAATAAACTATGTCCTATCCTGCAAACTTGATAAATATATTTTCATAATACCTGGAAAACCATGCTTGAATTTAGAATTCTTGGGCTCCTCAATGTTCACGTTCCAAAGTAGTTTCTCAGTTTAGTCAGTTTAGCCTGACCCCCACCCCTTTTTTCCACCCTTGGCTCTCCTGCCCCATGAGGATTTTTGTGTACATACTTGTAAACACCCAGCCTACATATCCAAACTTTGTCCACATCTTTTGGTGTCTTTTGGCCGCCCCTTAGATGAAGGGGCATTTACACCCAGTGATGAATTCAGACTTCAGAAGCACTGACCCAAGGACAAGTCCCACCCAGGCCATGGAAGAGGCTCCTCAGTCATTTGGGCAGGTGATTCCTTGGCCTGAGTGTCAAGGCATGATCTGACAGGGATGGAAATACAGCTTCCATGAGACACCTCCCCTGGGTCCAGTAAACTCCCCTCCCATAAACAGAGGCATGGCACTGGGGGCCAGAGCAGGTTCTTTAAATTACCAGACCCAGAGCAGGGTCCCTCTTAACTGGACCTAATACATTGGGATTTTAAACATATGGGAATATAAAAGTTGGGAAGTTAAGCTACTCACATAGTGGATTTTAATGGCAGACACTCTGGCTCTCTGACCAATATCCACATTCCTTTCTTTCTTAGGAATAGAACCCTGATTTTGTTTAGGGCAGCAATACTTCTAGCTTAGAACCTATATCTCCAGGATACACTTGCAATCAGGGGTGACCATGCAATATGGTTCTAGCCAATGAAACAGAAGCAAAGTTTTTCTGGGGATTTCTGTAAGAGCTTTGTTTTCTTGATAAAGTCTCTCCCTGCCCTTCTTGGTGTTTTCTTCTACTTATCTGGAACACATGTGTGAACCTGAAGGTGGAATAACATCTTTAACTGTGAGATGGACTCAAAGGTGAAAGTCACATGGTAAAGATGACATAGAAGAAACATAAAAGAATCCTGGGACATTGGTGTTATTAAAGAATTACATCACCAGCCTTCTTATGTTAAAATAAACACCTATTTGACTAAGCCATTATAGGTATGCATCCAAAAATAACTCCTAATAAATGCAATCAGTCGATTTACATAATCCCTATTCTTCAAAAAACATGCATATTTGTATGTTGCTTGTTAATGTGTACCAATAATAGGGGAATTGATCAAATTTATGTATTAAATTTGTGAATTATCTTTTTGTCTGTCCACTAGACTCCTTGAATATAGGGACTGAGTTTTATTGATCATTTTCCCCAGTGCTTTCCACATAATCTGAAACATAATCACAGTAATAGCACAAAGATAGAGATGTGTTAAAAGTTTGGATTAAAAAAAATTAGCTTCTATATACTGAGCTCCTTCACAATTTATATTGTGCCATAATGGTTTATAATCAAGGTAGATAGTAAAGCGACACCATCTTGAAGCAAAATGTAAATGGGAGGATGCTTTTTAATTTCTGAATTGTTTGTTCATATTGGTTCTCCAATATTCATTTTCAAAAAGAAAAAAAAAAAAAAAAAAAAGAAACAGACCTAAGATCTATTCTGAGAAATTTGAATTGTACTAGTAAAAAGACAATGGATGAATATTTTTCTTCCTTGGTGATTCACTAACAATTTCAAAGAAAAGCTTTAGGCTCAATTTATAAATATTTTAATCATTTATTCCCAGAAATGGAAAAAAAACCTATTTTTATTTATGATTTTGTTAAATATCGCAACTACTGTATTTTTGGTGGTAACAGAGGAACTCAATATTTAGAATTATAAACCTGATGCATTTGCATAAAATGAGCATCCTGAATACACTTTCTACAGAAAAATATATAGAACTTTGGTGAAAGATCAGCATACACAAATGGCAGAATTTTGAATCTGATATATGGGAGATTTATCAAGAAATAAAACTTTCTTCCACCTAATTTATTGTGTCCTTATCTTTTGAGAAGAGAAAGCCTCTATTCTTTGATTTCACATCAATGTCTCAGTACCGTGCGCCTATGCAGAAAATAAAAAGACATATTTATAGTTTCAGTTGAAGCTTCCTCTGTGTCTACTCTAAGATCCAAATAATTGTTTGAAAAAAATAAATAAGATCATTTCTCCCTAGTCTAGAAAGTAGAAGATATTAGATTAGCAAAGAGAGTGGGTTTGAATTTGGGCAGACTTAACATTTAGATTTTTTTTAACAGCAGTACTCAAATATAAAATCATCAGTTCTTTGTAGATAGGAATTTTTTTTCATCTTACTTTTCTTTGAATGGAGCACAGTTGGTTCATTAATTTTAGTTTCTTTCTGAAATACACTCTATGAACGCGTGCCATAAATTCCAAAATATTCAGCGCTGCACACTCAAGATGATATCTGCTTATAATGGTGTTCTGCTTGTATTGACATCCACAAGTTTTTCTCACTCTTTCCTCTTCCAAGTTAAAGGTATAAGAAATACTGTCAAATATGATTTATTACTTCCTCAGAGGACCTGAACAGAAACTATTATCTTCTTCAAATCTTTTGTGCTATCTTTATTGAAAATTTTCAGGGAGACCTGAACTAGCGTACTTACTGTTGACCTCAAAGCTACGGCACCACAATTTTTGTGCTGGAAACCAAACCAAACCAAACAAAACAAATAAAAGAGCTAGAAAGGATACACATTTAGAGTTACAAAATAAAAAAAAAAAGTTTGCAATATGTTCTGATCAACAAGAATTCAACATATTGCATCATCTGAGGCACAACTACCTTTAAAGAAAAGCATAGAATAAATGATGCAATTTTCATATTTATGTCATTATAATGCATAGACATGACATTAGAATGTTCACAAAAAACAAAGGCTAGAGTAAAAATGAGCTATTTTTCTATATACTTAAACATATTAGCACTCATAGTAAGTTGTATTAAAACTAAAAATGGGTTAGATCTGGTGGTGAACATTATCAATATTCATTTGTATGCTTACATTAGTTAACTGGGCATTAACTCTACATCAACTTAAGCTAGAAAAAGGAAAACTTAGTTCTGTTTCCTCCTGTTAGGACTGACTGTTTATTTGTTCATTTACTCATTCAATAAATATTTTTATTGGCTCTATATGAAGTGGTTCCTACAAATAAATGCAAAACCCTGATATGTGAAATAATATCGGTATGTGCCATGTATAGTGGGGTCTCAGTTCTCCCTGAGGAAGCAAGACAATGACTCTTGAACTGAATCCTGGGTCAGGATGTTTCAAAGTTAAACTGGAGAGGATGCCAAACCAGAGTGGAAGCAGTGGAGATGAGAGGTGTGAAGACAGCAGAAGAAATGAAGAGTCAATAATTGACTTGCTATTAGGGGTGATGGGGAGGAAGACTCCTGGTACGAGCAACTTGGTGAATAG
Organism: Eschrichtius robustus; assembly: GCF_028021215.1. Classification (NCBI taxonomy): domain Eukaryota; kingdom Metazoa; phylum Chordata; class Mammalia; order Artiodactyla; family Eschrichtiidae; genus Eschrichtius; species Eschrichtius robustus. The sequence goes on along the minus strand of NC_090840.1, from coordinate 43,665,500 downwards.
TGTCACTATTTACTGAGAGGCAACAATCTGAGAGAGTAGATGATGAGATAACTTTGAGCTTTGTTGCATTCTAATTGCCTGGGACACATCTGCGAGGAGATTCCACTAGCAGTTGGATCCACAGGTCTGGAGCTCCTAGAGAGATGGTACTGGAGCTAGAAGTCTTTAACATAGGGATGCTTTCTGAAGCCGTCTAGTGAACGAGCTCCCTTAGGGAGAGTGTGTGGAGAGAGATGACGTGAAGACTGGAATGGCCAATGGCTTTGTTAGACTGAAGCATAGTATGGGCGAAAGAGAGTATGTATTGGAATCGCAAGGCCTCTGAATGCCAGGCTGAGGAAATTGGGTTTTGTTTCCTGGGTCGTATGGAACAATAGTCCAGTGTCTTTGTCAAAACTTGGTTTCCGAGGATTCATTTGGGGTGAAAGATAGGCAAAAGCCAGATGAACCAATTTGGAAACAACTGTTGGTGAAATGTACCAAAGATCCGAGTGGAGATGACCCAGATCTTAAGGCTCTGGAGAAGCTGTGGGGTCAGAGACATTCCAGTGGCAGATTCTATAGGACTGAGCACCTGATGGGATATGGGGGAAAGACTTATGTGACCAAGAAGACATTAAGCACCATTTAGAGGAGAGAATGCTGAGTTTGAAAAGATGACTGTAGGATGGATGTCAAGTAAGGTTTCAAATTTAAACAGGTTGCATTGGAGGGGAGGGGAGATAGCCCACAGGCTTGGACACTTGACCCCAGCTCTGACCAGAGCCAAAGAGGCTGTCAAGGATGGACATGAAGAATTGGTAGTCATATGAAGTGAGGTGATAGCTGACTCTGTGAGAATATTTCCTCTTAGAGAAATGCCGTCCACACGGAGACCAGGGAATAATAGAAGATACATTTAAAAGAGACTCCTAGAAGTGAAGTGCTTTGTGTTTCTATTGTCATTGGATACCCCTGGTCTATACATGAAGTACCAGGAGGCTAAGCAACTTTTTTGGACTTATTGGTAACAATGTTAAATCGAACACCAATCCTGAACTTTTGTATTCTCTCCTTTGCTCATGAGCTTAAAATAATTATTGAAAACAGTATTTTCTAGTTTTTGAAAATATAATGTTGTAACTCAGGTTTGGCTGTTCAAACAAATTTCCTGATAACACTGGCTGAGGACAGTCTCCCAACAAGGCCAGTTAAAGGCTACCAGTTTCCCACTACGACTTCAGGAATGCATGCACAGTGCCTAATGTATTATTAGCTATTCAGAATGTACTCTGGTTCCTGCTGTTTCACAGAACAAGTATGGCAGCCTGCATTGTTTTCCAAAACACCTTTCAAAACTGACTCTCAGTTTTGCCTTACCTGTGGACATCTAAAAATAACTGAGTTGTTTACTCTGTTTTCATTTCTTGGAGCAAATAAAAGTAAAAAAGATACTATTAGCATCTGGGTCCTGGAGCCACAGTTGGAGATGCATTTTTTCCCCCCTCTTTCCTTCTTGCTGTATTTTTTTTTAATGAAAGGTTGCTATTTTTGTTGATCGGCCAATTAGAGGAGCTGGTGGCTGCTACCTACTTCTAAGACTTGATTCTATTATAAAGCCTCAGAGGCTAATGCTGCTTCAGTCTTGCCCTAAAGAGACATAAAAGGATACACTTGCAGTTAAGTCTCCCGGCAGATGAAGGAGCATAAACCATTGATCACAATGCGAGATGCTGAAAACTGAAAAGGAATCCAATTTATTTTAAATAAAACTACTCTGTTCTCCAGTGACAGATTCCAGAATCAGACGACAGAAAGGAACTGACAGCAGATGTTTTAGAGCCAAGACACAGAGAGACTGAGTAATAGTATAGAAAAGAAATTGCTTTGAACTTCACCCCTACTTTAAATACTTCAAATCAATAGGGTCACAGAGCTCTTTAATAGAGTGATGAGGTCTTGCCCTAGCAGATCTGCACAGTGACAAGTTGATGTGCATCCTAGCAGCAGGGTCATAAAAATGGCAGGCTTCTCCCTGAAAGGGGGCTTTGTGTGAGCGGGGTCCATTGGAGTGACTCCCCTGTATGGCCACTCTCGAGAGCCAGGCCCTAACAGTCTCCATCTAAATGGGACTGACCTCATGAATTACCTCAGGAAACTTAATCTATAAACTGGCTTCTTCTTATGCAGACTGATGAATTCTTGTTTATTCCTAAATGGCTGTCACAAGACCTATTCATCAAACTCTTAACGGGGGAAGGAGGCTCACAGAAGCCAGCCTCAAGTGCGGCTCCGTTAAATAATCATTAGGCTTCACGGCTGGTCTTGAGACCCACTCCAAATCCACAAAGAGGACTTCTTTTTTATTTTTTAAACTATTCATCAGAACTGCATTGAGAGGAGATTCTGACCTGATTTAAAAAAAAAAAAAAAAAAGAGTGCTTTTTGTCACTATCAGTTTCATGGCTGTGTTCTTTCTCTTTTGAAAGTTTTTTTTTTTTTTAAACAAAAGTAAAAGAAAATAAAGGCAGATGGCCAACTCTTTTCAATATCCGTTTGCTTTATTTGAGCAGTTTAATGTAGTGAAACAGAGTGAAATGTCGCTACTTGCTAAATGGTAAACAACACCATTACCCAGAATTCTGCTGTAGATTGGTACAAAACAGGGTGCTGGTGATTAATTAAACTGTTGTTGTAATGCATGATACATAATAGTGTGCTGTGTATTTTAAAAGCAGCAAATTAGCAAATAATAACTTTCCTGCATAGCACATCTCCATTGCTTGCTGCTAATGCATAAATAATCAAAAATAAAAGGCTATTATGCAACTACCTAAGAAAATGAATGTTTCTGATGTTCACCAATCTGTAAGCATGTGCTACTGAAGCTACACACCATGGCTACTGTGGGTCAGATGCCTCTGGAGGCAAGAGGAAGAAGTTTCTCCCCAGTGGACTTTCCACTGTCTACTGAATTATAATCTTCCCCATCCTCATAACAGTCATACATGCAGTGGTCTACTCTACATGTGTTATACTTTTGTAAGATACCAGCCTGGGTTATGGAAATGGCTGCCCAAATACTTTTTATAGAGGAAGTATAAAATGATAAAGAAGAGCAATTTTCTGATGTCAATATTCATGTTTCGCCTACTTTTTCACTGCGACAAGTAAAAAAAATGGAATGTAAAGGTAATCATTTCCCTTCCCCAATTCTTTCTACCTGAAATTCTCTAACATTTGGTAGGCAAAGAAAGAGACCCAAAAGAAGGTAATTTAGACAGAATGCATGCTGGCCACTCACTTGGGATGACTGAGGTAAAAATGCACAGATGAAAAGGGCTCAGGTGATTTCCATGAACATGAGAAACTTTCAGCACAATGTCTTTTTTCCTTTCCCTTATCTTATGTAAGCTGAATGATCAACCTGGGATATTTTTACTTACATAGCTTTATTGAGGTATAATTTACATACTGTAAAATTCACCCATTTGAACTGCACAATTCAGTGATCTTTAATAAACTTACAGAGTTGTGCAGCCATCACCACAGTTCAATTTTCTATCACTTTCAAAAGATTCCATGTCCCCATTTGCAGTCAGCCCTGTGCCCATCCCAAGATTTAGGCAACCACTAACCTATTTTATGTCTTAATAGATTTGCCTTTTCTGGAACTTTCATATAAATAAAATCATACAATATGCAGTCTTTTATGTCTGGCTTCTTTAACTTAGCACAATATTTTTGATGTTTACCCATGTTGTAGCATATATCAGTATTTTCATACTTCTTTATGGCTGAATACTATTCCATCAAATAGATACACCACATTATGTTTATCTGTTCACCAACTGATGAACCTTTGGAAATGTTTTCATTTCTCTTGGATGGATTACTAGGAGTGGAGTTGTTGAGTCGTATGGTAAATTGGTTCAACCTGAACTTTTAAAATGATCTCTCTCCATTTGCAACATGATACTGAATTCCAGGACAAGAGCTGTTAGTAATTTGTACCCTGGTGGGATTAGGAGATACTGGGTCTGCTTGCATTTCCACCATTTCCACCATTTCCACCCATGTGACCCCAGCCACAGTCATGCTGCTCATTTTCCCTGAATGATAGCTCCCCTCCCTCGAATTCCCAAAGGCAAAAGAGAACAATCAATCAGACTTGGTTAACCAGCATTGCTGTTTGGTTGCCTCAATTAGCAGGTCACAGAGACAGATAATATTTTGGCACACTGCCGTAAGCGCCCAGACCAGAGGCAGCACCCTGATGTCTGAAATTGGGGTGTGGAGGTGGCGTAGGATCTGATGAGTCTTGCCTGCTTTGGTCAAGTGCTATTCCAGGAGAAGAGGATGAGTGAACTGCAGGAGCACTTTGCCAACACAGAAGCTCCTTTTATGTGATGCTGTTTGAGTGGGCTTTTCCCTTTCAATCACATAAACATACCCCAGGAGATAAAGCATCTGGGGCTCCACGTTTCCCACTTCTCTCAACCATTTACTACTGGTGGTGAATAAGACATCTGCCTGTTTTGGTGCTAGGGATTATTTTTGGATACATGGACACCTCTGTGCTTTCTACTCCCAGCCTTTGGCTTAGAGTGCTGATAACCACATTTCGTCCCACCTGCACTCTCTGAAAATAAAAACAAATGATGACTTCTCTAAGTGTAGCCTAGTAAAACTCTGATCAGTGCTATAAAGCAAAATGTAGTTGATCGCTGCCTGGTACGTAAGTAATGCATTTCAACTCTCACCTTCCTCCTTTAATAGTCCAGGTAGTGTTTAGTCAATAAGGACTCGGAGTGTGTGTGTGTGTGTGTGTGTGTGTATTTTTCCTTCTTTGCCAGACACAAGATTCTGCTCTCTGCCTCACAGGGGGATTCAGTGGAGCTCAAAGAATTTGCCAAGTGAAACAGGACATCCTGGGAGCCAAAAATGGTATAAACCCTGCAGAGTGAGCTGCCCAAACTTCTGCGGCATTCAGAAGTTTCATGGAGCGTGGACAGCTTCTCAAAGGGAGATGAGAACATTATGTACAAATAACTCTGTCTGCACAGGGTGTGTGCTATGAAGAGGTTCTGCCCACTTATATTTGTTTCTTCTCTAAGGCAGCATGATTTTTTAAATTGCATAAGGGCAGGGTTCTGCTTTTACTTACCTAAGATTGCCCATGCTGTGGAGCTGGGATGTGGCACAGAGAGTATCCCAAGGGGAACACATGCAAATAGAATACTGCAATTGGACAAGGGCAGGGGTACCTGAGTCACAGCAATGCCAGGCTTGCAGTACATTCCTTACAGGTGTCTTCCTAGTGTAGCCTCTGTAATGTAGCCAAGGACTGGAATGTACTTTGGATGAAAGTTGTGGCAAAAAGCTTAATTTCTTTTATTCTTTTGGTTGCCTAGATCTAAGACTCACATAAGTCACTCTAAGGAAAAGGAGACTTATTTTAAGGATAAGTGTGATTAAGAATTAGAAGTGAAAGACCATCCAGAAAAGCAATAAGGACCTGTTATTGGCGGCCAGTCTCATCAGTGTCTCTGCATGCCCTGCCCAATCTCCACCCATTGCTGATTGGTCAGTTTCTCCATCTTCCAGGATCGAGTAGGAGAGAGCCTGTATGATTGGCCATGTGGAAACCATCACCCCTATGGAGTAGAGTGCTTCGCTCCAGGTTACTTCATAGATTACTTGCCAAACTGTGAATGATTCCTGCACCACTTTTCATCCTGTACATTCATTGGACATTTCTGCACAAAGGCTGGGCAAGTATTACCTCTGCGAGTTTGAAAGAAAACTGTTCTTTAGAGAAAGGGAAGTTGAACAAGGTGAGAAGTGTATTAATCAGCTCAGTGTAGAAGTCAAACAAAAGGGGAATGATTCATGTTCTTGCATCAGACAAGTAAGCAAACAACGGCTGATATATAGGAAAGGATTTTCATTTGAATTTGTGGCAGCTATTTATGAATTAATTCAATAAATGTGAACTGAGGTCTTACTTGTGCGAAACATATAGGTCCTGACTACTAAGAAAGGAGTAGGTCAGCATGAGTGGAGTACCTAGTAGTACAAGGAATTATTTGTTCATCTACAAATGAAAAGCCTGAGGGTCAGAAAATTTGAGACTTCTGGACTTGAACCCATGTTTCTGTGGCTCCAAAGTCCATGCTCTCTTTCAGACTGCCTTCCAAAGATGGATATGGCTGGTTTTTTCCATCTAGGAGCTTAAATATGATTGGAAAAATAAAGGTAACTATCAGAAAAGAAGACAGTTACTTCTCCTGAGGATGTATGTGTCAGAAATGTTTTTTATAATAATGTGAATTATTACTATATGTGTGTGTATATACACTTTTCACTTTATAAGCATATGGAGGCTAAATCTTCGGTATAGAATGTACAGATCATTTGTTTACAATTTACTTACTAGACATAGTTTATGCATTCGCTTTCTTGGTACAGATGTAGATGGGCTAGAGCCTCTGAACCAGGTGTCCTCAGCTCTGGTATGGCTTCCATCTAAGCTGCATTGCTTCTGACTCCACAAAGCTCGAAGGACTTACAGTCACATGCTTATTTGTTTAAGAGTCACTTCATTTAACAATGATCATTGATGGTTTTTTTTTTTTTTTTTATTGTTTACCGTATTTTCTTCGTGCTTTTTTTTTTTAAACATCTTTATTGAAGTATAATTGTCTTACAATGGTGTGTTAGCTTCTGCTTTATAACAAAGTGAATCAGTTATACATATACAATATGTTCCCATATCTCTTCCCTCTTGCATCTCCCTCCCTCCCACCCTCCCCATCCCACCCCTCTAGGTGGTCACAAAGCACCGAGCTGATCTCCCTGTGCTATGCGGCTGCTTCCCACTAGCTATCTATTTTACATTTGGTAGTGTATATATGTCCATGACACTCTCTCACCCTGTCTCATTGATGGTTTTTACATGATCTGAATAAGAGCAAAATTCTAATGCCACTCCTTATTAACTTAGGTAATGAGACAATTTCTAATGGTAAAGTGATTCAAACCCCACACTAAAATGACTTTTTAGTTGTTTTTCCTCTTAATTTCAAAAGTGAAAGCTAAAATCAGTTTTTCTGAAGTAGTTCAAAGAACTGGTATTTAGATGTAGGCAACTTGTAAAAAATTTTTTAAAAACTTCTTAATATTAAAAAAATGTAAAATAAAAAAACCCTACAAACAATTGATATGAACCCTCAGCAGCATGAACACCTTGTCTGTATCCTCAGATGAGTCTCACAACGCAAGTGCCAGCAGGAACTTCTGACCCCCAACGACTCTGAGCCCTGAAGTCTGGTGGTTGCTCTTCACACCGTGGCAGCTGGACTCATCTTGATCCTGTACTGTTTGAGAGTCCCTTGCTCATGGTGGATGTGAAGATCTGGGTTTCTTCTTTACCAAGTAAATAGCTCACTAAGGATTTAGAGCTATTCTTTTCGTGTTGTTGGTTGATCTGTTTTAGGACTATCTTCTCCCACAGGGGGAAGGTTCAATTTGCTTGCCTTTTCTCCTCCATTTTGTGCTGATCAGGGTGCCTCTGTCTGGGAGAATGTTGGAAAGGACTGAGTGCTTTCTTCACATGTCTACATAACCAGTGAACTAATAATTATAAGTGTGCGCAGCAAGAAATAAAATATTTTTTCTCACCTAGAAGAAACTGTCCTATATGTGAAGGGCATGTCTCAGACATGTTTCCTCCAAACTCTCAGCATAAAAGTCAGTCTTCTTTGTCTTCTTTTCTAGTTATAATCAATCATAACGTGAGATTCTCCCAAAGTTTATGTTTAGTATCTTACTAAAAAACTAGTTAACCCACATGCTTTTTTCATGTGTTTGTTTTGTTTTGTTTTGTTTTTGGAATAGATTGATCTCAAGTCCCATTCTATCTCCCAGAACCTTCTGCCCCAAACAGGGCTAATTGTACTAATTTATTTTATAATATTTTATTGGGTTGATAGTAACATTACTTTGATTTATTTTATAAGAATTTTATGACATTATGGGGTATTACAAATCTGTGAAAAACATTTCATTTGAATTATTTGATCTCCTAAACTCTGAAAGGTAGAATGAAAGTCAAAATGAGCACGGAATAAAAATAGCCTGCTTTCCTTGGAAACAAGATTTTCCTCTTAACTGTTAGCCGATGATAATTTCCTGTATTCACAGATTTGTTAATGTAACATCTCCATCCCTAAACACTGCATTTATAAAAATTCTACTTTAAATGTATTCCTTTTGACTAGTGAAGAATTTTATAAGCATGGTTTCTAAATAACTTTTACTGAACATTACTGTTCAATACCATGATTTTGATTGCATTTATATGAAACTATCATTTGAAAGAATTAGGATGAGAGTTTCTGAGTTTAAATCCTTTGGAAAGTGAGTGTTGAAGCTAAGATGAAAGTTCAGGTCTCTATTCTGAGTTTAATCCTCTTCTTCTCTAAAAGTCAATATTATTGAAAAATAGCATCTCAGTGACAGGAAGTAAGTATCTTAACAGTTCTTGGCTCAATCTCAGCCAAGAACCCAATGTATGAGGGAAGTTATATATATCAGACTCTCTGAGGAGTTATCAAGGGAATAACAGCTTGTGTTCCCATTACATGTGTGCAAACTCATCATTTTTGGTCAAAGTTGTAATTCCAGTGTGATTTCCCCTGGACACTCTGGCTCATCTCTCTTTGCTCCCAAATGGTTAGTGTTCAAACACCAAGTAATAAGAATAAGCCAAATATAGTTAGGAAATGAAATTTTCTGTGAAGAAATGTAAAAATCTTGTGCCACAGGAGTCCTTGCCCAAAGGTTTGGCTTATATTGACAGAGTCGATCATACTTTTATTGGTTTCTGCTCCCCTGAAAAGCCTATGAAATATATCTCATGGGACATTAGTTTTCCCCATTCACAATAATTCAGGCATAAGTTAATAAAGTATTTTTCAGGAGGAAGCTGGCTAAGAGGACCACCTCCATAAAGTTCTGCCCAGCTTACACGATGGAGTCTTTCTGGTCACAGGGCACACAGGTGCAGACTAACAAAGCCTAGTAGGGACACACTTACTTCCCACCAACACAACCCAATAAACCTGTTGTTTCCTCTAAGCATTTGATTAGAAATAAGATTAATCAAATTGAACCAAAGTAGGAAATTCCATATGATGAATTTTGTCCTGTTAAACAACGAAGAATCATTGTAGTATGGCAGGGTAATACTTTGAAATGTTAACTAGTGTATATTTTTATTGTTCACCAGGACACCTTGGCTTCTGAGGTTCAGAATCTTAAGTCTAAAGCAAAGAGGAAGGATTTGTATATTAAAACATAATTGGGGGTGAATAAGTGATGGGGAAAAGCAAGGCTTACCACACACCCTTCCTCCCAACTTCCAAGACTTGAAATCAATTATCCCAGATTGTGGAAGGAGCAGAACATAAAGGTAAAATAAAAAGTAAGGAGATAACGTGCATCCTTGAGAAAGAAGATCTCTCACTCTGGTTCCTCCACCTTTTGAAAGCAGCATTTAGGAAGACTAGATACTGCAGCTGCAAGAGGGAAGATTGAGTGGTGGGTGAAACTGAAAACTTACTTTTATAAAGCACAGCAATCCTTGAGAAATCTATAATCTAATATAACAAATATATATATATATATATATATATATATATATATATATATATATATATATATATATATATATATATATATATCTCAACTGGTACAACAAAAATAAACAACAGTTGGTTGAAAATAGCCCTGGAATTTGTTGAGTTGACTAGCTAGACCAATGCTTAGTAGATTAGATTAGGATGAAGGATGCAGTATTTGAAAAGAATGATGATGCTTTTAATTGTATTAACTTGATATGACTCTCTTATACTTCCTGGGCCAGTGATTAATTATTGCTACCACAGACTAGCTACTAAACATTAGGTTTTTTTTTTCCTATTTATTCTTCAACCTCAAACTAACCAAAAAATAAGAAACTTTTGTCAGTTGGAGTTTTTGGTTGTCAGCAGCAGGAAGCAGAATTTGGCTAACTTAAAAAGAAAAAAAAACATATATTGCAAGATTTTGGGAAAGTTTCAGCATCAAGAAGAGGCTGAAAACCAGGCAGAGAAAGGACAGGAGCCAGGCAGCTTCAAGGGACTCAGGATCATCTCTATAGGAATCATGACAGTCTTCTCCAGGCACTATGGCTGGAATGAGTCACATCCAAACATATTAATTCCCTGCCATGATTTATATTTTAGGGAAGGAACTTAGGTCACATGCTTGCTACCTGGATAGAAGAAGGATGGGGTTCTTTGACTGATAGTACCACCAAGCTGTACTCAATGATACAGAGGGAAAGCCCTCAACAGGAAATAGTCCTGGTATGCACAGAAGGAAGAATTGGTTTTACAGAGCGAACCAGTAACACAGGTTCCTTGCCTGTTGTGTGCCATTCTGACACTTGTGAATAAACAGCAGAGGTACCTTGCATAATATCTATGCAATAGTTCCATTTATTTCCTTCTGTGTTTTCTGGCTTACAGTTTCCACTTGGATGTCAGAATTGCTCTCAAGTGCCAATTGCCTTTTAGAAGAAGGAACAACTTAACAGATCCTGAGATGCTAAGACTGGCTTTGAGCCAGAGATACTAAGTGCTGAACATTAACAGTTGGCCAGTGACCATGAGGTCTCCTATATGCAGTCATATATCTCTTCTTAAAAGAGAATGTCCTTCCCAATCAACTTAAAAAACAGCCCCAACACACTCATTATTTAATGTGCTTTTGTAAATATCTTCTGCTGACAGAACCTTTTTCTGTTGTAAAGGAAACTGCTACCTCTTCATTCATTACTGAGATCAACCCTAGGAACCTAAGTATTTGGAACCTCTCAGTCCTCATAATACATAATTCAGTTAACCTTACATCTAAAGTAAATGATATGTTTTATTTATTAAACTAAGTGATCACTTGCATTCAGAGTCAAAGAATGAGTGATGGGCATTTTTCATTGCAGTCTAAAATTTTCAGTTTGTAACAATGACATTCTGACTTAAATAATGCTGAGCATTCTAATGGACTTTCTGCATCAGTATACTGGGTCTTTCAGGCAAACTAAAGAAATATCAACTGCTTTCTATATAAGTACATTAATCACTCATTTATTTATACCATTTATTAGAAATCAATTATTATAGAATACTGAACACTCAAAGACCAGTTCATTTAAAAAATCAATTACACAGTTAGGTTGTATAATGTATCAATTAGTCTAAATGATTTTGGCCTTTTGGAAACTATTTGTAATTTACAAATATATCTCATTGAATTAATAGAAATAATGTTAATAATTCAGCAACCTGCATTTTTATACATATAATTTCTGTGATAGCATTAGATATAAATATTGGATATGGGGATATGGAGAAAGCTACAACCCATCACTTTCTACCTACCTCATGAAAAGAGTAGCTGGGTTAGGTGGTAGCCCCTGCTATGGGTTGATTCCCTTCATGTAATCTAATCTTTCTAATCTGGAGGCAAAAAACCAGAGCAATCAATTTGTCTGTCTGGAACACAGACATGACATACAGACACACACTCAAATGCACGACATACACACATTCACAGACACACAAAGAGGCCAAAGGAGTCCACTCCTGATTATCTGTAAATCTAAGCTGGTAAAATTCAGACTATAAAGTAGTTTTCTGTTTGAGTTTCATCTGTGTACTTATTTCACCATGGTATTCTTCGTTGCACCTAGCATAGTTCATTCATAGTAGTTGTTCAGTTGTGTTTTATTTTTTTTAATAAAAATGTCAATGAAAAAATCCACACAGTTTAATAATGTCATTTTATAATAGTTTCTACTGTGCTTAATATCTGTGTTTTGAAAGAAACAGAAAAAAATAATTATTTTATTTTGTTTTGACACTTTTCCTTATTCTGTCTGGTGGAGATATTAATGAGAAATTTATAACCTCAAAGCAGGTGCTGGCACAGAAAAGCAAGAGTCCAAAGTCAGCCACAAGCTGAGTCATCAGCTGCTGGACATTGGAGAATAAGTCCTCTCCTGATTCAATGCTCAAGAGTCCTGCAATGTCCTACGCTGTTTTTTTTTTTCCCTCTAAAAGAAATGCAAAGGGAAATGTAAGCTACAGCCAATTTGTAGGAGAAAATAGCACCAAATTTATTCAGTTTACGATAAAAAACACATGTATGTCAAAGACAAATTTCATGCTCAGAATACATGACATTCCTGGTATTTTCCTAAGATATTCTTGTGAAATTCCTGGAATCTTGAATATTTTAACCACTGTAGGGCAGAAGCTACTGTCAGTCACATGAGCCTTGGCACTAACTACTCCACCTCTTTGATTGGTCTTTAAATTTTCAAGGCTGCAAAGTATTCCAAGAAAACATTTAAATAAATTTTTGGCAATTAGAAAATTGAAATACTAACAGTATTTCAGTTAGTAGCAGTTACCTCTGCACACTACTATTTTTCCAAAGTAAAAACTTGGATTGTTTCAAAATATATCATTTCATCAAACTTATAATCTAGACAGCAGCAGAATTTCATTTTATAACAGTAAAATTGTATGAGGACAAAACAAATCTTAGATGCAAATGTTTATATTCACATACACGTATTTTTAGAATCATTGTCATTCATCACAAACAATTGAATTCCTTTTCTGAAATTCAGTGGAACATGATTTTTCTACTTAAGTGGGTATTTATATTCTGAGTTTTAAGATTTCATCTTTTTTTCCAATTTGATAAGGTCAGTTACTTCTTACGTTTTTCTTCTAAAATAAATAACCAACAGGAATGATAGTGATTTAACATTTCCCTGTGATACCACAGATATGGTTGAATCACCAAATCTTAAAGAGATTTGCCTCATGTCTTAAAGTGTTCCTTGTAGAACTTAGTTTCATGAGATGAAAATTACTTCATTTTTCAATGGGGTTAACTTAGAAGGATAACGTAGAAAGAAGTTCAGAGGATTGACATTTTGATTGGGAAAATAACCTATCACAAGCAATTTAGATTGACAAAATGGAGAACTCTGGGATGAAATCATGCTCTTTGTAATGCTAGCACAAAGTGATTGGTCACCTTTAGGAATTAAGTAAGTAGTTTACTCTTAAACTTTAAAAAAGTAGAAAGAAAGACACTTTCTGATGAATTAAAGAAATATGGATTGCCGGATCTGCTTCTTTGTCCCTCTGAAATGTTTCTATAATATGAACATTTAGGCTAACCAGAATCTCTCTCTCATTCCAAGAGAAACTTGGCACTGTGACTCCCAGAAGGGGGTTGCAATGTCCCACCCAACGCATCGAACTCTGAGAGTAAAGGAGTGCTGTTGGGAAGAATAGGAGGTGAGGGCAATGAGAGGGGAGAAAGGAAAGTCAGTCCACGTTCTTGACCTGTGGGAACTGCAGCCCTTGGAGACCATTTGTGAGATGTGTCCAAGCTCCCCAAATCCTACCAGGGTGCCTGGGTGCTGACTGCAATCCGCTAGACTGGGTCAGGGACTAGCTCTTGTTTCCTAAGTGTCATGTTTAGAGCAAATTTGGTCAGATGGAACTTCAGAAATATGATTATCTGAGTTATCACAGGGAGAGTTTCAACTGAACCACAAATCTGCAGACAAATCTGTCCATGCCTCTGAAGTCCTTTTGCAGTTCAAAGGCCCTGTGGTTTCTTGCCGAAGACTAGACAGATGGGACTGCTGGGAGAAAGTAAATGGTTCCCCGGATTCTGAATGGACACATTTCACACATCGTACTAGAACCCAATTTCTTGTGTTTCCCTTGCAGAACCCATAAAACTAATAAAATCAATTATTGCATGTAAAAGTGTCATTAAGGTCTACAAGTTCTTTTTTGTATGTGAGATAGAAAAATACAAAGAACTGAAGAATATTTTTTAGTTAAATAATTTTCTGTATTTTGAATGAATATGATTCAGACTGAAAAAAAAACAAAAGCACTAATTCTTTTAAGTTGGTCAAATTTACTTGACAGCGGTTCTGGTTTTCAAAAGAATGACAGAAATGTTCCTTTCCTTCCTCCGTTCCTGGCTTATGCTTTAGCTCTACTTCCTCAGCACCTCAAATGATGGGAGAAATATGCACCAGCCTTAAGGTTGTCAGATTTAGCAAATAAAAACGTAGAATATCCAGGTAAATTTGGATTTTATATCTTAAGATGAATTTTTTTTTAGTATAAGCATGTCCCGTGTAATATTGGGGATAGACTTATACTAACATTTTTTTGTTGTTTATCTGAAATTCAAATTTAACTGGGTGTTCTATGTTTTATCTGTCAACCCTATCTGACCTCTGCCTGTGCTCTGTTTCCATGAGTTGTTGACTTGACAGACAATGTGCTCTATACTGCTTATCTACCTTTCTGGTCAAAGATCTAGTGCTTTTGTTCAGATCCCCCACCTTCACCAGAGCCACCATGACCTCAAGCTGCTCTCAGATGTAAACCATTTTGCTGTTGGTTAAAAATCATAAAAGCCAAAAGAATTTAGGATTCCAGTGATAAACATAAAACAACTCGTTGCCCTGATATCTTGATAAAATTCTCATTGTTTAAAATTTTAGACGTCAGCAAAAGAAAAAGAATGTACCAAATCCTCCTCACTAAAGCTGGGCCACAGAAACTCTTGAATTTGAATCCCAACTCTGCCACCTACAAGCTATATGAGCAGAAGCAAGCAATTTGAAATCTGCGTCTCAGCATCCTCACTTTTCAATTTGAGGATGATGGTAGATAATCATAATAGCTACCCTGGGAGAAAGATTAAATGAGATAAAACATATAAAGTACTTAACACAGTCATAGTAACAGCTATTTCTAGTACTACTTTTATCATTACTACCTCAACAACTATTGCTGTCACTACGGTTATGTACAAGGCATTGTGGCAAACAATACAAGGCAGTTGTTAAAGGGCTTGCAACCTGTTGTGGAAGTAGCCTAACTCTTTAAGAAATAAAGAACAATACAAGCCAGCAGGTTCTAAGTGTCAAATGAGGGTCACAGATGGATAGACTACAGGCGCTCAGGGGAGGAAGGGACATTGACCACATCCCTGGAAGCATATGCGGATAGAATGGTTTATGTCCAACCATTTTCCCCTGGGAACTTTCCTCTTAATGGACACCTCCAAATGCAGATAACTGATTACTTGTTATGGTTCTACCAGCTGTCTTAGGTCTTCACACTATAACAAACAGAAGCGCTCTCTCTAGAATCACCAATAATTTTCTCCAGGTTAAATTCAAAGGCTATTATTTCTTTCCATATCCTTCCAAAAATTTTTGTGACCATCTGTAGGTCATGCATCATTCTTAACATTCTTTTTAAAAAATATACAATATGTGTGTACCTGCTCTACTCTCTTCTTTCTACCTTTTGCTTTGGTTGTCAGTTCTGTGCCTTTTCTTTTTTACTCTTTTCTACATTTTTTACTTTTTAGCTCCTTCATGCAAATGGTTACTGTTGCTCATTCTATAGGAATATTTTGTCCATTCTAAAACAATCCTTTCCAATAAATCACTAAAACAGTTCAGTCTCTGTTATCTATACTCATCATAATTACATGCTGTTGAAGGAGGTATATCTGGGTAATGTGGCCCATTTGTGAAAATATTGGTGAGTCTGTAATCTTATACCAGCAATGAATTCATGAAATTGGAGTCAATATAAAATTAACATTGGACTGAACAGAGTAAGGCTGACAGATGTCCACTCAAATAAATTAATATTCCCAATTTAATTGAATCATTTTGGAAGTTTCCTGGGCTGACTTACGTGGTTCTCCCCTCTGCCCCACCACCCAAAATATTATTAGGTTGTCACTTCAGTAAACATTGAGAAATGGTAAGCTTTATGTTTTCTTCTTTTTTACAGTGACACCCATTAATCTATTTCTGACACTTTGTGAAACAGGCATGTGCCAGGGACCATAACAAATAGGACAATAGAAGAAGGTGGAAGGTCAAAGGTGGTGGGGAGCCAGAGAAGGAAAATCGTGGGGAGTTTTCTATTTTATCAACATAGAAGTCCTGCAATCTGTTTTAATATAATAAGTTATACAGGCTTTAGGATTTTATGGAAAGTAAGATGTTCAGCAAGTGGAGGCAAGAACCTTTCCAGAGCACCAATTATGTGCCTGGTTCTCATGGTTCAAAAATAACTGAAATGCAAGCCCTGCATCCAAGGTCTCACATGCAACCTGAAAGGATCTGAATGATATTAGACTAACAAATTGGCCTACCTGAGCAAAACATTTGTTGTTTTACAAAACTAATGTATCAACAGAACTGGTTGGTTTAGGTTACTCTTCAGAAAAAAAAAAACAGTTTTAAAACCCAACATGAGAAAAGTGAAGTACGTGTTTCTGCCTGGGAACGAAAGAGGATTTGGACATTAATGAACAATAAAGCAAAACCAGCTATCAAGAAATTGATCACTTGTCTTTTGGCATTTAGGGTCTACTCAAAGTCATAGTTTGTAAGCCATTTTCCACATTCATTTTCATATAGAAGAATACTCTTTTTTAATAGGAACAAAAATGTCTATAATTCATACAAAACTTTGTCATCTGCAGAGAGTTTATTTACATACATGATGAAGGGAACAGGATCAGCAGTCAGAGAACATGGGTTTTTGTTCAACTCTACTACTTTCAAGGTCATCAGTCTTTCCATCAGTTAAAAGGGAATGCTAATACCTTTCAGGATTGTTAAGAGAATTCACTGAGTTTGCCTAATACTTTTGTCCCTTGGCACCCATATAGTTGCAAAGAATTAACACCTCAATTATCCAAATTGTATAAAAATAATTGTTATTACAATAAACTATACTGATTTTGAAGCAAAAAACAAAAAAAATGGTTTTCTTATGTTTGTCATTCAGAAATGCCTGTCAAAGTATATAAAGAATTTAGTTTATCAATTAATTACATACATGTACGTGAGCATCTTGAACATGGCTATCAACAAATATTTGCTAAAAGATTTAAGAAGACAATGATGAATATCAAAATAAAAAATTTCTGAAGATTTTACGTGCATAATATAAAAGAAAAAGGTCCTTCTTACCATTATATTTGAATTACACACCCTTTGTGGTAGGGCAGATTTTGTGCGGATACACCCCAGAATAGGCCTACCTATCGTTTAAGGCCAGTATCCTTTAAGATTTGCTGACGTCCACGACATAGGTGTTAAATAGTTTTCATTTCACCCTGCTTATAAAGACATTTTCAAAATTGCAAAAAATAATTGGTTGAGATCCAATTCATTCTCACCATACTATATCACTAGAGAGAGTCACTATTATTTGTTATTTAATTACTTCATGGGCAAGATCTGTGCAACTGCTTTGTCCCCTTTCTTAAGCAATACGCATAATAAATTACACAGAACGCCTATAGTAGTGATAAATATTCCCATCCATGAAACTTTTTGTATTTTATAGTTCTTGTTGGCTACATCTACACAGTGCTAGCCATCTAGATAAAAACTTTGAAAGATATTAAATTAAAAATTATTCAGATATTTAGAAATACATTTTATATTTACCTTTATTGGTATCTTTCTTTGTAATGTGTTTGCGGAATGTCTTGGATAAGAAATGAATTATTTTCCAGCCTACATACAGGTATGTGGTGTGTTGACTTGTTAGAAAATGTTCAAGTGGATAGTTGTTCATATTGATGACTGGAAATCACCAGTAGGATCACTATTACTGATTTTTTTTTTCTTTTTTTTTTGCCTCAGGCTCTAATATGGCACAACACAGCATTGTTCCTGATTCTGTGTCATTTACAATTTTGATATTTTGTTTGTCATGGATTTTTTTTATTTTTTTGTATTTATTTTGATGGAGGGGTAGACATACAGATCAATTGAACAGAATTAAGAACTCAGAAATAGACAAATATACTCAACTGATTTTTGACAAGGGTGCAATAACAATTCAAGGGAGGAAAGTTTGCCTTTTCAATAAATAGTGCTAGAGCAATTAAACATCATAGGCAAAAATGAACCTCAACTTAAGTTTTACATCTTATGCAACAAAATAACTCAAAATGGAATTAAATACAAAAAAAATAAAACTATAAAACTTTTAGAAGGAAACATAAGAGAAATCTTTGCAATCTGAGGCTAGACAAAGAGTTCTTATACTTGACACTAAAAGCACAATCCAAAACTGAAAATTATTAATAAATTGGACTTCATCATAATTTATAACTTTTACTCTTTTAAGACCCCATGAAGAGGATAAAAAGACAAGCTACAGAAAGGGGGGGGGGGGCGCAGAATATTTGCAAAACACATATACAACAAAGGACAAGCATCTAGAATATATAAAGAACTCTCAAATTCAACAGTAAAAAAACCCCCAAAAAATCCAATTAGGAAATAGACAAAGACATGAAGAAAAGTCTTTCTGAAGAGGATATACAGATGGCAAATAAGCAATGAAAAGATGTTAAATATCATTGGCGTTAGAGAAATGCAAACTAAAACCACTTCACCTGTCAGAATGCCTAAAATGAAAAATAGTGACTAAGCAAAATGCTGGTAAAGAGGGAGAAAATGGATCACTTGTATATTGCTGGTGGGAATGTAAAATGGTACAGCCATTCTGGAAAACACTTTGGTAGTTTCTTAAAGACCTAAACATGCAACTGCCACATGACCCAGCCATTGCAGCTTTGGGCATTTATCCCCCTAAAATGAAAACTATGTTCACAAAAAAATCTGTACATGATGTTTTATAGGAGCTTGATTGGAAATAGCCCCAAAATGGAAACAAGCCAGATCCCCCTCAATGAGTGAATGGATAAACACACTGTAGCTCATCCACACTACAGAATACTACTCAGCAATAAAAAGGAACAAACTATCAATGCATACAACAACCTGGATGAACCTCCAAAGAATTATGCTCAGTGAAAAAAAAAAAATCCCCAAGGGTTATATACCGTATGACGGTTGATAGAACATTCTCTAAATGACAAAATTATTAAAACGGAGAAGGCATTCGTGATTGCTGAGAGGGAGGTGGGTGTTGGAGAGAAGTGGGTATGACTATAAAAGGGCACATGAGGAACCCTTGTTGTGATGGAAATGCTCTATATCTTGACTGTATCAATGTCAATATTCTTGGTCGTGATTATTACTATAGTTTTGCAAGATGTTACCATCAGGGGGAAACTGTAAAGGGAAGTGGTAGGAAATTCTCTGTATATTATTTCTTATAGCTGCATGTGAAACAACAATTATCTCAAAATTTAAAAAAACAAAGTTTAATTAGAAACATACTTTAAAAATATATTATACTGAAACATTATTTATATTGGTTACTGAGTTTGTTGGTGTCCCCTTAAATTTTCTACTTGAGAAGAGTACTTTTCTTACCTCACTGTAATCTCAGCTCTAGAAGTCAGATTAAAAGAGGGAGAAACTAGAATGAATGGGAGTAGAAAGGAATAGTTAGAAGTTCCTAAGGAGTGCTCTGCTAGCTTACAGTGATCGAAGACTTTAAGATATTTGAGGCACTGAGACAAGAAAGATAGACTAGAAACCACAAAAGCTTCTGGAAAAGTTTAGAGATGCAGAGCTTGGGAACAGAATCTTCCTCTCAGCACTTGGAGGCAGGCACAAAGAGAGGGGATATTATGCAAATACAGATATTTAGAGGAATAAAACAAAACAAGGTTTTTGTTGTTGTTCCCCTTTCATCACTCCCTCCCTCCTGCTGTGAATCTCTCCAGGAGGAATCTTAGAATGCTAATGTCTCGGTATTTGACACAGCGAGTGATCATTGCACAGTGGCCAATTGATTTCTGACTCACTCTTTGCAGATCAGCCCTGCAACTTCACATTCATTCCAA
Source organism: Eschrichtius robustus (assembly GCF_028021215.1). Lineage (NCBI taxonomy): Eukaryota > Metazoa > Chordata > Mammalia > Artiodactyla > Eschrichtiidae > Eschrichtius > Eschrichtius robustus. The sequence goes on along the minus strand of NC_090840.1, from coordinate 43,645,553 downwards.
GCCTCCAGGAGTTGAGCACAGCAACGACAGAGCCCACCTTCACCGTCGGATAATAAAGTTTAGTCATGCAGCTTAAAATAAAATAAGCAAGAAGCAGATGGCAAAAGGACAGAATGTAGTGTATTTAATCTGTCCATGTTTGCATGGAAGCAATTGTCTTCTTGGCTCCAGAAAAACTGAGCAAGACAAACAATAGCGCTTCTCTTTCCTGGGCACATATGACAACTGTTTATACAGGTGATCTGGAGTTTGGGGTAATTTGTCCCTCAGCTTGCTGAATTCTCTTTCTTGGAACCAGGAAACTGAGCTGGCCCACTTCTCCCCACAGGCAATCAGTGCAGGGGGAGGTTTAGCAGAGCTTGCTCAGTAAACAATGCTGATCAAAATGATAATGCCCAAATGAAACCAATATTGGACCAAGTGAACCTCTCAAGACTAGGGGTGCTCATCTATAATAAAAGAGCTGTCAGACCGAATGCACAAGCGCTACATGGTTCAGTGTAAACTGTTAGGCAGTCACCACTCTGAAATGCAAGTGGTGAAGTAGCATCATGGAGATTTTATTCCAGTTTGGCTTATTTAGAATCCCTGCAATGCTGGAGAAAGGCAATGGGAAAAAATGACTTCGCTCCTCTGAGGAGGCACTCTGACACAGAAATCTGGAAGGCTGACTTGAGCCCTTTGCTTGGAATTTACTCTTGTTCCATTTCAAATGGTGCCTGAGTACATTTTAATGACATGTCAATTAAGGCCCATAGCTGACTGCCAGATTGGAAGTGTCCAATAGAAATCTATGAGCAAGAAGGAGGTAGGATAAACAACAAGGTCCTACTGTATAGCACAGAGAACTGTATTCAGTATCCTATGATAAACCATAATGGAAAAGAATATAAAAAAGAATTATATACGTGTAACTGGATCACTTCGCTGTACAGCAGAAATTGACACAACATTGTAAATCAGCTATACTTCAACTAAAAAAAGAAAAAAAAAGAATGAGGTAGAGCTGGGCAGTTAGAAAAGAAGAGGCTGTGAGGAAATGGGAAGAAAGGTTAAAAAGCGAGTGAAAATGAGGCTCAGACCAGCTATTTTTTCCATTATGTTTAATCAAATTTCAGAGAAAACATTCATAAAACCTGCATGCTTTTAAAAAGAATCCATTCAAATACAAGGAACTTGGGGTTGATCAAGAAGAGAACTGTCAATAGCTCCAACATCTGATATTGTTCTGCATCTACATCTTTGGAGAGTGTCAGTTTCAAAGAGGGGAAATGCTACGTGATGCAATATGCAAAGCCATTCCCCTGATCCACAGAAGCTGGGCTTTGAGCTTAGTCTTCTGGTACATGGACTATGCTTGTTGTTTACTACTGTGAGTCAAGAACCGAATGAGGAAGACGATAAGGAAGCTGGCTTTCCCTTCTCATTGTATATCTATTCTCAACCATTCCAAGTCTTTACCAAGTCGAGTACTCTACAAAAGCTTCCGTTGATTCTCCGAGTTTCTATCCTATAGACCATGTGACACACATCTCAACCCTTAAATTTCATGTTTTCATTTTCATCTACCTCACATGTTCATCCTCATGACCAACTGGGCCTTAGCATTAGCATTAATATGGCTAGCAAAATATACAGGTTGCTGTTTTCATGGAACTTACTGCCAGACAGGGGAGCAGATTTTAATGAAAGTTCCTTAAAAACAAGGACCCTTCCTGGATTCCATGATTTCTCAAAGAGTGTGTTTAAATGGTTTCATCTGAAAATATGTAATCTCAGGAGTGCACTGAACTCATCCAGTATAGTGCCTCCTTAAGCAGGTTTTCCTTATAAAAATACAGATGTTGAGTATATCATTTTGATTATTTCCTGAGAGCAAAGTATGAGACTTTTAAAAATGGGGTTATTGTAAAGTATAGTACATCATGGGCAATAAGAAATGAAATTGCCCATGCTATAACAAAAGTAGAGATTGGAACATGCTTCTGACTGTGGTTCTAACCATGTGGACAGAGAAATGGAGAAAGCTGGTCAGCAGAGGGAGAAAATGAAGCAGGCACTCAGAGGGACACAGCCATGAGGGATGGTGACCAGCCTTCACTGAGCGGTTTCCCAGGCCAGTGGACTTTCAGTGTTAAACCCAGGAAAGTTCCAGGCAAGCTGGGGTGAGTTGGCCACTTTACTAGGAATTCCTGGAACCCAACTTTGTTCTTGCACTTGATTCTATGAGAGTTTCTTCTTTTGGTTTACATTTTTCTGTTTAGGGTTTCTGTCACTTACTTGTAAACCAGAGTCCTACTGAAAAATAATTAGGTTGTATTTTTCACCTTATAAAGAGTTTTTGAGTCTCACAACAACTCATTAAAACAAAGTAGATGACATCCCCATTTTAGAGAGGAGAGGATGGACTTGGAATCCTGGCAACATTTGTCAAGATCATATGGCAAGTGTTCAGGAGCTTTGTATTTCTAGGAAGCCTCCTTCTCAGTGTGTAGGGGTTTAAGCATCTTGCAGTAATGGATTTTGTAATTCGTGGGCAATCCACCAGTCAAAACCTGCACTTTTAGTGATTCCTACCCACATCTCTACTTTGCTAAGTCTGGGGGTTGTATAGACTTTATATACCCTGTGTTAAACTCTACCATCATCACCCCTTTTCCTATCTATAGTCTTCATTGTAGCTTCACTGCCTGACAAGTGGGAAAGTAAGAATAACCAAAATTCAGAGATTACCTCCCTTTGGGGCTTTACATACATTATCTAATTTAATCCTGAAGGTTATTGTGTGAGGTAGGCTTTACCATTTCACTTTACAGATAAAGGATCTGAAACTCAGAGATTATTAAGTGGCTTGTTCAATGTTCCACAGCTATTATCCAGTGGAACCATGATTCAGATCAAGAGCTTCTGACTCCAAACTTCCGGGTATACAGATGGCACTATTTTGGGATATGCAATTTTTTTCACATGAGAGAACAAAGGGAAGTCTGTGCAAACTTTAGGGATGGAGAAAGGCCAGTGAGAACTTCAGGTGACACTCTATGCCCAGTCTTAGGGCTGTCCTATGCAGTATAATTCTAGAGCTGCTAGAACAGGAGAAGCCCCACGATATATGGCATTTTCTATTCATGATTCATTTATACTGACTCTGGAATTTTCTCCTTCATGTATTTGAAAGGCTCCCTGAATGAATGTTCCTCAACAGGAAAAAAAAAAATTCAAAAAGAAGGAGAAAAATACATGATCTTTTGTTTAATGTCTATTATTTTTTATGTCATTACGCCATAGGTGTTTATTATAAAATCATAATAATTGAATTACAAAATTATTGAAAATACAGATGGACAAAATAAAGTATAAAGAGCCATCCTTAATATGCTCCCCCCCAAATCACACTTGTAAAGATTTTGCCGTTTATTTTTTCTGCTTAAAATCACATATAACCATGCACACAGGTGCACACGCACACACACACACTTTTTAACCAAAAATAAAATCATGTAAAAATGGCTCTGTAACCAATTTATTTCCCTCTTAAAAATAAACTGTGAATATCTGTACATGTCAATGAACAATAATTTTTATTGTTTTTTTCTAATAGCATAGAGCATTAATCTCTACCCATATAGATGCCAATAGTTATGCCGTTTAACTGTTGTTTCCTCTTCCCTCTCCCCCGTCACCAACATTCAGGCCCATCCATGAGTAATGCAGTGTCTGATGAGCTGAAATATTTAGTAAGCTAATGTTCACTGTCCACAGCAGGAGGCCTGCACAGCTTGGCTGATGAGAAATGAACTGCCTGAAGCAATCTTTTAATGGCAACTAATTTCCCATATTTGATTCTCAGCTTAGCCAACTAATATCTAGTTCAAGCGTGACAAAGCATTCACAGTTCCTTTTGAAAGTTCTCTGAGAAGCCAAACAATGTGTTCAGGGCCATCGTGACCTTCTGAGATCTTGTCCTGGCTTTTCCAGACCAAACTTTGATCAGCAGTGGTCAGTGATCTTACAAAAAGAGTTTAAGGGTGAGAGTCTTCATATTGAGAGCTTTCTCTTTTTAATTCCATTTTCAGATAAGTTGGTGATGAAAATTACTGGGCAAACAAAGTTTGTAAATGTCCATTAAGACTCTTGAGAGAGACCATACATCTAACCCTGAAGAATATTTTCATTTTCTCTGTTTCCTCCAAATGATTTTGCATCAATCAGTTTTTCTTACTCTTAATGCATTCAAGATATCTAATGTGTGTTAAGCTCCTCTATCCTTGCCTTAAACAAATCCTATTACTCTGTGAGTCTATCCCATTACACAGTGATTACTGAATAGAGCTCAACTTAATTGGATATGATCAGGTCCGGGTATATAGAATTATCATCCAGGAAAGTTAGTATTTTCAGTTGTCACCAATATCCCTATTTCTGCTATATTTTATATTTAATTATTTTTCCAAATCTATGGAAGGTTTCATTAACTTATTTTTAAAATAGCTCTAAATATTTTTAATAACTACAGTATGACTAGATTCTGGGGAGAATATATTCAAAGATCACTTGCTCACAAGTTTTATAGGCAGAGAGGGAGGTAGAGGGTAGCATAGTGAACACTGATGGGCCTGAAATGTAGGTGCATGCCTGTGTGTGCACGTGCACACATGCATGTGTACACACACCACACACATACACACACACACATGCTGAAGCTATTTGTGTCATCAAAAGAAAGTGCCACCTCCTGCTCCCCCACCTCCCACCCATGACCACTATTTCCCATTCCTGGTTTCTGGAAACCAGAATTATGAATATTTTTCTTTTGGACCAGATCACCATTTTTCAATCCTAAAATAACCTCACCACTTTATTTACACTTAAGTAAGAATTGCAATCTCAAATGGTACTATAAATCATTCGCAAAAGCCCAGCCTGATATAGGCAGCACAGCAAGCCTCATAGAAGGAAAAGAGTCAGGGGGCTGTCAGGAAGCATGGTGGGACGTGGGTCCGCAGCCTACACTGACCACATCACGTGCTCCTGTCAATCCTGGGCTGTTCATTCCAGGGAATTAGCTTTCCCAGTAAACAAGACTCAAGTGGTTCATTCCATTCCAGCCCTTTAGGAAGAAGTGAGATCATTGTTTGACTGTTTGCCTTAGAGAAACACTGGTCCAGAGATTCCTTTGACCCAATATTCCCTTAAATTACCCAGGAAGCAATTTTCCGAGCTGCACACTCACTGATATTAATCCATTGGTGGAGTGGTTGTCTAGCATGGAAACTTCTGTTCTTCTATGGAGCCTAAGAAAGTCCATCACCTTTCTGGAACATTCTTACCTTGAAGTAGTACAAAACCACATCACACAATGGTTAGGGTAGTAGGTTCTGGAGTCTGGCCGATCTGGTTTTGATTCTCAGCTCTGCCATGTGTTCTTGCTATAACCTTGGACAGACCTTGGTCTCAGTTCTTCAATCAGTAAGATGGGGAAAATAATAACAGCCATCACATAAGGCTACATGAGGAATAAATTACATAAAGTGTACAAAGTTCTTAGATGAGTGCCTAAGACATAATAAATGATTAACTCTTGCTGTTACTATATTATTATTACTGTTATCATTTTACCTATGTTTTCAAAGCCCAGTCTAGTTAGGAATAATTTTTTTGTTACAGGATTTTAGGTACTTGGTTAGGGCACGGACTCTGATTCCTTAATAGTTCATGTCAGGGCTTCCCTGGTGGTGCAGTGGTTAAAAGTCAGCCTGCCAATGAAGGGGACACTGGTTTGAGCCCTGGTCGGGGAAGATCCCACATGCCACGGAGCAACTAAGCCCGTGTGCCACAACCACTGAAGCCCACATGCCACAACTACTGAAGCCCACACACCGGGAGTCCGTGCTCCACAACAGGAAAAGCCACCGCAATGAGAAGCCTGCAGACCGCAACAAGGACCCAACACAGCCAAAAATAAATAAATTAATTAATTAAAAAAAATAGTTCATGTCAATTAGATGATATTCTCATAGCTAATACCCTTCAATTATCAGATTGCAGATATTGACGGCTTCAGAAAAGCTCTACCTTTCTATTTCCTGTTATTTATTTATTTTGTCTTGTTTTATTTTGTTTTAGGTTGAATTCTAATAAAAGTAAATTAACTGTAGTCTTTAGATCTCTGTGCTTTTTTTAGCTGATTGATGTTAAGAAGAATGGCTTAAAAAGTGTCAAAGATTGCCATGAAAAGGGAAGATTGGCATTGAATATTTTAAAAGGTATGAATAAACAACAGTGGGCAGTAAATGATATTCACAGTCCATAGTGTTGAATCATCACTTAATAAAAAGTCTCGTTTTTCCCTTGTTGCACTGTCTGATATGGTAGCCATTAGGCTCATGTGACTCTTCACATTTAAATTAAATTATTTTAAATTAAAAAAAAAAAATTAGTTCCTGAGTTCCCACTAGCTACACTTTAAGTGTTCAACTGTTACATGGAGCTAGTGGCTACTGTATTGGACAGTGAAGATTATGGGACATTTCTATAAGCACAGAAAGTTCTCCTTAAGTGCTTGACTTTCCAGGGTACAGGGAGGAAAAGGTCAGCTTCTGGGTGGATTGAAGCTAATGTGCAGATCCTTTCCACTCTCCTCTGGGAATCATACTTCCTAGGCTTAAGTGCCATGAAAATATACTCATTCTTCAATTTTAGAAGACAAATCTGGTTTTGACCCTAACTTTGTACCTTGGACTAGCCTGAGCTCCAAGGTACAAACATGATGTGACAAACAAACAGGATGTGTTTTCTGGACATAAACAATTAGTCACTTTCCATCTTTGCTTTTTGAGTAAACATGTACATAAAACCAAGTTGAGTATGCAGATTTCACCTCATTCTATCCTTTGTTAAATCTGGAGAAAGTCAGGGAAACTTGCTTCAAGGGTGGCTCTGTCCAGGATGACTTCAGTTGAGTTGGGTCACCTGTTACCTGGTAGTGAGAGAGGTGGGGCCCTGGTGGTCAGCCCCCACAAGTGGAGGAAGGAATCACGATCCGACCAACACTAGCAGATGAAATAATCGTGCTAGGGTTCACCTTGACCTGGAACAGGCATCAATACAATGTACTTGATACCAGCACTAGTAATACAAGATGCAATAAATAATAATAATCAGATTCAGTTTCCACATGAACAAAACTTTATCTCCATTTTGAAGAACTTTGATTCTGTGTTTTTAAGTGACTTGCCTGAATTTGGATATCTGGAATTGACACAGCTACATGGGATTTCAATCAGGTTTTCTGATGACAAATCCTGGGCTTTCCCCCATGAACTAGAATATGTTGTAGCTTTAATAATAAATATAGAATAACTAGTATCTTTGCCAGTGTGGCCAGAGAGTGTATTTTCCTCTTAGGCTAATGACTTATCTTTTATTAGCATGAACATCCCATTCACACATGATTCTAATAAGAATGTCACAAATATGATATGATTATAATTATTATTTTATTTTTACAGACAAGGTTCCATGGGTGCCAAGCAAAAGTGCATTTGCCCTATTATTTCTCAAAAGCTCACCTGGCATATGCCAATCAGGTAATTGCTTGTGCAAATGCATCATTAGGTGAACAATTACCTCATTTGAAACACAAATTCAGGGCTGAGTGGAAACAACCCCTGCATGTACAGTTTCCTGAGTGTACTCATCATTACACCCAATATGGAAAAATTAGCCCTTAAATCCTTTTCCCACCCATGGCTTTCTGTTTCCTTCACTGATGGTATCCATTAAAATAAAAAAAACATGATGTGTTTTCTGGACATAAGCAGTTAGTCACTTTCCAACTTTGCTTTTTGAGTAAACATGTACATAAAACCAAGCTGAGTATGCAAACTTCACTTCATTCTATCCAGGCAGGATCGTTCTCCCTTTACCCCAGGCTCCGAATGACATTCTATTTCATAATTGTTTGCATGGAAATGATGAAGGCTTTATTTTATTTTATTTTATTTTTTTCTTTCCAAATACATTTGGCAAAATCTTCCAAGCTGTCTCTTTATGGCAGAATATTGTCCCTGGCCCATTTATATGCTAATTGCTGAAGTGTTACCTTTTACTGACAAGTATTTACACGTTAATTAACTTTGGGAGGAGGGTTAGAAATACCAGTTTGCCCTGTTTAAAGTGATAAAGGGGATGCTCTTTCCTTTCAAGAAGAGAACAAAGACAGTATCATAAAAGGAAATTATTTAATTACCTCCTCCTAAGAATTAGAAATATGTTTTTCCAACCTTTCTCTCTGTAGAGGAATTCTCCAGATTGTGACCTGAGGCACAAAAGGAGCAGGGAGTGAACATTCCTCCTTTTAATCTGAGATCCAGGTGAACACATCTGGTGTGGGGAATCTAAGTCAGTGACACTGAAGGAGGAAGAAAAAAAAAAAAGAAAGCAAGCTTGGAAATAGTATTTTTTTAATGGAGTATTCCTGAGAATAAATGGATTCCATGAAAACCCATACAAGTGAATTAGAAATAGTCTCTTGACCTCTTACTTTCTTATGCTGGTGTATGTCCTGTCAGTCACTGGAGGAGGAAGAGGAGGGCTGTGATAGAAAGATAACATGACAGTGAAAATACTGGGAAACTGCTAGGAAGAAATGATCAAAGTAGAGAGGCAGGAGATAGATGGGCCCCAGGCTGAACAGTTTCTCTCCTGTGGACAGAAACTCCATAATAGCAGAAACTCCATAAAAGCAGGATGGTGGAGGAGGCTGGGCCCTGCCCAGGTAAGAGATGAAAGATCACATATTCCTCATTCTTGAAGTCAAGCAGACCTCCCAACTACACATGCGCAGAAAGGCTCCCTGGAGGTCAAAAAGGGAGGGGGCGCTACCTCATAGTAAGTGACGTCAGCTACCGATAGGCCTCTTTGCTAGAATCCATCTTGCCTAAGAGATGCGCACGCAGATGAGGGAGGACCCTGAGATATACCAAATACGGACTCAGCAACAGGCAAAGCAAGATGATTGGTCATAGGAAACCCTGAAGAAATGCCCCATAAAAGTGATTCAAACTACCACGCGGGTGCAACTCTCTCTCTGAGCCTACCTGTGTGTCTCTCCACGCGTACCGTACTCTTTTTCCTCCTAATAAACACTTTACTTGCTTCACTACTTTCTCTCTCTATGTGGGAATTCATTTCTACACAGCTGACAGGCCAGGGCCTTGTCACTGGCCCCTGGTCCCCGGTGGTCTAGTGGCTAGGATTTAGCACTCTCACTGCCGTGGCCTGACTTCAGTCTCTGGCTGGGAACTGAAACCCTGCTTCAAGCCGCTGCAGGCCAAGGCTACCCGAGATCAGTAGGAGTCAATAATGTTATAAGAACTAAATGAAGAGTACTTTGAATTCAACGAACAAAAGAAATCTCTCCTGTAAAGTACAGCAGATCAAATGGGAGTGTTTAATTGAGGCATATTAAAAATTTTAATAGTATATTTGAACAAAAATTAAATCGTGCAACACCAAACCAGAGTTGTTTAGGGGGGCACCACTGCAGGAGCTAGGTGCCAACTAAAAATTGGCACTTGCCATCTACCTCTGCAAGAATTAAATCATGAGCCACCGCAGCTGCTGACCTTCAACACATCCTGAAAGGAGTTCAGGGTGGAGATCAGGATGAGGCACTTTGTGTTCTGGGAAAAACTAGCAGAACAGGTCTTCAGATAGTTAGGTATTCTCAGTAGAAGATTTTATGAGCCCGATTCTTGCACCTCCTCATATCTAGAAAAGCCCTAAATCATTAGTGGTGGCATCTGTGAAATTGAGCAGGACCCTCTGGGGCTCCTGGGCATGGAAAACTTTCTGTGTCCCCCATTTTCTGTTTGTAGGGAATAGGCTTCAACCTCCATGACATTCTCTGAGTTCCAAAGGGCAAGTTCAAAGAGTTGCTAATCAGGGAAGGGAGGGGATGCAGAGACAAGGGAGGAGCAGTCAGGAAACAATAGTGCAGCCTTGGAGCAGGACCCTAGTTCCACCTCAAGCGATACATATAACTATCTTTGGGCTCTTCTGCGGAACCAAAACCCCCCACAAATGGAAGACGTAAACTACTTGATGAAGGATTCTTCATTTCAGAGAGAAGGTCACAGTTTGATAACCTTGAGAACCACAGAAGCTCATCAGAAGACCACCTGAGACCAGAATAAAGGAATGCAGGCCCTGTACACACCCTGATCCTTATCAGCAACCTTGCCCTTGAACCATTGCTATAAAACTCCTCACCAAATCCCCCTGGGGTTGGGACACACAGTTTTGAGGGCATGAGCCCTCTGTGTCCCCTTTTACCTGGCAAAGCAATAAAACTATTGTCTTCTACTTCACCCAAAACTCTGAGGCGGAGTTTTCAGCATCATCTGCTCCTGGTGACTAGTGGAAAGCCTCTGCCAAAATGTGTGCTTGACTGCATGCACCGCCTTCACTAAAATCATACAGAACACTGACCTTCCTCCCTGCCTCTTTGGAGCAGTTTCTCAGAGCTATCTGAAGTGCTGTCTCCTCAGCTATAGTCCTCATTTTGCCCCAAATAAAACTTAACTCACAAGTTGCGCATTTATTTTTTTTTTTTCAGTAAACATAAGGGGAAGACTTATAGAGAAGAGGAAAAAGAAAAACAAGAAAATTATTTGACTGATGGTAGCTGAAGCCATTGTTTTTTTGGGAAAGCCTGGTTGGCTGTCTGTGATTGGTTCTCCTTAAACCTGAGGCATTACAGACTTAGGTTTTGGTTTGCTTACACCTAATGGCCTACTTGTTTAATTAATTTAACAAGATCAAGAAGTAAAAAAGCATACAAATTTATCCCTGTCACCATGCGAAGGACACTTGGGGGGGCAGATGATTTAGTAAATTCAGTACTTGTCCCTCTAAGTCTTGTAAACTCATAAATGTCCACGCTTACCCTGACGATATTCATGGACTTTTTCAGAGTTTTAGGTAAATACCAGCTGGTACCCAGGATTTCCTGTCTTTGTTATCCTTTTAAGCAACAAATCCTAGAGATTTTACCTCCTCTCTATCTTTAAAATATATCTGACCCCTGCTCTCCATTTCTGCTACATTTTTAGATCTTCATCACTTACCCCCTTCTTAATATCACTAAAAATCTCCTACCTGGTTACACTAGTTCCAGCATGGCCAGTCTCCAATTCATCTTCCACACTTCAGCCAGAATGATACACCACATTCTCACCTTGTTGCAGGAAGGGGGACCTCTTCCAGGGCCTGAGAGTGGGCTTTAGTCTAACACTCGGAAATGAATTGTCTGAGGAGACACACGTGCTGACAAAGCAAGAGACTTTATTGGAAAGGGGCACCGGGGCGGAGAGCAGCAGGGAAAGGGAACCCAGGAGGACTGCTCTGCCACGTGGCTCACAGTCTCAGGTTTTATGGTGATGGGGTTAGTTTCTGGTTGTCTCTGGCCGTATCATCTGACTCAGGGTCCTTCCTGGTGGCTCGCACGTCTCTCAGTGGAGGTGGATTCCAGCGTGAGGGTTTCTGGGAGGTTGGCAGGACATATCGTCTCCTCCCTCTTCGTTTGGGCCCCTCCCTAATTCTCCCGGTTAGTTTTCAGCAGCAGCACCCTGTTCTTTATCAGGACCTCCTGCTACGAGACAACTCAGGCAAGCGGTTATCATCGTGCCTGGCCAAGGCAGGTGGTTTCAGTCAATAGTTCCCTAACTTAAGTTCACTGACTCAGTTATTTACCAGACATTTACTGGAAATCCTCCATGTCACAAGCTCAGTGCTAGGTGTGTAAGTTTTACATGACCTCTTACTCTAAGATATTTGAATGGACTCAATACACAAGTTACATACCTCTCTACCTGCTAATTGGTAATGATTTTCATTAAATATAATAAAGTTTAAGAAAACTATGCTCTTAGCTATGAACTTTGGATTAGTGGTATTTTATGTGTTGAGTTCAATACAGAAGATGGAAATGTTTGTAGTTTTCTAGAAATTTAAATATGTAAAACTTACATAATTCTTCTCTAACAGCATAGATCTATCCTATTGATAGAGGTAACTTTAGTGAAGCTACTGCGCAGGAGACATGGAAAACCAGAGGGTTCATTTCATCCTGTGCAACTTCTCTATTCTTCAAAAAGGAAATGGTGAGTGGTATAAGATGGTGAGGTCTGTTTGGGGAGGGAGGTGGGAACTTGTGTGCATTAACATATAGAGGGAGAGAAAAAGGTAAAGAGAGGGCAAGAAGAGGTCAAGGAATTGTGTGTGTTGGGGGGACAACGGGAATAGTGGAGGGAGAAACAAGGCAGGCTAAAAAGAGAAAAAAGACAAAAACTTTTCATTTTAAAGCAGAAAAGTGCCCCTGATAGGAACATGAAGAAATATAGAGTAAATACTTTATATCTATTTAGATACTTTGAAAACTAAACTTTAGCAATAGAACATCATTTTGCACCTGAAGATAGCATGTTCCCTTTGAAAGACTTTTTGCTGTAATAAGGAAACATGATATGCCTATAGGGTTTTATTTGTAAATCTAAGCATTACATGAAATTTCAAACTTCTGATAAAATGGAAGAGTTTGTATCAGTATTTGGTAGAAAAAGAAGTAATTTTCTGATTGTGCTCTGCACAGAAGAGCATTATTGCCCTGTTGATTTTTTTTTTCACTTTCACATTTTGTTTGATCTTAAGCCAAAAGAGGAAATAGAGTTTGAGTGCCAGAACTTGGGAGGATAATTAGGGCCTTTCCTCCAACTGGCTGGCTGTAAGCAGGCAGTGAGTGCTCTTTCTCTAGGAAGCAACAATCTGTAAGAAGTGAAAGACCAAATTTTTTTTTTTTTTTCTGTTTTTGTGCCAATGTGCCCCAGTTCTAGCAGTATTTATCTTAAAAGGGTTCTCATCTAGACACAGGTATTCATGATGAAATGACATAACCATCCCACCCAAGCCTGGTTGAGAGTCATGGGTATATAGAGATTAAATGGTAATTAGCCCTAGTTGAAATATCGTGAGTGATACGTTGGAGAAATATATTTATACATTATTCAGCAAATACTTGATGATGCAGTGTTTTAATAACATATGCCGGATTCTGTCCTAGTTGCTGGGAATACATCAATAAACCAAACCATCTGTCCTCATGGAGATTATAGTCTGGTGGAACTATACCTACTTGTTTGATTTTTTTTTTTTTTTTAATCTTGCTTTATTAAATAGAAAGCTTGCTTTTAAATAGAAATGATTACTAGTTACTGGTTATGTTGGGAGGGCAGACTGTAATTTTTCCTTTTTAATAAAGGGTAGAAAAGCTGTGGGACCCCAAAGCCCTAATTAAACCTCACTTCTTGTTATGCATTTGCTGGGAGACAAAATATCAAGGAAAAAATAAATTCACTTATATTCTGTTTAGACACCCAAATCGAAGAGATAAGAGTAAACATCATAGGAACAGACTCTTGGGGAAAGTTCTGCATTAAAAAAGGAAAAATAAATTCTTTAATATGTGATATTTTATTAAAATTCTTTTATGATCCACACACATAAATAGCATATTGGAATCTTCTCATTACTGTTCATTTTTACTTGATAAAATAAATGTAAAAAGGAAAAAATGGTTTACTTTTTCTGAGACTTCAGAGGGTTTTGTACACAAAGGGATAAAAACAGTTCACTGTACGTCCAGTCAATAACTATGGTAATTCTTTAGTATGATGAAGATGCTGTATGATATGAAATTAATAAACAATTGTTCTAAATTTTGGTAAATATTATTATTTTTAGGTCTCTGTTTCTCAAGGCTTTTACCGTTTAAAATTTTATCTCTCCTTTTGAATACTCGAGTTAATGACTGAAGTGTTCACGTCAGAATTTTCCCCTTTTATGTAGCCCTCTCAAACCCCACTGTTCACATCCACTTGAAACACACACAATTATAAATGATGAGAGCCCAATTATTATCCTCTCTCCACCCCATATCCTCACAGGTGCCTGGCTACTTCAGGAGTGTGAGCTAATCACAGGGAAGATTCATCCTCACTCAGCTGCCTCATTTGATCAACTAAAGAATGAGTCCAACAAAAGTGGTCTCCTTAACGAAACTGATTTTCATTTTTCCTTATTAGTTTATACAGGACTGAGACTGTGAAAGGACAGAAGAACATAATGAAGAATGTCAATTAAAAATAATTTTTCTGACACTTTATTTTGACACTTTCTCTTCTTAAAAAAACATTAAAAATAAAAATTTAGCTATTTGTGCATTTTTTTTTCTTTCTCATTCTCTGCTACTTGTTTTCCCCTGTTTTTACCCTTTACGAACAGGGAATTAGAAAATCCATGGTCTAAGTGCTAAGATGATCTGATAGACCTCCAGTTTTCAGCTGTACTGTGAATAAGAACTATATACAGTTGACCCTTGAACAAAGCAGGGGTTAGGGGCACTGACCTTCCACCCCATTGAAAATCTGAGTATAATTTATAGTCGGCCCTCTGTATCCACAGTTCTCTATCCGAGGATTCAACCAACCAAGGATCAGGATTCAACCAACCAGGGACGTGTAGTAATGTAGTATTTACTTTTGAAAAAAAAATCTGCATATTAAGTGGACCCGTGCAGTTCAAACCCATGTTGTTTAAGAGTCAACTGTACTCCATCAAGGAGCTTGACATTGGCTCTATCATCCTAGAAATCTAGGAGAGCCTCTCCACAAGGAAAAACAGAGGGCAGCAAGTCAGGAAATTATGAGCGTGTGTATAAAATTGTGTAATTGTGTACTTTTGCTCATAATAAGTATAATTATTATACTTTTTGGCTAATTTTTCCTCTTAAACACTATTATTATGTTATTCAAAATTCATTACCTAGTAAAGCTGCAATTCACTTTTCTAATTCACCTGATTTTTTCCTGGTAACACAGAAGAAAAGAAATTGAGTAAGCTTTCTATTCTCTTAGTGCCAGGATCAAAATAAAGTGATGCTGGAGAGAAAACAAGGACCTTCTGTCAGAAATCTTTTAACTGCAAGTAACTACAATTGGAGTCCAAGTGACTTTTAAAAAAGGAGTGAGAAATTGTCTTACACAACTAAGAAGTCCTGAAGTAGACAGGTGAAGATTAATTCCATAGATCAACAATGTCTCCCAAAGAACCCAGTTCTTCCCTTCTCTCCTGTCTTTTCTAGAGTCATAAGCTGGCTGTCCACAGCTAGTGGGAACTATTTGTTTCTTATTCATATCTAATACGAAGTGACAGTATATCTTGCAGAAGTTCTCTAAGATCATAAGCAAACTTCTTAACGTAAGATACATAAAAATGTATCTGGTCTCCGATTGGTCCAACTGGTCATGTTTTCTGAACCAATCACCATGGCCAGGAGGATGAAGCCTGCTTATTCATTGGTTGAGCCAATCAGGACCCACACAGGAGGTGGGGGTAGAGTCAGTACATGAATGGGTGAGATATTGATGCCTGAATTATGGAAAACCCAAAGAAAAGGGGACTGGACGTTGGGAGGTACAAAACAGTACATATTCTTCTCAAGCCTGAAAATCAGAAGGCTCAGACAATTCTCAAAATGTCACTTACAAAATGATAAATAGTAGTACAATAAGCATTAATTCAATAAGATTTTAAAGCTCTAGTAAAATGAGTTTTACATATGTAAGGTGAATTTTGGCATGAGTTTTACATATGCATGGTGACTGTATGTATATATTTTTTATTTTCTGTATATTTTGATTTTTTTTTTTTTACCCTCTTAAACTTATCTGACTAGGGAGAGACTGCACCTCGCTGGGCTAGCCAATTCTTAGAAATAGCATTTGATAGGCTCACCAATCCAGAGCCACAACTCATCTACTGCCCCATACACACCAGGAGGCAATATTTCTCTGCCTTAATCATCCCAGGGCCAGGTACCAGGCAACTAAGGACCATACCTCATAGCTTAGACTTCATGGAAATTATTCAAACTAGACAGCCTTAAACTGTTCACCCTGTCTGACCTTTCCTGAAGAAATGCCAATAAAGGCTCTAGTCTCAGCTGTCCCCATGCTCCTGTCACCTGACCCAAGCCTGGTACTTCCCCTGTGACCCTGTGTTGCATTTACTGATCCCTGTCTAGGACTATGAATATAATAAACTGTTTTCCTGAGCCTTCCTGTGTCTCCTCTTGTGGCAGAACCTGACAATCGTGTAGCAGAACACAGAAAAGTGAATTAGTAGGTTGGTTTTTATATCTCAGAGAATAGACATTCAGGCACAGGGACTGTATGAGAGTGACATTGTACTGAGTTATCCACAAGTTATATAATAATGACTAGTCATGACACGTGCCCTGTAATGATGACCAGTCTGTGGGTGTGATGTGCCCAGGAAGGACTGAGGGCAGCAGGCCTGGAAGGGCCTGTTACACAAGTCTTAGCTCCAGAGATCTCCAGAGGTCTCCCAACATGGTCCTACCACGGTGCTCCCTTCAGCACAACACAGGGTCTACTGTGTACATTTTAGAGAAAGTTCTAGATGTTGGCGATGTCAAAAACCCTTCACTTAAACAATGTTTTTCTCACTGTAGTGTGTAGAAAGTGTAATTCTTACTCTACCCACCTGAAAATTTAAGAACAATCACATTCCTCGATTTTCTTTAAAATAAACTAAATCTAATTAACTTCTTTGGTGATGACAGAGAATATAATCTTAGACATTAGCAAGATTTTTCCAACTCATTTTCCTTCTCCTCCCCACTCCTGACCTTCTTTTCACTTTTACTTCTGTCTCCTTTCCATAGTCCCTTCAAGTTGCTTAGTCTTTAAAAATTTGTATGCCAGTAAATTTTTATTATACTTTGAAACAAAGACCTTTAGTGCCATAAGGGAGTGTTAGGATCTGACTACTTAATTCAATAGGAAAGGGGAAAATGCAATAATAAATACAAATTAATGAATCAAACCACTATATTGTCGTATAACCATGAGATATACTCTACAAACAGTTAACATCAAGTTTCCTGTAATATATTGTTTCTCCCCTCAGAAAAACACTTGGAATAAATTGTCAAGGGAAAGTATGCAAAATCCTTCCCTGGAGATCTTAAGAATAAGCCCAAGAATTTCCTAACCTAGAGGTTTAAGAGTGCCTTAAAGTTCTTCAAATTCTTCTGCTTCTATCAGCCTCTATACCTTTCTGTAAGCCCGCCAACCTCTGCAAGGACTGCCTCCTCCTTTCCCCTCCACTTTTCACCTAGTTAAATCCCATTCATTCTAATCACCTCAACTCGGAAGTTACCCTCCCCCATACAAATGAGGGCCCGCACATCCTGAGGTTTTCCTTTGGCGTACATAGAGTTTGCAAATATAATTTGTGTGCCACTAATTGGTTAATGTCTACCCTCCCTGCCAGAGTCAGACTCATGTGGCCAGTGACCATGTTCACCTTCCAAATTCCAGCATGGTGCGTGTTCCATACTTGTCTATCAAATAAGTGAATGTAGATTCATTTCACCTGGCAGATAGAAAATGTCTTAGAAATAAAGAGGGAAAAATTTGTTTTGGAGTGCTCAGCACTATGCCATACTTATTATTTTATTCTCACAGCAACCTGAAGTGATAGATGGCATTATCTTAGTTTGGCAGATGAAAAAGCTGAACCTTCAGAGATTGTTTAACTTACTTGAGATCACAGTAGGTACCAAGAATATCTGGGTCAACTATTGTGTGTTTTTCCATGGTCCCATTGTCTCTTTCATCAACAGCCTCTGGAACAGTGAAAGTGGGGAATGCAAAACATTATATTTCTCCCTTAAAAGAAATAGACAGAAAAGGGATCATCCTGATGAGAAGAAATAAGGGAAAAGACATTTAAACTAGCTCTGAAAATGTAAAGAGATATGTCATTTTTTCTGTTTACCCTTTGCCTTCATCGTTGATAGGAAACCAGCATTGAATCTAGATCATAGAGGACTTCCTGTATGTAGCAGGAAGTTCAATGTTCTCTGATGGCTGGCGTGGTTATTTCTGCAAAGTCAAAGGGACCATCACTATGCTGATGCTCAATCAGCGATTTGCTTTTATTCCATGACAGTGATTTTATTGGGATGGGTTTTATCCAAGTGTGCCTGTAAAAAGTACAGGACTGAATGAGGTTCATGGCTATCGCTGGGCCTGCCAACATGAGGGGCATTTCCACGACACATGCAAATCAGCATTCATTGGCCCCAGCAGTGCTACTCTGGTGGAGTGTGCAAAGTTCTCTCTGCTTTATGTCTGCTTCAGTCTTTTAAGAAAACTAAAGGATCATTTTTAGCGGGTGCCCTTGTCAGCTGTTTCTCTGAGAATAGAGCCTTTGATAACATCCAGAAAAAAAGTAATTGTGCCACCGCCCTGCTTCATTTACATAACTGAGATTGATGAGAAAGGAAGGAAAGTGTTTACAGTGCAGGAAGATAGGAATTTCAGGATTAAGTAGGAAGCAAACCGAAATGAACTGTCTGGGGTAATTATGAAACACATACTTCATATGTTTTCATTAGATATTGCTATTATACTACACAAGGCAAAGGAGTTTGATTAAACTACGGTTCAGTATATAAATGTATGCATAAATTACAGGGAAAATAGTTACTTCATTACATTTCAAGAATTCTTCAGGGACATCGGTAAGTAGAAATTTAGTCATTGGGTACGCTGCATTAGAATAAAACTATGGTCAGGCAAGGAGAGAGGAGTCACCAAACAGATAACAAGTGTGCCCACAAAACATGGCCGATGAAACCTGATGATCATAGATTAAAAAAATAAAAGCCAAGGTGGCAATATGGTATGCAATATAAAAAGCCATAACAACTTCATAGCTATTATTGGTATCTATTGAAAAATAATATCCTTAAAAGAATCTTATGTAAATTATAGGAAATAGTTTACCAATTCTCATCTGCTATTATGATATTTGTACTTAAGTGCCTAAGACAAACTGAATGGTTTCTCATTGTGCCAGGACATCTTTGAGAAAGCCTCAGTGAGTTTCCGTTATTCCTCAGGTAGCCAATAGTGAGTTTCACCTTCCCTGGTTAGTCCTTTACCCATTAACCACCCACATTTTCTCCTCTGGAGGCTCTGCCTGAGTCTTATCTTGGAATAGAGTTAAAGGAAAAATGGGTTTCCTCTAGCCCCAGCCATAAGCATTCCCTCTCCTCCTCAAACACTTACTGCTATTTTCCTTAGTCAGCGACTGTATCAAATTGAGCTGATTTATTATATTCACTCAACAAATATTCTTTCCACAAATATTTGCCTACTAAGTGAAAGACAGAATGTTTTACTTTCCTAGAGCTGCTGTAAAAAATTACCACAAACTTGAAAACAAAGAAAATGAGTTGTCTCACAGTTCTGGAGGTCAGAAATCCAAAATCAAGGTGTTGGCAGGTTGGCTCCTCCTGGAAACCGTGAGGTAGGAACTGTCCCGTGCCTCTCTCCCAGCTTCACGATACTTCATTCCCTTTGTCTTCTTTTCTGTGCTGTATAAGGACACTCTGATTGGGTTTAGGACTTACATTAATCCACTATGATTTCATCTCTTGAACCTTATCTTCACTGTACCTGCAAAGACCCTTATTCCAAAAAAGGTCACATTCTAAGGTGGCCATAAATTTAGGGGAAACACTATTGAATCCACTGCACAGATTAAATTGGATTTGGCTAAAGAAATTATCAGAGCTTTAGGTCACAAGTCTGGGCCTGCTCAGCATCCCACAGATGTCTAGTGTGTTAGGTGTGTGTGAACAAAGTCCTGATTGAAGATCAAGATCAGAGCTTTGGCCAAATCCCCTGATTGATAGGATGACTCTGAGCAGTGTCTTCAAACTATGGATAGGAGAATTCTAGGTTTTGCAAGAGGTATCTATGGATAGGGGCAGAACGATTAGGGGACCTCTAGGTAAATGAAATGATACTTCAACTAGAGTGGCTGGGCTTTTTCCTGTTTTATGTATTGAGGTTCAGTGTAAAAATTTATTTGTAAAAGATAATCCACTTCATAAATGATTGAAAATTAGTGACCAAAAGTTCCATTGCCCCAAACACATACTTTCAAGTAAGGAAGCACATTGCAGTTTTCAAAATTTGGCACGAAATTAACTCCATCACCTTCCAAGGACCTGAAGGAATGGCTCACAGAGCTGGTGAGTTTCAAGAGGAGAGGTGGCTGTAAGGGAAGGTCTAGACCCGAGGTGCTGCTTCACCTGGTGACCACTTTTCACCACTGTTTTGAAACCAGCAGCTTCAAATAGGACTGGAGCTATGGGTCATCAATATACTCTGAAAACAGAGCAAAGCATTTTATAAAAGGCTCCTCTCTGAATACTTAGGGGGTGAATGTTATCAGCTTAGAGTCAGGCTAATTCATTGTCCTCATACTGGCAAATGCTTGGTAAACGTGAATAGTATTGGGTTGTGAGGAGTAGACTCAGGTTGAGGTATCATGGTGATTATTTAGGGAGTTGGGGAAAGCTCCTTTAACTCCCATTCAGGCTTCTCAGCTCTTCAGCAACCCCAAAGCAGTAAGATTGCTGGAGTTATAGAGGCTTTCTGGACTCACATCTGTTTATGAAAAACCCCAAACTCTAAGCTAAGCAAATCTATTTAACTCACTGTAATTATAAATATGAGCTTTTATTATTCAAATGACTTCTTCATATGCCAGGAAAACCACCTTGCAAAGCTTATTAAGAACCACAGAACAGAAATCTTTGTTCTCAGAAATGACAGATGTCTTAAAGAAAAACAAAGCAAAATAATCATATAAAACCCAATCTCTCCCAAATGGCAGCTTTTTATACTAGATGAAGAATAGATATTTGACCTCCAAACCAGTGAGATGTCTGGAATGGAAAAAATGGCCACTTGCTGCTTCAGCTTGATTAATAGGCTTCTACTTCAGTTGGTTTGGGATGCTCATTATGAAGTATTTCCACTGAGATCATGTGGAGTCAACTCTGACAGCCCCTCTCCTCACCCCCTCCACCTCCCCACCCCAACATCACCACCAAATATAGAGTCATTCTAAATTCTACATTCTCTGACATTACTTTGATCTTAAGGGCATTCTTAGTCATTCTGAATTCTCATTCTGTAGTTTCTAATTAGTTTTCTTGCCTTAATTTAAATTTATTTCTTTGGAGATGAGACTGGAATGGGGGTAAAGTGCATGCCTCCATCAAACATGTCTCATTTCAGACTGAGCTTAACCATGGACACTGGTGGCTTGGTCGGGGGCCGAGTGTCTGAGTGATGACAAGAGATATGGGCTTGTTTCAAAAGGTGAGGTGGTGGGATCACTTATTCCCTTTGAGGGATAGTCCAGGTAAGTGGTGAAAGGCACAGGCTCTTGGTAAAATTCTGCTGTCATTTACTAGCTGGTGACCTCAGGCAAGGTCCTGGACTCTCAGTCATAAAAATTACATAGATCAACGTGTATAAAGTATTTGGACCTGTACCTGGCACTTTGTAAATGTTAGCTATTAAACAAGTCAGACAAGGGCTCCGTCATCATCTTCATGATCAATCAATAAATCCATTGGTTCATTTCAAGTACTGGTATGAAATACATAAGAAACAGGAAAGGGACTAAGGCTCAGCTGGAGAAAAAAAAAATTGATGTGCAAGGGTTAGAAAGGAAAGAGTGTAGCTGGAGTGGAGGGGGAGGGAAGAGGGTAGGAGATTAGGTGAGAGAGGCAGGTAGTGGCCAGATCATGAGGGGCTCTTGGGTCATGGTAAGGAAATTGGATTTTACCCAAATGTAGTGAGAATCCACTGGAAATGACATTATGAGATTTATGCTTTAAAACGATCCTTTGTTTGTTGTATGTACTATGAGTTGTAGAAGGGCAGAAGCAGAATTAGGAAGGCCAGTTATGGGGTTCGTGCCATGAAAGAGCACAGGGTCTGAAACTGGAAAATCTGTGTTTTATAGCAATGTGGTCATAGGTAGGATTTCTGAGATTTGTTTTTCTTATTCAGAAACATGAGAAACAGTTACAATCACCTTGCAGGGTTATTATCAGGATGAAATGAGATGATGTATATGGAAATGTTTGCTGAACCGCAATGATAATCATCAGTTTTTAAGAATATTTCTATGACTACTACTTAGAATTGTGTTTTTAATGTGTGATTCTCACACTATGTACATCAGAATCACCTGAGGTACTTATCAAAAGTACAGAGGTTTTAGTTCAGACTTATAAATCTCCACCCACTTTTCCTAGTCACGAATACCATTCTGACTGCGGCTTTGCAGTGTAGTGGTAAGCAGTGTGCAGGCTGGGGCAGGACAGCCTGTTTTCAAATTCTGGTTCTGCTGTGACAGTTTTTTTTAACCTCTCTGTGTCTCAGTTGCCTCTTCTGTAAAATGGGAATGATAAAGCACTTCTTTTATGAGATTTTGGAAAGGCTAGTGATTTAGTACATACATAAATAGAATAGAGATTGAACCACTAAATGAATGTTAACCATTGTTACCATCTAGGAAAGGTCTGGTTGGGCACAGATGTTAGTGTTGGACAAAAATCATTCAGGACTGATCCCTTGATATACAAAGACACAGTCCTTCTTTGTGAGGTGCTCACAGTCTCACAGAGGTGACAGACAAATAAGCAGATCAATACATTGCAATGTCATAATTGGCACAATAAACATTAAAGGAAAGGACTGTAGGTAATAGAAACTTCAGGCTGGTTGGTGACTTTTGGTTTTAATTTGTATTCCATCCTCATCTCTCTTTTTTTTTTTATTTAGGCCTAGTTTAGTATTCTTCTATCTTTAGATTTGTTAAACCTCGTTAACTTCAACAACAGTTAAAATACCATTTAAATATTTGGTTCTGAGAAATGAGCCTGGGAAGAAAAAGGATTGCAAAAGCTTTACTCCCTTTATTTTTCTCATAGGCTTCCTCCTAGTTTGTGTTCCAGTAAACATTTATACTTATAGCTGACTGAATAAGCTTGCTTCAGCTTGAAAGAATTCAATGCAATCTGGCTTTAGATATGGGAACATTAGCAAAGCTGAGACTATGACTAGCAATTGGAGTATAAGCTGGAGATGCAGAATCTCTAAGAGTTTTTGCTTTGGGTGTGGACTTTTAAATTTTCTGTTGATTTTTAAATTTAGTGGTGGATCTTTAATGTGTTCCATGAAATAACTTATTAGGTGCCCATTGTGGTAGAGGACATGTAAGATTTTATGAGGTTTCCAAGATGCATAGTGTACACAAAAACACAACATATATGTATCTATATAACAAGTGGGCTATGGAGGGGCAAGCGCCGTGAATGCTGTAGGAATTTAGAGAAGGAAAACAGTCAGGAGAAGCTTTATAAAGGATATGATTCTTGAGCTGGGCCTACAATGAAGGTTAAGAAAAAACTGTGTATTTTGATAAAGAGATATTCTAGTACTTGATAAGGATAGGGTATGTAACCAAAAATAAATCGCTTTTCTTAATAAAACCTATCATATATTGAGAGAACATTTCTGAAGTTATAATCTCATCTTGGACAAACCATATTATATACTGTTTTAGTTTTTTAGGTTTTATGGGACCAAAACACATTGGCATCAACAGTGTGCATTATATTGCTTGAGGGTTAAATATGGGCCTTACTGTGTCAGTGTCACCTAGGGCAAGCTAAATAAACCTCCCTAACCCTTGTTTTCTGATTTTCGCAGTGAGAAGAATGATAGTACTTACCTCATGGATTTTTTTTTTTTTTTTTTTTTTTTTTTTTTGGTGCGTGGCATATTTAGACATAGGATTGGTAGAAGTTGTGGTCAGGTTAATCCAAGTGGTTTATATATTTGAGAACTCTAATTCGAGAGGAGAAATAGATGATGGTTTAAAAAAAAAAAAAAAAAAAAAACACCCTTTTTAAAAAAAATACCACCAAGGTAAAATTGAGTTTCTGGGGAGCAAATGCCTTCCCAGATTTATACATTGAGTATTCAGCCAAGCCGGAAACATAATGAAGAAGGTTTCCCATCCTAGAGCACGACATTTTCCTTCCAAATGTGGTCCATGGCTATCTAGGTCATGTCTACCTCCTTACTACCAATTAAATCCTTGCTTGGTCTGGTTTTCATCCATATTTACTGTGGAAGGCTCTTGAAAGTGCCCTTTGAATAACCAAATCCTCTTTGACCTTGTAGAGTATTTGACATAATCATCCGTTTCCTCCCTGAAATGCCCTCCGAACTGAGCTTTCTTGAGGTGGCACAGTTGGACTATAGTATTTTTCTTTCTAAAGTTTGGCTGTTCACATACCACTGTCTTTATTGATTGATTGATTGATGTTTTGCCATTTCTGTATTCTGCTTCTACTACGATTTAATCAATAATTATATTTACATAATCACTTTTTACAAACTAAATTAGATCTATTTAACAAAAAGAAACAATGTTAATACTAGAATAGAAAAGCCAGTATCAACTGCCATAAAAAAAGATAACTATTAGATAAATAGGATTTGAATAAAACAAATTCTTAAATTGTAGATACGTTTCTGCTGAAAACTTTGAACCTGAAATCCTCACTCTTTTTGTTACGGAGGGGGGCTAACAATTTTGAAAGAGGTGTTTCAACTCTTAGTGCCTATCAGAAACTTTCTATTTAATGTGATTCCAAGGATGGGAATAGTGTTCTCTCCATATGATTAAATGTTACACAAAATCAAATTCGTGTACTCTTTCAAATAATATTTTTAACCACTGGTTATCTTGGTCTTACACTTCAGGAAACACAAACATATAGAATGAGGCATAAAGCTCTCAGCCTGGCAGAGAGGCCAAAAATATATCTCAATTTTTTTCTAACTTGCTATATTATCTGTCTACATACACCCTATCCTGCAGTGCAATTGAACCGCTCTCCCTTCCTAAACACATCTGGAACTTTCCGAATCTTGCTCATACTTGTTTCTCTACCTAGAATGTCACCTCAAATGCTCTCTTCTCTACCTGTTCTCAAATGCTGCTTGAAGACTTTCTTGATTTCCTAACAAAGTAACTGCCTTTTTTAAAGTTTTTAAGAACTTAG
This sequence comes from Eschrichtius robustus, assembly GCF_028021215.1. Taxonomy (NCBI): domain Eukaryota; kingdom Metazoa; phylum Chordata; class Mammalia; order Artiodactyla; family Eschrichtiidae; genus Eschrichtius; species Eschrichtius robustus. The sequence goes on along the minus strand of NC_090840.1, from coordinate 43,620,451 downwards.
GCTTCCCTTGGGCCACCTCATTATCAAACTCATCACCCAATATTATAATAATTGTATGCATTCCTCTTTGGTAGGAGAGGTGGACTTACTCTTCCACATCTCCAGCAACTAGCAGATATTAGGCACTTAGAAAATATCTGTAGACTTGCATAGTTGTGTTGGGCTGGGGTGAGCCTGGCTGTATGCCATCTGATAGAAAGGAAACTTATTTGGGGATCAGGATATCTGATGGAGTGTCTCTGGGCAATCAGCTGATTTCTCTGACCATTTGTGATCATATCAGATCTGCCCCTGTTTACACAGAGTGAGAGAAGTCTGGTCACCGGCTACTTGAACTGGCTGGTGAGAATGCGGCTGAGGGAGGAAGGAGGAACTGAATGGAGTTCCAAAGGCAAATCCTGTTTAAGATGGCCATAGGTCATCATTGGCCCTGAGTACCCAGCCTCTCGGTGGCCAGAAACTCCTTTATAAGAACGAGGGTACAGTACTCTCTCTGCTAAGAGACAAAAAACTTGCACTTTGGACTCAGCCTACTTTAATGTCTCATCTTTAAACTTCCTGTTCCTCATCTATAACAGGCAGATAATAGTGGTGTCTACTAGCTAGGATTCATGTGATGATTAAACAAGATGATGTGTGAGAGATTTAATCAATGTTAAGTATACAGTAAGTGCTCAATAAAGTATCAGTTTATTATTCTTGCATATTAAACTGCATCTGAAAAACATATGAACATTCCAGATCAAGCATAAGACATATAACCCAAACTTTACATACATTTTTTTTAATAACTAATGAAATTAAATTTGCTTGCTAAAATTTGCCTTTGTCCCTGTTTGTGTTCATCTCTGCCTTCCCCTCTTCTCCTGCATATCTTTTCATGGCTTCTGATATTAGCAAATGAATGACCCCCAAGCACTTCTCAACTGCAACCAAAACATTGCTTTTCTTCATAGAATCCCATGGAAAGATAAGCATAGGGAAAGTCTGGAAGGGGCGGTCAGGGAGGGGATGTGGGGGAGGATGGGAGAACAGGCTGGCAGTGATCATTCCTCTGGATCTTAGGTACCTTGTTCAGACATGGTTATTTTACTTTCTGGATAATTTTAATCTCACCCATGACTACATGCTCCATTCTGAGTCAACAGTAAGTATTTAAGATTTCTTGGGCCGCTGAGTCTCATTTACTTATTGGTAGAATGAAAAGACATAAGACTCTTTATTATCTGTATTTGATTAACCACTATTCTTCCTTCCCCCTAAGAGACCTTTGGCCTCTTTTTTCTCTCCCTTCCTCCTCTACCCAACTCCACACTTTGCCCATAACCATTCAGATTTATTATTGGTTCCTTGGCTATTTGTTCATGGTCTAAGCTGAAATTTGATTCATGAGTCTTCTTTCTTTATCCTCTCTGATTTCATTCCATGATAACTCTGCCCCACTTGTTATTTCTCTGTTATCTCCTGTCTCATGTCCATCAATGGCTTCAATAAAATGCATAGGTACTGCTTCCATTCCCTCTCATCACTTTTAGACAGTCATTATGCTTAAATATTTAGCCTCTATTGATTTCCACTTGCACATCACAGTTTAGTTAAGACCGTGATGTCAAATATCCTTTAGCTTTTTCATTCTTCTTTTTCCCTTGTCATGCTTCTTTGATCCTGCAGAGAATTTCCTCAGAAATTTCTCTGGAGTGACTAAGATCTGTCTCTTTTTTTTTTTTTTTTTTTTTTCTCCGCAGGCCACAAGCTTTCTGCTTCACTGCTTAATATTTTTTTCTTCTTTCTCTGCATATGTTAACTATTGTTTTTATTTTCTTTCCTCCTTTCACTTACTAAGGAACACAACTGCTGATTCTCTACACAATCTTCTGATTTAAAGAAGCTGGTGAAGAAGTCTTCAACTGCAGCTACTCCAAATTTTCTGCTATGCTGTGGTAGGTTCGAAAAGAAAGGAGAAATGTTCAGAATTAGGTAATACATGAGGGACTATTTTGGTAAGTTATCCACACAAGCTAGAAGAATGCAAAATGTTATTCTTATAAGCAGAACTCTGGCCATAGTAAAGATGACTGCCTGGGCCTCTGAATTTGGGAAGGTAGTGTGGTAAAGAGCTTTGTTACTCAAAGTGTGGCCCATCTTGAGTAACAACCTTGACATCACCTAGATGCTTGTTAGAAATGAAGACCCTTCGGTTCCACCCCAGACCCACATAATCAGAATCTGCAATTTTAACAGATGTATGCATGTTACAGTTTGAAAGCACTGGCATAGAGGAGAGCCTCCTTAAAATTCAGATCAGTTCAACTTTAGCATTATTTAGGCAGACTTTGACTTGAACTCTTTGAATTTCTATTTACTCACCCATGAATTGTGAGTAATAATGCTTAATCTTTCAAGTTGTTGTAAAAAATAGGAATAAAATGTGTACAATTCTTGCAGTCAATAAATAGCAATGGTTATACTAGTGGATTTCTTAAAAGATAGAACTAGGAGGGGGTTTTAGTTTCTCTGACTACATTTTAAATTTGGAGTCATTAAAAAGAGAAAAACTTGGTTCCAAAAATGCTCCCATTTTTCCCCCCTGCCATCTGAAACAAAACCCCACATTTCTCAAGCCATGTAGATGAAAGCCAAATTATTTTGTGAATTATAAAGGTATTAACAGATGTTAAGCAAATATTTAAAATTGTGTGTACAAACCAGACAAATGGATTAAATATTAACCCTTGTTACCATTTCAGGAACTCTCTTAGTATCAAGAATAATGACTGGAATTGGGTTTGAGTCTCAATTTACTTGCTAATCATGTGAGCTTGGCCAAGTCACAGAACTTTTCAGGGATTTGGTTTCTCATCTATAAAATGTGAGAAATAATAATTAGTAGGGTTGCTTTGAGAATCAAATAAAAATAATTAGATTTATTTATTTACGTGTTTGTCCGCCCATCCATCCATCCATTCGACAAACATTTATTAACTTCCTATTACATTTTGGGCACTGGGGAAGGCACTAGGCATCTAAAAGTGAAGAAGACATAGTCCTTCTCTCAAGAAGCTCACTCTTTTTAAAAGAATATCTGTAAACCTTAGCTACCATAATATTGAACACACACTATTGAACACATAATAAATGTCAGGCACCATACTAAACACATTATGCTATTTTACTTGTTTCTCAGGAAAACTGAGGCTTAGAGAGGTTGAGTAACTCCCCAATGGCATTCAGTGAGGCAGTGGCAGACATGAAACTCAATAAACCCTAGTAGTATAAACTATAGAGCAAGCACTATGCAAAAGTTAGCTGTTATGATCATGACACAGAGCAGAACCCAGAACTAGATGGCTTTATTGGAAACTCCCCTAAGCCTGGGGTTCCCTGCTTTGCATCTTTTCCTGAGAAATGAATTTTTTCTACTGTGGGCTCTTTCTTTTGTACAGATGCTTCCCAGCTGGAGCTGGGATGGAGGAGTCACCTGCAGAATGTTGAGACTCGCTCTCCTTCCCTCCCCAGAAGAAAAAAATATTCTTCTGTGGTTAAATTTCATGTTCCTTTTAACTCTCCAGCAGCCTTTTGGTCTCTGCTGTTTCTGTTTTGTGGATGAATTTATTTTACGTGTTATTTCCCCCTTAAATTTTAAGGACGTGTATCTTCCCAAAAAGAACAAAGGAAGAAAAACAACTTGTAAATTATCACAAGAAAAACCCCTGCTAAAAGCAGTAAGTTTGCTGACAGATGGCAGAATGAGTTGAAAAGCAAGTACCATATTTACTGAGTCTAACCCATTTAGTAAGCCAAAAAAGTGTTATCTAATTCTATCCCCTGTGTATGTGTATGTTTTGGAATAAACAGATGCCTAATGAGAAATGTGCCTGGTGTAGTTTTGGAGGAACCTGGATAGACCCAGGTTCTGGGTCAGGGTTTGATTTTATGCAAATTCGAGTCTATCGTAAGCTAGGTTGTTAGAGCAAAAATATCATGAAAATGCTGTCAAAGAAACATTATTTTTAAAAAACAGCACACCCCAGAATTATTATACCACATAAGTTTGCTTTTAAAACTCCCTCTATTATATAGTTTTATATCAACCACAAAGTACTTAAAGAAAAGGACACATACCCTGTCATCATTAGGAAAGTTGGGTGTGTGCCTGGCCAGTATAACAAATTTGGATATTATCAAGTTTTTAAAAAACTGTAGAAAACAAAATGGAAATAACTCATCAAAACATACATTTGTTATATTGTACAGGGCATAGCTGAGACGTGACCGTCCACCCTCACCTCCTTCCTCCAAAACCCAGTTTTCTAAAAGAAAGAAATGCTAATCCTACGACTATCTTATTTTGAATACTGAATTTTGAGACTGTGTATTCAGATGAAGATGTATTATGACCCAGTCTAAGCCACAAGGCATAAATGAAGTCAGGGATACTGTATGTACAAAAAGAACTAAGAATAGACTCAAATTCTAAGTGAGCACATGCACCATGGTTCCTGGAAAGTGGACTCATTGGTTATTATTTAATGCCTCTGTGAGTTTCTGTAAGTAAAACGTTGAGAGCAATGAATTGCACAGGGTTAGTATGAGTGCAGACATTCCTCCCTAGGTAACCAGCACTCATGGAGAAAAAGCCAAGGGACTGCTCTTCTTTTTGCACTTTTTCTTTCCTTCCTTCCTCCTCCCCACCCCCATTCTTTCTCTTTCAATAGAGAGCATGGAAACATGAATAATCAATTAATATAACACAAAGTAAACTTCAAAATAATGATAAAAGGTTCAACTTGCTAAGAACCCCATTGTAGTCCTAAATGTGTCTAATAACAGAACTTCAAAAGCCAAAATGACAGAAATAAAAAGCCAAGTAGAAAAAGTACCCAGTCATAATTAGAGACGTTAACAATCTTTCCTCAGTAATTGATAGAACAAGTAGACAGCAAAGCAGAAAAGATAGAAATGAATGGCTACCAGCTAGACCTAATTGATTTTTATAGAAGCCCATACCTAACAGCTGCAGAACATATATTCTTTTCAAACACATATGGAACATGTGGTATCTCATTGGGCTTTAATTTTCATTTTTGTAATTCATGAGCATAAACATGCTTTTATATGATTATTGGCTATTGGCATAAATGCTATTGGAGGCCTTCACCAGCACAGTGCTTCTGTGCTTCAGCTGCTGCTGACAGCTTACTCTTGTGTCTTCTCAGAGGATTGCCATTGGCTGATGGGAGCCACCTCACCCTGTAGAAGCCACCCTGCTTGGCACTCCTAGAAGGAAATGTCATCCTGCCAGAGGCAGCCCACAGCTAGACCAACTGATGCAGGGATACAACAGGCCAGCTACCTCGTGTCTGGGCAGGACAAGCTGCGGGGTACAATTCATATTTCAGAGCTTCCTATAAGATCAGGTGAGGCTAGATTTAAACACAAAAAAGCAAAGTGCTTGGCTTTTCCTCTTTCCCATGCCTGCTGGAGGTGAGAGCTGTGTGTGGAGGAAGGCAGTGAGGCAGTGGGCACTGCTAATGCTTCCATTTCAGCTCACCCAAGAGAAGTAGGGGAATAGACTCAAGTCTACTCGCTTTGGTCTTTGTTTCTTCAAGACATAAATTGCTAATAGTGACAGGAGAGAATCTGTTGGCTGCTTTTTATCAAAAAAAAAAAAAAATGATACAGTGCTTTATAAGAACAGAAAAACTTTACATTTTTTTTAAATTTGAGACCTAAAACCTTTTTAAACCCAAGGTTACTAGCAGGGTTGAGTTACCTTCTTAAAATAGACAGGGCTAATTCTGTAAAACGAGTTAGTAACATACTTTTTAGGAGGTAGCCAGTGTTTTTCCCTTTTCTTCTAAAGTACAAAAAGTTCTAGTTCACGTAAAGGTCCCAAAGGAAATTCTTGACTTTCTTCTGGGTAGGTTCAACCAACATTCAAGTAGAGCTTCTTTTTTTTTTCTTTCCAGTAATTTGCTGAGCTGTGTTGAGCTGAGCTGCTTGGCAAGCTACTTAACCTTTCTGAACCCGAATTTAGAAAACTTCAAAATACTTGACACATTTCTCTCGAGGCGCCAGCGGAATTAGCAAATGATTCAGCAAATGGGTTTCATGATTCCTGGAAAAGTAAGCTCATATTTTTTATAAGCACTGGGCAGTGAAAATAAGTCTTATCAAACACTTTGCCCATCTGTCCTAATGTACTATTTTAAATGAATACTCCAGTTTTTCTTTCTTTATGTGCTCATTTTATTTATGACTTCCTTTCTTCTAGAAAGCCAAGCTATGTAGCCTTCATTTGATGAAGCAAAGTCTGGAAAATCTAAGCTTTGAGCAAGTTAGCCCTTTTCTGTTTTTTTATTTTTCTGACTGAAACACTAAAATATGTTTGATTTTTTAAAACTTCAGATATATTTATGATTTAGATCAGGGGTCAGGTTTGGTCTAAGGGCTGTAGTTGGCCAACCTGTGATTTAGCTGGTGGAAGAAACATATTAACCCCAGCCCATACACAAACTTTCTCCCCCTCTCTCTTTCATCCATTATTTATCTGTGGTTTGCTTTATATGCTTCAAGAGTTTTTTCCCCTTTATTTTTAATATACCAGATTAATTTCAGAGAAATGAGCTATATATAATATTGAGCAGTAAGGTAATTATAAAAGTATGAGAAGTAATTTTCACCATCTAACCTTTCTTACCCATCATTGCCACCACCCCCAAAACAACTGAGCCTTCCTGCCTTTTCATTTTCAAAACTTAAAATTTATCTTTGTTTTTAATCTTACCTTCAAACATTTTAAAATTGTTTTTAAAAACATTTTAAAATTGTCTTTCAAACATTTTATTTTAAAAAATTTCAGACCTACAGAAAAGTAAAATGAATACCCATAAAATATTCACCTGAATTCACTAATTATTAACATTTTCCCACATTTGCTTTATCTCTTTTACATACATTTACTTTGCTGAAATATTTGAAAGTAAGTTGCAGACATGCAGACATTATGACCCTTGACCCCTTTATACTTCAACATATATAGTCTTAGAACAAGGACATTCTCTTACATAAACACAAAACCATTGTCATAGTCCCATATGAACAGTGACAGACCAATATCATCTGATATACAACTGTTCCAAAATGTATCTCAGCTGACACCCCCTGCCCCACGCCCTGAAATAGAATCCAATTAAGGAACATGCTTGGCATTCATTTGTCATGTATCTTTGTTTCCTTTAATATAATAATGGTCCCCTTGTCTTTTTATTTGTTTTTCATGACATTAATATTTTTGATGAATGTAGGTCAATTGGTGTGTAGAATGCCTTCAAATCTAGATTAGTCCAATAATTCCCTCAATTACTGCATTCGAGTTGAACATTTTGGCAGGAATATTAGATTTGTGCTGTCTTGGACTTTGCATTGCATCCCACCAGGAGGCATAGGATGTCTGTTTCTGTCATTCTTGGTGATGCTAACTTGGATTATTTGGTTAAGGCATACTTCCCAGCTCTCTCTTTGTAACCAAGAAGTACTCTTGTGATATTTTGAAATGAGTCCTGTCCACAGTCCCGAACAGTGCCTTCAAAAATGGCAGAAACCACGGCGGAGAGGTTAAAGGGGGGAACAGAAAGGAGGGACCCAGGCCATGGAAGTCTAACAAATTTCCTGGTCATTGAGCAGACTTGGAAGGATGGATTCTATGAGCAACAAAGCCACCCACTCTCCAAACTACTACCCAGGCTTGGGAAAGTCTCATCTCATTGGTGGCCATAATAGAATCAAGGACAGAAGTTTTTCCCAAAGTTTCATGACTTTTAAGCTCTCAGAACTCTTGTATATACTTAGGAAAGAGGAGGAACACTGAAAATATTCCTGAGATTGAACTTTCTACCAGCTAGGAGAGACAGGAAAATAAAGACATAGGATGTTTCTTTGCCCCACTGCTGTGAAGTAAATTCATTCCTATTCCCAAAATGATTTATTGTTTGCATGTGTATATGTGTGTGTTTACTGAAATGGTATCATATTCTAAATATTTCCTAAATGGCGTAACATTTTCTTTTATGACTCATTTTTCTCACTTTACAAAATATATTGAACATCTTGCATTTTTTGAACACCTGCATAGGATTTTACTTCATGGATATATGTTATCTTTTTTCTTGATAAGGTGCTATTATGATAAATAAGTACTAAGATAGCAATGGAGTATTACATAGATTTTTTAGAAGCAGACTTTGCAGCTGATTGTGCTGCTCTAAGAAAGTTTTAGCTCTAAGAAACTTTGCATTCATGTTTTTCATAAGGAAAATAATTATACAGTGTTCTTTGTATTTTTACAACATTGACAGATGGTGTGTGAACAGCCTGGGAGGAGGAAAAGTGACCCAGCTTGCTTCTGCAGTGTTAGAAAAGATATCAAAGCAAGAGGCAGACACTCCCAGGGCCAAAGACTTTGTCTTCTTTTTCACTCATCTCTTTCAAATTGATCACAAATTGCTTTATTGCATTCTACTGTGTCAAAGTAATTCCTTTTTAGCTTCATATCGAAGAAATGTCTTAGCCTATGATAAAATGTTTTCCTCAGTTCATGAGGCTGAGAGTAATTGGTAATAAAAATTGTTCAGAAATCTGTCATAGTCATCATAACAATATATGGAAATACAGAATATTTACTGTTCAATATGAAAAGGCAAAAGTAAACATTCCAATGAGAATTATCTTGTGGGATGCAGAAAACACATGGACAAGAAGTTAGGGAAATTTTTTATGTGATCCCTCACCACCCCCTGAATGTACACTGGAACTCCACTGCTTTGCACAATGCCAGATTTAAGTTGTCATTAATTAAACAACAATATAAAGAACATTCTGTATTGCCAGTGGGAATTATTTTGTCCATTTTTCCTGTTGTTTTAGCATATCTGTATAAACAGTTAGCCTCTAAGGTAGAAACTCTGACACCTAATTTGCAAACATTCTTGAAAAAAAAAAACGTTTTCTAAAGCATTGAAAATGGCTTATACTTCTTGGGATGAGCAGGTGGAGAAATATGAATGATAAGTAACCCATATACTTAACTTCTTTTTCAAATATCTCAGATCCTAAAGAGAAGGTAAACATGGATAACAGCAACAATTGAGAAGTGTTATGTAATAGAAAGAGTATAAAAATTAAAGTCAGAACATTTGAGTTTGGGTTCTAATTTTTTCATTAACTCTGTGACTGTGGGCAAGTCACTTTCAGCATCATTATTTGATAAAAAGTGTGTATGGGGGAAGTGTGGACTAGATGATTGTCAAAGTCTTAGTGATTATTTTGCTTCTCCTGGCAACAAGCTTTGCATAAAAGTAACGTGTTTAAAATAGTGTAATGTGATTTAGTGCTCCAAAAACTTCTCTAGTACCATGTAGCTGTTATTTATTTATTTTTAAAAAATATTTATTTATTTATTTGGTTGCGTTGCATCTTAGTTGTGGCATGTGGGCTCCTCAGTTGTGGCATGCAAACTCTTAGTTGTGGCATGCAAATTCTTAGTTGTGGCATGCATGTGGGGTATATTTCCCTGACGAGGGATCGAACCCAGGCACCCTGCTTTGGGAGCACAGAGTCTTAACCACTGCACCACCAGGGAAGTCCCTGTTTTTTATTTATTGATAGCATACTCTGGAAAATAGAGTATGTTTATTTCCATGGTATAAGTGATGAAATAATAATATTCATAAACGTTAATGTTTTCTCTGAAAGATCTGTATATTACAAATCTATAACTACAAGCCAGACTCTGAATATTGATTTCTTTTATTCACAAATATTCAGTTAGTGCATACTAGAAAGGAACTAACATGAACTGAGTACTTACTATGCTAGGAATTTGGAAAGCAAGGATTCTGGAGTCAAAACTGATTGAATTTTTTTTTTTTTTAATAAAAACCTGTATTACAAGACTCCCCAGGTGATTCTTCTTTTTTTTTTTTTTTTTAATAAATGTATTTATTTATTTATTTTTGGGTGTGTTGGGTCTTCGTTTCTGTGCGAGGGCTTTCTCCAGTTCCGGTGAGCGGGGGCCACTCTTCATCACGGTGCGCGGGCCTCTCACTGTCGTGGCCTCTCCTGTTGCGGAGCACAGGCTCCAGACGCGCAGGCTCAGTAGTCGTGGCTCACGGGCCTAGTTGCTCCACGGCATGTGGGCTCTTCCCAGACCAGGGCTCAAACCCGTGTCCCCTGCATTGGCAGGCAGATTCTTAACCACTGTGCCACCAGGGAAGCCCGAAAACTGATTGAATTTTAATCCTAATGCCATCAATTTTTAGCTGTGACCTTGGACAACTTATGTGACCTTTGGGTGTCAGAAGTTTGTGGAGAAAGCCTCAATTCCTTGAAGGTGAAATATATCTATTTAAACACATTTCAGTGTTTCCATTTCTGCTGTGTGTGCTATATAATATTACTTACGAACCTGGATTATAGTGAAGATTATCAAGTAAAATTTTGTTTATAATAAACAGAATACGTATTAAGCTTATCTTTATAAATTATCTAAGTTGATGGCAGAAAAAGTCACTAGCTAACATGTTGAGCATACATTTGGACTAGGATGGTGATTAGAAGGGAAAGATATCTGAAATGAGAACCAATTCTCAAGGTAGGAAATCTTTATGGAGGCCCTGAAAATAGATGCTGGATAGACAGGCCATTTAACCCGAAATCTCACTGAGAAAAGAGTCTAGGATCATATTACAGAAACCTGGAGTAGCCACCTAAAAAGATAGTAGCTTCGAAGACCTCTGCTCCTGGGAATCTCATGGGAGGCATTCTGAAATCCAACAAACTATTTAATCTTATGTTGAAATGTAAAATGAGAAAAATAATAGTATCACCTGCATCGGGTTTTGAATGAATTAAATGAAATAATATATGAGCAACTGAAATATAACTTAGTTACCTCGAGACCAGTCTCTGCTTTGTCAAACATTCTAAAGAAAAATAAATATGAGTTCATACAAAAATCTCTGAAAAATCATGAATATGTTCTCTGAAAATCTCTTGGGAACACTAGGGAGAAGGTTAGACAGTTAGAAAAAAAAGTCGTCTTGATCTATCTTTCTCCCCAAAGCCAAACCTCCCAGGGCAGCTGCTCCAATATTTCCTGATTCTCCATACACACTCTTGTTAATGCTACTCTTTCCTTCCTTCATCTTGGTGCTTCTCCCCTTCTTCCCCTTGCCTGCTCTGGCTCACTCATTATCATGTAATGCCATCTGGTCTCAGTTCCTTCCAATTGAACTCCAAATGAATATGTTTATTCCTAATGATCTCCTCCAATCCCATGACCTTGTGTAACATTATATAACATCTATATGCTAATGGCCACCAAATTACCATATTCAGTAAGTATCTACAGCATCTGACAGTCACTATAGACTCTTAAACCAACTACTAACTTAAATGTTATCTCCAATTGACAGGCCAAAAATGTAGCTCTTGATTCCCATCATCCCAAATGTTTTCTTCTCTCATTCTTCCCTATATCAACAAGGCATCATCATTTATCTACTTTCTGAAAAGGAAGAGTTGATTTATCCTTTCCCTTAAACCTTACACTGATACATGTGGCAAATCTATCCACTTCCATCATCCTAGATCCAGACATAATCACTTCTCAAATTGGCTCCTCCGTTTAAGCCTCCTCCATGCTGTTTCTGTTATTTTTCTCTTCTTAAAGGAGGTTCAGGAATCACATGTATTTTAATGACCTCTTGGATTTGAGATGGAATCTAAGTCTGTTCAGCAGCACTTTGTTGTGAATTGTTCATAATCTGACTTGAGAAGTTTCTGATTTTTAAAACTGTACTCTACTACACCTTGCCAGAGGACAGATTGAAGAAATCACTTAAATACACATGTAAAACACTTGTCCCCTTTATGGGGACGTGCAGTTATGAGCTCCACATGTGAATTCTAGAACCTCCTCACAATACTATAAACTGGTATTTATACCAGTAACTGGCAATCCACTACAAAGACAAATCTCTTTGTGGCCTTGAGCCTCAGAATCATTTTTTTGGATGGAACATGGTGAACCTCACCTAGCCTCCATCAATCCCCAAATGGCAATGTTAATTATCCTGCCAGAATTTCTGTTCTTTGATCTAACTACAATTCTGCGTCCTCTTCTCTCATCCCTAGCACAGGTTTCCCACCAGTTTCTCTTGTTTTGAGTAGCAAGTAGTCTCAACATACTCCAAAGTCTGACTAATTTCTTATCCAGGCTGAGGCAGATATGATTAGACAAATACACACCCATTGCCTCAAATTCATTTGTTCTGTCTCTTCGAGTATCACCTTGAAGAGCCATCCCTTCCGCAATTCTTGCATATTACTGCCATCCCTTCTGCAATTCTTGCATCAGCCTCTTACCTAGTCTTCCTTTATCCATCATTGCCCCCATCAACCTCTTGTACACCTTATATTATGATCTTTTCAAGCCTTAAAAGTGATCATGTCTCGGGCTTCCGTGGTGGCGCAGTGGTTGAGAATCTGCCTGCCAATGCAGGGGAAACGGGTTCGGGCCCTGGTCTGGGAAGATCCCACATGCCGCGGAGCATTTAAGCCCGTGAGCCACAATTACTGAGCTTGCGCGTCTGGAGCCTGTGCTCCGCAACAAGAGAGGCCGTGATAGTGAGAGGCCCGCGCACGGTGATGAAGAGTGGTCCCCGCTTGCCACAACTAGGGACAGCCCTCGCACAGAAACGAAGACCCAACACAGCCATAAATAAATTAATTAATTAATTAAAAAAAAAATCATTTCCCCTTTAAAAAAAAAAAAGACAAAAAAAAAAGTGATCATGTCTCTTACTTGCTTGAACACTTTAAATATTTCCCACTGTTAGAAGTTAGAATAAAGACCGAAAACTTTAATATGGCCTTTAAGTAGGGTAATAATATAATTTCCTCAGCACACTGGAGTGCGTTTAAAAGTGAAAGGGTATGTTATTATTACATTAGACAGCAGGCATAAATTGAGACTGTCTTAGACTTTCTAGGGCATAAGTCATCCTACTCTAAGCCTCTGCATTTGCTTATCCCCGCCTCTTTTTCCAGCCTCATGTCTCACATGCTCTTGCTTTCTACACTCAGCCACATTAGGCTACTCTCAAATTCTCAAATGTGCTGTGCCATTTTAGCTGTAGAAGCACTTTTTCTTCTAACTGGATTGTTCTTCATTCACCCCAGCCCCACCCTTCTCTTTGCATAGTTAATTACCTTTCTTAAGTGAAATCCTATTCTAATAATATCGCATCAGCTAACGATCATTCCTCAGCAAACTTCATCCTTCCTACATCCTTTAGCTAGTTCCCTCATTCTGCACTCACCAGGTACCTCACCGACAATGGACTCACATTCCTCTAAAGCTCATATTTATTATTGTGATGATTTCATCATGTTTGTCTCTGCCCATGCAACAGAAGGCATGACACTATTTTATCTCTGCATCTAGAAAGTGCCTGATATGTTATAATGCCCACTTCATCAATAACAGTTGATTAAATTAATTAACACTGCCCTTAACACTCACAGTTTACATAGGAGACCTAAGGCATATATACAGAACACAAGAATAATCACCATATATATGTGACTTTTTAGAGCATGTTTTGATTTCTTTAAAAAAAAAATGTTGAATTCAAGAAATCTTAGGCTCTTATGTACATCTCTTATGTAGCTATTTAAATTTCTCCCTCTTTTAGGAGAAAAATGTTAGGTTTGGATAAAATGTTATAATCATTATGGTAATTAAAGACTCATGATTCAGTGACTATATTCCACATTCATGAAATGAAGTCCATAGTATATTCAATATTGTAATTTCAGAAACATTCACAGTCAATACTGATCATCAGTCTACTCAATAGTTCAGTGATACATGTCGATCGTGATGACAGCTGAAATCCATTGATTGGGTATGTCCTACACAGGCAGAGTTGCCATTGGGAAAAGCATTTTGAAGGAAGCAAGACCAAGCTTAGACCATTTGTGAAATAACTGTCAGTTGTCACATGAGCCCCTGGTGGTCTTGTACCCTCAGACAATTCCTCCAATTCAAGTGCCAAGTTCTCTAGATGTGCCCCAACCTTACCAAAACCTATTTTCAGAAAATGATCAGTTATATACACTGCAGGGAGAATTCTAACTTCATTTATAGAAACTTCAGAATTTTAAGCATCATCTCTTAATATGCTAAAGGAATATTAGGGGATTTGACATGGGGCTTATGGACCATCCTAAGAAACTTCAAAATAAAACCTATTGAGCACTGTGAAAAAGAATTAGTCTCACTCTCCAGGAAAGGTTACTTTACATTAGTAATTTCACACTCATGTTTAGAATACTTCATCCATTTCTTCTTAAGATTTCAAGAATCTCTTAGTTTTAAAAATCTTTTTTTTTTTTTTCTCCCTGAAGAAGAACGGATAAGTTAAACGTGAAATTTAGTATCAAATAGTGGTTAACCAATATTGTTTTTAGAGCAAGATCTTACAAAAGAAAATTTCAAGAAAAATCTTCAGTTGACACAGAATCTGTTTTTAATAATTTAATGGTTACCATCCCTAATTATTCTCTTAGGATTGGTTACCCTCAAACTACACAGTCAGTCTTAGTATAGGCCATTTGATGAGAGAGAAAGCGAGAGAGAGAGAGAGAGAGAGGAGTCATATGATCTTTCTATCATTCTCTCTCTCTGTCATAATACACACACACACACACACACACACACACACACACACACACTCCCACAAACACTCAGACAGGCACACACACTGCCATCTCCTATTACATCAGGTATGGGCCTAGTCTTTAGCTCATAACTCAGTGGAAGAGATAATTAGCTAGGTAGAGATTAATAAGAAAGAAATCATGGAGATTCTATCACACTTTGTCATAGTAAATAGAGGTTGTCAAAAATGTCTGGAAATAAGGAAAATTTTATTGACAAAATACAATTTGTATTTTCTAGACTCTTAAGATCTCTATAGAGACCTACAGAGAGTCTTTTACTTTTATAGTCAATTTGCTTTCTCATGTTATGCATGAAAAGAACACAATAAATGGCACGAAAACCTTGCAGTATTAGAATATTGGTTATGAAGAAAAGTAAAAGGAACATAATATGTTTCATCTTAGAAATACAATGGGAATTCAAAGACAAAATGAGTAAAATAATAGAATGAGTTGAGAAGGAGATTGAAGAGACAAGAAAACAAATTGAGAACCATTATATAAAACTAAGGAGAAAAGCAAAGACAGAAAAGACAGAGGAAGAGAGAGAGGGAAGGAGGGAGGGAGGGAGAGAGGGAGGGAGGCCAGGGAGGGAAGGAAGGAAGGAAGGAAGGAAGGAAGGAAGGAAGGAAGGAAGGGTAAGCAGGCAAGATAAATTGATTCATGAAAAAAATTTTCAATTTACTAACATTAACTCACGATAATTACAATGAATACAAAGGGAAAAAGGCAAAGGGATTAAAGCAATTACAGTAGAGTTAAAAGACATGATAGGAAAAGAGAATTCAACTTAATGTATCATTGCTACCTTCAAAATGAATAACCCGGGCTTCCCTGGTGGCGCAGTGGTTAAGAATCTGCCTGCCAAAGCAGGGGACACGGGTTCGAGCCCTGGTCTGGGAAGATCCCACATGCCACGGAGCAACTAGGCCGGTGAGCCGCAATTACTGAGCCTGCGCGTCTGGAGCCTGTGCTTCGCAACAAGAGAGCCCGCGATAGTGAGGGGCGCGCGCACCAAGATGAAGAGTGGCCCCCACTTGCCGCAACTAGAGAAAGCCCTTGCACAGAAATGAAGACCCAACACAGCCATAAATAAAAAATAAATAAATAAATAAAATTAAAAAAAAAAAATGTGCAAAATGAATAACCCAATAAACTGAGCAGTAAAAATATATACAAAGTTAAAATGAGGGATGATTTCCCCAGAGGTGAAGAGATACATTGAATCTACATCGTGAAAACTCCTCTGCATCTCAGGAACTGAAAAATCACACAGAACCACATCTCAGTTAGTTAAAATGAATGGCAAAAATTGAGAAATAACTTTGCAGGCATCCATAAAAATTCATTACCTAAGGGGGGAAATAAGACTGATTTTGGCTTTCTACACAACAGTCAATACTAGAATGTGATAGAGTAACGTTTAGAAAATTTCAGGAAAAATAAAATATGACCGAAAGATATTAGCCTAGATGTAATGTGACTATAAAGACAATAGGCAGATATTTTGCAAAATACAAGCACTCAGAAAAAGAGAAAAAATGAACTCCTCTTTAAAAAAAAAAAAAGAGAAACCTCCCCCCCATATATTCAAGCCACACAAAAGATAAAAGAAAAAAAAGGATTCATACATGTTAAAACTGGTAAAAGAACTGTAACTGTTTATAATTATTAGAGACTAAAGTATAAGTGGTTAAAATAATTATTAAATAATTACTTATAATACTGCATATAATAACATCAATAATAGAATGTGTAATTATTAAAATTAGGAAAACTGTAAAATTCTTAGTATAAATATAACGCTCCAACTGTCTAAAATCAGGGAGTGGAGAATTGGGGAGAAAATC